>NC_136061.1:1001415032-1002042115 GCF_964261635.1 Lissotriton helveticus
CGACACGGTCGATCACTCGATCTTGGTCGACCGTGTCGAAATCATGAGCATTCAACATACAGCCAAGAAACTGCTGGCATCTTTTTTGTCCGACAGGACCCAGGCTGTCACACTGGGCTCCTTCCAATCGTCCAACCTGTCTCTACCATGCAGGGTACCACAAGGCTCATCCCTAAGTCCGACACTTTTTAACATCTTTGTGTCGGACCTAGCTAATATCATTCGAGCGTATGGGATGAGCCTTACCTCCTACGCGGATGACACGCAGTTGGTCTTGGCCATCAAAAACAAAGGCCATAAAGTAGCTGAGGACTTTAAAGAGGGCATGTTGGCAATTGGGGACTGGATGGCCTCCAATTGCCTAAAACTTAATTCTGATAAAACGGAAGTCGTCATATTCTGACAATTGACCCCAGAGTGGTCCTCCGCATGGTGGCCTACGGCCTTCGGAAGCCCGCCTAAACCTGCTAGCAAGGTGAAGAACTTGGGAGTGGTCTTTGACGACCGTCTCAACTTCCTCCCACATGCCAATCAAATTGCATCCTCTGCCTTCCATAAACTGCGCCTAATAAAGAAAATCATCCCCTTCCTCCCTGAAACGGCTGGTAAAACCCTGGTGACCTCATTGGTGTTGTCCACTCTGGACTACTGTAATGCCCTGTTTGCAAATGCCCAAGTAAGGGTCATTAACAAAATGCAATCTATCCAAAACTCAGCAGCTAGACTCTTGGCCAGAATCCCCAAATATATGTCCGCGACCGAAACCATTAGAAATTTACACTGGCTGCCTATCAGAAACAGGATTAAGTTTAAAACTCTTTGCATTGTGTATAAGGCTCTGCACAATCAAGGACCTTCATTTCTCAAACATCATCTGATTCCGTACTGTCCACCCAGACCTCTACGTTCCTCTACTCTAAATGATCTAGTGGTTCCCCGCACCAAAACGGTTTCCTGGGGGGACCGAAGGTTCCTGGTCTCGGCCCCAAAACTATGGAACACCTTACCCCAGTCAATAAAAAGCCGCCCCTCACTCTGGTCATTTCGTAAGCAGTTAAAGACCTGGCTGTTCACCCAGTAACTTCAGATCCTCCCTTCCAGCAGGAGTGTTTATTGTAGATATCTTAGCGCCGAGACGCCTACGGGCATTTGTTCGCGCTCAATAAATGTCATTAATAAATAAATAATAAATAAATAGTCACCTGGTTCATCCAGGTATGGAAAAGTTTGGAGTCTTGTGTTACGTCTCCGGTCATGCTTGGGATTTGTGATTGGTGAATGGGAACATCCTTCAAGCTTTCTTCCACTACCCTCCAATTGAGATAGGTGGAGTGAAAGGAAACATATTTCACAAGTATGCCAACACTTTTTGAATGGATAGCCAGTTTCTCATTTATTTGAGCAATTTTCAGGTGATTAGTTATGTGGAAGGCTGGTAAACAAATAAACAAATTAATTTGCCTGCACATTTCTGGATCTTTACAAACTGCTTTCAGGGGGGAAAAACACAGTGTAATGTGAGTGTTTTGTGCGCCAGCGCTCTATAATCCCTCCGTAAAAACTATTGCACTCCGAAGTGAGTACAGTAACCAGTTAAGTGAACTATGAACATAAATGCATAAAGGAATTTGCAGAGCTACTCAAAGCTGCCAGTTTACTGAAACCCATAACTTGTGCATATCTCTCTCACACTTTTCATGCATCATACTGCTAAGTTCTGCATCCCAGTTCACAATAACCGCACCTCGGTGGTCCTCACGCACCACATGGAAAGACTTTCCACACAGGATAAAAACAAAAATATTATCATTCAAACCGTACACACTACACAGTCTAGCGTGCTACCCATGTAGGCATGCGCTTCAGCTCCCCACATAGGAGTAGTAAGCACTATATAAATATTACAATGCAACATGTTGCTCCCTTGCCTATTAGCCACTCCCGGTCTAGCAGAAACACTGCTGCAGCCCTGCTGCAAAACCAGCCCCCAGTAACAAAAAAACGGCCCCACTGGTCTAAAACCGGCCCCCAACCTTCCTGTCCGACAGGGATACGCCCGGTGCCCGCTACGGCCAGTCCAGCCCTGCCATCACTTGTTACTCCTGAACCACTGCGCATACCACTGGGACCCAAAATATACTTGCCTGCATCACCAGACTCACGCAACCTATAGCCCCTTCCTTGTACTACCCAGTTACCATCCAAATTGATAGAATCATCATACACGCCAACATATGAGTCACAATCTACCACATCTGTAAATCCACCTCCTTTCACCTTTGCACAAAGCAATTCTTCTGAAATTCCGTATTTTACCCCCTCTACTCTCAGTGCTTTACTGAACATTTCCACCACCTTCACCAGTTCAGAGTATTTAGTCAACCTCCTATTGAACACACCACCCAATTTCACCCTTACCACATTGCCAACCTTCGACTTAGATCCCACAGATAAAGTCATAGGACCTCGTCCCCGTATTTTCATCTGATAACTCTCCACACGCTCCCTGATTTTAGCGAAATCAATCTCCGTATCATACGCATTTCTCACTTTCGACCATCACCGCATCAACTTCGACCCTGGCTTCCTACCCTGTAATATCTCAAACAGGGACAACCCTGTAACTGAATTAGGAGATGTCCTGTATGTCAAAAAGGTAGCCCTTCAGGCTTTCCTCTATGGTAAATCACTCTTTATGGCCAATTGAATTGACTCTTTAACTACCCTATTAAAGTGTTCTACTTGACCGTTGGCCGTGGAGGGATAGTAAGACACTCTTTTGTGTAAAAAACTGTCCATTTCTTTACTTACTAATTGTGGGACATTGCCAGATACAAGTTCCTCAGGTATTCCTTCAGGACAGAAAATGTCATCCAAAAATTCAATGACCTGCATGGAAGTAAGCTTCTCCACCACTTTCAACTCTGGCCAGTTGGCACAGTAGTCCACTGCCACAATGGCATATACATCAGTGGCAGCAAGCATGGATCTGGGATGGTGGGCAGGGGGCGAGGGGGTAAGGAGGTATAATTAAAAAACAAAGAACAATTGACTTACCGCCTTGCCGCTCTGTCCCACGTCGTCTCTCTGCTGAACAGGAAGCAGCCAGGCTCCGCTGAGCCAATCACAACGCTGATTGGCTCCCCTAAACCAATCACAATGCTGTAATGCAGCATTGTGATTGGTCTGAGCGCTGTGGTTCGGCGCTCAGATTGGGACTGGGGCCTGGGCATGTTCTCCATGCAGGATGTAATGCAGCCTGCACGGAGGAGAACATGCTAAAGTGCGCACAACTGTTTGGCCGGCCCGAAAGGGCTTGTCAAAGCATCATGCACAATTCAGTGTGCCCATCACTTCTTCTCTGCTCTGTCGCAGAGCAGCACCGCACGGCCCTCATGCTGCTGCAGCAGGGAAGAATAAAATGATAATAACATCGCGTTATTGTCATTTTATTTTTCCTTTCTTTTACTGCTGCACAGCAGCAGTGGGGCGACGCTCCTCCGCCTTAGCAGAGAAGCCGCCACTGATACACATCTCTACTAGGTTAGACCCAAATGTGCCCCGTTATATCAATTCCTAATCTCCGCAAAGGCTCTTTTGCATATTCAATGGGGTTCACATCAACAGTTAACGGTTTGACTGACTTGTCACTATTCACGCAAGGACTGCAATCCTGCACCCAATTAACAATTAAATCATCCACACCTGGCCACCAGTAAAATTCCATATTCTCCTTTTCGCGGCAGACATTGCCATATGGCGTTCGTGAGACAGACTGAAAATAGGTTCTCTTTATTTCTGTGGCAGAACAATTTTGTCACCTCTAATGACTATACAGTATACCCTCAGAAATCATTAATTCCTCCTTGATTTTGAAAAATTATGCCAACTTACCATCAGTTTTCTCTCCACTGGCCAACCTTTAGTCAAATAGATTTGAACCTCTTATAAAACACAATCAACTTGCATTGCTTCCTTCCATCTTTCCTCAGAAATAGATTTTGTTCCATCCTCATTTACGTACAAATGGTTAACAACATTTATGGTGTACGCCTTGTCACATTCCACATCTTCATTTAATTTAGGTCCATTCATAATCGGTAACCTTGCTAACCGAACTGTTAACATCTTTCCACCACCTACATCCAACATATTGACCAACAGTTTGTGATCAGTTCTGATTACACATTTCGTTCCCAATAAGAATTGGTGAAAATGTCATGTTGCTTGTACACAAGCTAACAATTCCTTCTCTATGGTAGAATAATTGCACTCAGAGTTATGCAACATCCTAGAGGCATATGATACTACCTGTTCTCCACGTCTGTCTTTCTACATAAGTACTGCCCCAAAACCTACACTACTAGCATCCACTGATACAATGCATTTTCTACCAACCACATATAATTTTAAAAATGGTACACCAACAATGTCCTTTTTTAATAGTACAAATGCCTCTAGTCGGCTTACAACAACAATTTTTTTGCATTTTTCTTTAGCCTCAGAGGATGCACTTTAGTAGCATAGTTCTGAACAATTTTCCCATTGTGTTTGGTTAAACCCAAAAAGGACAGTGGTTTGTTCTTAGAGGCAGGCGCAGGAGCATTTAAAATGCTTTCCACAATATTGTTTTTAGGTTTGATACCCTCCTTTGAAATTTCATGCCACAAATACTCCACTTTATCTTGTCTGAATTTGGACTTTGAAAATGTCAATGTATGACCTTTAACTTGCATTTTTTTCAACACATCGAATACATTTGTGTGTTCATCGTGTGTTTTCCCAAAAATCAAAATATCATCTTGGAAGGCAATGGCTCCACCAATATCTTCGAAAACATTTTTCATAGATGCTGGAACACTGTGGCTGCACTTGCTAATCCAAAGGGCATTAGCAAGTATTGAAACATACCCTCAAGTGTAACAAATGCCGTCAGATGTTTGGAATTTTCATGTCAGCACTTGCTAAATCTATCATGGAAAAAACTGAGGTATACCCAATGTTTATATTAGCTCATGTATGTTTGGAAAAGGGTATTTGTCTACCCAAATCTCCTTATTCAAACTACATAACTCCACTGACAAACGGAGATTCCTGGAATCCTTAAGAGACAACATGATGGGAGATCCCCAAGGAGAAGCCTCATTGGGTTCAATAATTGTCTTCTTAACCAGGTCACTCAACAACCCTTTAAGTTTGCCACAGTAGGCCAACAGCACATTCCTAGCCTTGTGCCTCACTGGTATTGAATCCTCATTCAATATTAGCTTATGTTTAAAATCAACATACTTCCCCAAACGTCATTGAAAAAGACCTAGGAACTATGTCCTTATCCCTGAGAAATACTCATCTCTAACAGATGTGAATATTACCCCGTTGGACATGCATCAGGAATTAATCTTATACCAATCTCTTGTTGGTGGGACCAACCAAAAATGGCCTCGCCTTTTCTTGCCACATACACTTTGCATCTTGTTCTTCTTCCCCCAAATTCCAGGTCTGCCCAAAAACCTCCTTGTAGATCAATTTTGTGACCTGAGTAACTCCCTGGTTGAATGGCAGGCGTAAAAAAAGTCTTGTCACCCCGTATGTCATTGAACAAGGTCTTGCCAATAATACCATACCAAGCACACTAATCAACCATCATCATGATTAGCTTCCGATCAATTGTTAACAGGCATCTAGGAAAACCTCTGCATTTAGTGTAACCCACACATAAAATGTAATTGAAATCAGCACCAACATCAACCTCCTCATCGTAAATAATGCAATTAACTCTTTGGGATGATCTACACACCTTACCAAAGTGTACTCTTTTTTTGCATTTGACACACATTTTGTCCCATCCACGACATCCCTTAAAATTCCCAACATGACAAGAACTTCCACACCTGCAACAACTGGTATTACTTTTTACCCCCAAAACTTTTAGGTTCAGAATCTTTCTTAACTGGAGTCATCTGGCTTTTCTTGGGAAATGTCTGACTTTTCACTACCAAAACTTCAGCATTACTATCTTGGATTTTAACACTCTGGCCTCTGATCTCTTTTACAAACTTCTCAGACTGTTTAATTCCCTTTGCAATATTAATATTAATAACTGCACTTAAGGAGGATACTGTACCAGCCCATTGCCTCTCTTGGATTTTCTTGCTTTTGGTCTTCATCATTATTTGGTCCCCCAACACCTGTTCGTAGGTTATCGTCTCAAACGCACAGGATCCTGCCAACGTCCATAACACAGATACGTAATTCTCAACTGACTCCTTCTGCTTTTGTGCATGTGAATAGAACTTGAACCTTTCCATCATTGTATTTTTTTCCCTTCCAAACCAGCTACCCATTCTATTTATGGTTTGGTCAAAGACATTCATATATCCCACACCCCCAAAAGGGGAAGATTATGGAATTCTTTTCGAACCTGCTCCACCTAAACAATGCTTTTATAAAGAGAATTTCCCCTTTGCAGAGCAATCTCCATCCTCAAAAATCTCCACATAAGTGAAAACATGGGATACCATAGTTCCCATGCCATTTTTTGTTACTGGCAACTTGTAGAAAATGTGGTGGAGCTGCGATATTGGCCATTCTTAATAGTAACACTTATTAAGAAATAAATTCTAGGAACACACAAGATTGTACTAGAACAAACTGAATTGAGGGAAGAACAATCAAATCCGCAGGTGTTCCTATCACTGTGAGTGCAGATGCTCAATAAACAACTGTGGCAAAAAATGTCAAAAACAGGTGTGCCTGTCACCATAGGTGCAGGCATTTGGACAAAACAATAACTGTGACTGAAATGTTAAAATCGGGTATGCCTGTCACCATAGCTGCAGGTGTATGGCAAAACACTGACTTAATGGATTTAGGCATAAGATTTAGCCCGATCAAAGATGGCCACCAAAAACGTGACAGTGCGTGATGACTATTCAACACTGCACCATACACGCACAGCCTGTCACATGCACCTCAATTTACCACGCGCCAGATTGGCTTCCTCTGGCGTGCACCTCCAATTTCACTGTGCACCGCAATGGCTTTTTCTAGCGCAAGCGCTGCAGTGGCTTGACAAGTTCCCCAATGGGGATACTCACAGACCCAAACCCATGAGCAGAGGGCTTCTATCCAGCTAATGTGGGCCGACACTCCATAACTGCTCTCGAAGGACACCACTCAGAGCGGTGAACATGAGCAGTGAGTTTGATAACTAAAATAGGGTGAGAGCTACCTTTCGTCTTGTTTCTTCCCGCTCGTTGCCAGTTTATCAGAACACTAACACAGCGTGGGTTAATTCTAGAAGATTTATTGTGATAGAAAGAAGACAGGGTGTCTGCAGGAGTGGGGGAGATGCCTTTCACATTGGTGCTGTGGACATAGCCTCAGTTACAGAGGACTGTACACAGGATTTGTCGAGGGTTGTTCTTACACTTGAGGTAGATGTAGTTGATGTTAAATCTGTGAAAGGAACTATTTGTGATGTTAAGATTGGTTCTGTCAAACTTAACAGAGTGCAGATTCCGAGGCACTCATCACCATCATTTCAGATACTCTAAATGATCAAGTTTGGAGTACTCTCCAACCGTTACATATACCTGATGTATTTTCCAAAGCTTATGGTGATCAGGACATCGACATGGTTGTTTTTTTAATGGAAATTGTGAAGTATTTAGGTAGAGTAACGTACACAAAAATATATGTGGCTAAAAAAGGTAAATTTATTGTAGGTTGGTAAGATTTGGCAAAGTTGGGAAAGATGCTTGTTCCTGGTTCATCTAATCCAGTTAGGGTGTATGAAGTACAAATAGCTACAGTAAAACATTCCAAATGTAACATTTTATCTGAAATGACGCACATTTTTCCAGAGGTTTTCACTAATAAAATTGGCTTGATTCACAAATTTGAACATACAATTAAACTTAGAAGAAATGCCAATCCCATCTCACATAAGGTCAGATCGGTACCATTGTCACTGAGATCTGAACTAAAGATTTTACTTAAAAAACTAGTTAAAGATCAAGTGGCTATACAGACTGATTCCTCAGAATGGGTCAGTCCCATTTTTTGTAGTTGCCCCAGTATTGGAACTTTCATAGATTCCCATGCTTTGTATCATTCCCCGTCGTCGGAATGGGAGCCTCGGTAGTATAAAAAACCATAGAAACAAAAGAGAAACCTAGGCCTAGGCCTCATCTCATTTTGTATTCTATCCACCTCCTTTTGTAAAAAGAGACCAAACTTTTGTCAGGACCAATCAGAGCAGCCTCACCCTCTAGAACCTTCCTGAGAGAGCTCAGAGCCTCAGATTTTTCTACCGCACGTTGTGCTAGGGAGTCTCCACGGAGCTCTGCTCAGTTTTCACTGTTTTTCTACTTATTTCTTCAAGTTTCTGCTTCAAATCGTCATGTCTGACAAGGAGAAGAAGGCCTTATTCAGGTCCTGTGCCTCTTGTGGCAAAAAACGTCTTTTTGTGGAGGATAAGCATGATAATTGCATTTATTGCTTATATCCTGACCACAAGGCCACAGACTGCAAGATCTGCAGGACTTTCTCGAACAAGACCCTTCGGGACAGAGAAGGCCGGCTACTTACCTGGCTTCAGAAGATGAAGACACGCAAGGAGGTGCTCTCTTCGGATGAGGAGGATTCCGTGTCTGCTGCTTCCTCGCAAAGATCAAAGAAGAGGGGTAGGTCTCCCCCTGGTTCTTCGACATCTGAGCCCCCTCTTCAAGCCCCTCACAAGATCTCTGACAGGTCTGAGAGGGCTGGTCCCCTTCAATCTCCTCACGAAAGTGTAAAGGAGAGGCAGGGACAGGCTACAGCAGTGGTGCCAGCCTTAAAGGACAAGAAGGAGGTGGTGATCCTTTCTCCTCCATCCAAAAAGATCAAGCCCAGTGATAAACACTCTACTGGAACTTCAGGATCTGGGCCGGAGAAAAAACAGCGTCCGTCGACGACGAGAACACCAGGTACATCGACGACTGTGACTTTGGCTAAAGTTCCCGCTGTTTCTGTGGCTCCGTCGACGGGCTCGTCGACGGTAGCGGTGTCCACGACGGCGACTTCGTCGACGTTCAAGGTTCCGAGCTCGTCGACGATGATGGCTTCCACGTCGACGACGACTAGCAGGCCGCTGTCGACGGCCGCAACGACGACGAAGACTACGTCGACGACGTCGACGACGACGGCTTCCACGTCGACGACGATGATAATGACGACAAGTTCGTCGACGAGACCGTCGACGGTGGTCCCATCGACGACGAAGGTTGTGTCGACGAAGGCTGTGGTGCCGTCGACGGTTACATTACCTGATGCTCCGACGACGACGGCGTCGTCGACGAGACCGTCGACGGTCCAAAAAGTGCATTTTCCAGTTCGGAGAATGAAAATCACGCCGGAGATGACGTCTCCGCGACGAGTCTCTTCCCATCTACCGACGATGCTGTTAGATGATGAGTCTGACGAGGACGAGTTTCAGGACAATTATGGACCTGCCTATAGTCCCTCGGACTTGAACGTAAAGTTGCAGGAGACGGACACGGAGGAGTATTTCAACCAGGCAGGTGGCCAACAACTACATCCTTATGTTGTGGAAGAGCGACATCCGCCGAGTTTGGGACAAGGCATGGTAGCCATGCCCTCCTCTCTCATTTCGGATCTGCAGGACATGCTTCAGGATTATCGTAAAAGGTTTCCGTCAGACCCTTCTGGACAGACTGCGTTTTTTCCACTTCCACCACAGCCGCAAGTGCAGCCGGCTACTAGTGTTCCGGTGGTACCCTCCACACCACCGCCAGTGACACCTTGGGCCCGGGTTCCCACACCAGATCCCGTACCACTTCCCGATGTCCATCAGGATACCTCTTCGGATGAGGAGGTTGTTCCAGTGGATCCCTTGATGGATCCGTTACAGGACCCTGACCCGGATCAGGGGGACAATGACCCGCAAGACCCAAATGCTGCTGGTCGTGACACTTCCATCTCCCCTCCGGTGGATATAGGGGGTTTTCATCATCTGATGGAACGGGCTGCTAAGAGGTTTGGCCTACCTATTTCAAGAGAGGAATCGGAATGTTTCCTTTATGACTTTAAAGAACAACACCAACGCTCTGTCAAATCTATTCCCATTATAGAGCATGTATGGGAGGAGGGCATGAAGATCATGCAGAGTCCGGCCACGGTGATTCCAGTGCTCCCCAGACTGGAGAAGAAATATAAAGCTCCTGAAGGCAGTCCAGCTTGCCTTATTGGTCAGCCGAAGCCTGACTCTGTGATTTCTCAGGCGGCACAAAGCAAGTCAAAGAATCCGTCCACACCGTTGACCACTCCTCCGGACAAAGACGGCAGACGTCTGGATAATGTTGGAAAACGGTTTTCCTCTATGGCCAGCTTACTGGTTCGAGCGGCGAATACCCTTGCCATCTTAGGCCGTTACGACCGCCAGATGTGGTGCGACATGGAACCCTTCGTGGACCTATTACCTGAGCCCACTAAGGAGGACGCCAAGAAGGTGCTGGCGGAAGGTGAGAAATCGTCTGCAGAAGTGATTGACTGCGCAATGGACATTGCTTCCACGGCCTTCCGGGCCTTGGCGGGCTCCGCCGTCTTACGGCGTCAGGGTTGGCTGAAGGCCACCTGGTTTCGTCAGGAGGTCCAGAACAGAGTCCTAGACCTCCCTTTTGATGGGGAGATGCTGTTCGGGAAGCATGTGGATGATACCCTACAGAATATCAAGAAGGACACAGACACAGCAAAGTCCTTGGGCTCTCTCACCTATCGCAAGGTCCCCTTTAGGGGCGCACGAGGGAGAGGATTTACGTCTTACAGAGGAAACCAACAACGTTTTTCCTCGCAGTCTTCCCAGTCATATAAACCCCATTACTCGAATCAGCGACAAGGGCAATCAGCATCTTTCTCTCGCAACCCTCCGCGAGGCCGTCAACAGCGACAAGGCCGTGACAACACCAAACGACAATAGCGGCCTCCCGGCTCTACCTGCTGTTCCTCCCCTCCCGATCACATCAGTGGGGGGCAGGATATCCCTTTGTCTGGACAGTTGGATGTCAATAACATCGGACCAATGGGTCCTCAACATCGTGAAGAGTGGCCATACGTTGGAGTTTCACAACTTTCCTCCAACACGAGCTCCGGGCGCCATCCGCTCAGGACATCTAGGATTACTACATCTAGAAGCCCACCAGTTGTTCCTCAAGGGAGCAATAGAACCGGTCCCGCTCTCTCAGAGGGGCCGGGGGTTCTCTTCAAGATTCTTCCTAGTGCGGAAGACGAAAGACTCTTGGCGTCCCATCCTCGATCTTCGGGAGCTCAACACCTATCTCGTAAAACTCTCCTTCAGGATGGTCACTCTCCAGGAAATTCTTCCTCTCTTAAATCCAGGCGACTACTTGGCGTCGCTGGATTTAGAAGACGCATATTTCCATATTCCAATACACCCAGCTCACAGACAATATCTTCGCTTTACAGTGGGAAAGAGCCATTTCCAGTTCAAAGTGCTTCCATTCGGCCTTCGGTCGGCACCGAGAGTGTTCACCAAAGTATTGGCACCGGTGGCAGCTTTCCTTCGACGACAATCCCTCGAAGTTTTCCCTTACTTGGACGACTGGCTCGTCAAGGCGCCATCTTTCCAGGACGCTTCGCAAGCCGTGTCTACTTGCCTCCATTTGTTCCGCTGCCTGGGCCTTCAGTTGAACAAACACAAGTCAGTCCTCCTACCTTCCAAGACTGCCAGATTCCTGGGGTCCGTGCTGGACACCACGCTTTGTACGGCTCGTCCCTCAGAAGAGCGACAACAAAAATTGATGGTTTCGGCTCAACTGCTCTGCCGCAGCAAGGTCCTATCGGTCCGCCAATACAAATCCCTTCTCGGATCGATGTCCTCCTGCATACCATTAGTACCGCATTGCAGGCTAAGGATGCGTCCTCTACAGGAGGAGCTGGACAAGCAATGGCGCCAGGCAGAGGGGTCGTTCAACGACAGGGTTGTCGTAACATCAGCAATGAGAACAGCAAGCGAATGGTGGCTTCAGAAAAGCAATCTCGCCCAAGGCATAACGTTCAGGATTTCTCCTTCGCCCATGGTGATGACCACGGACGCCTCGTTGGAAGGCTGGGGTGCAGTGCTCCGAGAGCTTCAAGTCAGTGGCCATTGGAGTCCAGGACAGCGGCAGTGCCATATCAATTTCCTGGAGCTGACAGCCATTCGGTTGGCCTTGCAAGCTTTTCAACCCAGAGTGGGCAATCGCTCAGTGCTGGTCCGGACGGACAATACGACGGCCATGCACTATGTAAACAAACAAGGAGGCACCAAATCGCAGACTCTGTCCGCAGAAGCTCAACGGATTTGGGATTTCGCGATTCTCAACAACATCAGTCTGAGAGCCGAGCACTTGGCGGGAACTCTCAATGTCAAGGCGGACGCCTTGAGTCGCCAGACGGAAGTGACTCACGAGTGGGAGTTGAATCAATCCATTCTCGACGGAGTGTTCTCAGTTTGGGGGACGCCGACCATCGACCTCTTTGCTTCACCGGAGAACGCCAAATGCCGGTTCTACGCAAGCAAGGTTCACCATCGGGGGTCCCTAGGGAACGCTCTTTCGATGGCCTGGTACAGCGCGTTCTTTTACGCTTTTCCTCCCATTCCCCTCATTCCTCGAGTTCTCAAGAAAATGAAGGCGGAACCCTGCAGGATGATTCTAATTGCTCCAGCGTGGCCCAGACAATTCTGGTACACAGAACTACTGCGGCTCTCCCAAGCTCCTCCAATTCAGTTGAGGCCCATTCCGTCCCTCTTGTCCAGGAGTCAGGGACAGGTTTTCCACCCAGATCCGAGATCCCTCCACTTGACGGCGTGGCTCCTGAACACAGAGAATTCAGTCATCTAGCTTTGTCTCAAGAATGCAGAGAGGTCTTGGCTCAAGCCAGAGCACCAAGTACCAACAAGACGTACAGGGCAAAATGGAAGAGATTCTGCTTGTGGTGTCAACGGGAAGGTCTCCATCCTTACACTTCCCAACCTCATCAGTTGCTGCCGTATTTGCTATCTCTGGCTAAGTCGGGTTTGGCACATTCATCAGTAAAGGTGCATCTAGCGGCCATATCAAGGTTTCGACGCAGTTCGGCAGGTCCTTCCTTATGGTCCTCTAGGGTGGTTAAACAATTCTTGAAGGGCCTATTCCGGATGTATCCGCCAGTTCGTCCTCCTCCACCAGTGTGGCAGCTCAACCTTGTCTTGGCTCAACTCATGAAAGCTCCGTTCGAGCCGGTCCACAAGGCAGACTTAAAGTTCCTCTCCTGGAAACTAGCACTCCTCTTAGCTCTAACATCAGCTAGACGAGTGAGTGAGCTTCAGGCACTCTCCATAGTGCATCCATTCCTGCAATTTACAAAACAAGGTCTGGTTCTTCGGACTAATCCCAAATTCATCCCGAAAGTGCCATCTGAGTTCCACTTGAATGAACCGGTGATTCTGAAAACCTTCTTTCCACATCCTTCTACACCTGCGGAGCGTACGCTCCATTCTTTGGACATTCAACGGTGCTTAAAGTTTTACTTGGAGCGCACACGTCCCTTTCGGAAGTCTACTCAGTTGTTTGTGTCCTACAGTGCACCTCGTAAGGGGTTGCCTTTGGCTAAGACTGGCATTTCCCGCTGGATCTCCAGTGCGATTCAATTCTGTCATCAGGAAGCGGGCAAGCCGCTGGGCGGCAGAGTCCGTGCACATTCCACGAGGTCGGTGGCTTCATCGGTGGCTCTCTTTTCGGGAGTTGCCATTAAGGACATCGGCAGGGCAGCAACGTGGAGCAGTACTCATACCTTCACGAAACACTACTGCCTGGAATCTGCAGGACGAGATGATGCGGCTGTTGGTCAGGCAGTCCTGCGGAATCTGTTTCATTGAGAGGTGAGCTTTCCCTACGATCCCTCCATCCTGGTGAGCACATTTTGTTTGTTTTTACTGTACTTTATGTATTTTTCTATGGTTATGTGATGCCATGTATTTACAAAATGTGTTCATGGTGCTGTACTGCTAGCTATTCTGATACAAAGCATGGGAATCTATGAAAGTTCCAATACTGGGGCAAGAAAACAAGTTACTTACCTGTAACTTTGGTTCCCCAGTATTGGTAACTTTCATAGATTCCCATGCACCCGCCCACCTCCCCTGGGAAAGCTCAGTCTTTTTACAGAGTTAGTGGCGGTTTGCACAACGGCTACGAAAATCTGAGGCTCTGAGCTCTCTCAGGAAGGTTCTAGAGGGTGAGGCTGCTCTGATTGGTCCTGACAAAAGTTTGGTCTCTTTTTAAAAAAGGAGGTGGATAGAATACAAAATGAGATGAGGCCTAGGCCTAGGTTTCTCTTTTGTTTCTATGGTTTTTTATACTACCGAGGCTCCCATTCCGACGACGGGGAATGATACAAAGCATGGGAATCTATGAAAGTTACCAATACTGGGGAACCAAAGTTACAGGTAAGTAACTTGTTTTCTTCACAAGAAGACCAGAGACATAAGATTATGTGCAGATTTACGCACACTCAACACGAACCTGGTGATTGAGTGCCAGCCTTTAACCAAAATTAATGATTTACTTTCTAACGTCAGTGGAGCTCAGTTTTTCTCTTTATTAGATCTTTGCCCCACTTACCATCAGATTCCCCTCGCTGCAGAATCTTAGGAGGTCACAACCTTTATGACTCCTTTTGAAGCTTACAAATTTCTAAGGCTCCCATTTGGCAAGCGTTTTTCAAGACATAATGGACACTATTTTAGCTGAGATCCAAGGCACACAAGCTTATCAGGATGATATCCTAATATTTTCAAGAACGGAGGTCCAACATAGAAACACCTTAAAAAATTGTTGAAAGTTTTCAGAGATATAGGCATTACACCTAAGCCTGAGACATGTAAATTACTCAAACCTGAGTTAGATTATTTAGAATTTCATATATCTGACACTGGTATACACCCGACGTTTTCATTGGTACAAGCCATACAAGGTCTTGCTCCTCCCAAGCATAAGGATACTTTGAAATCTTTGATAAGAATCAGTGAATACTATTCTAAATTCATTGAAGGTTATACTATGATTGTTCAACCTCTTAGAAAGTTGTTGCAGACAAATTTACAGTTTGTTTTGAAGGATGAAGCAGATCAAGCTTTCACCACAGTTAAAAATGTTATAACAAATGCACGTCCTCTGTCAGCTTTTAAACCCAATTCTAAATGAATGGTGACTGTTGACGCAAGTCAGATTGGGATAGGGGGATGTATTGTCACAGTGTTATGAAAACAATGAACTCACTGTGGCTTTTGCTTCTCAATCTCTTAAAACTTCAAAATCTCACTATTGAGAGAGAAGCATTGACCTACTCCTGGGCTATCGAAAAGTTTAAAACCTATCTTTGGAGTATGATTTTTTTCCTTTCCACAGACCATGAACCCTTACTTCATTTACTCAATGGAAATGGCTCAGGTAAAGCGTCAGCAAGACTTGTTAGACTCCTTTCTCGCTTACAGGAGTACAACTTTAAAATTGATTACATTCCTAGTAACAGAAACTCAAGAGCATATTTTTTATCTAGAATGCCAATTCAGGACATTGACTCTACCGAGGAGCATGAAGAATTTGAATCAGTAGTAGCCACGATAGATGATATTTTAAGCACCTCTGAACTAATTTCTCATGAAAATTGGCTAGCTGCCATTGCTGAAGATAACGTGTTATCTTTGCTTATGGAGTTCATCAAAAAAAGGTGGCCTAAAGAAAGGTCATTATCTGCCCCTCACAGACATTTCTCACAAATAGCTAGTGAGTTATCTATTGTTGATGGTCTGCTTTTTCGTAATGATGTTACTATTCCAACTGCTGCCATAAGATTCAAACTATTCCAAGCTGCTCATCAAGGTCATTTAGGAGTGGAGAAAGCAAACACAAGGAGATGGTGGACGGAGCGCTGAACCTTTTCAGACACTCACCCCCAGTCACAGATCTGGGTTGAATTCATCATCATTCTTTAGCTCACTTCGCCATCCCAGTCCAGACACAACTATATGCAAATCAGTCTTGACCCTGTGCCTCATGGGAATAGTCCAGCCCGAACTGCCAAGCCATGTCTTCCCTGGTACGGAAACAAGCATCCTAGGACCGGTTTCAGGCTAACAGCCCTTATTAGCTAGGCTAGCTTGAATCCAGTCGCAAAGTGAGCAAGAGACCCACTGCTGGGCATACCCCACCAACTTAGGGAAAACAAAGCACACACAAGGAGATGATGGACAGAGCGCTGAAACTTTTCAGACACTCACACCCAGTTACAGATCTGGGTTGAATCCATCATCATTCTTTAGCTCACTTTGCCACCCCAGTTCAGACACAGATATATGCAAATAAATCTTGACTGTGTGCCTCATGGGAACAGTCCAGCTGGAACTGCCAAGTCATGTCTTCCCTGGACCGGAAACAAGCATCCTGGGACCGGAGTGGGGGCCACTTGCAAAAATGTAAAATAATACTTTTGGTGACCCTCACTAGATTCCAGAGTGGCTAACTGGATATCTTCTTGCAGTACCTGTCTGCTTTCAGACAAAAATTGGCTTACCCATAACATTCCATTACACATGGACCCTTATCCTAAAGAACTCTGGTCAAAAGTAGCTCTAGATTTTGCTGGCCCATTTCATTTACTACCATCAGACAAAACAATGTTGATAGTTATTGTTGATTATTTTTAAAAATTGATTTTTTTAAATTTTGTTCCAGTAGCAAACACTTTGTTTGTGGTAACGTTTTTAAGCAACATCTTTCAAAATGAAGGACCCCTTAGGGACTTAGTTACTGATAATGGTACTAATTGTATCTCTTCACACATGAAAGAATTTGTACAGACACATCACATCAGATGTTTCAAAGTAGCTTTATATTCACTGACTTCTACTGGTCTGGTAGAGAGAATGAATATGTTTTTGAAAGAAGGTATACAGTCTGCTTTGGCAAGTAGGGTAGCTGCTGAAGAAGTTTTGCAACAAAAAGTCTGGGCATATCACCTCACCCCATATTCTACTATAGGTGTGTCTCCTTTTCTTCTATAAAGAAAGAAGAAACCAAAATCGGAAGTGTGTCCAGAATGGGTGAAGGATACAATGCCAAAAGACAAAACGCGTCAATGTGGCATAGCCAGATTGGTAAAACAGAGTGGATGCTGCTCATATAAAGCACAAGCTGTATTATGACATCACTCGTGGTGTGAAATGTGTTGATTTCAAAGAAAATGACTGGGTTTTGGTTAAACAACCCACTAGAGTAAAAAGGAGAGTCTATGTTTTCTAAACCAGTTCAAATTGAGAAAACTTCCAAAAAGTCAGCTTTGCTGCAGGACAAAGTTTGGAGGAGTAAAAGAGCCCTAGTTAAATTGATACCTGAACAAGCAGTTGAAATTGGTAAGCACAAATGTCAGAAATTTAAAAGCTGGTTTAACTTGGATGACTAAAATTCCTTCTCTCAGTTTCGGTTCCACATAATTTCTATTCAAACACAGATGTAAGCATCACTGAAGGTGTGTCTGCAAGTATGGTACAAAAGGGGGTGGTGATGGACGGAGCATCTGAAACAATCAAACACTCACACCCAGTCAAAAGATCTGGGTTTGATCCATCACCTTTCTTTAGCTCACTCTGCCACCCCAGTTCAGACATGGCTATATGCAAATCAGTCTGACCCTGTGCCTCATGCGAACAATTTGCATATGGCCATGTCTGAACTGGGGTGGTGTGGAGTGCAAAAAACGATGGATTTAGGCCCAGATTTCTGTACTGGGGTGAATGTATGACATTGTTCTGCATTTTGTCCATCAACTGTTGTTTTTGCATTTGTCACCCGAGTGGGATGGGTATGCTCAGACGTGAGTCCGATGCTCTCCACACCACTGGAGTCAAGCTATCCTGGCTGAAGACGGCTGATAGCCAGAAACCAGTCATAGGATGCTTGATTCCGGTCCAGGAAAGACATGGCTTGGCAGTTCGGGCTGGACAGTTCCCATGAGGCACAGGGTCAAGGCTGATTTGCATATGGCCATGTCTGAACTGGGGTGGTGTGGAGTGCCAAAAAATGATGGCTGTAGGCCCAGATCTCTGTACTGGGATGAATGTATGACATTGTTCTGCATTCTGTCCATCAATTGTTTTTGCATTTGTCACCCCGAGTGGGATGGGTATGCTCAGACGTGAGTCCCATGCTCTCTACACCACTGGAGTCAGGCTATCCTGGCTGAAGGCAGCTGATAGCCAGAAACTGGTCCTAGGATGCTTGATTCTGGTCCAGGAAAGACATGGCTTGGCAGTTCGGGCTGGACTGTTCCCATGAGGCACAGGGTCAAGTCTGATTTTCATATGGCCATGTCTGAACTGGGGTGGTGTGGAGTGCAAAAAAACGATGGATTTAGGCCCAGATCTCTGTACTGGGGTGAATGTATGACATTGTTCTGCATTTTGTCCATCAACTGTTATTTTTGCATTTGTCACCCGAGTGGGATGGGTATGCTCAGACGTGAGTCCGATGCTCTCCACACCACTGGAGTCAAGCTATCCTGGCTGAAGACGGCTGATAGCCAGAAACCAGTCATAGGATGCTTGATTCCGGTCCAGGAAAGACATGGCTTGGCAGTTCGGGCTGGACTGTTCCCATGAGGCACAGGGTCAAGGCTGATTTTCATATGGCCATGTCTGAACTGGGGTGGTGTGGAGTGCAAAAAAACGATGGATTTAGGCCCAGATCTCTGTACTGGGGTGAATGTATGACATTGTTCTGCATTTTGTCCATCAACTGTTATTTTTGCATTTGTCACCCGAGTGGGATGGGTATGCTCAGACGTGAGTCCCATGCTCTCTACACCACTGGAGTCAGGCTATCCTGGCTGAAGGCAGCTGATAGCCAGAAACTGGTCCTAGGATGCTTGATTCTGGTCCAGGAAAGACATGGCTTGGCAGTTCGGGCTGGACTGTTCCCATGAGGCACAGGGTCAAGGCTGACTTGCATATAGTCATGATTGAACTGGGGTGGTGTGGAGTGCAAAAAAACGATGGATTTAGGCCCAGATCTCTGTACTGGGGTGAATGTATGACATTGTTCTGCATTCTGTCCATCGATTGTTTTTACATTTGTCACCCCGAGTGGGATGGGTATGCTCAGACGTGAGTCCCATGCTCTCCACACCACTGGAGTCAAGCTATCCTGGCTGAAGACGGCTGATAGCCAGAAACCGGTCCTGGGATGCTTGATTCCGGTCCAGGAAAGACATGGCATGGCAGTTCGGGCTGGACAGTTCCCATGAGGCACAGGGTCAAGGCTGATTTGCATATGGCCATGTCTGAACTGGGATGGTGTGGAGTGCAAAAAAACGATGGCTTTAGGCCCAGATCTCTGTACTGGGATGAATGTATGACATTGTTCTGCATTCTGTCCATCAATTGTTTTTGCATTTGTCACCCCGAGTGGGATGGGTATGCTCAGACGTGAGTCCCATGCTCTCTACACCACTGGAGTCAGGCTATCCTGGCTGAAGGCAGCTGATAGCCAGAAACTGGTCCTAGGATGCTTGATTCTGGTCCAGGAAAGACATGGCTTGGCAGTTCGGGCTGGACTGTTCCCATGAGGCACAGGGTCAAGGCTGACTTGCATATAGTCATGATTGAACTGGGGTGGTGTGGAGTGCAAAAAAACAATGGATTTAGGCCCAGATCTCTGTACTGGGGTGAATGTATGACATTGTTCTGCATTCTGTCCATCGATTGTTTTTACATTTGTCACCCCGAGTGGGACGGGTATGCTCAGACGTGAGTCCCATGCTCTCCACACCACTGGAGTCAAGCTATCCTGGCTGAAGACGGCTGATAGCCAGAAACCGGTCCTGGGATGCTTGATTCCGGTCCAGGAAAGACATGGCTTGGCAGTTCAGGCTGGACTGTTCCCATGAGGCACAGGGTCAAGGCTGATTTTCATATGGCCATGTATGAACTGGGGTGGTGTGGAGTGCAAAGAAACGATGGATTTAGGCCCAGATCTCTGTACTGGGGTGAATGTATGACATTGTTCTGCATTCTGTCCATCAATTGTTGTTTTTGCATAATTTATTTATCAACATTGTATACAGTTTATACATTTGTCCATTGAGTCTTCAGGGTGTTCTGCCGGTTCCCAGGACATGTGAAAGGGGTGTCCTTGATCCGGTTCCAAGACTTGAGATCATGACTCCTGAGTTGTCTCTATCGCGCATGTGTATGGGGGTCACGTGATTGTCAACCCTTAGCTCTCTTTAAGGCCCAAATATGAACTAACAGAGAAGTCAAAAAGACAAGATAATAGATTCAAATAAAATGATTTCACTGTATTCCACTTATCTCTTCTCTAATCCCATTTAATTAAAAAGACTATTTATGCATTAGCACTTAGTATATATCCTGGTTTAGTTTCAGGCAAAGCAGATGCTGAGCATGTGAGTTCTTAAGCGGCCATCTTGAGTGTCACTGTGCAGAAGCAAAGCTTTCCCTCCAAGCATTAAGACGTCATGCAGTTGATGCATGCGCAGTATGTTTTCCCGTGTTAGCAGCCATTTTGAGTTGCACTCGGGTTACTTGTTAGTAAAATACATAGGCAAGCTCCCCCCTTTTCTAATAGGTGTAAAAATGTTGTGTAAAATTAGTATTACAAATGTTATCAGTAATGCATTATGAGGTTATATGATAGGATTACATCCAAGCAAGTTTCTTATTTACAAAACCTTGCTCTATCAATCCCCTCTCTGATGGCATTTATGCCATCAACAACTACCCATACCCAAATAAAATGCCAACTTTAGCATATTCCCATTCCCTTTTCTATCTTATCCATTTCTTTATCGTCTTTTCCTTCCATGCTCTTCATTTTCTTATATAATTCACCTTTTAATTCTTCAAGCCTAATTTCTTCATATTTTCTTTTCTTTCCCAGTTTATTTATTTCATATTTTCTTCTCCTTTTAACACATTTGCACCAGATCAAGTATTACTGTAGCTACAACTCCTGTATCAAAATTAGCAAACCATGATCCTATTGAAGTTAAACTATTCGTTCATCTTTTCCATACACTTTCAACTTCCAGTGGTTTTAATTATTCTTCTCAATTAGTAATATTCTTAATGTATGTCCCAATTTTTATGCTTTTATCAGGTATGTAAGTGCAACAATGTTGCCCTTTCAGCATTTTACAGACTCCACCCTCTTTTGCTAATAGAATATCAAGGGCAAGTCAATTCTGCAAAACCATAGATCTGATCGCAACCAATTCAGTATTGATCATTATAAACCCTCCAGCAGTGTCAGTCGATAAGCGATCAACTATTGTGGACAATTGACAAATTCTTCATGAATTCAGAATTACTCCCACTGAAGGTATCAATGCACTAAATATATCTCCTACTGTCTCTGCAAAACTAGCTCTTTTATCACGTATTAGTTCATTATTGTTTTCCTTGCTTCCAGTGATTCTTTTTACATAATAAACTTTAGGGAATAGTATTCCAAAATAGCAACTCCCATACCATCTTTCAGGTAGCCTAAAGTAAGCTTTGTTCCCACATATATAATGGACTCCAGTAAATACTAGATCTGTACCTCCTTTTAGTCCCCATCCCCCAATAAATAAGAAATGATGTTCACACTCACTGGAACCAATAAATACATTATTATAGTCAGTTTTCAACCTATGGAGACAAATCTTCCCTTTCTTTTCGAAATCTAGTGCCATCACAGCCTGAGCCTCGCCAGGTGTATAAACTCTTTCTTTCTCAGCCCATGTTGGAATTTTAGGTTTCTTTTCATTGGCCTTCTTCTGGAAATCTTGTCTCCTTTCTTCTACTAAATTAAAACATATATTTTCTTCTTCTTTCAGTGAACATGTTAAATAATTCTTGTGAGCTTCTGCTATATCTATTGCATTTTGGGCTAAAAAGAATTCTCCCATAAACTGTGCAGCTAAACTAGTGAACACTGGATTCATATTCTTTCTAACAGGAACTTCTGAAAATATTACATCTAGGTTTGAATAAAAACACTGCCATTGTCCTGTTTTGTAGAACAGACTTGCTAATACACTACATGAAATGCCATATGTTAGTGGTAAATGGTGATATGTGACACCTTCTGCTACTGAAGCTGGTAATTTCATACATATATAACGATCACTAACCTCCATGGTATCTACATATCCAAATAATAGCTTCGTGAAAACATTTAAATCTGTGTTATTATCTGTTACTGTGTGATGTATTTCTAACTCATCTGATTCTTCTAGTTCTACCTTGTTTCCTTTTATGTTAGCTAGTTTTCCATTTGTATCTGTAGTATTTTTCTTTTCTATATTCATGAAATTTGGTATCGCTATTGTTAGTCCTAACCATACTATAATCACTAATAAGCTACTACATATACATATTCTACAATATTTCTTTAAACAATTTCGTTTTAGTCTTTCAGCAACTTTGTTTTTAGCCATTTTAAGAAGTTCTCTCTTCTTTCTTTACTTTCAGACATTTTTAAGTTTTCTTGATTCCTCTTCAAGGAGGTCTCACCTCTCCTTCTGCAATTATTTCTCCATCACTTTCTTCATTTAAATCTAAATTTTCAAGTTCTTTGAGAATAATATAAGTCCATTCAGGTCCTTTGAACTTATTATTCAATATTTTTAATCTTTGACTCCTTCGCTTAAGTTTCTCTTTGGTCTGTCCTGATTGACTAGTGACTTCGTTCACTTGATCAGGTTCTTCATCAATGGTCTTTAGGTGATGCCTTAATCTTTTGACATATCTGGGACAATTATCACCTTTTCTAACCCTTTTAGGTTGCCCTGTATCTTCACTTTATTCGTCACTTTCGGGTATTCTTTAATTTGTATTTAGTTGTGGCACAACTTGATTTTCTTTGTCTTCTGAATCCCTCTCTAGTTGAACGAATACAGGACTTTTCGAAGTACTACCCTTCACCTGAACATGATCCGCATTCTCTAACTGTCCCTGAACAGACTCTTCTCTAGCCTGCTCTTCTCCCTGTTCCTGTTTCCCTATTCTTATCTTATTCTGCTCATGTTTTTCTTCCTCAGATTTGTGAAAATACTTGCTCAACTCAGTCTGTGTTTATTTTTCTATCCCTATCTGTTCCTGCTCAGAATCTTCAACAATCTCGTATTCTGTTTCCTGAACTTAATTGTCTGTATTTGTCTGGTCCTCACTAGCCTCTAGCTTCTCTAATTTTGTTGTGCTTCTTGTTCCAATTTCCACATCAGGTAAGTCTATCACTGATACGCAATCCTCCTGACTAGTGCTTGGTTGTTCTTGATCAGCTACTTCAGAGTTTGTTATTCTAGGCTCTTCAGCTGCACAACCTTCTGCACCTTCAACTTCGATTCCTTGTTGTTGAATTCCCTCATCAGGAGCTGGTACTCGTTTTGTATGGCTGGCATGTATCCAGTTAGACAATCCTGCACATTTCACTACTGTTGTAACCAGTATGACCTGTTTTGGGGTACTCCGCCTGAGTGCTATACACCTCTCTCTGGTGTGATTCTTCACTACCGCCCAGTCACCTGGATTTAAATCTTGTGTTTGATCTGGCTGCCTGGCCTCTGCGTCTTCTCCAACCTGGTGAGAGACAGAACGCATTAGGTCAGCCAATCTTTTACAATAGTCCAATACCATATCATCAGTTATGCTTAACAATCTGTGTCCAGGTATGAAAGATAGTCTCATTGTTCTTCCCATGAGTACTTCATGGGGACTCAACCCTGTATTTCTGTCAGGATTGTTTCTGAGTCCCATCAGAACAAGAGGCAATGCATCTGGCCAACACAGTGATGTGGAGGCACACACCTTTGCCAATCTT
This sequence comes from Lissotriton helveticus, assembly GCF_964261635.1. Classification (NCBI taxonomy): domain Eukaryota; kingdom Metazoa; phylum Chordata; class Amphibia; order Caudata; family Salamandridae; genus Lissotriton; species Lissotriton helveticus. Next base: position 1,001,438,954 of record NC_136061.1, read on the forward strand.
GATTTTATTGTGCCATTAATTTTTTTCCACTACCCCAGAAGCCTCTGGGCGGTAAGCACAGTGCAATTTGTGTTCAATCTTGAATGCTTCACAGATCAATCGAATGATTACATTATTAAAGTGAGATCCTCTATCTGATTCCACTGTTACTGGAAAACCAAAACGCGGAACAAGTTCCCTCAGCAATAGTTAGGCAACTGTTATGCTGTCATTTCTCCTGTTCAGATATGCTTCCACCCATCGTGAGAACAAACACACTATGACAAGGATATATTTTAGTCCCCTGCATGGTGGTAACTGAATTACATCAACTTGCAGCCTTACAAATGGTCACTCTGCCTTTCCAATTCTTCCCCAACTGACCACTGTTTTCCAACCTGGGTTCTTTTTTTGACAAATTAAACACCTCTGGCAAAGGCTCTCTGCAACAGTCCTAAACTTTGAGTTGCACCAATCCTGTCTAAAAAGTCTGATCATAGAATATCTACCTATGTGGGTATCTCCATGGTACATTCTTGCTAGCTGTGAGAGTAAACAATCTGGCATGACTGGTCTGCCATCTGGATAAATCCAGACACCTTCTTCTTCTCTCCTTTGGCATCCTATTTTGATCCACTCTTCCTTTTCACTTACTTCTACCTCATCTTGTAAATTTCTCACTTCATCCCATGTATCCAGAGCTGACATAGGCATAAATTGTCATCTGATTCCTCTAGTTTCAATGTTCTTGTTTACTGCCATTTTAGTTTTAGCACAGTGTTGAGCAACTTGATCAGCATAACGATTACCAGCAGTCACATAGTCATTTCCTGACTGATGTGCAGCACATTTGACCACAGCTACTTCTTTTGGCAATTGTTTTGCTTCTAAAGCTCTTTCACATATTGCTCATTTTTAATAGGGGTTCCTGAAGAAATAATGAAATCCCTTTGCATCCAAAGTTGGCTAAAGTCATGCACAACCCCGTAACCATACTGGCTATCAGTGTAAATGGTTACTCTCCAATTGTTCCCGATTCTGCATGCTTTAATTAAAGCAATAAATTTGGCTATTTGTGCACACCTGACTCCAGGTAAATAAGATGATTTGACTATTCCAGCCAATGTACAAACAGCATAAGCAGCACTCAACCCTCCTTCCTCAAGTCTCATGCACGAGCCATCTACGAATAATTTGTTTTCACAATTGTTCAGGGGTTCTTCCTGTATGACTGGGTGAGGTTTGGTACAATATTCTGTTACATCTAGGCAGTCATGATCAACATCATCCCTCACCTCTTCTCCGTACACATCAGGTGATAAAGTAGCTGGACACCTGATTACTGTTACATTTTCTGCTCCTAAAATAATTCCCTCATATTTTGTCATTCGACATTGAGTGAGATACTGAGTTTGAGTTCTGGTCAGAAGAATTTCAACTGAATGAGGGACATATACCTTAACAGGATGTCCCATCACAATGGATTCACTTTGTTCAAGACTTGTGCAAGCAGCAGCTACCACTTTTAAACAACCAGGTAATGCAGAGGCTACTGGATCTAAAGTAGCAGAAAAATATGCCACTTGACGTCTCATCAACCATGTCTTCGGGTCAATACTGACAAGGCGCAATTATCTCGTTCACAGCAAAATAATGCAAATTCTTTTGTGTAATCTGTCATTCCCAGAGCTGGGGGCTTAACATAGACAATTTCTTAATTTTACAAAAGCTCCCATGCTTTCACTGTCCAATTCTAAAGGATCTTATACTCGTTTTCTTGTCATTTGTATCAGTGGTTTAGCCACTAAGGAAAACCCTGCAATCCATTGTCTACAATATCCTACAGCACCAAGAAACATTCTGATTTCCTTCTGCGTCTGTGGTAACTGCATCTGTTTTATTATTTTAATCCTTTCAGGTGTCACTCTCCTCACTCCTCTTTCTAATTGATGTCCCAAATATTTAACTCGGGTTTGACAAAATTGTAGTTTTTCTGGTGACACCTTATGACCTCCATCGGCCAAATGGTTTAACAATGCAATATAATCTAGGACACAGTGTTCTCGTGTTTTTGAGGCAACCAATAAATCATCTATATATTGGACCAAAACTGAACTTCTGGGCATTACTAATGTTTCAAGACACTTTTTCAGGATCTGATTAAAGATTGAAGGACTTTCGGTGTACCCTTGAGGAACACGATTCCACACATAGATACGATTTTCAAATTTAAATGAAAAAAGGTATTGACTATCTGGTTGTAACAGGATGGAGAAAAATGCATGACACAAATCGATTACTGTGAACCATCCTGCATTCCATGGTATTTGATACAGAATTACTGCTGGATTTGGCACTACAGGACATGCATATAGCCATGTCTGAACGGGGGTGGCAGAGTGGGCTAAAGAATGGTGATGGATCAAACCCAGATCGTTTGACTGGGTGTGAGTGTTTGAATGGTTCAGATGCTCCGTCCATCACCACCCCCTTTTGTACCGCTTTGGCCGCCATAAGTGTGGCAGGGTATGCTCAGACGTGAGTCCCTTGCTCACTTTGCCACTGGATTCAAGCAAGCCGGGCTGAAGACGGCTGTAATGCCAGAAACCGGTTCTCGGAAGCTTGTTTCCGGTCCAGGGAAGGCATGGATTGGCAGTTCGGGCTGGACTGTTCCCATGAGGCACAGGGTCAGATTGATTTGCATATAGCCATGTCTGAACTGGGGTGGCAGAGTGGGCTAAAGAACGGTGATGGATCAAACCCAGATCTTTTGACTGGGTGTGAGTGTTTGATTGGTTCAGATGCTCCGTCCATCACCACCCCCTTTTGTACCGCTTTGGCTGCCATAAGTGTGGCAGGGTATGCTCAGACGTGAGTCCCTTGCTCACTTTGCCACTGGATTCAAGCAAGCCGGGCTGAAGACGGCTGTAATGCCAGAAACCAGTCCTCGGAAGCTTGTTTCCGGTCCAGGGAAGGCATGGCTTGGCAGTTCGGGCTGGACTGTTCCCATGAGGCACAGGGTCAGACTGATTTGCATATAGCCATGTCTGAACTGGGGTGGCAGAGTGGGCTAAAGAACGGTGATGGATCAAACCCAGATCTTTTGACTGGGTGTGAGTGTTTGATTGGTTCAGATGCTCCGTCCATCACCACCCCCTTTTGTACCGCTTTGGCCGCCATAAGTATGGCAGGGTATGCTCAGACGTGAGTCCCTTGCTCACTTTGCCACTGGATTCAAGCAAGCTGGGCTGAAGACGGCTGTAATGCCAGAAACCGGTCCTCGGAAGCTTGTTTCCGGTCCAGGGAAGGCATGGCTTGGCAGTTCGGGCTGGACTGTTCCCATGAGGCACAGGGTCAGACTGATTTGCATATAGCCATGTCTGAACTGGGGTGGCAGAGTGGGCTAAAGAACGGTGATGGATCAAACCCAGATCTTTTGACTGGGTGTGCGTGTTTGATTGGTTCAGATGCTCCGTCCATCACCACCCCCTTTTGTACCGCTTTGGCCGCCATAAGTGTGGCAGGGTATGCTCAGACGTGAGTCCCTTGCTCACTTTGCCACTGGATTCAAGCAAGCCGGGCTGAAGACGGCTGTAATGCCAGAAACCGATCCTCGGAAGCTTGTTTCCGGTCCAGGGAAGGCATGGCTTTGCAGTTCGGGCTGGACTGTTCCCATGAGGCACAGGGTCAGACTGATTTGCATATAGCCAAGTCTGAACTGGGGTGGCAGAGTGGGCTAAAGAACGGTGATGGATCAAACCCAGATCTTTTGACTGGGTGTGAGTGTTTGATTGGTTCAGATGCTCCGTCCATCACCACCCCCTTTTGTACCGCTTTGGCCGCCATAAGTATAGCAGGGTATGCTCAGACGTGAGTCCCTTGCTCACTTTGCCACTGGATTCAAGCAAGCCGGGCTGAAGACGGCTGTAATCCCAGAAAGCGGTCCTCGGAAGCTTGTTTCCGGTCCAGGGAAGGCATGGCTTGGCAGTTCGGGCTGGACTGTTCCCATGAGGCACAAGGTAAGACTGATTTGCATATAGCCATGTCTGAACTGGGGTGGCAGAGTGGGCTAAAGAACGGTGATGGATCAAACCCAGATCTTTTGACTGGGTGTGAGTGTTTAATTGGTTCAGATGCTCCGTCCATCACCACCCCCTTTTGTACCGCTTTGGCCGCCATAAGTGTGGCAGGGTATGCTCAGACATGAGTCCCTTGCTCACTTTGCCACTGGATTCAAGCAAGCCGGGCTGAAGACGGCTGTAATGCCAGAAACCGGTCCTCGGAAGCTTGTTTCCGGTCCAGGGAAGGCATGGCTTGGCAGTTCGGGCTGGACTGTTCCCATGAGGCACAGGGTCAGACTGATTTGCATATAGCCATGTCTGAACTGGGGTGGCAGAGTGGGCTAAAGAACGGTGATGGGTCAAACCCAGATCTTTTGACTGGGTGTGAGTTTTGATTGGTTCAGATGCTCCGTCCATCACCCCCCCCCTTTTGTACCGCTTTGGCCGCCATAGGTGTGGCAGGGTATGCTCAGACGTGAGTCCCTTGCTCACTTTGCCACTGGATTCAAGCAAGCCGGGCTGAAGATGGCTGTAATGCCAGAAACCAGTCCTCGGAAGCTTGTTTCCGGTCCAGGGAAGGCATGGCTTGGCAGTTCGGGCTGGACTGTTCCCATGAGACACAGGGTCAGACTGATTTGCATATAGCCATGTCTGAACTGGGGTGGCAGAGTGGGCTAAAGAACGGTGATGGGTCAAACCCAGATCTTTTGACTGGTTGTGAGTGTTTGATTGGTTCAGATGCTCCGTCCATCACCACCCCCTTTTGTACTACTATTTTATTTATCTTTCTTAGGTCTTGTGCTATCCTATATTTCCCGTTAGGTTTCTTAATGCCAATTATGGGTGAATTACAAGGACTGCTCATTATTTCTTTTAAAATGCCTTGTTGAATCATTCGTTCTATTTCTGCTATGACACCTGATTTAATTTCTGGGCTCATTCTGTACTGTTTCGTGTTTGGGTAATTAGCACCTTCCTTTACAGTCCCTTTTACTGGGTCTACATCGGCCATTACCCCTCCTTCTTTTCTAGTGAATGAAATCCCACACTTTTGGGTTTACTTTCAATTTTAATTCATCTGGTAGGTCATCTTTTGCCATCATGAAGTACATTTCGTCTACCTCCGTTCCTTGTTTTGCTACATTAATTTGTAAATACTGTCTTCATCAGGGGTTTGGATTGTCACACCATCCGGTGTATAATATATGGTGCAATTCATCTTACATAGTAAATCTCTGCCTAACAAATTTACAGGACTGGAATCACAAACTACGAACTTGTGCATTTCTTTAAAAATTTTCTATACACACTTCCATGGGTTCTGTTACTGGGGTTCTGATCTGTCTGTTAGAAACTCCAACTACTTGGATGGCCTCACCTGAGAGGGGCGGGTTTGGGATGTCTGCTTTTCTCACAGTAGAATGGGTAGCACCAGTGTCCAATAAGAAAGTTATATCTTTTCCTTCTCCTTTTCCTTCAATATATGGACCTGGCTGATCTACCGGTAAGGGTGCGCCAAGTATGCATTCCTCTTCCATCCTCTTCAAAACAAATTGTGAAGTTACTGAATTTGGCTTACCACATTATCCTTGAAATCTGGTGTCCACACTGTATCTTGCTCTGTTCACAAAATTTGACATAGGGGCAGGTGGTAATTGATTCTGTGGATTTACAACCAGTTGCGGTATACTCAATATCACCTCATTCTGTGTCTGTGGATTTAAATTTTGAGTTAGGCCATTATTAGTTTGGATATTTTTATACTTGTTTTTCCAATGCCCTAATTTTCCGCACCCATGACAAGGAAACTTATGCTTTGCTTCCTCTCTACTAATTTTCCCTCTCGGTTTTCCCCATTATTTTCATTCTGTCCTGATCCTTTATTTTGTTCATTATTTAATTTGAGTTCTTGTTCTGCCAATTTTACTTGGGCCCACATTACTTTTTCTTCTAACTTTTTTAGTCTATTATCTATTTAATCTCCACAATATTTTGCATACTTTAAGACTTCATCTATGGGTTTCATTTGCCAGCACATCATGTGTGTTTGGATCATCTGACAAATCTCTGGTCTCAATCCAGATACAAATCGATATACAAAATGTCCCATACTGTTATCACCAAAATTCTCAAATCCACTATACTGCTTGAACACTTGCAACAGATGCTCATAGTAAGCATGGGCAGTCGAATGTATTTCTGGTGTTGTTCTATCTATTTTTATCCAATCTGTTTCTTATGGGGGGATTTTTCCTTTCAAGAATGTAATCCCCTGGTTATATTTCTTCATTATTTCTTCTGAAGGTGCACCTGTTTTCTCATCTCTTGGGTACTCATCACTAGGCCAATCAACTGTGATTTTACATTCTGTCCATAAATCAGTAGGTACCACTATATCAAACAGACCATCCAAATCATTCAACAAAACTTTTGAAACTTTCACAAACCTGTCAACATGTCTATACCATTCGACTGGCTTCTCTCTTAATTTTGGGAAATCATTTGTGAATGATAAAAGATCTTGCCTAGTCCATGGAACATGTACATATCCCCTTCTGGGTACATCTCTCATAGGGCACAATCTCTCTGTCTTTTTGGATTCTCTTAATACATATTCTGATGCAGTTTTGTTTGCCTGTGCTTCCTCCTTTTTCTTCATCCACCTTACCTTCCACCTATCTAATTCCCACATTTTTTAAAAATTGTCATCAGTTCTTTAATCTGTAATTTCCTTCCTGACGTGTTCATATTTTCTAAGTCTTTGTCAGTAAATTCTACTCTGTAAGGTTTCTTTAGTACCTTGGATCTCCCTATTTCAATTCCCATCTCCTAAGCAAGTTCTGTTAATTTCTCATGAAATATTTTTACATTTCTAGTTATGCTTCTACATATGAATAATAATTATTCTTCACAGGACGTATTTAATCTGTCTATTCAGACATTTCCAGCTATCATTTCTTCCAATTCTACTTTTAATTTATAAATGCCCAAAATCTTTGGTTGTGGAACTGTTTTGTTCATTCCCTGTGCCCATCTTTCTAATTCTTCTGGTGACACAATTGTAGCACTTTTAGTTCCTGTGGAGGTTTCCATTCGTATTTCTTTTGAACAACTAGGTGTAACTCTTCTTAGGGGTCTCAGTTATCTGTTCTCTTATTGGTAAATCAATTAGTGATATTATTGATTCACATTCACTAGTTTGATCCTCAATTATTATATTCTCCTTTAGGGGTTCTATCACAGGAGAGGCCAGAACTGGTGGATTTGTATAGCCTCTTTTATCCCCATATAGTGGGTCAACAGGACCTATAGTCACTGGTATAGTTAATGCTTCTGGGTTTATACTTAATTGGGTTATTTTCTGGATTAATTAATCTTTATTTTTATTTATCGCTTCGCTTTCCCTTTCCCTTTCCCTTACTATTCTTTCATTTAACGAGTCATGCAAAATTTGAGGAACTAATGGGATTTCTAAAGCTGGACCGCTTGGTATACTTCTATTGGGTCTTTCCTGATATGGTGGAGGATTCTTTGTTAAAATGTCTTCTATAATCTCATCTTCAGATTCTCTACAACCTGTCATATTTTTTGTTTTCTTGGTACACTTGCCTCCAGACTGCTCATCCGACATTAATACAGGATACAATCCTTCTGCAACCATTGCCTGTCTCCATTATTTCATTTGATCTTCTCACTTTATATGCAACATTTTAGGATAGAATCTTCCATGACCCCTAGTACTTCTAGATCTGTCTCGATCAAATGCCTCCATTTCCCACTCCTCTAGGGCTTCATACTGGGTCAACCTAGGTCTAGGCTCCAATTCATTCATTCTATTCCTTACATTTTGAAGGATTCTACCATTGAATGTAACATGTTCTGGAAAGGCCAATATTCCATCACTTTTGGTATATTGGATCCAATTTTCTAACCATACACAAGTATATGATATCCCTTTTACATCATCATAAATGAGGCAGGAGTTTTAGGCGGTGGGATAAAAATTCCTTCTCTAATTTTAATAGGTTTATCGTTTTTTAGATAATTATTGATTTTGTGCATAAATGACATTTTTCTATTCTCTCCGTACATTTTATAAGTTCTTCTTCTTATGAATTCTTGTCTAGTAAAACCCAAATATCTTCTATCCGGGCGCTTCCCTATTAAAGTTTCATTGTGTTTCCACATACAAATTTCACTTTAAATTAGAAATAATTTGTGCCTTTGTTTACACTCCGTTTCTCCAATTGTAGTGTAGTTCCTATTATCCCAATAGGCCCTGCGCATTGGAATAATATCTTCAATAGTATAGACCTAGGGCAGAGGTTAACTAGGTCTTCTACCGACGATATTAGACTTAAAGTTTTGTGTTTGCCAGCTAGCTCAGAGTTCACTAGAAACTTTCTCGAATAGGCAAGGAGGATTTTAACCTCCCTGGATAGACAAGAAGGGATTTAGTTTCTGACAACCATAGAACATGACAACTTTGCTCTCCCCTAATCAAGAGTGTATCTCTAGAGTCGTGTGAAAACAATAGACAACTTATTTTACTCAGTCAGTACGTGCATTCTTAGTTTCACCAGTTTGTAGAGAAATAAGAGATGGGCGTGGTTCAATAAAAGATGTTATTTATTGATCAGTCTCTTTTCTCATACAAGAGAAATGAATCGCTATTATTGCAATACTTGTAGTTAAGTAAAGTGCATACAGTAGAGACAGAATTATAAAATAATACTGTAAAAGCATTGATATGGTTTCTGAGCCCTATGATACTTTAAAATGGATAAAATAGATACATACATATATACATTTGACTAATCGTACTCAACTGGTGCTTCTAACCACGCCTACCCCAATGTACCTGACCTAAGCCTAATACGTGGGCGGGAGTAGATAAGTAGCAGTTTAAGTTAAGTTTGTTTTGCCAAGGGACTGACTCGAGAATTCTCTGCAAGGGGTTATTCAGTTCTGTACCTGAGATCTAGAATGATGGAGGGCTGGTATCTCTTATCCCAGGTCTTGATATTCCAGCTGCCTGCGAGGGCTGCTTGGAAGCGCCGGAGCTGGATTTCTCGGCAGGAGAAAGGCAGCGTCTCGTTCTCAGCGCGTCAGGAAGGCGGGGCAGCGTCTGTGGGCTTCACTCTTTGCTGGGCTCCTCAGCACGTCTCGCTGCTCCGATCTCGTCACCACCGCATGTGTTTGCTTAAGGCAATGTCGGTAATATTTATACCTGAAAGGAGCCGAGATTGACGTAAGGATGGACATATATACGTCAATAAGGATGTCATATGAACGGGCTCGTTCGCACATTCTTTTGCTGAAGTTCTCGGTGAAATCAAAACAATGGCTATGGGAATTTCCCAGGTCGCTGTAGGTTTGATTTGTTTTGAGAACTCCGTATGCCTTATCAGGGGCTGGAGGAATATCGCTTGTCTAATTAGATGGCATGCGTTATGACCTAATCAGATAACGCGCTTCTGTGCCGTGGTGTGGCTTAATCAGATAACGGTTTTTGCACCGTTGGATGGCTGCTAGTTAATTATTAACCAGACCAGGGTCAGGAATAGGGGAATCGATACAGTACCTATAGGAATACATCACACCCACTCCACGTAGACTATGTCCATATTTACAAATCTAGGCATAGTGAATATCAGTAGCGTTTGTGTATACCGTACCACCCCAAAAATACATTTATATGCATTCCGGAAATTGGATTTTATAGAATATATGAAACACAATCACATATACTGTCACGTATACTATATGCACAAGCTGTCTAATAATGCTAAACATATAACGCATATTTCTAAATTCAGCATCAATAAACGCGAAAATTACACATGAAATGGCTCTAAATACAGAAAAAAAAGTGCGAGACCATTTCATCACAATCATAAATTTATGTATAACAGTGTTAGCATAGCGAATGTCTTGTGACTACCTAAAAATAGAAATTTAGTTCTCTAAGAATAACGTCTACTTTAAGCAGAAGATAAGTGTCCCAAAAATCGTAAATATTTTGGAATTGGGGAAAAGTTCTTGCAGTCTGAAAAAATTATGAGAACATTTTTCATATCGCTTTTCTTTAAAAGTTGAAGGCCAAATTCAGCATGTAGGGAACTCCGAGTGCCAATTTGCTCAAAGTTATTCCTGCTGCTCTGGTGAAAACATCATATCATTTAGACTGTTGAAAAAACTGTCAACAGCTTCTTGCGTAAGTTCCACTTATTCGGAAAAGGTTGTTACCATGCATTCATGAGCTTGAGCATGATTGCCTCCATTGATGTTTTGATCAGCATAGCTGACTGAAGGTCGTACCTGATCGATGCTGCTTTCATCTTGTACTTCACTACCCCTCAATCGTAGTGGTGAAGACTCCACGAATGCCGTCATCAGGATTGGTAGCCGCTGGGGACAGCACAATGCATGAGCCGTTACCGGACCCAACAAGGTATCTGCGTCCATTGGCACATCCGATTGTAGTGCCAGACAGGTGTCCAACACGCATTCTTCGCCGCATAGCAAGCATCTTAATACAGGCATAACACAACTTTGCCACATTGGTCTAAATGAAAGAAACCAAGTCATGTTCAGGTCTCTAAGCCGGGATAGTCCAAGGATTTTAGTTACCCGGTCCCGGTAGCCAATGGCTAGGATCATTTCTTCCCTTGTCGCAGGTGTTTTGTCTGTGACATGGTTTGCCATAGCGAAATAACAGGATCAAAAATAGAATACCCGCTACTAGTCCTAAAAGGAGAGGAAGTCCGCCAAAAATGGAATGGACAAAGTCTGGAAAAATACCCAGGATGGCTTTGAATGGAGTTAAAGCACCCGAAAACACTGCTTTAAATACACTGGAGATACCAGTGGTATCAGAAATATTTAAGATTTCGTTCAGTATTTCTGCTAAATGTATGGGGGAATTAGTTGATAACAATGAATGAATCTCTTCTGTTGTCCTTGCAACTTGGAGATCATACGTTTCTTTTGATGACGTGAGCCTCGTCGGCGTCTGTAGGAGCACAGTCTTCATTCTGCTTAAAGTATCTATTCGAATAGAAGCAATTTTCAAATCGGGCCATAACCTTGCCTCCCTGTCTGCAGAGTCGCTGGGGAACAATACATGTTCACAGCACATGACCTTCCTAGTCACATTTATGAGATAAGGTTTTCCGGGCAGCAAACTACAACATCTGCGATCTACTATTAGAATGTAACTCCCGTTCGAGAGTCTCCTAAAGAATGGTTCTATTCGTGTTGCAGGTGTGCCTAGCTGGTAACATGAAAGGTTATTTGAAGTCCCTTCACAGGCTCCGTGCAAACTAATACCCTGACACAGAAGTGTACCGCTCAGTGATCTTGCACAATTATCGCCACTGAGAAACACTTTCTGGCCTTTATTGCTGACACATTCGTGTGTATAGGGCAAGTTCCATATTGACTTAATGTATCCTTTACCCAACCTTTCATACTGGCCTGCCGGTATATATTTTTGGCAGAATTGAAACTGGAAAGTAGTTATCGGAATATTTATTATTCCATGTATTATCCATTCAATGACAGGTCGTTCTGACATTGTCAATGGTAATCTCTCAAGTTTTTCAATGCTCAGAATTGTATAGTCAGCACCCTTCTGTGCCAAACTGATTTGTTTATCAGTGAGATTAAAGATATTAAATAATGACGTTGTGTTGATTAAACGCCAAGGCACATAGCCAGAACGCAAATTTTGTAACGTCCAGCCAAGCTGTACAATAGAACGTAATTGGGACTGACCGTGTTGTAACATCAGTAAGTCTTGCGATATTATATCGATTGCTGAAGACACAATGCTGTCCAGAGAATATATTCTGGAGGACAGAGTTATTAACCCATTGTCCACCACAGAAAGTGATTTTTCCAAATTAATACGGTCAATTTCCCGTATTTTTTCTGCTGTCTCAATTTGAGTTACTTTCCAGACTTCGTTATAAGCTGCATATATAGAGGCCGCTATGAAGCGTTTTTGACGCTGTTTGCGTGGTCCCAATATGAAATCACGCAAGTCAGCACCTTCTGTAAGTAAAGTTAGGTGTTGCTTAATTTCAGCCAGTGTGGACGTTTGTAGCCATTGAAGGCAGAGCTTGCCCACGCTGTAGGTTGTTACTATCCCTGGATGTTGTCTTTGGGAATATCTAGGGTCTGGCCTAGTCAATGTGAACCCCTGTTCTTTGTTCAGGAATCTGTCTTGACAGTTATTTGTATCTGTGGGCCAGATCAACCATTTTTTCCATTCAGGATGTGTTCTGTTTTGGTTTAATATATGGTTTACGTCTATCTCAACATCTATAGAGCTATTACTGTTCACTGTTGGCTTTGGAATAGACGGTTTGTTCAAATCTTTGATTTTGGCTAAGCCAAGACAGGTAGTTTGTTGAATAGTGTCGTTCAAAAATATAATTTGTTCTGGGATCATGCAGGCTCTAAACAATGATTCTATACCTTGTACTTGCCAATCTCTTGTACCCCAAACAGTTTTTGCTTCAATATTATTGTTCCAGAAATCAAACCCAAATGTATTCATTTGTTCAAAGAATGAATCGGAATATATCAATTTTGTGTTTGTAAGCATGGTCTTCATACCTGTCTTATTTGACAATTTGAAATAAAATGTTTCTGCATTACTTGTGTTAAACCCTGAAAAGTATGAATATTTATCATAAAATGTTTTTGAGCTATCTTTTGGAGGAGTAGCACAATGTTCCCATTGGTTATAATTTAAAACATTTCTAGGTTGAGCAGATTTATGTAGATAATGGTTACCATAATGGTTGTAGCAGAACATCTGATCATAATTAGACGAACCCTGCAAATAATCATGTTCTGTGAATTTAGCAGACATAACAAGATCAGACATCATATCATTGATACTTTCAAAGTCCCAATCATCTGCAAATGAGCTTGGTTTTACAAAGTCACTCAATGAGATCTTGAATTGGTGTGGATACTTCAGGATTTCAACCGGACCATAGATTTCATAATCAGTTTTGTCCCATGCTACACCGCCTGGTATAGGATTGGCTGTGAAGTTTACTGAAGAAAGTTCTCTTTTCTCGATGTGTGAAGATGTGTGTGGTTTAAGGACCAAGTTGATTTTCTGGCTTGCTGTGTCCATTTTAGCATATTTCCCCTCAATGAAATGTCCCAAACATAGTACTAGGATGAGCCAAAGAATGAGGATAAATGCACCGAAGGCCACCCAAAATTCAATCCATGGAGAGATCAGATAGGTTTCTTTCAGCTGTTGAAAAAGTTCCTTAGCTTTGTCTTTAAAAGTTTTTGTTGATGGCTGTTTCTTTGCTTCACTCAGGTCTTCAGATGAATCATCGAAGTTGATGAAGTAGCCGGATGCTGTTCTGTCAATTGTTCCAATTGCTTTTGGATTTTGCTTTGTTTCATTAGCAAAGTCTGCAGTTACATCATCATAGGTTGTTATTTCTTGATGTTAAGTTTTAATTTGGGTTTTAAGAGGTTCAAGTTCCATTGCTTCGTTGCATAGTCCTTGTTGATTCACTGTAGATTTCCCAAGTGTGATCAGTCTTCCATTTTGAGCCTCTGTATTCGTAGCAAACATTGGTGTTCTGCTACTTCTTGGGAGTCCACTTGGCCTACTGTTTGTTATCGGCCACATGATTGTGGTTTAACCAAGTCGATGGATACAACTCGGTTCTCCTTTTACCAGCAAGGGGTGGTAGTACTACTGATCTTATCCCGTTGACAGACAAGACAGGAACTGCTTTTCTGTAAGAAGGCCCAAATTCCTTCTTTACCGCGATCTTCTCTCTGACTAGATCCCCGACTTTTGGAATCCAGACAGGCCTTGCTGGGACAGGTGGTTTCTCTTCAGTGGTTGTTGGCTGTTGTTTCAGTTTTATGTTGCTCAGGTCTTTTCTTGTTTCATTTAAGTCCTGCAAAATAGCCAAACGATCTTTGATATCAAAGCTTTTGTCTTTAACCACTGAAGTCTGACTATCAAGATCTTGGATTATCATTCTAGTCCCGAACAATAGTTCGTACGGACTGAACCCTTTCAGAGAATTCCTTGGCAGGTTATTTAGACTACGTTGGACACTTATTAGATGTTTGACCCACCCAGTACCCGAACCTAATACCTTTTCCGTTATAGATTGCTTTATGTCTTGGTTTTTTCTTTACACCATCCCGTATCCCTCAGGAAGGAAGTGAGAAGAGTCCCGCTATGCTATGCTCATTTGGCCATGCTTCCCCATAAGCTTGAGGGCTAAAGGGAATACATTAGTCAAAACGTAGCATGCTCCTAGCGTATATGCCATTCTAGACTCGCAAATCTTTGTATAACAGTCCAGACGTCAGCCGAGCGCTGGGATCTACATTATAAGTGAAAATTAGTCTTTTTATGTTAATATAACGATTTTTCGCGATGGCTACTTTCTTATTGTTGTTCTTTTTCTGGAGTGAAGTGCCATGGTAATAGTCCTCCTCGCTCGCAACTGCGATCTCTATTGCAGTCTGGGCAGTTTTTTACAAAAATGTGATGATGCAGGCTCATGCCTGGCCACCAGTACACTGATTGTAATTCCTCCAGAGAATCTTTTAGCTTAAGGTGTCTGAGACCCTCACCCATATGTGCGTCTGCTATTAACAAGCCTCTCCTGTCCGTGTTTGGAATCACTCTATCCCCCACTCCAGGGATTCGAGCAAAAGGAACGGAGTTTGCATCGATTATGTATGTATAATTGAGTGGATAATTGATCGGTAGCGCCGAGCAGTCGCCTTTTGATGACGTTTTCACCGCCAGCACAGTTTCACCGTCAATGTGTTTTTCTGTACGCTTTTTTGTAGCTACGGAAGCCGGTTTAGTTGCTACCGCTGTGGCTGTCTCAGCCAATGAATTCCCTGCAACGTGAACGCCATCACGCTGATGACTCAGTGAATGTATCACGTGAGTTTTAGGTAGTTCTTTCTGTAAAAGAACTACTTGTTCTCAAAGCACTTTTTGCTTTATTGTTGCACCTGTGTCATCTTTGTATTCGTTCTGAATCCATTTTTTCAAATCGTTATTGTATGTTTTGACGCAGTAATACGAATCGCACACAATAAGTGTCGGGAATTCGCGATCGGCATTATCTAGCGCCATTTTTAATGAAATTATTTCCGTTTGTTGTTCTGAATTATTTTCCACTGAGTGTGTTTTTGTAAGTAGAGGTCTTAATTTACCTCCGCGCCACATTTCTTTTACAATTTCGCATGTGGCCTTGTAAGCCAGCTCTCCCCAAACTGAGGGTTGAGCATGCCCGTCGGTATATATTACACAGGCGTACTGTCGTAAAGGCAGAATGTCGATTGGCAGAGGGTATTCTTTCTCATATTCTAGATATTTTAATTCTTTCATTTCCAGGTCAAAATAGTATTTTACTTTGTCTGTAGCAACAGAATTTACCCATTGTATCCATTCTGGATTTAGTGCAGTTGTCGGTAAATGACATGGTGTTGTTAATGCCTCAAAAGCTGATTCTGCTGTTCTGACTGTAACCTGTCTACCGTCTGCTTGGTATTTTTCTTTTTCTACAGCTGTTTGAACCGCATGAACAATGTTTTCCTTAATGCTGAACCTTTTTTCAGCTTCTGTGTACAAATGTGATTTGTATGCTATTGGTACCTTCTCTCCCTCATTAGAGGTCAGGTATGTGAATCCGCATCTTCCTGGGATGACTCGAATCACGAGGTTGCGTGTGTTGTCACGTGTTTGTAATGTTGTTTTAACTAACATGTCTGTTTGTAAAGATCTCAAAATTTCTATGTGTTTTTGAGTCCAATTGATTCTTTTAAAATCTGGTTTTATTAGATCATAAAGGGGTTTGACCCTTTCTGCATAATTTATAATATAAGTTCTTCCGAAATTCAGGAAGCCTAGAATTGATTGTAGGTTTTTTAGTGTTCTGGGTGCTTGGATTACAGCACATTTCTCTAGGAAATTGTCAGCCAGGCTTTTGCCTTCACTTGATAGTTCATATCCTAAAAACAGGACTGTTAGATGGGCAATTCTTGACTTTTTAAAGTTGAATTTGTAACCCTCTGCTGCGAACCCAAGTATTATGGTGTTCACTCTCTTCAAGTGAGTATCCAAGTCATCGTCTGTTAGATAGATGTCGTCGACATAAGATAATGCCTCGTCATCATATGTTTGTAGTAATTCTGTTACTCTCGCTGAGAATAATCCTGGGCTGTTCTTGAACCCCTGGGGCAAACGACAGAAATTCTTTTGCGTGCCATTTATTGAGAACGCCGTCAAATATCTGCTCTCTGGTGCTATATTTTGACAAAAGAAACCATTAGAAATGTCTAAGGTTGTTTTGTATTTTTTGCGCACTATGTTATTCATTAGTGCAGCACTGTGCGAGTTTTGTACTGCAAATGTTTTGCAACATGAGTTAAGGTGTCTGTAGTCCAAAACAAGACGATATGAATTGTCTGGCTTGGAGACAGGAAACAAAGGGTTGTTCATTTGTGAGGTGCAAGTTCAATCACCCCCTGGTATTCAAGTTGATCTAGGATCTCTTTTACCTGTTTTTTAGCTTCTTGCTTAATCGGGTACTGCCTCTGGGCAGTAGGTTGTGATTTTAACTGGATTTTGTGAGGAAGAGAGTCCTCATCCCATCCCACATGATTTTTATATAAGGCAGGGGCTTGAGCTACTGCCCACTTTCTTGCAAGTGTATATTTTTTATGAATTGGAATATGGTTTGAGAAGGCAGGCATAATTATTTCTTCGCCATGTGGGCACTCCCTGACAAACTCTGGAGGCCAGTCTTGTTCAGCTAGAAGGATGCCATAGCCCTTGGACAGATTATCCCAAAATAGTCCCCTTATTTTTCTAGTCTTATCCCCCTCTATACGCAATGTTATTTCATATATTTTATGAGGTTTGCTAACTCTGGTATCTGCAGTTTCCACCTGAATGTATTCATTCGTGTCCACTGTCTCCAGATGATTCATAAGGACTTTGCGAGCTATGCTCACTTCTGCTGCGCTGTCTAGCATTGTCTGAGCCCATTCTCCGTTTTTCAGCTGTGTCCTCAGTATTCTCGGCATTGTTAATTACTTTAATACTGGCTACCTTCTTTTTTGGAAATTGTAATTTTTTATTCAGATGAGCAGGTTCTTTGTCTTTGGACTTGACGTGCTCTTTCCTTTGTTCTGATCGTCCTCTTCTTTCCGATTTCTGCGAGGAAGTCTGAAAAGATTGAGAGGGACGTGTATCAATATCTTGATATCTATCAGGTTTTTTTATATTATCCCTATTTCTAAGGTTGTATTTTTTCACAGAGGGCTCCCGTTGGAGAGACTTGCGTCCTTGGTCGGGAGATCTTTCTCTCTGCCAAGGAGACCTTCCTCTGGACTGGAATCTTTTTTCTTTAGGATTGGATTGTTTATTTCCATCCCAGCTCTTTTTTTGATTGTTTAAATTATTTTTTATAAACACCTTTTCAGGACTTTCAACTAGTTGGGGTTTCACTGGTATTCCACCCAAACTATCTCTTCCTAGTTCTTCATAGGATTTTTCTATGATTCTGGCAATTTCAGATGGTTGGTCTGCTATATTTGTCTCTTTTAACCTCTGGCGAATTGCCACATTTGCTGCTTTTCCCTTTATGTTGGCTAATAATATTGCAGAGACCTGCTTGAAATCTTTCAGTAATTTCGTACCGAGAGTTAAGGCGGGTTCTGGACCGTATTCATCTTGAATCTGTTTTAGCACATCTGGTATTACTGACATGGATGGTACACCATGTGTTTTTGTGTAAATGGAAGCAAAGACTGTTCCCCAAGTGTCACAGTCCTCCACATGTGGTGCGATTCCCATTGGAAGACAGATAGTCAGAATCCTATGTTTCTCAACGGGGGTGGTATCTGGAAACACCGCCTCTATTTGAGTGATTTTTTGTGCTAGCCAGAAAGGAATTTGTTCCCGTTTTGCGGGTACCTTACCTAGACAGGACTGTATGTTCTGTGGTGTAATTTTATTTGTGTTCCCCTGATGACTGGTCAGCTGTGGAATTTTAATTGCTGGTTGGATTGTTGAAGTCTGCATTACATATTGGACTAATTGTCTATGTATTTTTATTAATTGTTTTAGCTGTGTTAAAAGCTCTGGTGCAGGCATTTCTTCAATGTCTGGATGTGGTGTATATCCGGCTAGGACCGGCCACGTTGCTCCTGGTCTACCTAGTGGACCGAGCCTGGTGATGTGATTATTATGTTTTAGGGCGCCATGAAACAAGAGCAGGTGCTCTTGGAATTTGAGTGGTATTTCCACTTCCTCGAAAGGAGTGTACTCATTAGAAGGTTCCTCTATTTTGTAATAGTGGAAGTCCTTTGTTACAGCGTTTGCTGCTGGAAAGTTTATCCATGAATAGAATACCTCTGTCTGCCGATATTCGTGTGCCTCAATTACGAATATGACTGTACCACCTCTTGGTGTCAGTCCATTTTCTATAAGTTTTAAAGTTATAGATTTCCTTATGTTGACCGGGATGAGTATTGCATTTGGGTCATTTTCCAGCAGAGTATTGTCTGCTTCTAGGAGTTCAGCTGCTAGTCTAACTGTCTCCCTTTCGTCTTCACTTTCTGTCATTTTACAGAAAGGTTATTCTGTTTGTTTGCGGTATACTCAATATCACCTCATTCTGTGTCTGTGGATTTAAATTTTGAGTTAGGCCATTATTAGTTTGGATATTTTTATACTTGTTTTTCCAATGCCCTAATTTTCCGCACCCATGACAAGGAAACTTATGCTTTGCTTCCTCTCTACTAATTTTCCCTCTCGGTTTTCCCCATTATTTTCATTCTGTCCTGATCCTTTATTTTGTTCATTATTTAATTTGAGTTCTTGTTCTGCCAATTTTACTTGGGCCCACATTACTTTTGCTTCTAACTTTTTTAGTCTATTATCTATTTCATCTCCACAATATTTTGCATACTTTAAGACTTCATCTATGGGTTTCATTTGCCAGCACATCATGTGTGTTTGGATCATCTGACAAATCTCTGGTCTCAATCCAGATACAAATCGATATACAAAATGTCCCATACTGTTATTACCAAAATTCTCAAATCCACTATACTGCTTGAACACTTGCAACAGATGCTCATAGTAAGCATGGGCAGTCGAATGTATTTCTGGTGTTGTTCTATCTATTTTTATCCAATCTGTTTCTTATGGGGGGATTTTTCCTTTCAAGAATGTAATCCCCTGGTTATATTTCTTCATTATTTCTTCTGAAGGTGCACCTGTTTTCTCATCTCTTGGGTACTCATCACTAGGCCAATTAACTGTGATTTTACATTCTGTCCATAAATCAGTAGGTACCACTATATCAAACAGACCATCCAAATCATTCAACAAAACTTTTGAAACTTTCACAAACCTGTCAACATGTCTATACCATTCGACTGGCTTCTCTCTTAATTTTGGGAAATCATTTGTGAATGATAAAAGATCTTGCCTAGTCCATGGAACATGTACATATCCCCTTCTGGGTACATCTCTCATAGGGCACAATCTCTCTGTCTTTTTGGATTCTCTTAATACATATTCTGATGCAGTTTTGTTTGCCTGTGCTTCCTCCTTTTTCTTCATCCACCTTACCTTCCACCTATCTAATTCCCACATTTTTTAAAAATTGTCATCAGTTCTTTAATCTGTAATTTCCTTCCTGACGTGTTCATATTTTCTAAGTCTTTGTCAGTAAATTCTACTCTGTAAGGTTTCTTTAGTACCTTGGATCTCCCTATTTCAATTCCCATCTCCTAAGCAAGTTCTGTTAATTTCTCATGAAATATTTTTACATTTCTAGTTATGCTTCTACATATGAATAATAATTATTCTTCACAGGACGTATTTAATCTGTCTATTCAGACATTTCCAGCTATCATTTCTTCCAATTCTACTTTTAATTTATAAATGCCCAAAATCTTTGGTTGTGGAACTGTTTTGTTCATTCCCTGTGCCCATCTTTCTAATTCTTCTGGGGACACAATTGTAGCACTTTTAGTTCCTGTGGAGGTTTCCATTCGTATTTCTTTTGAACAACTAGGTGTAACTCTTCTTAGGGGTCTCAGTTATCTGTTCTCTTATTGGTAAATCAATTAGTGATATTATTGATTCACATTCACTAGTTTGATCCTCAATTATTATATTCTCCTTTAGGGGTTCTATCACAGGAGAGGCCAGAACTGGTGGATTTGTATAGCCTCTTTTATCCCCATATAGTGGGTCAACAGGACCTATAGTCACTGGTATAGTTAATGCTTCCGGGTTTATACTTAATTGGGTTATTTTCTGGATTAATTAATCTTTATTCTTATTTATCGCTTCGCTTTCCCTTTCCCTTACTATTCTTTCATTTAACGAGTCATGCAAAATTTGAGGAACTAATGGGATTTCTAAAGCTGGACCGCTTGGTATACTTCTATTGGGTCTTTCCTGATATGGTGGAGGATTCTTTGTTAAAATGTCTTCCATAATCTCATCTTCAGATTCTCCACAACCTGTCATATTTTTTGTTTTCTTGGTACACTTGCCTCCAGACTGCTCATCTGACATTAATACAGGATACAATCCTTCTGCAACCATTGCCTGTCTCCATTATTTCATTTGATCTTCTCACTTTATATGCAACATTTTAGGATAGAATCTTCCATGACCCCTAGTACTTCTAGATCTGTCTCGATCAAATGCCTCCATTTCCCACTCCTCTAGGGCTTCATACTGGGTCAACCTAGGTCTAGGCTCCAATTCATTCATTCTATTCCTTACATTTTGAAGGATTCTACCATTGAATGTAACATGTTCTGGAAAGGCCAATATTCCATCACTTTTGGTATATTGGATCCAATTTTCTAACCATACACAAGTATATGATATCCCTTTTCCATCATCATAAATGAGGCAGGAGTTTTAGGCGGTGGGATAAAAATTCCTTCTCTAATTTTAATAGGTTTATCGTTTTTTAGATAATTATTGATTTTCTGCATAAATGACATTTTTCTATTCTCTCCGTACATTTTATAAGTTCTTCTTCTTATGAATTCTTGTCTAGTAAAACCCAAATATCTTCTATCCGGGCGCTTCCCTATTAAAGTTTCATTGTGTTTCCACATACAAATTTCACTTTAAATTAAATAATTTGTGCCTTTGTTTACACTCCGTTTCTCCAATTGTAGTGTAGTTCCTATTATCCCAATAGGCCCTGCGCATTGGAATAATATCTTCAATAGTATAGACCTAGGGCAGAGGTTAACTAGGTCTTCTACCGACGATATTAGACTTAAAGTTTTGTGTTTGCCAGCTAGCTCAGAGTTCACTAGAAACTTTCTCGAATAGGCAAGGAGGATTTTAACCTCCCTGGATAGACAAGAAGGGATTTAGTTTCTGACAACCATAGAACATGACAACTTTGCTCTCCCCTAATCAAGAGTGTATCTCTAGAGTCGTGTGAAAACAATAGACAACTTATTTTACTCAGTCAGTACGTGCATTCTTAGTTTCACCAGTTTGTAGAGAAATAAGAGATGGGCGTGGTTCAATAAAAGATGTTATTTATTGATCAGTCTCTTTTCTCATACAAGAGAAATGAATCGCTAATATTGCAATACTTGTAGTTAAGTAAAGTGCATACATTAGAGACAGAATTATAAAATAATACTGTAAAAGCATTGATATGGTTTCTGAGCCCTATGATACTTTAAAATGGATAAAATAGATACATACATATATACATTTGACTAATCGTACTCAACTGGTGCTTCTAACCACGCCTACCCCAATGTACCTGACCTAAGCCTAATACGTGGGCGGGAGTAGATAAGTAGCAGTTTAAGTTAAGTTTGTTTTGCCAAGGGACTGACTCGAGAATTCTCTGCAAGGGGTTATTCAGTTCTGTACCTGAGATCTAGAATGATGGAGGGCTGGTATCTCTTATCCCAGGTCTTGATATTCCAGCTGCCTGCGAGGGCTGCTTGGAAGCGCCGGACCTGGATTTCTCGGCAGGAGAAAGGCAGCGTCTCGTTCTCAGCGCGTCAGGAAGGCGGGGCAGCGTCTGTGGGCTTCGCTCTCTGCTGGGCTCCTCAGCATGTCTCGCTGCTCCGATCTCGTCACCACCGCATGTGTTTGCTTAAGGCAATGTCGGTAATATTTATACCTGAAAGGTGCCGAGATTGACGTAAGGATGGACATATATACGTCAATAAGGATGTCATATGAACGGGCTTGTTCGCACATTCTTTTGCTGAAGTTCTCGGTGAAATCAAAACAATGGCTATGGGAATTTCCCAGGTCGCTGTAGGTTTGATTTGTTTTGAGAACTCCGTATGCCTTATCAGGGGCTGGAGGAATATCGCTTGTCTAATTAGATGGCATGCGTTATGACCTAATCAGATAACGCGCTTCTGTGCCGTGGTGTGGCTTAATCAGATAACGGTTTTTGCACCGTTGGATGGCTGCTAGTTAATTATTAACCAGACCAGGGTCAGGAATAGGGGAATCGATACAGTACCTATAGGAATACATCACACAATCTTATCGCTGCTTTTATTCTTTAATCCAATCAAATCTAATTTTATTAAATTATTTTTATCCAGTACTTGCGCTGCTTTAGTGTGATGTCAGTATCCACTCCTTACTACTGACCCCTCCTTCCTCCGTAACTCATACACCTGCTGTCTCGACCAATCCCACCGGGGCACCTGATGAGGACAGCACAGGAACTGACCCCTCCTTTTCAATTCCCTGTCGTGTCACCCTCACCCGCTGACTCGGCCAATCCCAGCGCGGCACCCTGTGATGTCGGTGCAACTCCGGCAGCTGACCCTCCCTTCACAGGGTAATATGAAAACGTATTTTCTTTTAATCTTTCACCAAAATTTTCATTAATAACATAAAAACATTTGCTACCCTGTCGGTTTCACAAAACCAATGATTAAATTATTTTACTACGAGTAAAACCTTCTGCTCACTCTTCATGCACTGTGAGTAAAACCCTTCCATTTTCTCTTCACATAAGCTCAGAAGAACCTGCTACTCTTCTATTGTTACCCTTTCTAGGTGATATAACACCAAAATGTCACCAGCGAACTCTTTGCTAACAATCACTCTCCAGGGCTCGAAAATTCCAAAAAATGGTACTAGTCCTGGAGGACTAGTACCTTAAAAAATGTCCTCGACCTAACTGCAACCTACTTGACCTCCGTCTCTGAAAACGGAGCAAATGTGACAAGATAACAAGATTTAAAGGCATCTTTATTGCTCATTAACTTTGTGAGCAATAAAAATGTCTTTAAATCTTGTTATCTTATCACATTTGCTCCATTTTCACAGAGAGGACAAAAGTTTTATTTTTTCCCCTACTCGCCAGAAAGGGCGAGTAGGACCTAAAAACTGCTCGACCCTGTTAAATTTAGCTCGACTATGCGAGCGGTCGAGTGGAATTTTCGAGCCCTGCTCTCACTGTTTCACAAATACATTTCCAAAACCGATGAGTAACCTCACTGCAGTGTGATTTCCATTCATCACCCGCATCACCCGCTATACACTTCCCGGGAATTTCCAGACAACATAAAACAATATACAAACAGGTTTGTTAATGTTGAAATCTATAATCAATATTCACCAAACTAATCAATAATAAAAACCATACCTCTGCTACCAGCAAACTGATCCAGCAGGACACCAACCTGCGGACAATTATCACTAAAACACACATTCGGGCCCATAAACCACACTCACTTAATAGTTTGGTTGATTAAACCTTGCGGGGATCAATTTTAGGGCTAATTCTATGTGTCTGATTTGCCTCTAAAATCTAAGCCTATTCAATTACTAAGCCCTTTCTTTACACATGGATCTATTTTAGTTGATTAGGTTTGATAAATTTTACAATGAAGTATTTACTTGATTTACTCATTAAATGACCGCAGACTCGGTTTAGATTTATAGTTTTATCTGAATTTTCAAGAAAATCAAGACAAATTACAGTGTTAACCTCATCATTCTGTAGAGGTAAGATTCAATTTATCGAAATTGATCGAGAGGAGAAGCAAGATGGCGGCCGCTACTGCAGCCGTGTGAGGAGCTGCTCGTGTTCTCTCCGGAGATCTGACCCTACCTGGTGTGAGCGTGGTGCTTGCTACCGTTCGTCTGTGAGCTGAGAGCTGGAGGCTACGCGGTTTTCACCGAGGCGCCAAGGAGAAAAGATTGATTTGTTCTCCGTTTTTGCTTTCACGCCGTTGGTCCGAGGTGCAGGATTGAGCTGACCTTTCCCTGTTGGTCAGCGGAGGCCCAGGTGCTTCTGCGCGTCCGCGGCGGTTCCAACCGCGATTTACTGCAAAACTCGAGTCTGTTGTGAGGCGAGGCAAGCAGCTGCGAGGCGTATGGAGGACGCAGCTTGGGTGTCAGTGCTGGCGGTGTGTTTTGCCTAGCTACATTGTTGCAACTTCGTCTCGAAGGTACTGCCAGTGTTTCGGATACATTGTATGGAGGACGCAGGCTGGGTGTCAGTGCTGGCGGTGTGTTTTGCCTAGCTACATTGTTGCAACTTCGTCTCGAAGGTACTGCCAGTGTTTCGGATACATTGTGGAGATCAAGGACGCGATTAAAGGCGTTATCAGCGGTCCTCAGACAAACGGTTGTATTTCTAAATCGCTTGCAGCTAGTAACTGTAGCAGATTTTCTTCCTGTTGCAACGCATAATCAAAGACACCTTTGGTGAGTGGAAAACATATCTTTTTTTTTTTTTTTTTTTTTGGAATCTGCTACATTGTGGTGCTTGAAAACTAAAAAGTATCGAACTCTCAGAGGTGATTTAAGTGACTGGAAAAAAATTCCTCCTATTCTTATTTTTTTGGTATATTGTTACCATTTAACATGGCTCCCAAAGGCAGAGTAACAAAAAAAAATACCACCAATTTAGCTAACTCCACAAGTGCTGCGAATTCTGCAAATGCTGCAAATGCTGCAAACAGTATTACAACAGTAGACCCAGAAAACCGCAATTCACAAACAGGTGGAGTTTCTAAAGAGCCTACAATACCTGAGTTATTTAAGAAAAAGCCTACAACTATCCCTAATAAAAGCACTACAATTCAAGTGTCTCCATCAAAGGTTACAGCACGCTCTAACCCCGATAAAACCAATTTAAACCAATTAGCTAAAACTGATGCTGCTTTAGTTCCAGCTGATGAAGATGTTGGTGTAAGAGGGGAGGTCAACGACGATGATGCAGTATCTGATCTTTGCCTGGCTGTAGAGGGTGTTAGAGTTTCACCTAGACCGAATGACCTACAACAACAACATGATGCAGATTCTGTTGAATCTGGGGGCCAATTCTTTTCAATGTCTGATTTATCAGTCGCATCAGAAGGTGATCTTGAGGAGGAGCTCCTAAATGAGGAACACTCCCCGGTAAAAGATTGGGCGGAGGAGTGTAATCAAATCACAGAGGAAGACCTGTTCGGCCCTGACTTTCTAACTAATGAAGGAGCTTCTAATACAGTCCGCAAGGTCATAGAGGAAAAATCTAAGGAGAATTTAACAGCAATGAATCAACCTCAATGGGATGGGGCTGGTGTAAATAATGAATTTGATCATGAAAATTTTGAAATTCCTGAGTTATTAGAGGAAACTGAGGAGATCACCTTAAAGTCCATATATAAGTTACAGGCCTCAATGTATCGTATGATTCTAACTCACAGAGAAGAAACCAAGGCAGAGGGCCTTCGGACTCAGGGAGCAGTACGTAAACTTCAAAATGTTGTTCGACGATTGGCCAAGTCTAGTACGGACACTAACTTGAGAGTGCAAGAGACTGAAACACGTATATCGGCGGTAGAGGATGAGTTAACGCTACAAAAGAACTCAATCAAAAACTTGGACAGTACTAGGCAAGATGTGGACTGGAAGTTAACGGATTTGGAGAATCGTGCTCGGCGCAATAATCTGCGTATCTTGGGAGTTGGGGAAAAATCAGAAGGGAAAGACATTCGACGTTTTGTAATAGACTTGTTCTCGGATGCCTTTCAGGATCTCACTGGATGGGACTGGGATAAGGAAATTATAAGAGCCCATCGGTTCCCATTTAATCAAAAAACAGATCAGGAAGGGAGGAATAAATATCCAAGAGCTATTCTCATCTGTGTCCAGAACTATCTTCTCCGCGAGATCCTTTATGATCTGGCAAGACCTTCTAAACCTAGAAAAGGCCTGGGGCACGAATTCTTTGTTAGACCAGATTTTTGTGCTGCAACTGTTCAACAACGTTGGAGACTAAAACAGCTTATGGCACCAATGCAAGCTAAGGGGGGTCAAACCTTCCTAATTAACCCTGCTAAACTTAAAGTTGTGCATAAAGGAAGAACCTTATTTTTTGTATCGGAGATAAAAGCGCAACAATATTTAGAGACTATGTAATAAGTGTTATAGGAACAAGGTTATGTTCAATATTGCAGTTAGTTTGAATAGGCTGACCCCCTTAGCAATATGTTTAGTTACTTAACTGCTCTCCTCTTTTTTTTCCCTTTTGTCTTTTCTAGTCCCAGATGCACTCTTTTTTTCTCTTTTGCTATTTTGCCGGGAGGGTCAGACCCGGGTGGAGCTCACAGCTGATACTCACATACCATCAATGAGGGCAATAACCCTTACGCTTCTGGTGGGGTGGTGGTGGGGGAAGGGAGGGGTGGGGGGGAATAAAGGGGTTGGTGGGTGGGAAGAAGCTCTTCTTTTGGGGTGCAAGGTCATACAGCTGGAAGTATTTGTTTTTTGTTTAAGTTTCATTTTCGGTAGAAATCGAATTTCGGCAGTTGTTGCTCATATGTTTGTGTTTAAGTCAAGTCCATTTAAAAATGCTTTATAATGGCTAAATTATCGATATATTCTATCAATGTATGTGGTTTGAACGATAAAAGAAAAAGAGGTATAATGGCCCAGATGTTATTAACTATGCGGGTGGATGTAGTCTGCATTCAAGAGACCCACATTGCCTGGTCTAATAGAGGGACCCTAAGAGATCTTGGGTTGGAAGTGGTGGGGTGCTCTCGCCAGAGTTCCACAACACGAGGGGTCGCAATACTCAAGAGGCGTGGAATGGGGGAGGTTAAAAGAGTTAAAGAGGATTTATCTGGACGATGGGTGATTGCTGAACTCAAAGTTGGAGGACTAGTAGTTACCATATGTTCTTTGTATGGATCTATATTGGATGACTCTGGTGCACTTGATTTTTTAAGTGTAGAGCTTGCACAATGGTCACCCAATATTATTTTTTGTGGAGATTTCAATCTACATCTGGAAGAAACATTTGATATTCATAGTAGGATTCCATATAAGGGTAGGAAGAAGAAGGTATTTACAGCACTTAAAGGGATCATCGAAGAGTACAGACTAACTGATGTAGGCCATGAGAAAAGAGGAGGTATGTTTGGGCACACTTTTTTTTCTGCACCGCACCAAAGATTTTTTAGATTAGATTATTTTTTTGTATATAAGGGATTATATAATGATTTAGCACAAGTAGAATATGAGGTCCTTCCAAAGGTTATCTCAGACCATAATCCTTTAATACTCAAGTTCGCATTGAATATTGTTAATACTATTCGCTCATGGTCTTTTGACCGTAAACTACTGTATGACCCAGCCTATGTTGATCGCATGAATGCTTGGATTCCGGAATTCTTTCTTAATAATAAAGGCACTGCATCACCAGAAATAGTTTGGGATGCTTTCAAATGTGGGGTACGGGGTGAAACACTTAGCTACTCATTAAGCAAACAAAAAGAAATCCGAGTCCAGGTAACTTCTGAACTTATAAATCTAAGATCTTTAGAGGTCCAACTTATGCAGTCATATAAACGAGGATTACCTACGGAAACCATTATAAAGAAACTAGCAGCTCTAAAAAATACGATTTACCAACGTTTCGCTACAAAATTTGCACAACAAGTCTCTGCATTCAGGACAGAGCTATATGAAGTTGGAGAAAATTCGGGCAAAATATTGGCAAAGAGGGCAAGACAGAAAGCAGCTTTTGCTAGCATCAACAAAATAGATAACCATTTAGGGATGACAGTTAGCAAACTGGAAGATATTCTGAGAGTCTTTAGTGATTTTTATTCCAAACTGTATGCGGACGATGATCGTCCTGATTGTTTAGATCAGATTAATCAATTTGTTGATCCAGTATTGAATACCATTCTATCGATTGAAGAGAAGGAGAAATTAGATCTACCATTCATTTGGGAGGAGATAGAACTCTCCCTAATGTCCCTAGCCTCAGGCAAAGCTGCGGGACCTGATGCCATTCCGTTAGAATTTTATAAACTTTTCAGGAATGCATTAAAAGCAGAATTATTGGATTTATGTTTAAATGCACAGCAAGGTAATTCCCCTCAATCATGGCACGATTCTATTATTACGGTGTTTCTTAAAAAAGGTAAACCCCCGTTATTACCCTCATCTTTTCGCCCTATTTCACTCATAAATTCTGATAGCAAATTTTTTCTAAAATCTTAGCGGTTAGACTGTCTAATATTATTTCCCCTTTAGTCTCTAAATACCAACATGGGTTTATCCCAGCTAGAGACACCGCCGATCATATTCGACGTGTGATTTCCTTTTTGGATTGGTCCCAAGCAACTCGGTCTAATATTGGACTTGTATTTTTAGACGCTGAAAAAGCTTTTGACCGGGTTGCTTGGGATTATCTTTGGGAAATTCTGCTCAGGAAGGGATTAGGTCAGGGGATCATTAAAGCTTTGAAAACTTTGTATATTACCCCCAAAGCTTATATTCGAATTAACGGACAATTATCTTCACCTTTATTAATCTCCAGGGGTAC
Source organism: Lissotriton helveticus (assembly GCF_964261635.1). Taxonomy (NCBI): domain Eukaryota; kingdom Metazoa; phylum Chordata; class Amphibia; order Caudata; family Salamandridae; genus Lissotriton; species Lissotriton helveticus. The sequence continues at coordinate 1,001,467,899 of NC_136061.1, forward strand.
CCGTCAGGGATGTCCCTGTTCTCCCTTACTTTTTGCTTTTTATATTGACCCCTTAATCAATCGTTTTTTTTCGGAAGCCAATATCAAACCCATACAGTTATCTAATATTAACTATCGAGTCCTTGCTTATGCTGACGATATCGTGATTACTACTGCAGATGTCCAAACAGCCTTACCTATTATTGACCAGATTGCTAAACAGTTCGGGTTTTTTTCGGGTTATAAACTTAATTTGGAAAAGACTCAAGTTTTATGTTCAGGAGAAAACCCACCAGCAAATATCCCTACCACTTCGGAAGTCACATATTTAGGAATTAAAATTTCGCTACCTATAGAAAAGATACCAGAGCGCAACTTAAACCCTATTATCACCCAAATTAACACCTCATTACAGCGTCTTGATCACTTACGGTTGTCCCTGTTTGGCCGAACCAACATCTTAAAAATGCTGGTTTTACCAAAGGTCTTATACCTATTCCGCACAATTCCTCTGGATTTTCAATTACATTTCTTCAAAAATTTAGAAAGAACCACATTTCGTTTTCTTTGGGGTTATAAACGTCATAGAAAAGCTGCTAAAAAAATGATCCTTAGCAAGGAATGCGGTGGATGGAATGTACCGTATTTTCTTTTTTATTACTTTTCTGCTGTCTTACAAAACATTGGCCCCTTAATTCTGGGTGAAAGAATTGAACTTGCAGAATGTCAGACTCCATCAATTTACCAAATGATTTTGGGCGAGAAAGTTAAGGGTAGCTTTTTGAGAATAGTAGAACCTAGCTATTACAAAAAAACCCAAATATAAGACGCTGAAATCAGCTTGTGGAGTCTGGCAGAAAATTCGAAAACATATTAAATTAGTGAAATTAAATTTCTACACTCCTCTTATATCAATTGAGCTATTTCCAGAATTTTTTTCTGATTTAATTATGTATAAGTGGCAGCAGAAAGGAATAAAGCACCTGGGTGATTTATTTTGTAATGGGCAAATGATTTCGTTTCAGGATTTAATGACCCACTTTTCTGTGGGAAGAAATGATTTTTTTAAATACCTACAACTTCGTAGCTTCCTACAGGGCCATCCTTCAATTCCACCGGTTAAAAATCCTTTATTAGAGCTTTTACAAAAAAAACCTCGGATAGGTGTTATATACTCAAGCTTAATGCATGAATACGGGGATGATTTAGGCCAATGTCAGACTAAATGGGCTAACAGTCTAGGTATAGTTGATGTCGATATTCTATTGTCGATTAAAATGGCTGCAGAATGTCTCATAACTGGGATGATGAAATCCCAACACTTTATGTGCATTCATAATCTTTATTATACTCCTAGAAAAGTAGTTAAATGGAGCACGTCGGTAGGCACGAATTGCAGCCGATGTGGATTGTATGCAGCTGATGAATTGCATATGTTCTTTCTTTGTCCTAAATTATCATTGCTGTTTCAACAAATTGAAACTTTTTTGTCTATTATTTTGAAATGTAATATAAAGTTAACTAATGAACTAGTATTGCTTGGTATAGATCATACTGCTACCCGGCCTAGACCAATTTCTTATTTTCTTTTTTTATGCATGGCCGCAATTAGATCCTGTATTACCAAAGAATGGATTAGCCAGGATTCCCCCACGTTTTTCATGTGGCGGGAAAAATTTCTATTTATGTTTAATATGGAATCTGCTATTTATAAACTCAAGGGGGTTAAAAAAAGAACCATGGGGGAAAAAATCTGGGCACCAATTGCCGAGTGGATCTAATCTTTATGTATTCTATATTTGTTCTTCCATTTTGTACTTTGTTAAAAATTTATTATATAATTTGTTCTTCTTTGAAGATACTCTGTTTTTTTTTATTTTATTTTATTAATATGCCTTGCTGTATTTCCTTGCAATAAAACAATAAAACTTAAAAAAAAAAAAAAAAAAAAGAAATTCGATTATAAAATTTAGTGACTTGTACCTCAGGAAGAGAGGATAGACAGAAAAGGCACATTTACACAATACACAGATTTATATTTACCCAGGATGGTTATAGATCAGATCCCTCTGGCCAAGAGTTTGGGCCCCTCGAGAAAAGTTTCAGGTTAGCAGGTTCAGGACAGGATTAGGACAGGACAGGTAACCTCTTCTGGATTTAACACCTCCATCAAATCCCCTCTTTGATGCTAAATTCCTCTTCAATTCTTCTGCAAAATCTCCTTCCTAGTTCTATTGCCTCCTCGATTCTTCCGCAAATCTCCTTCCTAGTTCTACTTGTTTGAAAAATTTTAAGTCTGCTTTCAGGTATTTCGATCAGCATTCGGACAGCATCTCTATCTCTCAGCGTTCTGGCAGCGATAATGCTTCCTAATCTAACTAACTACCCCAATTATACACTTTGATGGTATGTTCCACCCCTAAATGTTTCAAACTTATGAAAACTCTGAATTCTGATTGGACAACCCAAGGGGATGATCATCACACCATGCTAAGTTTAATAGTTTTTCTTTAGACCTTTGTCTTATGTTCCCCCCATTACATTTTTACTCCCAAGCTTTATTTCCCACCCATATTCATACCATTGTATACAGTTTATACATTTGTCCATTGAGTCTTCAGGATGTTCTGCCGGTTCCCAGAACATGAGAAAGGGGTGTCCTTGATCGGTTTCCAAGACTTGAGATCATGACTCCTGAGTTGTCTGTATCGCACATGGGTATGGGGGTCACGTGATTGTCAACCCTTAGCTCTCTTTAAGGTCCAAATATGAACTAACAGAGAAGTCAAAAAGACAAGATGTTAGATTCAAATAAAATGATTTCACTGTATACCACTTATCTCTACTCTAATCCCATTTAATTAAAAAGACTATTTGTGCATTAGCACTTAGTATATATATATTGCGGTTTAGTTTCAGGCAAAGCAGATGCTGAGCACCTGAGTTTTTAAGCGGCCATCTTGAATGTCACTGCACAGAAGCAAAGCTTTCCCTCCAAGTGTTAAGACGTCATGCAGTTGAAGCATGTGCAGTATGTTTTCCTGCGTTACCAGCCATTTTGAGTTGCACTCAGGTTACCTGTTAGTAAAATACATAGGCAAGCTTCCCCCTTTTCTAATAAGTGTAAAAATGTTGTGTAAAATTAATATTACAAACGTTTTTAGTAATTTATTGCAAGGTTATATGAGAGGATTACGTCCAAGCAAGTTGCTTATTTGATAAACATTGCTCCATCAAATCAGAAGTGCTATCTTGACACATTGCTTAACACAGCACCCTCCCTCGCCCCCCTCCCAGCCCCCCCCAGTCAGCCCCCACCTCCCCAGTCCTGCAGCCGCACCCGTCACTCTGACCTAAAGGCGGCACTGCACTCCACCCCACTCAATACCACTTCACTCACTACACCTCCACTCCGCTCAATGCCACTCAACTCTTAGCCACTCCCCTTATAGCCACTTCACGCCACTACAACAAAGCCAAAAGATAATGTTACAAGGGCTAGACCTATTGGCTTTGCCAATGCTTGTTCTTCAGCCAACTCTGCCATTCTCAAAGAACACAAGCGTGCTCTTTATACAATGGTTCGACTGAAAGCTCTCTGAAGCACTCTGCCCGGCTTCAGCCTCACGTGACGTGTGCATCATCACAACAAGCAACGAATCCCTGGGAAGCAGGGCAGCAGCGATCTGTTCTAAAGCAGTATGCGTCCCTCCTTGACAGCAAGGGAGTTTAGTGACTGGCACGTGCCCAATCCCCGCCCTTTTCTGGTGACGTCAGGGCTGTCACCACTGGCAGGCGCCTGACCCGGTTTGCCCCGCCCCTTCTACGGGTCATGAGGCATCACACTCCATTGTGATTGGATGACAGCCCCAATGGGCGGGGTCTGTCCCTGCGATCCATTTCCCTTCTGCTCCAGTGCGGGAGATAGTGTCAGTATACCGCTGGGATCGAGTCGTACGACCTACCTGCATTAAAGTAGCGACTTGGTACAGAACTGAGTGCCTGTTACATAGATAATACCGAGAATCATCTACCGCAGTTAAATATGATGTCGCTCGAGCACCCGCTGGTCCAGCCCACTCAACAGGTAAGGGGGTGTGACCTTGGACCTGAGACTCATCCCCGCCCGAGGGCGGGTGGCTTAAGAAGGGTTGGGGAACGTCCTAAATTCTAGATAAATTATACCATCCTCGGGTAAAAGATTATCACCCCTTAATCCGTCCCCTTTTCCCAGACCAGAGTGCGCGTGACTTGCTTTTTCACTTCCGCTTGCGCACTTCAGGCTAAGGAACTTTTTTTAGCCCCATTTTTCGTGAGGGACCGGTGATCAGTCACGAAGACTCTCCTACCCTACCCCCGACATTATAAGACGTGCCCTGTACCTCACCCCTCTCTTTTCTGGTCGATCCTGCTGAGTAACCTGGGGCTGGACGGCCATGCGTGTAGTCCTACTGTCCGCGGTCTGTCGAGTCATCCCCGCATTTGGAGGGCCCGAGATTCTCGTTACTTTGGACTTTACCTGACAAATGAGTAGTTGTATTTGTAATCGATCTGAATGTGTATTTTTATTTATTTGTTTAATGCATTTTTATAAAGCGCGGACTTTACCCGAAGGTGTCAGAGCACTTTGTATCACATCCTATAATTGTTTAGTATTTGCTTTAAAGACAACCACTCATCGGAATCACGAGGAGTGTATGAATGTCGTATGTCACGCAACAGTATAATCTTAGACAATAATTCATATGTACAGTGGATGCAGAATAGGGTATAACCAAGAATTCGATTGGTTTGATCTTTACATAGACATCACCTAGAGATGAGAGCTCGGTGAGCTGTCGGCAGCGCTCTGTCTAACTCTTTGCATTTGCCCAGAGGCTTATAAAGAAGTTGCACGTGCAAAACAGGTTGGATTTCATCATTCCATTCATGGGTTGACCACTGAGACCTTGCCCCCAGGCTTTTGTAGAGATTTTCGATTTCTATCATTCGTACTTCGTATTTTGTTAATCTGAGATAGAAGTGGACGCCGTCCAGGTTTATGAACTCATGTCTAAAATGTGCCAACTTGAGTGCTGTTCGATCACTTGTGTGCTTTATTAACCCATTGTGCTTTTTGTGTAGTAAAGGTTGCATGTGTTTTATTTCCTGAAGCTTTGCTATGCCTTTCAGTCATCGAGTCATAACGTCGAGACTGTTTCTTATAATTGATGATGCGGCTTGGTATAATCTCAAGGTACCTTCATCCCAGATGGATTCAATGCTATGCAATGTGCCGCCAACCTAAGTTTCAATAAAAATAATGTTAAATGTTGTAAGTGATATGAACTGGTATTCTCACATGTATTGTATTATAGCAATTTTATTGTCCTTACAAACAATATGTGGGGTGCTGAACTCTTATCAATGTTGATAGTGCCCTAAACCATATTTATTTCTATAACAAAAGCCTAGCTAAGAAAGCAGCAGAGCACTGTAGTTGGGTATTGGATTCTTACTGCATTGTGATGTAGTGTTGTGCCTTCAGCTGTTTCCTGAATTGGACCATTGTTGGGGTGGACCTGTGTAGGTGGAAATGTGTTCTCTTTTTCTCGAGCCTTTGTCAGAAGTGTTTCTATATTGTATATATGTGTATGTATATATATATATATATATATATATATATATATATATATATATACAGCACCATGCAATCCTTTTTACTTGAAGGAAAGCCGATCCCCAATTTTTTACGAAGCAAGCTTTATTAGGTCGAGCTGCCCTAGCATTCAATGCGAAAGCATTGAATGCTGTCAGCAAGACAACTAATGTTACCCGTATTTGGGAATGTGGACACGAGAGGGTGCACGAGCGCAGATTTGCCCAGATTTGACCTCGTGAGCGCGCACGGCGCCGTGCCCCTCTCGTGCCTTACATTCCCGTGCGCACACATCCAGCCCCCACACCCCTGCACACAGGCAGGCACACACACAGGTACAACACACTCAGGCACATACAAGCGCACCCGCCCCCCCCCCCGCCGCCGCCCCCGCTTGCATACACACACAAACGCGCACACACACACTCCCAACCCCGCTCACTGGGCACACGCAGGGCTTCCATCACTGGGGGGGGGCGGGCACCGTCAATGTGCCCCCTGGCCCCCCTCACCGCTGTTGCTGGGGATCGGGCTCCTCTCTGCGGCAGTTTCGTCTCGTCGCGGCACCAGGGGGCAGGACTTCACTTCCGGGGCTCCCTCCAGCACCTGGGAGCCCCGCAACACTGTGGCTGTTTTGCTGTTGGCAGCCCCGGGACTCTCCTCAACTCATGGGAGCCCCGGCTTGCGGAGAGGCCATCAGTCGGCCGGCTTCACTTCTTCCTCGGCGGCGGCGGCGGGCGGGACTTCCTGCCGGATTGCCTGACTTCCGGTTTTCACGGAGCAGGGCTGCGGCAGTGATTTCTTTCGGGGGCAAGAGGGGTAGGCACCCTCGTTTCCAGTGCTTAGGAAAAAAGTACAGTTACTACCCAAACTTAGAGAAGGGCAGAACTAAGAGACCAGGATGGAGGCTTTTGCTGCACAGTCTTGTTTATTATGAGCTTCATTGGACGCCGGTCTCATTTTTTTGCCTGTTGGTTTGTGAGCGCTGTATATAGAATGGGCGTAGTAAATAGACCTGGGCGAAGTAGCATGTGCTGAATCATGAATGTATATATGACCCCCACCCAGACGCAACCCCCCCCCCCCGCGGCTCTTGAGCTATCGAAGGCCTCGTGAGAATGCTCTAACATTAAAATGCTGGAGCAACTTGAATTTTACATTGAAATGCCTTAAGATGCATAAGTGAATTTAACTGCGAACAATTGACTGTACGATAAACGAAATTATTTGATTTTTCTATTTTCGAGTTGTTGAGACCAACCGAGGTATGGGTGAAAGTTTTTCATATGGTGTTTGCAGCCATTAGAATTGGCAACTACGTTTTTTTTTTTTTTTTTGCATAAGTGTTCAACTTGTCGTCTATTTAACATTGGCTTTTAGCTGGCGGTAACAGCAGCAGCACGCATGATAGATAGTCTGATGCGCAAAAACAGGAACAAAGTAGCGTTTCTGCACTTTTTCGTTCCTGTTTACACTGGTTTGTAGATTGGACAAAAACAACACTAGAGAGCCCACTGCAAAGGTGGCATGCGAAATTGCGTGTTTACACACCGTCACACTTGTAGGGTCTGAGTGATCTGTTCGTATTTCGATATCCTGCTACCATTCTGTAGGTTCCCAAGTTATGTGATGAGTTATGCAAATGCCGATCTGACGCTGGTGCACTTTTGAAGTCTAGGAAGACGTGTTCTGTGGAGGATAGAGACGAAACAATGATTTCAAAACTGTGTTTTCGCAACATCCAACAAGGCTCGCCAGTCCGCAGCAGGGAGTGTTGTTGAGTCTCCTTCCAGTGAGTTTCCGAGAAAATAACTCATCAGGTGCTTCCTTGGTAAAGGTATCAGTAAGGGTGCATGAAGGACTTTACTTTGTATTACAGTCTTAAGTCTTGCAGAATCCCTAACAGTAATTACCTCCGCGCGCTTCTCCTTTCACGTTATAACAACGCATAACCCATTCAATATGGGGTACTACGAGGTTGGGCAACCCCCAAATCCTCCACTTTTTAGGTCTAGTCAGACAAGACCTTTTGATTTTACTAAAATTATATGTATAATGTCTTTTTATTTCAGCAGCCCTCTATATCTATTGCTCTGTTATTGTAATTCACCTTTCTTACGACCTCCACAGCATACATCTTGGGGCAGTGGAGGGATATTAGCATAATTAAATCGAAAAAGAGGGACCTGCGGGATATATAACTTGGGTGCCATCTTGTATTGGTTGTGATTGTTGTTTAACCTAAAGGGAGTTGGAGGAAGTTGCTTTACGTAAAACCGTGCTGATGTTTTTACCAGGCCAACATCATCGCCATAGTGAAATGGACTTCCTTATTTACCTTACAAGAATAACGTGGTGGGAAAGGGGGTTAAGATAGTGCCCATATTTTAATAGCAGTCTGTGACCAAAGGATTCATTTGGGGCATGGATAAAGTGCGTGTCCGTGCTACTAATAGGATGAGTTGGTTTTTAGAACCAAGACCGGACTGTTAAAGATCTACACTTAGCGCTCGAGCAAGTTAGAAATCTGTCAGCCGTCAGTGATTAGGTTTCTCTCCATATATGTTCTTTCAATTTTGAAACCTAATATGTGCAATGGGCTCATTATTCACCGTTCCTTATGACCTCAGTAATGTCACTTTTAATCCTGTCAAGAAATCAGTACCAACTTTGTTTGCATAGGGACTGGTGCTTTAGTGTTGCCATTTCTGGCAAAGAACAGGATTCTCTGTCACCCTATTTCGGCGGTGCTCATTTTAATAAACACAGATGGGTGAAATACTGCATCTTTCCTGCGTTTCGAACCTGTGACCTGCAAATTACAAGCCTTAGCCATACACACTCAATCAGTGAGGTGACTGTACGGCATAACAAAGTGACTGATTCTGTGCAACACTGACAATAGGAGCTGAGCTGGCTTTGCAGGACACTGGGTAAAAGAGTGATTTGGAAAGTATGGAATAAAAGCCATTGTTATTTGTAATATCAATACATCAAAGTCACGTAAATACAATACATATTGCATTACAAATGCTATAGGTGTCACATTTGCAAAAGTTAAAACTATTGGCATTTTAAATGACAAAGCTATTAATTTTGCTATTTTCAAAACCAACACATAAATAATAAAATTGTCATTTACAATACCAATAGCTCTAACTTTCCTAATGCGAGACCTATTGCATTGCAAATGCTTGTTCACAAAGCTATGGCAAACAATCCCGACGCGTTTTGGAACACACAGGTTCCTTGGTCAAAATTGGGGCTCGGCGTTTTCCTTTAAGTAAAAAGGATTGCATGGTGCTGGATTTTGGAAAGGTTCGCGACCTTGCCCGTAGCCCGCCGCCATCAAGAGGCAGAGGAATATCGCGGTAAAGTGGTTTGGACAATGTGTGTGTATGTATGTATGTGTATATATATATATATATATATATATATATATATATATATATATATTCAAACGATCCTTCTTTACAGCATACAAAGTAGGCACCGACTCCGTGGGATGATATTCAAGGATTATCGTTTATTCCAATCTGAGCTAGACGCGTTTCGACGGTCACAGCCGCCTTGGTCACTACATCTACCTCCACCCAGTTATGTGATCATTATATAGTGATGTTAATCATACCATGTGACACAAAGAAAAGAAGTTCGTGAAAAATAAAAAAATGAAGATAGTTCCATTGTTGTCACGGTAACTCTTATGTCGGTGATGAACATAGTAAAGTTTTAACCACAAAAGTTCAAGTCATTTAAAAATTGTATTGGGTAATTACATTCACTCTGTGGCAGAAAAACTGCATTATTTTCACAACACATTCTGCATTAATCTATGTTGTTTGTGTTTGTGCTGTGTTTGTGTTACAGCCTCCTTTCACGCTATCTGTGTTTCATTGGCTTTTCCTGCGCCTGTCAGTCAATTAGTGTGATGGAAAGGGAAAAGATATTTACTCGTCAGTATATATATATATATGTATATTAGCACTCGAACACGCAGCAAACACCACGCTATGACGACACCATGTGCTGGCCCAATAGTTTATTAAAGTCAGCTGGGCTGACTTTAATAAGCTATTTGGCCAGAACATGGTGTCGTCATAGCGAGGTGTTTGCTGCGTGTTTGAGTGCTAATGTGCAGGACCTGACTACGGAGGTCTTTCCAGGACGACACATCCGCTGATAAGGCAGGCAACGGCGTTCCCGTGGTGAGTAGTTGGGATATATATGTATATATATGTGTACACAACATGAATTATATCAATTTAATACTGGTAAGACTGCCATAAAGAGTAGAGTTAGAATCTCCCGTGTTGTGGTTGGATTTAGGGTAGATATTTTTTATTATGTGTATGAAGTGTGTGATATATATTTAGAGACCTGTGGTCATATTACACAAGGTGCCCCGCTTTGCGCGTCCCCAGGGCACTTAGATATTACAGAAGCGTTTGCAGCCCCTTCTGTAATATCAATAGCATTGGCGCACATAAAGCGCCAGCGCTATCTCCAGAGAGCGTTCCCTCATTTGCATGGCGGCGTGTGTAATATTTGGCGCCTTTCCCGCGCTGTGCACTGCGCGAGGATGCCTCGTGGTTATGCATTGTTTGAACAAGGTTCCACGATCAGGCTATGAACGATGCGTGCCAGTATTCTGCGAACGTTATTCAGTTGGCAGAGATCCTGGTACATAGCAGGAGCGTTCGGTCGTGGGTGCAACAGCATATTAATAAATCTTTAAATCTTTAAGCAACTTACTGAATGGCCTGTTGTCTCTTCATTATACCACAATTGGCGACGATCTTGAAGCCCATGTGTCCAGCACCCACCGACCAATTCTTTCACACCTGCCCGTTCCTGCCTCTCTGCTAGTGTTTGCTGCTCTCTGCCTCCTATTTTGTTTCGTCACTGTATTTGTAATTACCACAATGGTGAAAAACCTCTTAAAAGACTAATCAATTGCTCCCTTTAGTCACTGGTTCAATCCCCAATGGTTCACTCAGACTTCCATCCTTTTGAGGGCAAGAAAATGTTAGTCTTTAGTGGGTGTAAAACTGGCACAAGTTATTTAGGAGTTACAAATCTGGACATCTCTGAGAACACGTTCCTTATCAGGTGTGGCCAGAGAGGCCAAAGCGATGCCAGATGTTCAAGATAACCATTGACAAATGTAAGCGATTGCCGATTGTAAATGTGTGTGTCACTGTCTTAAACATCTGCAGTTATTCGCTCTATGTTCACGATTCATGTACACTTTGCCTTTTTGTTTTCTCACAACAACACACTTTGCCTTTTTTAAGTTAAAGCAGATTGTATTTTGTAATTTTATTACAAGTCCGGATGCTACCATTAAACATTATTATTTTAATGCCACTCCCAACAGCACTTGAAGGAACTTTACATCATAAAATAAACATTCTACAACAGAACATCCATAACATACAAGTCCATGCACAGTAGAATCTGCTTCTTTTAAATGCTGCTCCTCGCAGATAAGCAGGGCCGGCTTTAGGGGAGTGTGAATGGTGTGGCCGCACTGGGGTCTGACCCGGGGGCGGGGGGGGCGCTGACCTCTGGGGAGGAGGGGGTGCTTTATTTAGCAGTAGTTCAATTTAAAATCACCTGCTTCAGAGTTCCTTGTCTGTCCAGCTTTCAGGCAGCAATAAAAATGTCAATATAACACTTGTGGTTAATGTTCCTGCCAGAGAGAGCAATCCGAGTTTAGTCTATTAGTACTTTTGACTCTCCATAAAGTAGCGCAGATGGTTAGTATGCCTGCTCTAAATAATGCATACCGTGCATATCACAGATCCCTATTTTATGTGGAGAGGTGAGTTGATTACTGCTTTAGTCCTCGGAGTAGCCGTGCGCTATAGAAGCACCCCCCATAACATAACATAGTCACAGAGATCCTTTTGTTACCACAGTTCCTAAGAAACACCCATAATATAGAAAAGTGACCGTTAAGAACTGTCATCAAAGAGCAGCATGCAAGCTGCATAAAATAGGTTAGGACGTTATGTTTTTTTCCCTAGAATGTTATTACCTATTCCTAATCTTGCTAAAAGGGGTTCGTTTGGATAGATATTAATTCTTATTAAAAAAGCCAGTCTTTACTAGTGCTTTAAAACAAATAAAATGTATGTGAGAGGAGGGCTATGAAGAGATGATGGGCACATTTGCCCCGTAGTAGTGAGGAAATCCGAGGAGGAGGTCATCATGGGGTGGAGGCGGGGGTGCAAAAAATGATGTCGCACAGGGCGCCACCAGCGCTAAAGTACCTTTCTATTACTATTAGTAACTGTTTCCAATTTACGGAAGCACCTTTATGTTTTTTTATATAATGTGTTCGTAATCTTTCTTTTAGTTTACACGTTCCTCTCAAGTGCGTCTCTTCAATGTGGTTGTTTATGATCTTAACATTTAGCATTCAGCCTGTAGTGGTGCCTGTAGTAAGTTATCTCCGAAGTGTGGCATACTTCTCGGAGCGGCTTTGCTTCCACCCCTTGACATACAAACCCTTATAGGGCTTATTTTAACTCTGCATCTCTCCATTTTTTATTAACATGTCAGATCAGGAGAGAGAGAGCCCTGAGATTTCGTAGGGGAAGATTAATGAAGTGCTGATTAATAAACTGATACAGCATGAAATGCGTACTTGGGTACGCAAAACCATGGATCAGGTTATGGTTAAGAGGATTCCTAAATAGTCAGATAATGATAATTGGTCCATTCCGGAGGTAGACTCCAATTACGGGGACAAATCTAAGCACCTTGAGCAAAGATCCATACCCCTTAAGATAATGGAAGGTCCAAGCACTTCTAAAAAGATTAGAGGTCAAAGCCCCTCAAAAAGAATGGGAGGTCCAAGCATCTCAAGTGCTGTTGTCCTACGTAGCACAAACTTGAGAGGTCAATCAACAAGAGGAGAGATAGGGTTATAGGGCACTCTTAGACCCCAGTCAGTTATCAGATAAACAAAAGAAGAGTGTCCCTGAGAGAAGCGTTGTAGCACGTAAGATTCGAGGCCAGTTGTAAGTGGTCAGGTACACAGACCAATTTCACGAAAAAATACAAGATTTTTTCAAGAAACCCTCACTCACCCTAGTGATGACATGCTTCATCATCGGGTCCACCGGGAGAGATCGAATACCTCCCCGGTGTGCTGCGACGCCAGGAGACTGCGGAGCAGGTTCTTGTGAGGGTAAAGTGTGAAAAAAGTTAAGTGAATTTAAAAATGTCCAAGGTTGTACCAAAAAATCATTTATTGGCTGGTCAACCTGACATATTAAAAATTAACTATGTGTAGGGAGAACTAACCAAATAGAATATACTGGTGTTTCCCTATTAAAAGGAGGTCAACATGTTTCTGCCCGTGGTATGTGTGACTTTACAGGGCTTTCTTCAGGACCAGTTTGTGAGTGTCACCTTAACAGGTGTGGGCGCGCTAAGGCCCACCCTGCCAAAGGCGGTGAAAGTTAAAAATAGCACTATGTATAAAAAAGGTGCATTAAAAGAAACAAACTAATAAGTCTGGGGAATTACCTCTGTTACGAGGAACCTAGAAGTTTGTACAAGAAGTGAACCACGCCCCATAGAACTCAGGAGGGGGGTGGGAGCGACAATGGCACACCGCCCGCAACGCTCTGCACCCTCTCGGTACCTAGCTGTTCCCTCGCTGGATCGTTCGTAACAGAGGTAATTCCCCAGACTTATTAGTTTGTTTCTTTTAATGCACCTTTTTTATACATAGTGCTATTTTTAACTTTCACCGCCTTTGGCAGGGTGGGCCTTAGCGCGCCCACACCTGTTAAGGTGACACTCACAAACTGGTCCTGAAGAAAGCCCTGTAAAGTCACACATACCACGGGCAGAAACATGTTGACCTCCTTTTAATAGGGAAACACCAGTATATTCTATTTGGTTAGTTCTCCCTACACATAGTTAATTTTTAATATGTCAGGTTGACCAGCCAATAAATGATTTTTTGGTACAACCTTGGACATTTTTAAATTCACTTAACTTTTTTCACACTTTACCCTCACAAGAACCTGCTCCGCAGTCTCCTGGCGTCGCAGCACACCGGGAAGGTATTCGATCTCTCCCGGTGGACCCGATGATGAAGCATGTCACCACTAGGGTGAGTGAGGGTTTCTTGAAAAAATCTTGTATTTTTTCGTGAAATTGGTCTGTGTACCTGACCACTTACAACTGGCCTCGAATCTTACGTGCTACAAACTTGAGAGGTGCCTGAAGCCTCACAATGGAATAAAGTGCCCTTAGTGGCTCCCAAGATACTGATTTGGGAGAAGAGGAACACCACAGCGAAGTTCCCTCGGACGAGTATGTGTTAGATCTTAAGCAGTGGACCTTGATGGAGACAATCTCTTTTTAAAGGATGAAACCCCTTCTGCCTCCAAGGGTATAGTAAAAGATCCTTTACTAGAGGAAACTTTTTTGCCGCTCAATATTAAGCACCCCAGGGGCGCCGAGTGGAGGCCCCTGGACCATGTAGGCAAGTTCATTAAACAATGGATCAGAAACCCTCTTGAAAAAGGAAGCCCGGAACATCCTAAAGACAGAATGCTCAAGGCCTGTTCTCTATGAGAAGGTGTACCTTACCCCAAACCTAGATCCAGAGCTTATCACTTTCCTCTTTAAGTTGGGTAGGGACCCTAGGAAGGAGCTTGAGAGATCTCTTAAATCATGCCAGGACTGCCTCCTTGACGTGGTCTGACCCCTGGCAAGGATTGTTGACATGGCTGAAGAGGCTCAGGTCAATAAACTCCCATTGGCTACAGACCTCCTCAGGGGATGGAGCCAAAGGGCCATTGTTCTTCTGGGAAATGCAAACCCTGGTCTCAATGCCAAGAGGCGTATGGTAGTGCTCATGAAGATACATTCCAAACTTGGAGATCTAGCGGTGAGAGAAGCTTCCGAGAACCCCAAGGGTCCTCTCTTTGACGAAGCTATGATCAAAACTCTAGGCAGGTATGTAGCAACCTTTGCTGCCCTCGAGAAGGCCCAATCCAATATGCGCAGAATTTTCTGCCCAGGTGTTTTTTGGACTGGCATGAAGAATGGGACTTTCTGCCGGCCAGGGCTCCCAGAGGTCCCACTTCTCAAACTACAGACAAAGAGAGTTTGGTATAGGCTACAACGTTGGAGCAACCGGAGCTTCTACCCCCAGAGGGGATGCTTCCATCACCCAAGAGGGAACATGTCACGCGGATAAGTCTCAGCCGCGTCCCAGGGTGAGTACAACGATATCTTCTCCTCCTTTCCTGGGAAGAGTGGGAGGTCAAGAACAAAGGGAAGGGACTAGAGGCTATTTCCCACTTTAGGAGGAGAGGGGAGGTCCAACATAGGAGGTGCCTCGACAAAAGCAATATACAAAAGAGTTCTATGTTGTTCCTCTCTTAATAAAGTAGCTGCTTGGAGAAGCCAAGTGATAGGATCCCACTCTTCCCTACATAGGGTAGTAGTTGGGATCCTTTTGTTGGATCATAATGCCCTCACACACCCTTTCAGTTGTCATGCTTCATCATCTGGGCTGGGAGTGGGAGATCGTCACAGACTTTTTACCCAGGCCTGGGAAACAATTGCGCAGGATCCTTGGGTCTTAGAAACTGTCCAGGGATTCAGAATATATCTTTGCAGAAATTCTTTCAAGCTGTTCCCCTAAAGCATCTAAGTTTGACCACATTCCTGCAGGAAGTGGTAGAAGAGGGAGTAAATGTATTTTGAGAAGGACGCCACATTAGAAGTCCCTTTAGAGCGCAGGGTTTTTGTAAGTACACTCTTCCTTGTGAAAAAGAAAGACAAGGGGTGGAGGATGCACTGGACATTGGTGGATTATGGTCACACACGGAGAGGCTGCATCACATACATTTTTTGGAGTTGACAACAGGTCTTTATGCTCTTACGAGTTTCAAACATTGCTTGCAGGACAGATCGGTTTTGTTAAAGATGGACAATGTTTTATTGGTAGCATATATAAATCGCGTAGGAGGGACTAGATCCTCAGACTTGCCAGACTTAGCCAAGAAACTTTAGCTATTTTGCTTGGAGCACAAGATCAGTTTGAAAGGAGAATATTTGCTTACCAGTAAAGCAAATGTCTCCAGACTGGATTTCAAGGTTTTCACTGGATTTCAGCGACTAGAAATTTAGCAGGGTCCATTTAAAGGAAGTGTCTCAGATTTGGGGCTCATTGGATTTGGATCTCTTTGCAGGAGGCTAACATTTCAACTGAAGAGGTACTACAGTTGGATGACAGACCTGGGTGCTCTAGCAGTGAAAGTCTTCCTTCAAGCTTGTAAGGGTAGCAACGCCTATGCATTCTCACCCTTTGCAGTGATACAGAGGGTTCTTCAGAAGGTGAGAGAGGAGAGACGCTCACATGTTCTAATAATTCCATTGTGGGGATCACAGGCATGGTTTCCAGTGACCTTTGTGCTAGTTTGCGACTTTCACTTTTTTTTTCCTGCAGAGGAGGGTCTGTTGAAAGATACAGATGGAGAAGAACACCCTCTAGTTCTGACAGAGACTTTGAGCCTTCTTGCATGGAGAATATCAGGAGATGAGTGGGCGTGGTTCTTGATAGCATTTTTGTGAACGAAAAAGTAACTAAGTTCTAGAAAAGAATAAAGGCCCTCATTATAAATTGGACACATGGTAAATACCATTGCCCCAGGGTGATTTACCATATGTGGTAAACCTCCTATTCTGAGTTTTCATCTTGAAAATGCGGCATAACTTGTAGAATTATTTTTTAACACAGAATTCTGTATGTTTTGACTTTTGTTTAGGCTTTTCACTCCAACACATTTGCAGCTTTTTTGATAAATTTTGGCAGCATTGACTTTCTTGATTCTATGGCCCTCAGTATAAGTGGCCCAGTAATTGTTATGATATTTATCATAACTGATAAAATTCTACTCCACCAAGTTGAAATGTATTGGGTGCAATAAATATCATGAGTTTTGGAGAATAACATGTGGTTATTGGTGCTTATTGCACCAAAATCTGCATGTTCTGGTAAACGCTCGACATTTGCCCCCAAAAAATATCGACACTCTTGACCTCACAATATTTATCTCAAGAGTTATAATTGCGATATGTGCAGAAAGAGAAGTTATCGCACATATTGCAATTAGCTGAGCTGCTCCTAATTAAAGCCTAGAATAATTCCACAACCCATAATTTGGATCCCTGTGGAAATTTGTGTGTGTACAGGGCTCAGAATGTAGCCTTTATCTTGTAATGAGGGCCAGTGTTTAATGGTTGTATCTTGAAGGTATGCGAGCCACTGAAAGCTCGAGCCAGGCTTCAGCCTGAAACCTGGCTCTGGTTCAGTCTGAGGTCCTATTGGAACCTCGAGCCCATTACAAGCCAAGCTTTTATGTGGCTATTCCGAGGGTGTGGCATTGCACCATCGATGCAGAATGTGGAACTCGGGAATCAGGTTAGTCTCAACATCCTCTGATTCTGGGCACATCACTTAATCTCCCCATACCTGTAAAATACGAATGTGACCTTGTGTAATGTAACTGGTGCTCACCTAAAGCGCTCCAATACATTTGAGTTGAGTACATGCTATATATAAACGGCAGAAAATGCAAAGAGGGGGAAAAACAAAGCGTTTACATAAAAAAGGAAGGACAAATAGATTCCCATGTAGTGTCTAATTTGTAGAAAGTCAAACCAGAAAGCCTGGATAAATCGTGGCTTCCTTGCTAACATTGTGCGATAGTAGGCAAATATTTTTATTTCACCAATACTTCTTTTTCTTCAGAATCGCATATTAAAGCACCTTCAACTATGTGAGTTCAGAATACCAATTGTACAAGAACCTATTGCGATTTAATAGAGTATATTATTGCTCTAGAATAGTCTCGGCTGCACAGAGTTTACATAACAACTGTTTTGCCTCTTAGTTCTTCACTGGTTCGTGTTTAAAAACTATCACTTTTAATAAGTACTTCTCCGTCCAGTGCTATATCGTGATGTATTAATGTCAAAGCTTCCACATGTTAAAGAAATACACTTGTTTGAAGACCCTTTCTCGCATTTTACGTGATATTTTGATGTATGATTTACATAGCAAACAGATTCAGGCCTTGGCTTGTGACCCTTGGTTCGACCCTGGCTCAGCTCTCCATGTTAATTAGTTGGCTCCTCTATGTCTAGTTGTATCCCAGCATGTAGTAGTTTTTGAAGTGGCGCCTTGGTCTTGCTGCAGCAGGACCGGCATCTTTGCAAGGAATTGCTTCCCCATTGCGTGAGAAGGCCAGTCACGCCCCCTCCTTCCTGGCACCCGTAGCTGCTTGTGCAATGTTTCCTGGGCAGCCAGCCAGGCTCCTGCTTCCTGCCAAGAGCGAGCGCTCCAACATACGAATGTAAACACTTACAGAACGCGTGGAGGTCAGAATGCAAGGTCGTTGTTAGAAACATGGCTCACTTCATACGAGCCTTTTAGCATGTCGCGAGCTGACATGAAAGGAGCATGTTTGACTGAGACTGTCGAACAAAAATGTTTAAAACACAAATTTGGGGTTTCTGAAAACGGTGTAACACCTACGCATGGTGTGGACAATGCAGCATCCTCAGTCAACACTTTGATTAATCACCTCATCGTCAGGTTGAGGATGTAAATAAAGCACACTACGTTCTGTTTTTTTATGTTCCCAGAAAATATGGAAACCGGGCATTTAATACAATGCATTTTAACCAATTGTTCATAAGACAATATATCCGAGGGCAAAGAAACAGCCCGGATTAATTATACAAGGACAACGAGACAGCCAGCAACTTTATTCCCCATGATATGAAAGCCATAGCATAGCGCCTTGAAACAAATGGACCTTCTCTAGGAAAAAAGTGTATGATCTCTGTGGACTCTTCAGAATCTCTGCACTGAGAAGGGATTTTTTGCTAGTCTGCCTAAGCCCAAGAAGTGTAACTGGATGTATTGCAAGCTTTAGAGGAATAAACTATGTGCCTTAATGAACGATTCTGTCGAAGAGGTGTGGCGCCGCGGCCAGGGCGACTGACGCTGGAATCTGGGGACCACGGTTCGATCCCCGGCTCCGGCGGCAGGTCAGCCCAGCACCATGTGACTCTGGGCAATAGCTCGCTTAATCTTCCCGACGGCCCCCCAGCGCCTAGAGACCCTTACGGGTGATTGTGCGCTTTACAAATGTGGACTTTACTTTTTACTTTACTCTGCACTCCGGTTGACATGTTCAACCTCCGGCCTAGTGACCTTTCACTTATTTAACAGACACAATAGCATTTCAGTTAACTGACGGGCAGGTGTGGTCTGCCCTTTGCTCGGAGGCAGTCTCTGTTTGGAAGTTTCCTATTGGCAGTTAGTGAACAAGCGGTGCAGGATTGTGGATGTTTAGTTTGCACGGAGGTTGGCCCATATATTTGCAATGTGTAGGCTTTCTTCTTTGGTACTTGTTCAGCTGCTAGGTAAGTGATAGCGTGTGACCAACATATTTTCAGAAAAGCAACTTCCAGATAAGATAAGTCTTTTAATGAAGTGTAACATTTGGAAAATACAAATACATTGTCTCCTTGCCATAGAGTTAAAATTTTCGTGAACTTGAAGGGCGAGAATGTAGTAGCATTTGAAGGAATGTTTTTACACACCTCTGGTTAAAAACCTGATGTGTTAGTGATTATGATTTGAAGAGAAGGGTTTTCATAATCTCTTCTTGTCAAATGGACCCCCAGCGTATTTCCTTGGAGCCTACCCACGGCGTTGACGAATGCCAAGGATGCCTAGTTTTGATTCCACCTCATGCCGCTTTCTTCCAGCACCCCACACTTTCTCTTTATCTCTCTCTTGCAGGTTCTGGTTGATCACTGCTTTGACCCCTTTTCACTGTTTTCATATCTTCCTCTTCTTCCACCTTTCTCCATGTTCTGCCTTTCTTTTACCTTCCTCTGGGTAAAATGACTGGTGATGAAAATTACGTCTCAAGCTGAGCAGCTGCAATGTTAAGACGCCCTTACTGTCAGTAGCTGGTAGTTGCTTTCTCTAGGCACAGTTCTTAGTGGGGACCATCTGTCCGAACTCCAAACTGCACACTTTATTTTGTGGAAAGTTACTTAATGTTTTGGAAGGTACAATAGGTAAGAACAGGTTATGGGACTAAATAACCCTTCAGCACAAATTAAAGAGTCACCAGGAGTCTTTATTTACATTGATAAGTAGACACATGAGCAAATGGTAGCATGGAGTTAACAAGCACTATTAGTTAAAGCACACTGTAGCATTCATCTGCAAATACCAACACAGCAATGGTTGTGCAATATACACCTCGCACCCTATTGAAGCATTCTGATTTTGGCAATTGGGGTTTTTTATGTAATGTTGGCACTGCCATTGTGCTGTGGTTATTTTTATCCTATCCTGACCCAGATTCTTCACTCTGATTAGTATTTCTTAAAAGAGAAAGTTAATATTTGATATTATTAGGGTTCTGCGACCACATGTTCCCATGTGTGTTAGGCAATTTCTTTATAAACTCCAAAACACTTTATTTCATGAACTATTCTAGATATTCGAGCGTTTTTGGCATACATCCCTTTCTGTGTGCTTTGTGGTTAACAATTTTAGATCGGTTGCTACCTTTGTTCATTTAAGGGAATCTTGACCAGGGCTGGACCTTAGGACATCTTTTCAATACTGATCCCTTCTTACCCAAAACTGTGTTTGGTGCCGTTCTCCCCACAGATTTTTTTTTAATTGGTTAAAACAATCCATTTTACAGCATCATTAATATGCTATATATGGTGACAGTTCCCAATAGCACGATATTGAATACTCAAATTCTTCCAGTGTAACATTCCTCTATATCAGCAACTGATACATATGCTGAAGAAAACATGGTGTGCTTTTCCTTCAGGCCGTCTTTCAAGGCAAGCAGCTCTCTGTTACCAATCTTGGGACCTGTGACTTGCTCCATGAGCATGGAGAAGGCTGACCTATTTTCTTTAAACGGCTGTGTGTATGTGTTCACCGCCCTGATCATAATAACAAAGTGGAGCAGTGTACAGAGGGCGGGGAAGAGGAGGAGTTAAAGAGGGTGAAACAAGTTCATCTTACTTGCAGGTAACTTGTTTAGAGTTCATAGCATCGAATGCGTACTTTCCGTAGGCCAGAAATTTCAAACCTGTGATCCAGGGATCCCCTGTGGGTCTGCAACGCCTACTCATGGGGTCCGTGACTGCTTAGAAAATTAAATACTGTTAACACATTAATAAATTGTACATAATTAAATGAGCAAAATGTAAAAAAATGATTTTTAAATGTTCTGCAAACGTGAAGGAATTTGAAATTAGAGGTTAAAAATTTAGTTTATATTCTGATATTGACTCATGGGAGCAGCCCAGTGCATTTGTGAATTAAATAAAATATATAATTTTTGTATTTGTTTGATAAAGTCAATAACTTCTAGCAATGACTCAGTGAAGGCCCCTAGATTCCAGTAACGCTTTAAATAAGGAAAATTTCAAATTTTATAAATTAACCTACCTTAATATTACTGGTGTTGATAGCTTATTGATAACAATGGAGTCTCGGACCGTGTCCGTTAAATGTATTCTTACCTACTGACCAGATTATATGCAGAATTTCCCCCCAACTGTTTTATGAACTAATCCCCCCCCCCCCCCGAGCCCCCTATCTTAATTGACCATGCAAAAATCTTAATAGTCAGTGACTTTCATTACTGGCCTACTGATGACAATGGTGGTCAGAAATCATTAGACCTTATAGACCACCTTAGTAGCCTTAACTGAGAACAGCATGTGTTTGTCCCTACCCACAACAGAGCCACACACGCTTGACCAAGTTTGGTCGATTAATTTACAGTTACTTAATCTAATGGTATCACCTTGTGTTTGAACTGATTACTGCCTTATCACTGGCCAGGCTCTCTTCCCCAAAAACACATACCTCACCCTGGACCACATTCAAGAAATCCGTCTCGTGTTGATATAAACACCTGTAATTCTCTTGCAGTCTCCACACCTGACATAAACCACAATATTGATTCCTCTGAAAAGGAGCTATCTGCCTGGGTACTGGCAACAAGTAATGTCCATGCTTCCCTAGGCAAGTCTAAACCAGCCAGAGAGCATGATGCAGTTAAATGGTTTACAGATGATCTAAAGTCAGCCAAGTTTTAATTGCGCAATTGAGAACTACTCCCCCGGAAAGAAAGAATTCTATAAAACCCAACGCAGAGATTACAGAGCTCGCCTCCTGCAAGCAAAGTCCTCCTTTTATATTAAACAAAATTCTTCTCACTACAAATAAATCTAAGGAGATTTTTAAAATTGTATCAGAATTATGTAATCCTGATAGAATCACAATACCCATTTCATCTTCTCAGAACTTCCAAGATAGTATGGCAGCCAGCACATTTGAAAATGTTGCTACACACGAAGATTGAAACCCGCCTGCCTTGGCCATTTTCCCTAGTATTAGTAACAAATATTCTATGGAACTGTTGGTCACAGTAAAATTGGGCTCACCCAATGATACTTGCCCCCCTAAAGTTTTAAAATTGATCTTTTCTACCTTCCCTGGTCAAGCTTTGTCTCTCCTAATTCCTCTCTCTGTCAAGGCAAAATACTTAGCTATTTTAAGGAGGCTGTAGTCATTCCTCTAAAAAATAAAGTTGGCGAGGACCCCCCTGCCACTGAAAAATGACCGCACTATATCATTGCTGCCTTTTCTGGCAAAAGTGTTCATAGGACCATGTGGCACAATGTCTCTGTTCCTTTCTTGAAGAATCCAATTTCCTAGACCTATGTCAGGCTGGTTTCCACCCCCCCACTCCACAGAATCTGTCAGGTTTTCTGTGGTTGATGACATGCGTTGGGAATGCGACAAAGGTTCTACGCAGGCATTAATTCTCCTAGATCTCCCAGCGTTCTTTGACGTGGTCGACCATGACCTATTAGTGGATTGTGTTAAGGTACAGGGTCGTGCGGCCTGGTGCTTGACTGGATCCTAAAGGAACAGTCAGTTATGTCCCACTCCTTTCAGGGCATCAAAAGTCCATCTGGATTGTGGAGTACCTCTGCGCTCTTCCCTTTCACCGAAATCTATTCTATTCTATTCTGGAGGAAATTTAAAGTGCTTGGCTACCCAATGGGCCTCCCAGCTCTAGGGGCAACACATCAGCTGCAAGGATCAATGCACATCCGAGAGACTAACTAAACAAGCATTTGCAATGCAATAGGTCTCGCATTATTAAAAGTTGGTTTCACTCCAAAATTGCGGTGCAGCATCTGTGACTACTAGGTACATGGGCTCTGCAATACAGAAGGTCACAGAACAGGGCTTGCAGCAGGAGCATCCAGAGAGGGGGAGAGGACGGGTGTCCCAGCAGTGTGGGAGAGTTGTCTGTAGAACTCCTGTGCTGAATCCAAAGCCCCTCGTTGTCTAAAAATGGAGCTGTTTTTAGGAGCTATCTGATAACATGTGTGTTGGGAAGGGTGTGTATAGGGTGCTGTTTATGTCCGGAGGATTCGTCGGAGGCGTGTTAGGAGCAAGTAATGCGTTTATGGTCTCTGGATGTAAAGGTGTAAAATATCTGACTTTTAAAAGAGATGTGTATTGGAGACTGCGGCTTTCCTGTCGCTAAGGATGTGGGAGACTTTGGTAAACCGGCGACGTCCTTCAAAAGGAACAAGCACTACAAAAAACCGAATATAACAAATATTAACTAATGAGAACAAGGAACGCCGGAAATGGAGTACAAATATGATACTATGAGGGACTACGAGGATCGAGGCTTTGGAAAGAGGGATATTGTCCTCTAAGATGTTTTTTTAGCAGGTCAGTTAGATGAACTGAGCTATTGCAGCACATAAATATAATGTTGACTGATGCACAAACACAGGTCAGAGGTTTTGGTGCATAACAAGGCTAGTGATGCGATTCTAATGTAGATTCACCGCCACTTTAATTAAGGACAAGTCTCCATATCATCGCGCAAAGCGTGATGTTTTTTTCAACGTGTTTGTTTTCTCCCTACTTAAATAGCCACATTTTCAACCTGAATATAGGTCTTTATTGCTTGATTAACAAAGTGTTCAATTTAGCAAACATAATACATCATCTTAAGTATCTGTAAAAGTTTTCATGTATGATTCCCAGGCTAATTCTGTATCTTACCTTTCCCTCACCCCCTTTACCACCAGTTGCCTCTAAGAAAATAAATATACGCTTCTTAGAAGCCACTATCTTAGCGCTGCGAGTGCCATTCACTGATTATATAAACAACATTAACTGACAACGGAAATAAATAACTTGTAAGAGGAACTAAGAGCCAATCCTTGCTTCCAGTAAGGACACCGCAGCGTAAGTTCAGGCGAACGTCAATCAAGTGATCCGAAGAGCTGCAGAGAAGTATGGGAGCAAGCAGGACAAAACTCTCCACTTGAACATTTCGTTGCTTCCCGGTGAAATGGATCTAAACACAGAAGCCGGCGAGTAGTGCGCGCACGCCACAGCGAGGCATCGCCTATTGATGTCTATTACGCGCACCAAGCGCGTAATAGACACCAATAGGCCGTGGGCGGAGCAACGCGTCCGCCTTTGGCCAATAGCCTGCAGCCTTTCATTAAAAGGCGCACGCTAGGGCCAATGGGGTAGCTGAAAAGGAAACGCACACGCATGAGCGTGTGTGATTCCTAGGGCAGCTTCCAAACTCCGTTTTTCACCTACTAAAGGACTCGCGCTGCACGGGCACTGCTGTGCAGTGCACGAGCCCTAAAAAGGAAGATATTCAAGTGTTTTCTAAAACAAAATTCCGACTGGTTCTTTCTGCGCTCTACAGGGAGTACATTCCAAAGTTTGGGGGCTACGTAGGCATAGGAGTTCCCACCACTCCTTGCTGTCCTAATCCTGGGGACGAAAAACAGTCTTTGGTCGCCGGATCGCAGGTATCTCTTGGGATTGAAGGGACTCAACAATCACTGTATCAGCTGTGGGGCCTTCATATGCATAGCTTGATGTGCTGAACAGAGGATAATAAATTAGATTCTCGTATGCACAGGTAGCCGGGGCAGAGATGCTAAGGCCTATGTGACCGACTGATGCTTTGGGATTTTTAAAAGAATCTGTGCTTGCAGCATTTTGGATCACTTGAAGCCACTTCAGTAAAGCACTCTCTCCACTAAAGTGTAGTATTTCTAGCAGCAGAATGATAGTTTCTCATTGTTTGTCCAGATGAACTATGCGGACCTGAAGTGTTAGTGTGTCTGCCCCCCGGTGTTCATTAAATAGCCGGGCTGGAATTGACAACTAGATCACTAACCAAAATTGCAACTCTAGTGGTCCAAACAGGAATCAAGCACTCGACACAGCCAGAATTCTCTTTCTGAATTAAAAATAGCCTCTAAGCCCTCGTCCCCACTATACACATGAAACAATTAGCAACACCTCTTTATATGTGCATACTCTCCCTCATTTATTCTCTTAAAAACATGAATTGCATAATTTACACCGATGATATGCAATTTATTTTAAGCTTGATGACTCTTCTATATCGAATGAAACCTTTAAAAAACCATAGTGTTCATCCGTGATTGGATGAGCATTAGCCATCTTTAACTTCGGACAAAATGGAGATCGTCATCACCAAAAGCAAGATAAATTTCTGGAATACCTCTTTATGGTCTTCTCATATAGAGGACCCTCCGTCCCCTAAGAAATACGTAAAAAGCCTTGGCGTTCTAATCTACGGTGAGTCATCAATGAGTCCTCAACTATGTGTGATCTCCACTGGCTTCCCATGGAAAAAAGGACTATCTTTCAAAACTCTTGAAGGCAAAAGTCCTGCCTGCATCACCTCTCAACTTCTGAAATATACACCCAACTGGACACCACGCTTTTCCTTTAAGAACCTTTTGTCGGTGACTGAATTAAAAAAAAAAAGTGCGGTTACAGTTTTTCTGTCCTTGTCCCCCACATCTGGAACTCCTTTCCTCCCGAGATACCAATAGCCCCATGCTATAATAAATTCTGACAATTTCTTAAAACCTGGCTTTTCCAACAAGCCTATAACTAGACCATCTTTTCCTCAGTTGTCTGTTTTGGTCAGTCCTCCTACATACATAATCTTGAGCATCCGCGCCATAAATTCGATTGGTGAACGTGCGCTATCAAATTCTTGTAGAATATCCTAACTCTTAAGTGGGGGGTCAACAGAAGTCAAAAAGTGAAGAACTGATAGAGCGCGCGAGGCCACCCGACCAATAGTTTTCGCCGTTTCCGGCTTCAGGGCCCATATACTTTCAAATCACCATATACATCGATCAGGTGACTTCACGAGCTCTACCAATTTGTGTGTGTGTTCCCTACTATTATTTTTCAGTGCACCCGACTTACCATCCACCGATGCGGGTACCTAATGACCACAATGAATCGGGGAGCTAGCTGTAAAGGAAAGGCAGCAAAATACAAACCCAACCAATAACTTTCAAAATACTGTTGAAATGACCACGGACAACTGAAAGTTTTAAAATGTTTATCTAAAGTTCATTTGTTTCGTGCATTAGGTACAGTAAAATAAGGCAATCAATAACCAAGATAACGTAAATTATATAGCCATAAAGAAATAAAGTCAAGGTAATCATTCAAATGTAATATGGAATGCAAAATGGAAAAATACTATATAATCTCAGAAATGTTTAAGCATGGACAGTTTATACATGTGTAACTATAGGAGGGCCTATAAAGAGTAACACGCTTCGCTTAAGGTAAAGGGGCCTTCAAACAGTCTAGGCAATGAAGTTCTAGACCATATCAGGAAATGACAAACTGCAATGCAAAATATAATTTCTAACAAGTGCGAAGACATAGGAACAAACTTATGGAAATATGTAATTGACTTTCAGTAGTTGCGGAAAGACATGGAAAAATATAACATATGCAATGATGAACTTTATTAAAGCAAAAGTTAGAAATTCAGAAGGTGCAAGATTTAAGAGGTTCGGAGCAATATTTACCTAGAAAGATGTGATAACCAAACCCTGGCCACGGGTCAGTTAAGGACAGGAAACCCTCAAGGAAGGATACCCCTCAAAGGACAGCAGGTGCAGAATGGACACCCCGGATAGGACAGGATACCCTCGGATTAGGAATCAGGACAGGACCTCAGGACAGGACAGCAAACCCTCAGGACAGGACCGCTCGGGACAGGACCGGAACCCACAGTTGGAAGCAACGCCTGCGCTCCACCCGCTCTGCAGTTATCGATCAAGACCCCGATTGGGTCAACGAACTCCCAGCTAAGTGCTTCGCCAGCACTTTAAGGTTCAGTAGAACCTTAGTCTATGGTCAAATTCGGACAGAGTGCTCCGCAGCGCTCTGTATCTTCAGTCACCTATTGAGTACGATGGGTCAGTGACAGGTCAGCTAAACCAGACAAGTCGGACGGTTCCCTAGGGGAACCCAGGGTAGATATACAGTTTGGGGACAGTGTACCACCCCCCAATGTTGCAAAGTGTCAGAATCCCTCAATTTCGATTGGTCCTAAGGTAGGATTTGGGTAACACACCAATCACAATACAAGATTTTAAGCCTTCATTAGCATACTTGGGTACCGCCTAGCTAGTTTGGGGTTCCCAGGAGAAACTGTCCAGAAACACAATGACATTTTAACAATGTAACGTAGTAGGGTCATGTGACTCCGTTCAGCCGAGCTTGCAGGTCAGTTCTCAGGAGCATCTTGCCCACTACTGCCAGCTGGCTAAGTTCCATCAGCCAAGGTTGTCAGGTCCCCGGAAAGTCGCATCTGCGCAGAAGGGACCTCCAAGATGGCTCTCAGTATAGACAGACCCCCATTCCCCGCGGTACATGAAAAGTAAGCGAAAACAAATTAATACATAATAATGTCATCATGAAAACACATCACAGGGTTTGTACCTTTAACTCATCATCAAGAAATAAACTTATGCGTTCTAAATGTTAGCTATATTGATACGGCACAAGAGCAGTGGCACGAGCAGTACCACATGATAAGCACAGCTATGAATTACGCATGCGCATAACTTTCCCTCCACTTCTGCAGACGCGTCAGGACACGTGAGTGTGGCTGACGCATGCGCAGTAACTAAAATACAAGCAGCGGCCATGTTAAAGTACACGGGGTAAGTGTATTAGAAATACACGTAGGCAAGCTTCATAAACTTTGCCTAAACAAAAATAAACGTTAGTAGAACATACTTATGTTACCTTATTACACATAAACGAGGTTCATGACTTCGGCAAGCCGCAAAATATGCGAAGCTTTGCTTCATCAATCCCCTCTTTGATGATATTTACTATCATCACAAAAAAATATGGAACCAGATGCCAACTTTCTTTCACACTTTATAAAGTTCTATCTCTTCCAGCAATCGTTCTAACTTTTCTCTCTCAGTTCTAGTAGGGTGAGAAGTCTTCACCTTTTTGTATATCTGATCATTCACTTCCTCTAATTCAATCTCCTCCACACTCCGTTTCAACCCTCTTGCATTTACCTCATGCTTCTTGGTGCGCTTGCGGCATTTACAACAGATAAAAATGAGAAATATAATAAGACCTATAATACCAATTGGCATCAGTATCTTGAATACTAAGCTTTTACCTACACTAGCAAGCCAATGACCTACATTTGAGAGACCATCTACCAGTCTCTTCCAGGCACTATCAACCTCGAGTGGTTTGAGTTCCTTTGTCAAATTAGTAATGTTTTTCACATATTTTTTGATCTGTACACTTTTATCCGGAATATAAGTGCAACAATGTTGCGCCTTCAACATCCGGCAGACTCCGCCCTCTTTCGCTAATAAGGTGTCAAGAGCAAGTCGATTCTGTAAAACCATTGATCTGATCGCAACCATTTCGGTATTGACCAGTAGAAATCCATGAGCTGTTTCAGTAGACAGCACATCCACTATAGTAGACAATTTGCAAATTCTGTGAGTGTTCAGAACCACTCCCACTCCAGGTATCAGTGCACTGAAAATACTACCCATAATTTCACCTATACTTTCTCTTTTACTACGCACTAAGCCATTAGTATCTTCATTGCTTCCAGCTTTTCCATTCACATGGTATATTTTCGGGAAGACAATGCCAAAATAGCAGCTTCCATACCAGTGATCCGGCAGTTTGAAATAAGCCTTGTCCCCACAAATATAATAAATTCCAGGAAACACAGGCTCTGACCCATTTTTGAAACCCCAACCTCCAATTACCTTGTAATTATGTTCGCATTCACTGGAACCAATGAAAACATTATTATAATAGCTAGTCTTCTCGCGGTGAAGACATAGCTTGCCTTTCTTTTCAAAATCCAGCAACAGAGCAGGTCCCGCCCCACCATTTGAGGCGCCTTCCATGTTCTCTGCCCACTTTGGCCTTTTCTGACTTTCGTCATTAGCCTTCTTTTGTATTTTAATTCTTCTTTTCTCTGCCATGTTCAGGAACATCTTTTCCTGTTCACGCAAAGAACAAGTCAAGTTATCTCTGTGTGAATCAGCTATGTCAATGTTACCTATAGTCAGAAAGTAGTCTCCCATATATCTTATGGTGTCGCTTTTGGTATGTACAGGATTTAAGTTCCCACGTATAGGAAGTTCAGAAAAGATCACGTCATTATTAGAGTAATAGTACTGTAATGGTCCTCTTTTGTAAAATAAACTAGCTAAAATGCTACAAGAAATTCCATATGTCAATGGCAAGTGATGGTATGTCACGCCTTCAGCCACAGAGGTAGGTAGCTTCATGCAGACATAACAATCTTCAATTTCCATAGTCTCTACATAGTGTATTAACAAGTTTGCAAAAACATTTAAGTGTGTCCTGTTCTTAATTCCATGATAATGTAGTCTTCCCTCATCTGATGCTTCTAAGTCACGTTTTGTTTGTCTCAGTGCTCTCTCATGTCTTGCTACACTCTGTGTTGTCAACTCCTCACTGTCAGTATTTACAGTTTCAGTAGGGACAATGTTAGTATCTTTACTTACAGTAAAGGGTATAAAGATTGTTAGTCCTATCCATATTACTGTCAGTACTACTATACTACATATACACACCTTGCAGCACGTCTTGCAACGACTGCAACTTGGTCTACCATTCACAGTTGAATCAGACATTTCGGCTCAGAAGAAGTTTCTCGACCCCTCTTTGTGTCTCTACACAGCTAGCTTACTTTGTGCAAATTCACGGTGGTTCGTCTTCTTCTTCAGCAGAGTACTCAGGGACGGGCTCTCCGTCGCTTACGTCAGTTATATCAAGATCTTCAAGTTCTTCCAAAACGAGTGTCCATTCAGGAGACTTGTACTTCTTGTTTTGTCTTTTTATTCGTTCACTCCTTCTTTTGGAAGAGTTTTCTTCTTGCTCTGCTATCCGTGCACTTCTCCTTGCTTCTGCACGTTTTTCTTCCACTGTCTTTATCCTTAGCCTCAATCTCTTTACGAACCTAGGCTCAAGGTTGTTTCTTTTCTTTAGTCTCTTAGTTGGTACTTGGACTTCACTTTCTTCTCTTATCCTCTTATTCTCTTTAGCTTGTGGCAATTCTGCTTCACTTTCTTCTTCTTCTTCCCTTATCTCGCTAGTTCCAGGGCTAGCATCAATTTCTTCTGCCTGGTTACTAATCTGGCCTAGTTCAGGAATATTTTGTTTTTTGCTTTCGATTGTCTCTGTTTCTGTTTCTGTTTCCTGAACCCGTTCTTCTAACCCTATCTGATCCTGTTCAAGCACTTCGATCTCTTGATTTTCTTCTGCTCGAACTATCACTCTATGTCTAAGCTGTCCCTTATCCGCATCCGGAGTTAGCGGTGGTGTATCGAACACCTGTTCTGTCCCTGTCTGACCTTCTCCTTCCTCAGTTTTGATGTGAATCTCAAGCGGCTGAGGTTCTTCGCCTGTGCCTTGCTTTTCCTGACTAGTCCACTCCCTACCTTCACAAAGTCGTTCTCTTGTTCTGATGGGATCTTCGGTCAGATCAATCATCGGTATCCATTCTTCTGGCCATATGCTTGGCAGCTCGTCTTCAGCTATTCCTGGCTCAGTTTCCTGGACCTCTTCAGCAGGCTGGATTCTTGGCAGTTCGTAGTCAACTACTTCTGAGCCAACGTCTGCTGTTCCTGCAGCCTGACTGGTGGTGGGCTGCTCGTTGTCAGCTGCTTCTGGTCTGGCTCCTGCAGAGTCCTCTGCTGGTTGCCCTTCTTCTGCAAATTCTTTGTCTGGTAATACCTTCTGGGTATGTCCAGCGTGGATCCACTGGGGAATACCTGCGACCTTCACTGCAGTTGTTGTTACCAGGATTACTTGGCGTTTCTTTCCCCACCTTGGTGCCAGACAGTTTGATCGAGTGTGCTTCTTTATTTTGACCCAGTCTCCTGGAACCAAGCTGTGGAGAGGAGTCGTTGGATTGAGGATGCCGTCGTCTCCAATCTGGCGAGAGATAGAACGCACTTGGTCACCCAATCTTCTGCAGTATTCAAGCACCAAATCATCAGTAATACTCAACAGTTTGCTTCCTGGCACCCATGCTTGTCTCATCACTCTTCCCATAATGATTTCATGGGGACTTAGGCCTGTCTTGCGGTCAGGAACACTTCTCAGTCCCATCAGGACCAGGGGCAGGGCCTTCACCCAGGTCATGCCAGTAGCATCTGTCAGCTTTGCTAGTCTGTTTTTGATAGTTCCATTTACTTGTTCCACTATTCCAGAAGCCTCTGGGTGGTATGCACAATGAAGTTTTTGCCTTATTCCAAAGGCCTTACAGAGTTCAGCCAGTATTTCATTCTGGAAATGTCCACCCTTATCTGATTCAATAATGAATGGTATCCCGAATCTAGGTATCAGTTCTTTTAGTAAACACTTCGCTACTGTCAGTGCGTCACTTTGGGGAGTAGGGTAAGCTTCTACCCATTTTGAAAATACGCACACAATGACAAGGACATATCGCTTTCCTTCACAACGGGGCATGGTGATGAAATCAATTTGTATCTTTACAAAGGGACCCCCTGATCTCCCAATTTTGCTCAGTTCAACCATTGTCCTCTTGCTGGGTTCATCTGTTGACATGACAGGCACCTCTGGCAGAGGGACTCTGCTACCTTCCTGAATTTCTTACTGTACCAAGTCTGTTGAAATACCAGAATCATGGCATCCCTACCAATGTGTGATCCTTCGTGTATTAATCTTGCCATTGTGCCAAGCAAGTGTCGGGGTAACACAGGCATACCAGTTGGGCCCAAAATCACACCATCCACACGTCTCGGTCTACACCCATCCTCCTTCCATTTCTCTCTTTCTTGCCAAGGGGCCGATTCCTGCCACTCTCTCACTTCATCCCAAGTATGCACTTCCTCAAACACTTGAAGTTGGCAGCTGGCTCCGATCCCCCCTCGTTTAGGATTTACGATATAGTGATCTCTGGCGCACCATTGGGCCACTCGATCAGCATAATCGTTTCCCAGTGATACTTTGTCCATGCTCTTCTTATGAGCAGCACATTTTACCACTGCCAGTTCCTTGGGTAACTGGATGGCCTCCAAAAGGTCATGAACAACCTTTGCATTCCGAATGGGAGTACCTGAGGAAGTCATGAATTCCCTCTGTAGCCACAATTGGCCAAAGTCATGCACAACTCCATAACAGTACTGACTGTCAGTATACACTGTTATGCGTAGGTTCTTCCCAATTTTGCAAGCTTTTATCATAGCAATCAATTCGGCTACTTGTGCAGACTTGATGTTATATAGGTAACCTGCTTCTTCAATCTTTGTTAAAGAGACTACTGCATAAGCAGCACTCAGGCCTCCTAGTTCATGTCTTAGACAGGAACCATCCACAAATAGTTCTTTATCATGTTCAGGCAATGGCGTTTCTTTTATGTCTGGGCGTGGTTTAGTACTGAACTCTGTCAGTTCAATGCAATCATGTTCATCATCATCCCCACCTTCCATTTCCAAGGGGTCGGGGAGTAAAGTGGCAGGGTTCAGAATACCGCACCTAACAATGCTTACATTTGCTGCACCCACAAGAATCCTCTCGTATTTAGTCAGCCGACTAGGGGTGAGATATTGTGTTTTAGTTCTGGTCAATAGAATTACTACTCCATGTGAAACATACACAGTCACAGGATGTCCCATGACAATGGACTCACTTTGTTCTAAACTTGCACAGGTAGCAGCTACCGCTTTCAGACAGCCTGGTAACCCAGCAGCTACTGGGTCCAGGGTGGCAGAGAAATAGGCCACAGGCCTTCTGGTCGTGCCATGTTCTTGAGTCAGGACTGACACTGCGCAATTATCGCGAGTGTCACAGAATAGGGCAAACTCTTTGGAATAATCAGGCATTCCCAGCGCAGGGGCTGTACACAGACAGTTTTTCAGTCTTGTGAAAGCCATTAGGCTTTCATCGTCCCATTCTACAATGTCTGGCATTCCTCTCGTGGTCATTTTTATCAAAGGCCGGGCTAAGGCTGCAAATCCCAGAATCCATTGCCTGCAGTAGCCTAGTACACCCAGGAACATTCTGACGTCTTTTTGAGTACGGGCAACTGCATCTTTTGAATTATTCTCACTCTTTCTGATGTGACTTTTCTGACACCCTTTTCTATTTGGTGTCCTAGATATTTTACTGATTTTGCACAGAACTGAAGTTTGTCAGGGGCCACTTTATGCCCTTTCTCACATAGATGATTTAGGAGGGCAATGGTGTCAACTACACAGTCCCTATGACTTTTAGACGCCAGTAGAAGGTCGTCTATGTACTGTACTAAGACCGAATTCCCAGGTAAGATCAAAGTCTCCAGACATTTTTTCAAGATCTGATTAAAGATAGAGGGGCTCTCTGTATACCCCTGAGGGACCCGGTTCCAGCAATACACGTGACCTTCGAAGGCAAACGAGAAAAGAAATTTGCTGTCGGGGTGCAGGGGTATCGAAAAGAATGCATGACATAAATCAATCACAGTGAACCACTCAGCATCCCAAGGAATCTGGTACAATATTACTGCTGGGTTCGGGACAATAGGGCAGCAAGGAACTACAATTTTGTTTACCTTTCTTAGGTCTTGCACTACCCTATACTTGCCACTAGGCTTCTTGATGCCCATAATTGGTGAGTTGCATGGGCTGCTCATCACTTCCTGTATGATGTCTCCTTCTAATAATTTTTGTATTTCCAGAGTGACACCTGCTTTCACTTCAGCATTCATTCGGTAGGGCTTAGTGTTAGGATATACTGCATTGTCCTTGATGGCTATCTGTATGGGGTCCACATCTTTCATTAGTCCCACATCTTTTCCAGTGAAATCCCACACCTCTGGCTTTACCGCTTCCTGGAGTTCTTGGGGCAAGTCCTGCAGGGTCAATCTTTTAATTTCTGAGTCAGGTCTAAGTAACAATAGTTTATAAATGCCATCTTCATCTGGGGTCTGTATTTCAACACCTTTTGGTGTGCAAAAGATGGTACAGTTCATTTTGCACAGCAAATCACGACCCAGTAGATTCACTGGACTGGTGTCACAGACGACAAACCTATGCATTTGTTTAAAATTTCCAATTGAAATCTCCATTGGTTCGGTAACAGGAGTACTAATCAATTGATTAGATACACCCACTACTTGGATATTTTCTCCCGAGAGGGGTAGGTTTGGAATGTCCACTGTTCTTACAGTAGAACGGGTAGCGCCAGTGTCCAACAGAAAGGTGACATCATTTCCGTCAACCTTTCCTTCAATGTATGGTCCAGACTGGTCTACCGGCAAGGAAGCGCCAAGTACGCACTCCTCGTCCTCCCCTCTCAGGCCCCGTCAGTCCTGATCATTACAAAGGAAGGTATCATTTAGCAGATACTGCGAAGTTGCTGTATTTCTGTTCTCACCGCTTTCCCAAACTTCTATCTCCTCACCCTCTGCCTGTTTTCCCCTGTATACCTGCTTGGGTGCTCGAGGCACCTGAACTGTTTTTACCTGGGGTTGAGTCTTTCTTGGTCTTTCTTTCTGCGTCTGTGGAGTTAAATCAGGAGTTTTTGCATTATCATCTATTAATTGGGGACACTCGTTTCGCCAGTGTCCAATTTCGCCGCACTGATGGCAGGGAAATTTCTTCATAGCCTCTTCCCTGCTAAATTTTGGCCGGGGCTTTCCTCCACCCCCTCCCCCAGGACTTTTGTTCTCAGCATTTTTAACCATGTTACTCAATTGTTTTTCCTGCTGTTCTGCGAGCTTCACCTGAGCCCACATCACTTTTTCCTTAAGGGCCTTTTTCTTTTCTGCCATCTCGTCCTCGCAGTACTTAGCGTACCGCAGGACCTCATCCATTTTCTTTATATGCCAGCAGATTTTATTATCTTTTATCCACTGACAAATTTCAGGTCTTAAACCATTTACAAACCTGTAAATAAAATGCGTCATGTCCTTCAAATCGATGTTATCAATACCACTGTATGTTTTAAATACCTGCAATAACCTCTCATAGAAGGAGTGCACTGTCTCGTCCCTTTCCTGTGTTGTTCTATCTATTTTTGTCCAATCAGTTTCCTTTGCGGGCACCTTTTCTTTCAAATGCTGAATTACCTGCTCATATTTTCGCATGACATCCTTTGATGGCTCCCCTGTTTCCTTATTTCTTGGGTACTCTTCAGTAGGCCAGTCTATGGCTATTTTACACTGGGTCCATAAATCTACCGGAACCACAATGTCGAAAAACCCATCCAGGTCTTTCCACAGACATTTCTGTACCTTCACGAACCTCTCCACCTGCCTGTACCAGTCTACTGGTTTCTCTCGTAATTTTGGAAAATCGTTCGTAAAGGACACAATATCCTGTCTAGACCAGGGGACATGCACATATTTCCCTCCTGGAACTTCGCGCATGGGGCATAACTGTTCAGGTTTCTCTACCTCCCTTAAAGCAAATTCATGAGTCACTTGTCGGGAGCGAGCCTCTTCCCTCTTTTTCGCCCACCTGCTTCTCCATCTTTCCACATCTCCCCATTTCTGTAGTACCCCCATTAATTCTTTAATCTGCAACTTTTTCCCCGCCACATTCAGGTGCTCTATATCTTTGTCTGAGAAGTCTGCTCTGTACGGTTTCTGTAAGGGCTTGGATTTTGTAATATCTACCCCCATACTAACTGCTGTTTCGGTCAGTTTTTCGTGGAGCACTCTGGTGTTCCTTGTAAAGCTTTTACATATAAACGACAATTCTTCTTCAGAGTAGGTATTCAATCGATCCAACCCCACATTTCCTGCCATTAATTCTTCTCTTTCTACCCTCAGCTTGTAGAGGTCTAAAGGTTTCGTTTGCGGAGTCTGTTTCTCTAATTCGCGACTCCAACTCTCAATTTCATCTGGAGTTACCAGAGAGACATTCCTAGTGCCTGTTGCTGATTCTAATTTAATCTCTTTCGCATTAAAAGGGTTATGCCTCTGCTGCATTCCCTTTCCGGTCGGTTTGTTTGGCAAGTCCAAGAACGCAACTTCAGACTCGCACTCACTGGACTGATCATCTATGATTATCGGTTCCTGTCTCGGGGGTGCCATGACTGGGGTCATAACTGGAGTAATCGGATTTCCCTGACCATTTCCGTATAACGGGACCACTGGTCCAATAGTTACTGGAATAGTCAATGCCTCAGGACTGGTATTTAACTGGGAAATTTTCTGAATTATTTCTGTCCTTTGTCTAGCTAGAGCCTCTTGCTCCTTTTCCACTAGTATCCTTCTTAAAGTCGTATCATGTAATATCTGTGGGGTCAAGGGAGGAGTAAAACTCGGGGCAGTAGGATGCGTTTCACTTGGTCCCCCACCATAATTTGGTTTCGGGAATAAAGTTCCAGTGTTAAAGGACCTGCGTTCGTCCTCATATGGAGGTTGAACAAAAGGCAGTCCTGAATTCAATGGTTTCTCTTCCTTTTCATACAGTGGTCTGGGAAGGAACATTTTTGTACGTGAGTATTTTTCTTCCTGACTTGCGGGCACTTTGGGATATATATCCCTTGTTTCCGTCGGTTCG
The DNA here is from genome assembly GCF_964261635.1 of Lissotriton helveticus. Classification (NCBI taxonomy): domain Eukaryota; kingdom Metazoa; phylum Chordata; class Amphibia; order Caudata; family Salamandridae; genus Lissotriton; species Lissotriton helveticus. Next base: position 1,001,504,572 of record NC_136061.1, read on the forward strand.
GGTTTCTCAAAGTAGGGTAACCCTTGACCACCCCCTCCCAGTCCTAGGAATCTGTCTTCTTCCTTGAGGAAGTGGCGTCGGGGAGCATCTCCTACACTGGAAGGTCGGGTTCCCTCATTATAAGGTGGCGGACTCCTGGTACAGATGTCATCTATCAATTCATCATCTGATTCCCCCGGGGCCCCCCAATGTTTACATTTTTCAGTACTTTTCTCACCCGCTACAGGGTTATGACATGCCGGCATCATGGGAAACAAACCCTCAACAATCATGCTCTGCCTCCACTGTTTCATCCTTTTATCCCTGGACTCCTGTTTCAGCCTGGGGTACCACTTGGTCAAACCCTTGTCCATTCGGGGTCTTTCTCTTTCAAAAGCCTCAATCTCCCATTCCTCTAATGCCTCATACTGCGTTAGTCTCGGTCTGGGATGCAGTTCATTCATCCGAGTTCTTAAATTAAATAAGATCCTACCATTGAAAGTACCATCTAACGGAAAAGCCAATACTCCGTCATCTTTTGTGTACTTCACCCAATTCTCCAACCACACACAGGTATTGTACCCTCGGTCAAACATCATGAATGAGGCAGGAGTATTGGGTGGTGGGACAAGAACACCTTCCCTAGATTTAATCCGTTTGTCCGTTTTGAAATAATTTTTCACCTTACTTACAAGGGACAATTTTCTCTTGGTTCCGTACATAATATCGTATCTATTAGTCTTCCACTGATCCCTTTCAAACCCTAGGTGCCTTGGATCAGGTCGAGTTCCTGTAGTCTGCGAGTGCCACATACGACCTCTACGCTAAACTTTGTTTACAAATTACCTCCAATCAGAACGCGCTTCGGAAATCCGTGCGACCAATGGGTGCGCGACTCTGAATATTCTCCGCCAATGGGTGCGCGACCCCTTCGTGAGATAGTTCCCACGCTCTGGCGCTCACCCCTCCTTTACAATTCCAGCTCCGCTACCCGCCCGCTGCTTCTACCAATCCCAGCGCGGCACAGAGTGATGTCAGAGGCGCTTCGCGACTGACTCCCTCCCTTCACAAGGTAACGGAAACTTTCTTTCTTTTAAAGTGCTCAGTGCTTGGTTATTTTACAACAAATACACATTCGCCACAGTGCTCAAGTGTCTAGATAGAGAAAGAATTATTTTACTGCAAGTAAACTACTTCCATTTACTTTTCACTCACTGCGGGTAGATCTCTTCCGCCTACCCTTCACTCTAGCATCGGTGAACCTGTTATTCCCCTAAACTCATCCACTTCTTTCCGGGATATATTCCGAGTTTAAGGTTTCTCAGCGGACCCCTTTGCTTTCACCCAAGCTCCGAGGAACCTGCTACTCTTCCGATGTGACCCTTATTAGGTTACGCCACTATGGGAATTTTGCCAATGAACCCCGTTACTGACATTTATTCACTCATGTATTCAGAAAACCCTAGTTAGTGCTTCCCGGTTATCCTAACCTGCACCTAACTTTCCTCGAGCCTGTGACCTCAGGACAATGGATTCTATTCACCACTTGCCCTTTCAATTCCCCGGGGAGTTCGGACAACAAGAAACTAAACGATTGACAAATGCATGGATTAGTACATATAACAATATAAGAACAAGAATAATAACAATACAGCAATTCATGAATTCCAAAACAGCGTATTCACAAGAGAATGATCAGGTCTCTTAGAACAGCCGCTCTTCTAGCAGCATCAATATATTAGCAGCTTCCGACTCAACTAGTCCAACTAATCCCTGCCTTACTCTCAACTAGTCCCTAACCATCCTCTGGCTACCAGTAAAACTGATAGAGCGCGCGAGGCCACCCGACCAATAGTTTTCGCCGTTTCCGGCTTCAGGGCCCATATACTTTCAAATCACCATATACATCGATCAGGTGACTTCACGAGCTCTACCAATTTGTGTGTGTGTTCCCTACTATTGTTTTTCAGTGCACCCGACTTACCATCCACCGATGCGGGTACCTAATGACCACAATGAATCAGGGAGCTAGCTGTAAAGGAAAGGCAGCAAAATACAAACCCAACCAATAACTTTCAAAATACTGTTGAAATGACCACGGACAACTGAAAGTTTTAAAATGTTTATCTAAAGTTCATTTGTTTCGTGCATTAGGTACAGTAAAATAAGGCAATCAATAACCAAGATAACGTAAATTATATAGCCATAAAGAAATAAAGTCAAGGTAATCATTCAAATGTAATATGGAATGCAAAATGGAAAAATACTATATAATCTCAGAAATGTTTAAGCATGGACAGTTTATACATGTGTAACTATAGGAGGGCCTATAAAGAGTAACACGCTTCGCTTAAGGTAAAGGGGCCTTTAAACAGTCTAGGCAATGAAGTTCTAGACCATATCAGGAAATGACAAACTGCAATGCAAAATATAATTTCTAACAAGTGCTAAGACATAGGAACAAACTTATGGAAATATGTAATTGACTTTCAGTAGTTGCGGAAAGACATGGAAAAATATAACATATGCAATGATGAACTTTATTAAAGCAAAAGTTAGAAATTCAGAAGGTGCAAGATTTAAGAGGTTCGGAGCAATATTTACCTAGAAAGATGTGATAACCAAACCCTGGCCACGGGTCAGTTAAGGACAGGAAACCCTCAAGGAAGGATACCCCTCAAAGGACAGCAGGTGCAGAATGGACACCCCGGATAGGACAGGATACCCTCGGATTAGGAATCAGGACAGGACCTCAGGACAGGACAGCAAACCCTCAGGACAGGACCGCTCAGGACAGGACCGGAACCCACAGTTGGAAGCAACGCCTGCGCTCCACCCGCTCTGCAGTTATCGATCAAGACCCCGATTGGGTCAACGAACTCCCAGCTAAGTGCTTCGCCAGCACTTTAAGGTTCAGTAGAACCTTAGTCTATGGTCAAATTCGGACCGAGTGCTCCGCAGCGCTCTGTATCTTCAGTCACCTATTGAGTACGATGGGTCAGTGACAGGTCAGCTAAACCAGACAAGTCGGACGGTTCCCTAGGGGAACCCAGGGTAGATATACAGTTTGGGGACAGTGTACCACCCCCCAATGTTGCAAAGTGTCAGAATCCCTCAATTTCGATTGGTCCTAAGGTAGGATTTGGGTAACACACCAATCACAATACAAGATTTTAAGCCTTCATTAGCATACTTGGGTACCGCCTAGCTAGTTTGGGGTTCCCAGGAGAAACTGTCCAGAAACACAATGACATTTTAACAATGTAACGTAGTAGGGTCATGTGACTCCGTTCAGCCGAGCTTGCAGGTCAGTTCTCAGGAGCATCTTGCCCACTACTGCCAGCTGGCTAAGTTCCATCAGCCAAGGTTGTCAGGTCCCCGGAAAGTCGCATCTGCGCAGAAGGGACCTCCAAGATGGCTCTCAGTATAGACAGACCCCCATTCCCCGCGGTACATGAAAAGTAAGCGAAAACAAATTAATACATAATAATGTCATCATGAAAACACATCACAGGGTTTGTACCTTTAACTCATCATCAAGAAATAAACTTATGCGTTCTAAATGTTAGCTATATTGATACGGCACAAGAGCAGTGGCACGAGCAGTACCACATGATAAGCACAGCTATGAATTACGCATGCGCATAACTTTCCCTCCACTTCTGCAGACGCGTCAGGACACGTGAGTGTGGCTGACGCATGCGCAGTAACTAAAATACAAGCAGCGGCCATGTTAAAGTACACGGGGTAAGTGTATTAGAAATACACGTAGGCAAGCTTCATAAACTTTGCCTAAACAAAAATAAACGTTAGTAGAACATACTTATGTTACCTTATTACACATAAACGAGGTTCATGACTTCGGCAAGCCGCAAAATATGCGAAGCTTTGCTTCATCAGAACCACTACTGTATGCATTGAGTACTGAATGAATTATTCAGCTGGGCGAAATTATATATGTGGAATGCTTACTGTTTGTCTCATTTCAGTGTACAGAAGTCATATAGTTGCTGTGCATCCGCTGTGAAACCTGTGTATCTTTTATATATTATCATTTGCACTCTAAACTGCATCAAGTTTACATCTTGTACGGAAAAACGACTGCACACACATGTTAACTTGCTATTTATGGATTAAAACGTGCACTTATCAAGCTGCCGAAAAGCCGGGATCATTTCATCCTTGTTGATTGAAATAGGAACAAAAACAAGAAATGGGCAGAAAAGCATGTATAGAAATGTAAGTCCTTACTGTATATTAACAAATACTCAAGCCTGGTGACTTGTATGTCACAAACGGGGACCGTGGTGTTTTCAAAATTACCCACAGATGACTGAACAAACCACACCCTAGTGTTACTGCTCTAGTTCTAATGTTACTTCTTTGGGTTTCATCAAAACCATCCTGGGTAACATCACACCTTGACATCTGCGCGTGAACTGTGGAGTGAATGCTTGGCTGATGCCAACATTGTACTATTGTTTGACTTTTTGAAAGGGGTTTATCATAGTGTGAGGCATATAGAAATATATCTTCCTTATTTTTGCGAATAATTATTATTAATATGCACGAACGCACCTTCTTAAGCCTTTGTTAAAAATGCTTAGTTTTCGCAGATGCAATGAAGCGTTACACCATTTGAAATTGTTAAACACCCCGAATTTTTGTTTTAGAATATGCTCTCTTTTAAAAGCCGCTATCCGAGCCAGGAGAATGATGGAGGACGAATACATTACTTAAGGCAGTGACAGACTTTTTTAATGATTGGCATATTTGCCTCGCTCGAATATGTTTATCTTTTTTGCTATTTTTAGTGATCTTAGTGTTAACATTTCGCACGTTCATATATTTGCAAGAGCTTGCAGTGTTTGGAAATTGATATTTATTGTTTGAGATATTCTTTTGTTCTGATAAATTTTATTCATCTGATGTTCGAATTATGGAAATTCTCTTTTAATGTTGCTATGTCAATATGTTGTGTTTTGCTGTTTTCATGTCTTTTATGACCTGTCTGGCCGAATAAAGTATTATTGAATGATATTTTTTTGTCACTTGGTGCATCTTGAAAACGCGCTCTTGATTCTTTCATTTGATAGTCCTACTCAAATTAAAAGTTGCCAGTGAATTATTTTTCTTTGCTTCGATAAGAGACTTTACCCCATGGAAGGCTACATTTAATGAGACTAGAGAGTTTTTGAGAATGCCAGTAAGTAGAATATTTCCTCCAAAGCAAACATACCAGCGTTTGAACCACTGGTTCTATATTATCCACAGAGATGATAGGTTTATTTCTTCAGATGTAGTTGATATACAGGTTAATTCGATATTTTGGCTATTTAGTCTTGAAAACAGAGTAGTGAATGAGTTCGGAAGCCAAGGTATTTTGCTCTTGGGACTAGTGCAGTGGTGAATCCTGAGTGGTTTGGTTTTTATTAAGCTAGTGGTTGGTCTTTGTGTTGCATCATGAGATGATTAATACTCCGGACATGCAACCCTTTGCTTGTCAAATTATACACTATGGTTTGCAGTAAAGCTGAAAGTGTCCAAAATTATATGCCACCATCTTTCACGCATACCCTCTGACCCAACTGATATTCATTAGATTCCTGCAGTGAAAATAAGGCATTCACAGATGCTTACGTTAATGTTGTAATAACTGATGAATGCCAGCATATGTTAGGGAATCTTGTAGACGGTATGCGTGAATGTAAACATTGGGGCTTATTTACAAGCCCCTTGCGCCTCCGATGCGTCACTTTTGATATGGGAGAAAGTTGCGCACCGGCGGAGCAACGGGCATGTATTGTAAATAAGCCCCATTGTTTGTAGGCGCATTCTCTCTTTCATTCTATCCTTGAACATACTTATGTTAAGGCTGTGGTAGTGTCAAAAACATATTTAACACAAAACGTTTAAAGACATATGTTAAGATACTAACACAACCTTAAAACGGATGAGCGAAAATGTGCTACACTTAAACGGGTGTACAATAGCAGCTTACAGTTTTTCTTTTTTCTCGTTTTTGCACCGCAATTTTTCTTATGGGAATTCCCATGTTAAATCTAATAACAATTTTGTTTGGGGACTTTCCTTCGTGGTCGTTACATAAGCCTCCAAATCATCATGCCTGTTAAACTTTGAATGTAGTTCTAAGTGTATATTAATATCTTCCTGGTGGTAGCTACGTGTATATTAATATCTTCCTGGTGGTAGCTACTCACACCAAAATGCAAAGGCATGTGTCATTTTAGGTCTAATCTGTATATCTGAAATGAGTTTTGTAAGGTATTTGTTGCGAATAATGTTTTTAACTGAGATTAAAGATAGTTGTATTAATTTTAGCAGCCGGGCTGCGAAACGTCCACTTACTGCAAAAGCACTGAACAGGACATTCAGTTATTTACCTTGTCTGGGACCTTCCTCACAGAAACCGTACATACACCCAGTAAAATGCATCACGGTGATAACTGTCGCAAGTACTATGCATATTGTTCAGTTCAACCATTGGGTCCAAACACATTGGACACTGCTTCCCTTCTGCTCCGATTGACAAATAATATTATATTTCATGTAGTGATGAGGGAACCAAAGGGGAGGAAGCGTTCCCAATTGAGTTAAAGGTCTGTGCCATTTTGAAAATAGGCTGAAGATGGTACCCCCCAGGCCAGATGTTTCAAGGTTTGTACATGCAACATTGTGGTAAAACGTTGAAACTAGCATTAATTAAATAGGACTTTCCCATATAAAATGCAAAGTATGACGTCAATACTTTTAGCCGCAGTTTTAGATAAAAAATAAATTCCTGAATTCTTGACCATTTGCATTCTCTTGACTGAACCTGCACTGGAGAAACAAGCTTTCCGATTTACCCCAGGGATAGTGGGTAATCTGTCTTTGCTAACATCGTGCCTTCTTGGGAAGAGGTGTGGCGCAGCGGCCAGGGTGCCTGACTCCGGACCACAGGGTTCACGGTCCGATCCCCGGCGGTAGGTTAGCCCAACACCATGTGACTCTGGGCAATAGCTTGATTAATCTTCCTGACGGCCCCCAGCGCCGGGACACCTCTCCGGAGGTAGCTGTGCGCTTTACAAATGCTGGCATTTACATTTACCTGCAGTAATGCCCCATCTAACAAGAAGTACACGTGAAGCCAGGAGTTCAGAGGACTCCGAGGCACACGTGAAAAAAGAATCGGACGGTTCGAAGACCGGACACCAAGTGCCATGTGCTGTGCTGTGCTGGGCCTTGGTGATCAAGTCCTTCATTTAAACTTTGACTCAGGCACCGCCTCTACACAGGCTGGAAACCTTTTGCTCTTTATTACAAGGCAAGCTAAGCCATGGCTGGTAGATGTTGGGGCAGAGACATGCACATCGGCTAGCTGGTGCAAGCACCACTATAGTGTTGATCCTGGGCCACCTGGCAGGAATAGTACCTGCGGTGATTCCGGGAGCCTGGGAAATATCCAAGGGCCCTCTTGCCAGAAATGCACATCATGCAATGTCATCAGGGAAATCCCTAGGGATTCCCCATTGCCCAGTAGCCACAAAGCACTCTGCTAATTCCAATGAGTACCTACCCTGTGGTACAGGTGTACCTTTGCTGGGATCTCCCTTTTGGCAGCGAATTCCCATGTACTCCAGTGTGGCTCAGTGTGCATGTCTGATGAGAACAGTCTCACACTCCCTGCTGCTCATGCAATCATATATGCATGTATTGTAGGCCTGCCTTGGCATCCCTGGGTATTTTCTGATCACCAAGGATAGGTGGATGGGTGCTATGGACAGTTGTGAGCAACAAGGCCTCTCCCACCGCTATCCTTCCATCTCGACAGGCCATATCAGGTGGCAAGAATGAGAGACTGCTGGTTGTAACACAGATGGAAAAATTCCCATTTGATTGATGCTATCCTCGCCTCCACATTGAAACTGGCAGCCAGGTGGCGGGACCCTGGTGGAGGGAGGAAATTGCTTCCCTCTGAAATTGCCTCACTTCACTAAAGTCCGAATAAAGGACATAGTGGCCCAAGAAGAAGAGTTCTGCTGGATTGTAAGATTTAAGATCTGCGTACCACTGGCTGGGATTTCTGTGAGTGTTGTTTCAAGATTGACCTGTGTTGCCAACCATAGAGCATTACCAGGCAAAACTTTTGAGAGACCCATCAAAGAACAAGCACACAGCTCCAGCACAAGCCAGAGTAGGCACAAAGTCCCCACCATTCACGAGAAGGTTTTGATTTCTGCAAACTTTCCACCTCAGTTCTGTTTTGTGTATTTTTCAGTTTGTGTACAGCAGGTTCCTTGTTTTACAGGTTTTTTCAGCTTTGCCCTATTTTTTTCTGATCGTGGATATTTTTCTTATACAGTTCTTGTTTTTGATTTCCTGTCCCTTCTTACGACACTTGGTTCGTGTCTGTGGTTCACAAATTATGCTTCTTTTTTTTTATCAGGACTCTTGCATCGCAGATGTAAAACAAGCCTACCACAAAATCACTCATTCGTGGGGAAAATTTGCTAAGTTAAAAAGTTTTACCCATTTAATGCTTCACTGACTGAGTATTGAAAATGTTTTGTTAATAGTAATTCACGTTGTTTTTTTTAGGGAACATGGGCCTTTTCTGGAAGTCCGAAAATAATGCTCCTGGTAAGGAGCTAAAATAAAAACAAGCATTGGCAAAGCCAATAGGTCTGGCGTCGTCCTCCACCCTTTTGGCAATTCTTGTCTTTGCAAAACTTTATTATTTGGGAAGCTGCTGGGAGTTTGTCAATCTAAAAACACATTGACTAATGATGCTGTAACTCGAAGTGTAGTCAGCCAATGGCTGAAGAGGGGTGATGTGTTGTTTCTTAATGCATAGTCCAATGGGTTGGAGAAAAATGTGAATGACACAACCTTAGACAAATGGATGAGGTGTGGCTGAAAACCCCTATAAGTAATTATGGCATATACATAGGTTTTGTAAAATCAAAAGGTCTTTGCTAACACATACGTTAAAAAGTCAGCCTTGCCTTTCAGAGAGAATGAAAGCAAGAAGGACAGAAAGGAAAAAAGTCAAAAAGAGAGAAGGTAAGAAATAAGGATGACAAGAAAGTACGAAAGAAAGAAGGAAAGAAAAGGCAAGAAGGAAAGCAAACGCAGAAAAGAAGGATAGACTGGCAGAAAGGATGGAAGGATAGAAAGACAAAAATAAAGTATGAAGGAATGAAAGGAGGAGAGAAAAAGAAAGCAAGCACGAAGGAAGAAATGTAAGGTGAAAGAAAGAAATGTGAAAGAAAGGAAGAACAAAAAAGAAGGGATGAGTGATAAATAAGGAATGAAAGCAAGAAAGAAGTGAAAGCAGATGAAAAGAAAGAATGAAAGGCAAAGAAAGAGAATAACAGAGAAATATAAAGCCAGCAAGGAAAGAAGGAAAGAATAAAAAGCTGAGCGAAAGAAAGAATGAAAGAAGAAACAAAGCAGGAAATAAGGAATAAAAGAATAAAAGAAAGGAATGCAAGAAAAGGAATAAAAAAACGGGTTTAAAAAAGACGGAATGAAAGAAAAACAAAAGAAAGAAGGGAGAACTGCTAGAAGGAAAGAAAATGGATGGAATGAAAGAAGAAAGGGAAGCAAGAGGGGAAAAAATGAAAGCATGAAAGAAAATAGGAAAGTAAGAAAGAAGAAAGGAAGGGAGAAAAGTAAAGGGACGCAAGAAAATGAATGAAGGAATAAAAAGAAAGAAGGAATCCATAAAGTAAATAAGGAATGAAAGGAAAGAGAGAAAGAATTAATGAAAGAGAAGCAAGAACAAAGAAAATAAATAAAGAAGAATAGAAAGAAGGCAATAAAAAAGGTGTTACAAGTGCTGCAAATTAAACAAGCTACAAGTTGGTTTTCTTCCTATACATAGTTTATTTAAAAAAAAAAATCGGTGAAATTGAGTCCAGAAAAAACGTGTTCTGGAGAATTGTTCAATTATTAATTTCCATGTATAATATTGAAGCTTTTGATAACTTAATACATACCATTTTTAAATGGACCAGTCTGTTATGCTGTTAAATACCAGCAGTCAAACAGTAAACAAAGGACAATAAAAAAATAAATAAAAAAAAGGACACTCCAAAAGGAATTTACAACCACATTGGCAGGAGACCGGAACTGATAAAGAGCGGAATGTGGCCTGTGCTCACATCTTGTATAACATATTGCTGTCACACCAGTCTAAACAGAAAGGCAGCATTGAAGTAATACATTTAAACAAGCATTTGCAATGCAATTGGTCTCGCCTTTGAGACCTTATAAGTATTTACCCATGCAGCCATAGACTGAATACAGCATTTCTCACAGACAGTGTCTACAAAAATGTACCAATAAAAAAGAAGCATTTAAGACAAGCATAGTAAAGAACCAATGGCAAAAGATGGGCGATAGGTTTAGAATAAGGGAACGTTTAAAACCATGAACAGAAAAAAAATAATCAAATGATTACAATGCACTGAGCTTTATAAACATAATTAAAATATGCATTTGTATCCAAATGGATATCTGAGTGAGTTACACAGGGAACAAAGCAAGATCATTTCAAGTTGGGGAGAGGATAAATGCTGGCCCGCGGTGGGCCCCGTGCTTTCTGTGAAAACCTGATAGATAGATGCAACATATCATCTTCGACATCAGGCGCTGCAAGAGCCTCGAGACAGCCATTAACAGTGTTGTCTATTCGGTACAATGTGAGCCACCCGCCTAACTTGGGAACGTAGTCACGTAAGTGGCTTGGACATCTTAGAATAACTGTTTGCATGACCCGCAGCGCAGAGGAACAGTGAAAGGATTGGATGACAAACTCACTGCACAATAGGCCATGGCTTTAAGGAGCACGTGGGGACAGCCCACAGCGGCGACGCGACCGGCATGGCAAGGGCAGAAAGCCGGACAAAAGACAGAAAGTCCACGCAACAACTGAACACTCAGCGAGGCTTGCTCAGAGTCTGTTAGTCCTTCATTCGGGAAGTTATTGCTTCTGTCCTGCCCGCCGCATTTGACCTCCCCATACTGACACCTCTTACTCCTGCCCCAAGACTTTTCCACGCAGGCCTAGTTTCTGAAAGAAAATTCAGGCCCTTGATCCCATCTCTACCAGTGCCTCCAATATTGCCGCAGCACTTGAGGCCTATCAGAGCACGCATGACTCTGTAGTCTTTTTGAAGAGGGACTTCACCCCTACTGCAAACCATGTACACTTACCCATGACCCTAATGCCGAGCCGCCATGTCTGGTGCTCAAAAGCACCCAAAAGAACGAGCCACGTGTACTCCGCCTCAGTTGCTAGTGGGCAAAACATTGCCCTGCGGTGCCAAAACCTGCTCCAGTCACTTGCAGCACCAGAAAATACCCAATCTACCTCCCCACAATGAGGCACTGCAACACAATGAGTCAGGGCTACACATGGACTGGTCCCACGGGAGCTGCCTTCCGCATCCAACTCACAATATGTTCCCCTCGATGACCGCAGCCCTGCTGTTTGTATAATCTTATATCAATATATACAAGATTCTCAGTCCCTCTGCAAAAAATGACGAAGGAAATTATTTGAGATGTTGATTAGTAACTGGTCGATTACTGTATCCCTGAAAGCGGCGACAATACACTAGGCCAGATGGAAAGATAGCGCACTTCCTGGGAGATAGAGGGGTAACCATAGAAGGAGACATACGATGAGCAAGTGTAATAAAGGAACGTGCAACCTTATAACATCCTCAAGAGCAGTGATGGAAAGCAAGCTGGGAGATGCGGCGCCAGTCAGACAAGCCACATCATAAAGAAGAGTCTGCCTACGAATGCAGTCCGCGCTATAGACCATCTTCGAGCGCAATTAATGTTTTATTGCAAACCGTGGTAGGAGAACGTCATAAAACTGAAAGACATATGTATGCGCATAACTCCACGCCCTGCATTGTAATGTTGCGTTGACTGTCGCGCCAGACTTCTCGTTGGCCGTAGAAGGCTTAAGCAGTAGATAGCCATAATAATGCACGAGCGGGCAAAAATGGAAGGATACGCCAAGCACACTGTTTAAATCACGTACCCACCAGAAAGCTCCCTGGCAGCTGCAACGCTTAGCACGGCTACGAAAAGAGTGCCAGCAAGAGCGCATGAAATGGTTTTTTTTAAATGCCGCATTTTAGCACCACGAGCGGGCCCAAAATAAATGATGCTGGGGACTACCGTTCCTGAAGTCCACCGGTACCAAAGGTCAAGCTCACCAATCCGCCCAATCTCACCACCCGAGCAGGTCGACATCACGTAGAAGGCTCAATAAATTGTCCCAAAGTGCCCCGGACTCGCCGCCTACAACACCAACGCTGCCTACAGCTGCAAGGATGCAATGCGGTGCGGAGAGGTTAGCGTGTCCACAAAGCACCGTGGACACCACCAGTACAATCCTCCTCCCATCAGCCGCATAACCTCTGCCCCTCCCAGGGCGCCAGCTGACTGTTCGCTCAGCAGGCTGCCCAGGCCTCCAGCAAAATCGCCGGGCCCGACCAGTCCTTGGGTCCCCAACCAACAGCACTGTCTCTTGCCCCACAACCCGGGAAAACAGGCTTCACTACGGTGAGCGCAGCTAAAGAACTTTTGACCAGTACTGAAACAAACTATGTTCTCACCCCCTGAATGTTGCCGCCTGTGATCTGGTTTAAAACACACCCCATCCACCCCATCCACCCCCTCTGCTTTCCCCCACCACTTCCTGGGTGAGATGGTCCTTTATCAAATGAATCCTTCTCTGCCCCAGCGAGCTTGGCCGGCTCTATTTGAAACACCCACATTAAATTGCCGCCACTCCCGGAGGCAGTTCCAATACCTAGTCGTAATTTAAGAGGATAAATGAAAATCAACACAAAGTCAATAGCTATCTCGTATCTTTGAAAGATAACCGTTGCAGTGCAATATAGGGCAATTCCCTTCTCCGGGCAGACCGAGTGACCCCATGTAAGTGAACCCCTTCAATCAATGCTCCAAGCTGGGTATATGAATATTTAACCTTGACGGGTCGCCCTGGGATTCACAAATCTGCTTATTCCATCAATAACCCTCTGCCAGATGAACTCAGCAGCTAAAGTGGCGTCTGATAGGGCCGGCTGTGCACAAGGAAAGGGATGACTCAGCACATAAAATGTGTCATCTCAGGCCGAGTGGAACAGGGACTTTGCTGGAAAACCCTGCAACAATGTATCTTCATCTGGCTTTCAGCAAGCTGTGGGAACAACTGCAGACGAACGAGAGATGCCAGCTCATTATCCCAAAGCTGAACTCCCAGAGAATGAGCGGACGCCATTGTTGAGGTGAAGTCACACATGCACAAAAGTTACTCTTCGCTGAGTGTTTTTGTGCAAGGAGTCGGGGCAGCTTAACTTTACTGTGACGAGTTAGAGGCCGAGGCCTTATCTGGTGAAGACACACTGTATCTGGTGAAGACACATTGTAGTAGGGGCAAAGACACAAGCAAGCTGTTACTGTGCACGTTGCAGAAACACTGGCCTCAGTGCTCCATTCTCCTCTGAGACACATTTTATAAAGCCCCGTTCTGCATGAACGAATGGATTCAGCAGGAGACATTTTAACAAGCGCAACTTCTCTTGAAACAAGCACGGTCCGCTTTCATTTCCGTTCGTCGCAAAACTATTTCTTGTCTTTATGGGGCCATGTGTTTGAAACACATGGCCCCATAAAGATAAGAAAGCTTTTGCGATGAACGGAAATCAGACGAGCCCGTCCAAGTGGGCCGTCTAAAAGAGAGAAAAGTCTACGTCAGGAAAAGCTCTTTCCCAATGGCTGGCCACCGTTTAGAATAAATGGTGACCCCTGCCAATGGGAAAGAGGGGCGGGGCTTAAAGCCCGATACTGAAAGCCCTCTAAATCATTAAATCTCGTCAGTGAGACTACGCATGTGCGCAGCCCACGCCAGCTGAGACCTAAAAAATTGTCTTAGAAAGGAACTAGCTTATGTGTGGATGAGCAAAATGCAGCCACTCAAAGTGAAATTATCCAGTGGCTGAAGTGGGCTGACACTCTACCACATTTGTATGCTGTAGTGTGTGGGAGCAAAACATGAATGACACACCAACAGACCAATGGATGAAAAAATCTGTCTTAAAGGCCCTTTAAATATAGTGTACATATTTTTAAGAAAAATAAAAGGTCTTGGATAATGCCAGACCTTAAAGATATTCTGATTACCCGACCAGTATAAATTTTTTTTTTATTCATTGTGTGTATTTTTTAATGTAGTGCAAACAGACCAAGCGGTGTCAGAGTTCTGTGCAGTAAGGCCGGCAGGATCCACCACCACTAAAACATTACAGAGAGAGGCAGAAATAGTAGTATCCTGAGAAGTTGAATGCTAAGAGTAGCAAAGTGGGAAGAACAATACAGTGGTGCAAAACAAATAAGATGTACAACTTTTTATTTATACAAAGTAATTGGACGGGCAACAAGACACCTATTTATTGGACAAAAGGACTATTGAGGACAAAGCATGATCATTCGAGGTGAAAGGAGTGCTTCAGTTGTAAGAGTATGGGTTGTCACTATATGCGAAAGAGAAGAGGTTGGATGCAGCTATGTGTGGCAAAATGGAGAATGGTGTGGCAGAGATGGCGGTTAATTAGAAGTTATGTTTTTTTTCCTGAAAGTATAGTCTGAGTCAGTCAGCAGACATCCAGGGGCAAGGAAATCCCCACATGAGTGGCATAGCCTTGGATTGGGGGGCACACAGTCAGTTGTTTTTTGATGGTGTGCATTTTCAGAATTTAAGTTTCAGATTTCTGCTGAGGGCTGCGCTGTTGGTGAGCACCAGCTTACCCAATTATTATTGTAAAGATGGATTAGAGTACTTGGTGTGCTAGGTTCACAGTTACAGGGAGGGTCTAGAGACAATGGGAACCCACTTTTAGAGGTGAAATATAATAGGGTTTTGCGATGCGAGGGTGTACTACGTGTTGCAAGACGGGCCAAAGTACGGAAGACCATGAAATTCTGGCATTTCATCACAGAATCAAAGTATGCACACTTAAATTGAGAAGCAAATACTTTTTGAAGTAACAACTTGTATTAAGGCAATATTCAATTCTGACTTGACTCTGTCAAAAGAAGACACACCTACCAAAGAGTTTGATGAGTGAGACAGTTTTTACCATGTTTGTAGTTCAACTATGATGTCCATGACATTTTTGAAAATAAGAAAAGAAAAAAATTTTAACTGCAGAAAGGCAGGAGTAAAATCGGTCTTTATTTAGAATAAGCATGCCTTCAGAAGGCCATGAGTAAAACTGATTTTAATTTAAAAAAAAAAAAAAAAAAAGTTTCACTTCTGAGATAATGGACAAACACATATTTTGGTTGCGACTGTTGCGCTCCTCTTTGGCCCATGTGATGACATACTCCTAATGCAGCCCAGCACAGCAGTGTGGGTGGTAGCCGCTTAGGATGCCTTGTCTTTACATTGTCTGTAGGCATGCATCAGGGTACGGATACTGGAGGACAGTGTTTCTTTATTACGCCGTGCAAGAACCATTATCAAAGTTCTATTGAATACAAATGTTATACACTAAATTAATGCCTAGTTTTTTTTTTTACAAACTTAGTTGTAGCTCTGCTGTGAGTATTTTTCATTGAAAGCAGGCAGCACGGTTTCCGTGGTTTACAGTTGCCCTTGTAAAACTACTACACAATACTTCAGGGTTCTACGTTGTAATCCAGAAATGTTGTGCTCTTGTGAATTCCGTAGCCTGTATACGAGACTTGGTTCCCTGCTTTGAAGTGACTCCAATGACTGGTCTGGGGTGGGGAAAGTGGAGTAGCAGTAGGCACGGGATGAACTAAAAGAGTTTGTCCACATAAGATTTTACTGCAGATAATGTTTTACAGACACACGAAGAGCCAGAATTGATTTATTTGTTCTGGCGTGACTGGGATGGTTATTAATTAACCCATTGCTGTAGGGCTTTGCCTAGATCTGCGAATGCTTGTCTCCTTCCCTTTTCTTCAATGTTGATGCCATTGTGCTGCTTGAGTGATTAAAGTCTTTGTCACAACAAATGCATTTAACGAGGGTATCTACACATTCAAATTATGCAGATCTTATCTAAATGTACTGATATTGTAATGGTTTTTTTTGTTCAATCCATACTGAATGATAGGCTCTACTGATACTGTCTATTGGGGATATTGTTACCCGTGTTTTCTGATATAGCAGTGTCTGTTGTGGTAAGTCGTTATTACCTTCCCTGCATGTACTGCCCAATGGAACCATACCGATACTGCGGAAAGGCCCTGTATGTATCCTGATTTGTAGAGCTCATTGTTACACCAAGGGCTAGCGGGAGCCATGGTTGTACTGCCTCATGAAGACATTACTACCTGTACTGCCTAATAAAAAAAAGCATAAATGCTGCCTGGTGGGGGGGCTTTATTTCCCTGACATGATAGGTGAGGAATAAATATTATGGCTGGTGGAAATTCTGCGTGGGAGTCTTAACATGTCTAATTGTGTGCATTTTTCTGTGTGGGTGCCCACAATGGTGTGACTTGTGGTATGTGTTTGCCAACGTATGCTATGTTGGGAGTCTTTATATGTCTAATTGTGGGCATGTGTCTGTGGATGCCTGACTTGAAGTGTGTGTGCGCCAACATATGCTCTGTTGGGAGTCTTTATATGTCTAATGGTGTGCATGTGTCTGTGGGTGCTTGCAGTGGTGTGACTTGTAGTGTGTGTGCGCCAACATATGCTCTGTACATAAGTCAAAGCAATTGCCTTTGTTAGTGCTGTTTTGAATAACGCGTTTGTTGTGTGCAGCAGAGTCCCGAATGAGGGCTTCAGATCTCGCCCTCTTCTTATGTTAGAATTATCTGGACTACAGCTTGATAGTCTGTCCTCCCTGGTAGGCCCATGCTCATTGTATGTGTATGGTCAGTGTAGTCGGTGAAAATGAGTGAGATGTAGAGGAAGGTTCTTTGCCCAGATGAGGATGATGTGTGACGAGGCTGCCTGTGCGGTAGACCTATGTCCTATTCAAGGACAGCACCGAATAATGCAGTTCCATTTCTTGAATCCGAGGAAGCGCATGGATGTATATACTTGCTTGCTCTGCATGGTCACGCGGCTCACAGACTCCTCAACCTATCGTGGAAACTTGCTTTGAACAACGCGATAAATGGAATTCTCGATACACTGCACTCGACCTGCCCCGAGTTGTGATTTAAGCGCAGTCATATTAATTACAAACTTCACTGCTTTCTTCGGTCTGCTAATTTCTTGGGCCTACAAAGAAACCACTACGGTCTGCTAATTTCTTGGGCCTACAAAGAAACCACTACTGAGACCAGTGAAGGTGCAGCCAATCGTGATGTTATTGACCAATATCTGAGTTAATATGAAAGTGAGATTGTCCTCCTGTTAACCACAGATCTGGTTAATAAGAGCGCAAGCAAACTACTTTTATTTACTGGCTTTGTTATGCTTTAAGGTAGAACTTAAGGAAAAGTTTAAATTAGAATCTGAGTTTCTTCAGTGCCCAGTGCTGGATAAGAGATTGTGAAACTTGAATGTTAATAAATGTCTAACGCCGTGAATTATTACTTTGAAGGAGCTGGGGTTTGAACTACCTCAGTGAGCGAAAGCTAAAGGGCTATTTGAGAATGGTTGGTTCACACAACCGCGGCCATTGTACAGCTATCACTCAAAAATGGTGTTCCTTAAGACAGAAGATCCTTATTTGTGTTAACTCTGCCTATTTTTTAAACCGATTCCTGAAGTTGTAAGGGACTCAAAAATAATCGCAGGAGCACTCCTGGAAATATACGAAAGTATTTTTCATTGAAACAGAGGCATTTTGGGCGCTGGTTGATTTTCCCCAATTAAACGACTGGTCACGTTCTCCCTGCCCCTGTGACAATGTATTTATTCAGTCGACAATCCACATTGTTTTTTTGTAAATTTTATACTGTATTTAGGAGAAGATGGATTGTGCCTTATTTGAAGATGCTAGGCTTGAGGCAATGTCGACCTGCATTTATAAGGCTTTAATTTCTAGCTGATGAAAATGTCACTAGTCAAATTGCAAAATATCTGAAAGGGGTGGTCAGAACAAGGTCATTGATGCAAGGTCCAACGCTTGTTGAAACTAACTGATTCACATGATGATTTTGTTACTACCTGAGCATGCGGCTAACACTTTGAAATCTGTCCGTTATTTCATATCTATGGTACTTGTAATGGATTTTAATCAGTTTTTAGCTTGATAAACTTTTAAATTATGCTTATTTTTAAATGTTGAATGATCCTTCTTGTGCTTTTATGATTTAATACTTGAATCGAATAAAGAAAATATTGATTGAATTTGGGCAAGCTGATAAAAAGTATTGTTCAAGGCATCTACCTAAGACTGTCCCTGCTCTTGAAGGGGTAATCTAGCCTACTTTATTTGCCTATTGAAAGTACTGCTAGTGGATTCCCAAGTCTAGGAACACTGCTTGCAGTCTCTGGCAGCCTCTGTGCCCTTGTTCCTGACGCTTGTATTTTAACAATTAGGTCTCACCTACGCAACAGTGCAAAAGACTGATTGTGAACTTACAGTGGGCTTATGGCAATCATTTCCCTTTACGTTTTGGCAGTATCTTAATCATTTAAAGTTCTTTTCAGAGGTTCCGGAGTGAAAAGTATTCAAAAAATGATCCATGCCATTTATAAAAATTGAAAAAATTGAATTCAGTCTACAATTTTGAGATACCATAACACGTGGGCTTGCTTTTTCTTTAGCATCTTTTTTATTTTTGAAAACAATACAGATAAACATTGTCAAAGCCAACAGCTCGGCATTCACATTATTAAGGTGAGACCCATTGGCTTTACCAATGCTTGTTTCACCCCTGGATGTAGGGTATGCCAGCAGTGTGTTCATTTCGTGCTGTTTCCAAGGACAATCCTAGTCCCCGAGCAGCGCCTAGTAGTGTTCTGTGTTCTTGGCTTAAAACCAGCCCTGCACTTTGTGGTAAGAAATGTGTATAAAAGTAACATGGTCAGCGACTAGCTGCCGCCTCCCCCCCAATCCGGCACCCAATACCCAGGAATGTGGACACGAGACGTCTTTACTTTTTGGAAGGCGGGCGCTAGTCGCCCGGCCGTATTTATTAAAGTATGAAATTAAAAAAGGTTTTAATTGCATAATCAACAATTTATACAAAAATTCAGCAGGACATTTAGGTACATAATTCTTAGCAACAAGTTTGAGAGCCTGACTTTAACAAAACTCTAATACATGTTGTTTCCTAACTTAGACTAAACATCCTCATCTAGAATTTTTGTACATTTCTGGCCATATGGCAGGGTCACTACCGGTGTCAGGTCCTACAAGCTGCGCCTCCCCTCTGGATGTGCGCATGCGCAGTGTTACCCCGGGAATTGCCCGGTCTACGCCCTGAACTCCATTTACCCACTAAAGGAGGGCCCTTACTCTGCGCCGGTGGCATCATGAGTCCACGCGCGCGGGGTGGCTACCAGCCTAAGGAAAGCGTGAACTACTCCTACCCGCGCTCCTTTGCCTATTACCTTGCCCCTGGAGTTCTGGGAGTGGCCCGCAGGCCCCTCCCCCTGGGCGGGAACCTCCATAGGATGATGCCCGCCCCCTCAGACCTCAAATATGTGCTCACCGATAATGACCTTACCGCTTGCCCCATACCTAATAAATACGACGACCTGTGGGAAAAAATTCTAAAGGACAGCTACACTGGCTAATAAATAACAGTATCAACGTATAGCTACAAAGGGAAAAAAGGCCTAAAGACACTTAGCATCAAATACAATTCACTTCACACATGACTTGCTAAAAGGGGAAAAATTCCTAGACAAAAGCATCAACAAAATATACCAACAGTTCCATCTCTATTACCCTGTGAGACCCGTGGACCGTACCTTCAAAACTTACCATTCAACCAGACATAATAACTGCTACAAAACTTTTTGTTCCAAGGGATGGTGGGTGGGAAAACAAAGAAGCCCCGAGCGCGGGGCACACCGTTTCGGCGAGGGAGCGTCCAGGGACAAGGGGGTCTCCTGGGCGCTCCCTATCTCTTTATTCCCGAGGGGCCAGGTGGCCCCTCCTATAGCCCGCCCCCCCCTGACCCGGACCCACTTCCCAGGATCCGGGTCAGGGAGGCCGCCAGCCAATCGGCGGTGGGCCGCGCCCCCCAGGGCACGCCCCCACCGCCGAGTGGCGACAAAGGAGACAGTGGGGGCGACGGTCGCCGCGCCGCCATGCGTGCGGGGGGGCCGAGGGCCCCCCCTTTTCACATGGTCAGCGACTAGCTGCCGCCTCCCCCCCCAATCCGGCACCCAATACCCAGGAATGTGGACACGAGACGTCTTTACTTTTTGGAAGGCGGGCGCTAGTCGCCCGGCCGTATTTATTAAAGTATGAAATTAAAAAAGGTTTTAATTGCATAATCAACAATTTATACAAAAATTCAGCAGGACATTTAGGTACATAATTCTTAGCAACAAGTTTGAGAGCCTGACTTTAACAAAACTCTAATACATGTTGTTTCCTAACTTAGACTAAACATCCTCATCTAGAATTTTTGTACATTTCTGGCCATATGGCAGGGTCACTACCGGTGTCAGGTCCTACAAGCTGCGCCTCCCCTCTGGATGTGCGCATGCGCAGTGTTACCCCGGGAATTGTCCGGTCTACGCCCTGAACTCCATTTACCCACTAAAGGAGGGCCCTTACTCTGCGCCGGTGGCGTCATGAGTCCACGCGCGCGGGGTGGCTACCAGCCTAAGGAAAGCGTGAACTACTCCTACCCGCGCTCCTTTGCCTATTACCTTGCCCCTGGAGTTCTGGGAGTGGCCCGCAGGCCCCTCCCCCTGGGCGGGAACCTCCATAGGATGATGCCCGCCCCCTCAGACCTCAAATATGTGCTCACCGATAATGACCTTACCGCCACAGGCCAGCATTGTTAACCGACGATCTGGCCTCCCCCCTCTCGCCCCTACCTAAGGAAACCCTCCTACTTGCAAAACCCTCTAACCAGGCCCAGATATTATCAGACCACAAGACATTCCCCTCCCCTGTTAAATGAACTCCGTCCTTCAAGTAATACTTGTCGCCCCAGATGCACCCATGAGGTATTGACTGCAACAAGGGGGCTCGAAACAACCTATCCAACCGTGTGTTGATCCTCTTTACCGAGTGATTCAACGCCCTGACCGAATGTCCCCCCCGCCACTGTAGTCGAGGTATGAGTTGTGACCATACTAGTGTGCAACCGGGGCAGGTCCTGGCCAACCAACCCGCCGTTGAGATAATCTCCTCAATCAGAATGCGCCTACCCAGTGTTGCCAAATCATTCTCCCCGAGGTGAAGTATCACCACTGACGGTGGAGATTGCTGGCGTGCTAAAAGCCCTTGGAAGAATCCCCTAAACTCGTGCAGACACAACCCCCCTCTGCCAAAGAACGCGATGTCCAACCCTAGTTGTGCCGCCCTTTTCCTCCTGTCACCTGACATAAAGACACATTCTGCTCGCTTCACATATGAATGACCCACAATCCAAACACTATTCTTCATTGTTTCCTGGTCGCCGCTCCGTGCTGATGTATGTTGCCGGTGCCCGACGACAAATTCCTCCCCTGCGTAACAGGTCTGAGAAACTGTAAGAGAGCGGAAAGAAACCAAGCGTGAGTGACATGTAATCATAGCATGTCAATCCAAACATAACGTTTATAGCATTCTGAAGACCATCTCCCAATTGTCTTCACTCTTTCCACTGGGAGGCCCCCCGCCACCGCCTCAGTTGCTGCCCCAATCCTGAAGGAATGAGAGCCAAACTCTTTAGGGTCAAGACCTGCTTTCCTAATCCCCATCTCTAATACTTTCCTGAATTGATACCTGGTCAAGGGGCTCCCATCGGCGTGACAGAGCAATGCCCTGCCCGCTGAGCCTACCAACAGTCCGTGGAATAATTCCACGTGCCTCACCGGGCAGCAAGGGTTGGCGGGGGCCCGTTGCAGGACTATGGTGTGCCCCCTAGCCTCCTGGTCGGTCTTTGACTTCTGGATAATCACCCACATGGTGTCCTCCCTTATCGTCACACTAGCCTTTTGCAAGCCGCCCAGAAGGTCTGACTTAGAACCTGCCACAAGTTCGCTAATTCTCAGCGCCCCATAGAATGCCAAGGAGAATGCCGCCCTAAAAAGAAGCACCTCCCACTCCGAGTTACAAACAGTCTCCAGCGTGCCCAGTAAGGCTGTCAGCCGGGCCAATCCAATGGGCTTTCTCTTATCCTTCTGATGTCCCTGAATACGGCACCATCCCCTTAAAGCCTTACGTATCATAAAGGTATTAGTGGGATCCCGGAAGCCCCTAGCTTGAGCGAAGAATGACACCGCTGCCCTATGTCTGTTCGCAGCTGCCACCGAGCGCCCCTCCTTATGCATTCATTCTAAATAGGCTGCAAAGCCATCCTCTTCCGCCCACAGCGCTTCCCATTGTTGCCCCAAAAAAGAACAATAAGACAGAAACGCCCCTTCGTAAGCCGTCTTGGTCCTGGGGGCTAGGCTAGCGACCACGAGGTCCTGTAATCTGGGGCACCAATCTGCCAAAGTACTGCTGGGAAGTGTGCTGGCGAGGGATCTGCTGTGGGAAGATGCTCCCTGAAAACCTGCATTTTGAAGCGAGAGAGGGAGTCAGCTGCATTGTTTAGAACACCAGGGACATGTTTGGCCCTAAAATTAGCATTCAGTTTAAGGCACCGCAGAACAATTTCTTTGATCAGACGAAGTATGAAAGGACACCGCGCCCCCTGCTGGTTGATACATTCTACCACCGTCATGTTATCCGACCAAAACACCACTGATTGGTTACATAGGTGTTCGGGCCAGACCATCAGTGCCACCCATATTGGGAAGAGTTCAAGGAAGCCAATGTTACTGGTCAGACCCCATGTCTTCCATTCTTCCGGCCACTGCTGCGCGACCCACCTGTTCCCCAGGATGGCGCCAAAGCCCACACTACCGGCCGCATCAGTCCATAGGCCCAACTCCGCTGATGTTGTGAGCGGGCCGGGCCAGACCACCCTACCGTTAAAATCCTCCAGGAATGCCATCCAAATAAGCATATCCTGGCGAATTTCAGACGACAGGCGAGTGCGGTGGTGCTTTTCCCTCAGCCCCTTCATCGCGTGAGCGATGGAGCGAGAGAAAGGGCGAGCCATGGGGATGATTCTCAGTGCGAAATTCAATTGACCTACCACCTCCTGTAGTTGCTGCAGAGTGACCTTCTCCTTGCGGAGGCATAAATGCAGCGCTGTCTTGAATTTGTCCACTTTGTCCCTAGGTAATCTAAAACACCCCTCTAGTGAGTCAATCTCAATGCCGAGGAATTCTAAGCAGGTGGTCGGGCCAACAGTCTTCCCGGGCGCAAGCGGGACCCCAAAAGCCCGCATGAGCACGCAAAATTCCTGCAATGCCAGTGCACACTCCTGAGATCCCGCTGTACCGAGGAAGAGGAAATCATCTAAATAATGCATGACCCGCTGATGGCCCGTCACTTGTCTCATGGCCCATTCAAGAAAAGAGCTAAACATCTCAAAGTAAGCGCAAGATATAGAACAACCCATAGGCATGCATTTGTCCATGTAGAACATATCCCCAAAGGTGAAACCTAAAAGATGCTGATCCGCTGGGTGGACCGGGAGGAGGCGAAAGGCTGATTCTATGTCTGATTTTGCCATCAGCGCCCCGGGTCCCGTGCCCTGTAATAAGTTGACAGCCTGATCAAAAGAGGCGTATTTAACACTACAGATACCCTCGTCAATGGCATCATTCAGTGACGTCCCCTTAGGTGCTGATAGGTTATGTATCAATCTAAATTGCCCTTTCTCCTTTTTGGGGACAACTCCTAGTGGGGAACACACAAAATTGGGTACTGGCACTCCGGTAAAAGGGCCAGCTATCCTACCTAACGATAGTTCCTTGTCAATTTTGGCGGCCACCACAGCCGGATTGTGCCTGACTGACAATTGGTTCCTACAGTGGGCGCTGCCTGTGTATCCCGCTGCCGGGATCCTGAAGCCTTTAGAAAAACCTTCTTGGAGTAGGGTGGCCGATGTGTGGTCCGGGTATCTGTTCAACCATGGAATCATTGCCACCACATCCACTGGAGTGGGGGGGCCTACCCTGTTCGTCTCATAGTGGCTTTCCCCTACCCCTCTGACCCGTGTTTCCTTGTTTGGACCTACAGGCCGTTTCTGGATGAGAGGGGTGCCCACAGGAGGAACATGCATGTCTAAACTTACACGCGGCCCTTGTGCAGGTGCGCCTATTAAAATCCCAGCACACCCCTTTCTTCTCTGTCCCACTGGTCCTAAACTTCCCAGGTACCTCATTCGTTTGGGGGGGCCGAAAGGGCTGTTGGGGTCTAGAAAACACCTTGACCGAACCGAACTGGGGAGGAGGTGCAGTGTCTGAGAACTGTTTGTACCAAGCCATGGAATCTACCGTGTCCCATGGCAATGTTCGATTAAATTCCAATGCCTTCCTGAAATTGACATCATACCCTTTCCATGCCTCCCCGGAATATTGTTCACTCCACCCCACAATCCTGCTCGAGTAGCATGCCAATGCTGCCTGCAAATCTGGAGGACGCTCAGCTTTAATAGCAGTGAATACAGCCCATGCTTTCATCCAATTGTTGAGAGTTTCTTCAACCCTGAATCTGGCACACTGCGCCCTCCATTCGCTTGGGAGCATCCACTCTTTCAGTGTTTTCGCCTGTTCCATTTCCCTATTATCTAGCAACAAAGAATAAATATACACGTATTTGTCTGCCCAAATCATCTCTTTCACAGCTAATGACACATGCTGAGCCAAATTCTCGCTCCTGGAAGGTAAAACACCATCCCCCAAGAGTGGCAATGCCACTTCCTTACCAATTGCGGGCACCGTGGGCAGCTGCCCTTTAGCTCCGTCCAGCTGAGGAACACTTGGACCTGCAAGGGGAGAAGATATTGGCAATACAACACTGTCGGCGACCGCTGCCGATCTGATTTTTTCCACAAACCTCGCCGCCTCTGCTGCATGGTCTGCAGAATTCGGGAAAGCTCCCCCTTTTTGGAGCCATGGCATCAAGGCCGTTATCTGGGCTAACAGTTCAGGTGGCGTTGGATCTAAGTTACCTCCCGGAACCACCGGTACCACTGGGGTTATGCCCTGTGGTACTGGCGCGGCTGGCAAGGCGGGTGCCGGGTGTGGCAAGCCTGTGCCCGGGATTGTGGGCACCGGTGAGGGAGCAGACCCAGCGTCAACTGGTTGACCTGCTGGCACCGGCACCACGGGGGCAATGGGTGTAGGCACAGGTACATGCGGGGGTGGGACGACCGCCGGCGGCGCGGCAGGTACCGGCTCTACTGGACCTGGGGTGGGGGGCGCATCCCTGGGTCTTTTGGACCTAGACTTCCCGGATGGGTTGACAAAATCCCCCCTTGGCACTGGTGCCACCCTCTTGCGGATAGGCCTACCCGATGGACCCGGGGCATCCCCATCCCCCTCATTCATCCGCGCTTCCAGCTCATCTACTTTCCTTAACTGCTGTTTAATGTCACTCATGTCCCGCATCATGGCCCGCATCATAGCCTCCATGCTGGACCCCCTTTTTCCACCCCGCGGACCTGGCATGATACAACCCCCAAAAACAGCAAGCCTACTCTCCTAATAACACAACAAGCCGACCTTGTGTACCTTTCTGATGGAGGGTCACCAGGGGGCTTTCAGCACCATGCAACGGCGACCGCAACACTAGCGGCTTGTCCGCTTATGTAAGGGGGTGAGTAAACCTAATGTAGACCCACCCGGCGGCCACCAGGAGCGATGAGTGCTAGCCCCCCGTACCCCTCTTACCGACCAGTCCTTTGTCCTCGCCTGCGATATCAGTCCGCGGCTCCGGTCCACACCCCTTTACGTGCCGGATGTTCTTACGTCCTGCCTGCTAGTGACTGGTCCCAATAATGTAGTACAATTGCCTAGAATTAAAATATTTTGTTATCAACGTGAATAAATGAGATTCAAAATAACACTCCTTCCTAGAGCATGACAATCCTGCCCTCAATCTCCAGAACTGTAGGGATATGCACACTAAATTACTCAAAGAGTAAAATCACCACAGTACATTATTGAAAAAACCACATTACATCATTGAAAAACAAAACTTTCCAAAACGTCACCTTCTTTTCAGTAAATTGCACACTTTGTGTCCCACCTAGTACAATAAATTATGCTCAAACACTGCAGTGTCGCCTGAAACAATCAGATAGATGCACTTTCTGGACCGACTTAATCAATAAAGCGCTTTTAGGCAAAGAAATGACCCTGAAAGTAATGAACATAGATCATAGATCCGTAGCACGCGCTCAATCAGCCTTACGTTACCCAACGCGCGCCAACATTGCCTGTACTCGATGCCCAAAACGCTACTTTCCTTCAGCATATAAGACAGTCTGCCCAAGGCCGGCGCTTACCTCGGTGCCCGTTCTCCCCCGGCAACCTCCCTTTCCTTGGTGCCGATCGCTCCCACCCCCCCACGATACCTTGCAGGCCTTGGAAATGGGCCGCCTCGCCACCAATCTACTACCGGTCTCCACTCGATGCTCGGCAACCGATGAAGCGATGCTCTGTGCCTGGCGCCTCCCGCTGCTCACACGAGGCGGTTAAGAAAACGATCGTTCACGCACACGAAAGAGACGCCCTCCGTATCTCCTGGGCGCTCCTACCCGACGCGGGTGATCCCTCGCGTATTTCCGGCGCCAGAACCTGCAAACAAAGCGGAAAATTTAAAGAAACAAAGAAGCCCCGCGCTGCCCTCCGTATCTCCTGGGTGCTCCTACCCGACGCGGGTGATCCTTCGCGTATTTCCTGTGCTAGGACCTGAAAAACAAAGCGGGAAAAATTTAAAGAAAACAAAGAAGCCCCGAGCGCGGGGCACACCGTTTCGGCGAGGGAGCGTCCAGGGACAAGGGGGTCTCCTGGGCGCTCCCTATCTCTTTATTCCCGAGGGGCCAGGTGGCCCCTCCTATAGCCCGCCCCCCCTGACCCGGACCCACTTCCCAGGATCCGGGTCAGGGAGGCCGCCAGCCAATCGGCGGTGGGCCGCGCCCCCCAGGGCACGCCCCCACCGCCGAGTGGCGACAAAGGAGACAGTGGGGGCGACGGTCGCCGCGCCGCCATGCGTGCGGGGGGGCCGAGGGCCCCCCCTTTTCATTTTTGGTATAGGTTTCTCCACAATTGCTTTTATTTTTAGTCCGAGCGGGCTAAATAATACTGTCTTTTAGATTGTTTACATTTGCAATATCAGATCGCAACATCCTCCAAAAATAAGCTCCTTACATTTTATGTGTTTTTAATCTCTATAGAACAGGACATCCTAAAACAAGCAACAGATAAAGTGAGCAGTCTGTTTTTTTCACAACTGCTCTGCGGCAAGGGCGGGTCATTGAGAGGAAAAAACATGATCTCTCAGTTTGCCTTTGCATCTGTGAAATTTGGCCCTAACGGC
Organism: Lissotriton helveticus; assembly: GCF_964261635.1. Classification (NCBI taxonomy): domain Eukaryota; kingdom Metazoa; phylum Chordata; class Amphibia; order Caudata; family Salamandridae; genus Lissotriton; species Lissotriton helveticus. Next base: position 1,001,532,135 of record NC_136061.1, read on the forward strand.
ATCTTCGTAGAGCCGCTTTGAGGTGTGGCTCTATAAAGTTTCTCTTATCCTACCCTTCCTGCTCATGATATGCGAACCTATAAATTGGTGGTAAAGGTTTGGCAATTGAAAGTGGGTGGAGTTATCAAGGGTGAAGTCATGAAAAGCAGAGTCAGTTTATAGATTTATGTTATACAAACTGTCGCAAAGAAAACGTGACAGTAATTCTGGTTTGTCTTAATTGTCGTTTAAAAATATGGCCTGGTACTAAGGCTTCTGTGGCAGAGATCTTTGTGTGCTGTGCAAATCTCAGGGAATAAAAATAATGGCAAGATAACTGGTGGTTAATGGTCTTCAGAAGACATCTGTGTTTTGTGTAGTCACAGTTTCACCTTCTCTGCTAGTTTAGGAGTCAATGTGTCTCCTGCAAAGCACAAAGTGTAAAATGCAGATCACACACTTATTTTAACAAGATAGGTGAGTGCTTGTGACACAGAGAACCTTTTGTTACTTGTATTTCATACATTGCAATCCGTTTTATATAGCGCAGTGAGCTAAAACCCAGCATTAACCCATTAGCTGCTGCTGTCGGCCAACAGCCTTCGCTAGCACTACCTTGGTAGTGCTACGCACGTCCGTTGGCCGATGCGGCCCCGCCCGAAAGAACGCCTGCAGTGCTGCGGATTTTGCGCCGCGCTAGCGGGTTAAGGAGCTGCATGCGCACTGCAAGGCATAGGTTTAGAACCTTATTGTTTTTTTCTCAATCTTACGTTATTGTAAGGCTGCTAAAAATGGTTTCTTTAGGTAGTGATAACGTCTTATTAGTACAGATAACCCTGACCACTGCTTTAAGTTTTAAATCCTGGCTTTATTTTTCTCTTGACCATGCACTCTTAAAATGCAAGTGCCTACCAGAAAGGACGACATGTTACCCCTACACTTGTAATCCCTGTTGTTTTATGGAACACATCCTGTACATTGACAAACACTCCTATGTATGAACATCAATGTGTAATGTGTGTGATGTAAAGCACTTTGACACGCTGCACTGGAATGAGTAGTGCTATAAAATACTTAAATAACAAATATATGTGAACCGTCATTTGTGAGAATATGTAAACCGATACATCCGAGTTATTGAACTGCATGCATCTATAGACAGGTGTTAAACAAAGTCAAAAGCCTGCCTTCAAATCATAGTTTCTTCTAAGCACTTGTGAAGTGATAACAAGCTGTGTGCATTTGCTTCTCTCCATTGTATTGGCATCAAAGTGGTAGACTTCCAGTAGCTCCCAGCCAGGGTCTTACTCAAACAAAATGAGGACTGATGGCCTTAACTTCGGCCTTTGTTTTGTGCCGTATTTACAACAAGGGGTGGTGATGGACTGGGTAAGAGTGGTCTGCTTAATTCAGACACTCTGTTTATCACCACCCCCTTTTCTGAATCGTTTTTGGCCACTATAGGTGTGGCAGGGTATACTCAGACATGAGTCCCTTTCTCACTGCTCCATCAGGATTCAAGCAAGCCGGGCCGAAGAGGCTGAAATGCCAGAAACCGGTCCCCGGTAGCTTGTCTCCTTTCTGGTGAAGAATTGGCTTGGTAGTTTGGTCTGCCCTGTTCCCATGATGCACTGGGCCAGGGACAGACTAATTTGCATATAGCCAGGTTCTGAGCTGGGATGGGACAGTGAGATAAATAACGGTGATGGATCAAGCCCTGATCTTTGGACTGGGTAAGAGTGGTCTGCTTAATTCAGACACTCTGTTCATCACCACCCCCTTTTCTGAATCGTTTTTGGCCACTATAGGTGTGGCAGGGTATACTCAGACATGAGTCCCTTTCTCACTGCTCCATCAGGATTCAAGCAAGCCGGGCCGAAGAGGCTGAAATGCCAGAAACCGGTCCCCGGTAGCTTGTCTCCTTTCTGGTGAAGAATTGGCTTGGTAGTTTGGTCTGCCCTGTTCCCATGATGCACTGGGCCAGGGATAGACTAATTTGCATATAGCCAGGTTCTGAGCTGGGATGGGGCAGTGAGATAAATAACGGTGATGGATCAAGCCCTGATCTTTGGACTGGGTAAGAGTGGTCTGCTTAATTCAGACACTCTGTTCATCACCACCCCCTTTTCTGAATCGTTTGTTTTGTGCCGAGCTGAAATTGGAAATAAGAAACCCTCCTCACTGCTTGCCGGTTGCTTCTCCGATCAGAATGCATACAACATACGGGTGCTGCTGAATGCATCATGTTCTCAGCAAATTACACCGGGACAAATTCAGCATATTTCATTGAGTCCAGCTCGGATCCCGGGTCATGCTCGGTAATAGCTGCTGGATCCCCTTTATTTTATCCACTGATGGTTTCTGCAGTATAATTATGCTTGACGTAGTTGGCACTGATGCACTTGGTGATTGGCTGCTGTGTAGTGTAGTGATATGTTTGACCACCACCACCTGCTGCTTTGTTCCCCAGTTTCTGTGTAGTATGTAAACAGGCATAGGCCGCGCCCCAGTGCGCGCGGAGCCCTCTCAGGTGTACATTCGACCTGCTGGTTGTCAGGTAGATCGGCTTACCATTGAGGTTTCTGTTCTTTCTGTGTGTGCCTGCTAACACATCTGAGAACACCGTAATTAATGAGAGAGCGCTCTTACATTACCATGATAGGTGTTTGTTGTCAGATACGAATGCCTGCGGTGCTTGTTTCCACCTCAGTCTTGTTTTCGTGAAGTGTTTGCACTTACTGTAAAGACATTTTTCACAATCCAGTTTTAAATCTGGGTTTGACTAAAACGTGGTGATAAGTAACCGCTTGCACCTATTCTCACACTTTTCTTGTACACCTCATGACTGACTGTGTGCTGCTCTACACCATTTCTCTAAACCTCCTGCACTTCAGCCAGCGCCTTCCATGTAGGTAGGGCCGCTAAACTATGCAGCAGGGGAAGGCCAAGCTGTGCGGCAGGGTCGACTACGTTATGCGTCAAGAAAGGGCAAAATATGTAGCGTGACAGTTTTCTGTGACAGTTTACTTTAAAATGTTGTCAGTTGTCCACATGTTAACACTGTTTGGGCAAATATTTCATCTCCTTTGTACCAATTTAACAACCCGCTAGAGCAGTAAGCAACTGAAAGAAGGCCAGTACTCCTTAGCGAAGAGCTTTCCACTGAGCGGGAACACATTTCACAGCATTGTCATTAACTTTTGATCCGTTTAGGCTAGAAATATTTTTTTTGTTAAAAATCTGCTTATTATGCAGCAGTTGATATGTGATAAATGCAGTAAATTCATAATTATGCAGGGAAAACTGCAGTCGCAGAATCGCTTCATTTCGATGGACCTGCATATAGGTGTAACTAAAAGAATACACTGCTGAACCAGTCCCCCGAGCCGGGGGCCAGGTGCCTCGAGAAACCGTCAGGGTTATGAAGCGCTACAGTATAATACAATGGTGGGAGGGGTCTACTTGCTTTGGGAGTGAGCTCTGGTATAATACAGGGGTGTTAGCAGCCGTGGCCGCTGCAGGTAAGAGAGGGGGGTGGTAGGGCCAGGTGAGGGGGGATTTTGAAAGACGACCGCAAGGAAAATTAATTCTTTATTTAATTTTCCCTTGTGGTCGTCTCTCGAAATCCCACCGCTCTTACCTGCAGCGGCGGTTGGTGGGTGTTAAGCAGGGCTCGAGTCGGGGTACCACGCGAGTGGACGGCGTCCCCCCACTTATTTTACCGGGAGCTCGATTATTATAAACTGCAACTGAGTGCAAGCCCCCTTACGTGACGTCACTTCCTGTCGTGACGTCAGCGTCCCCCCACTTATTTTTTTAGGACTTGTGCCCTGGTGTTAAGTGTTTAGTAGTAAGGGGGAGGGAGCTCCGGAATACGTTTAATCCATCCACAAGACGATAGCCGAACTAAACGGCTGGAAAGTAAAGTCTTCAAACAAGTGGTTAATCAATCTCAGTGGTTAGGTTAGTTAGTAATATCTATCTAGACAACTATCCTCAAACAGTAGTCACCAGGGTTGGGCTGGGACAAAAAAATAGGCCTGGGCACCAAAATAAAAGCAGCCACATCAGCAAACCAGATATCTAAAAAGATGGCCCACGTTTGCAAATTGGGCCAGTTTTGAACTTGTAAAGAAACGATAGATGGGTGTTTTGCAAGGCATGTGAGAAGGCTTGCGTTTGTATTCGCTGCTCGCACGGTTTCTGGTAATATCAGGGAAATCAATAGTAAATACCGGCCCACCAGCTCATAAAACAGGCACACAAACTATTAACAAAGCGGCCTACACACTGATCTATCAGGCACTGTCTGATTACCTTATAGCCTGACCCTGGATGTCGCCTCTTCACATCAGTTCTACTTGTGCTGGCATTTATAGTTGGTGACAACGCAACAGATAATGTAAGTAATCGCATACGTTCGAGAGGATGGCGTAGAAAGTTAAACTCTCGCTGTCGAGATGTAGTGTGATTTGAAGGTCTGAAGTTCTAAGACTCGAAAAGCCTACTCAACCTTCCTTCCTTTCGGAGTCACAATATTGAGCACCATTCACTTATGTAATAACAGCACCTGCTATCTACACTGAGTAGAAACAGCAGGTGTGGCATGAAACGCTGTGTGGAAAACAAGCTATTTGTTATTATTGTATACAATCTTCCACAGGTGCAATATCCTGGTTGTAAGTACAGTAAGAAGTTGACATGCACAATGGATCACTCCCAGTTAACCAGTGCTGTAAGTGGGCCAGGTCTGGACCCTGGCAGAGCAAAAAAAATGGACATTGAATAATGCTTCTGTGCTGCATTCGATTTTTGTTATTCGCCGACTGAAGAAAAATCCTATACCTTCCTGCCCTGTATTTCTGGGCACCCGATCAAATCAGTAATACTAAAGGACCGTGGTCCCCCTGGAGGAAGTGTATCCCCAGACTTTCAGTTCTTCCTTTCTAGTCTAGGCTTACATTACCTCCGAGGGGCCCATTGTCCTTTTGTATTACATGCTAGTGCTGCAGCACAATAACCACCCAAGACCCCTTAATGACACAGGGACTAAGTGACAGGAGGAGTCTGTTGTTTACCTTTGGTGGTCCAGGATCAATGGCATTATTTCATTCCAACTGAATAACAACCAATGTGTTGCCACTTACATGTAATTTTTATTTTGATTTTGCGGCTGGCCCTGGTAAAAGGTGTTGAATGACCAGTTAAATAAAATATCCGGCTGATTTTGATAATGCTTGCTTTGTCCAGGTAGATTAAATGTATGACATTCTCAAACACATGACTCCTTTGTGCATGAATTAATTATATAGGCCACACCTCGTATAAAGGCTACTAAGCTACATTATCAAGCTATATCTGTTTTGGGGCCCCACCACCGTTTTCATCAGATTTACAGTACTGCTGTTATCTTTGGAGGATTGTGTAAATTTGCTTCAGAAGTCCAGGTTTTTTTGGATCTGGCCTTGAGATAGGCTGTCCCGCCAGTTTATGTTTTAAAAACATAGTGATAAAATAAATACCTAAGTATATAAACACAGAGTATCTTTCGATCTGACCCCTTTATGTGTTGTCCTGTTTTATGTTTCATTCATATTTTGCCTTCGCACACTGCATGCAGCAAACAGCATGTGGCCATAGGAAAGCCCACTTCAGCCATTGGCTCTCTTCACTGTGAAGGACAGTATTTTATTTGTGCACATCCGCCCCTTTGCCTAAAACGGTAGTCCCTCTGTAGTGCCAGGGTATGCGTTTCAAACTCTACTTTCATTTCTACTTTCTGCTTTTATTTTTTTGTTATTTATTTGTGTGGCTTTTTTGTTTTTTGCTTATTATTAATATTTTATTCTTTGCAAAAAATATGTACGCCACCTGAAGGGCTGCAGCTCTGTTACTTTTGATTACGTTTAATGCCTCATACATATGATTGCAAAAAAACAATGCAGGCCTGCCAAGGCCAGAACTATTTTCTTTGCCAATGCTTGTTTCAGGGTAAGGTGTCCAAGCAGGTATGTGGTAAGAGTCTCATTGTGTAATGCATGCTTAGTTTAATCGACTGAGCATCTGTTCTGGCTAGCCTCCCAGTATCCCGCCTTCCGATTTCTTTAAGTTTAACATTAATATCTCCTGTCATGGATCCATCAAAAGAACATGCAATTGATACATCACTCCGGGAATGTTGTTGAGTTTTGAATTTATTGCAACCACTTTATATAGACCCTACAAAAGGGCCGTCTAACATTAAAGATCTGACTACGGTGATATAAAGCTTTGTCCTTTCAAACCAACTGCAGGGGGCAGTGTACATTATTTCACTCCTACACTTTTTTATAAAAAGGTTTTTACATTTTTATTAAACATAGGAACACGCTTCAGATATACAACATACATAGGCACATATTTTGTGGATAAACAAATTCCTCCAGTACCCCATGATGCAACTGTTAGCGAATTCAAATGCCTGCTGCTAATGTCTTTACAGTTGAGGGTGATGGTGTGCTTAATAATGACTCTGGAAAACTTCAAGGCCCACCTCATGGCCCTTCTCATTGATCTCTGTACTGTGCCCATATGCCCCCCATATCTTTTCCCATTTACGTGGGCAGCCTCGGCTTTGATAAACCACTTGTTCCGCCCTATGGCACCAATCCGTATCATTCATCCAGTATTCCAATGTTGGGGCTTCTGTTGCCCCCCAGGCTCGGGCTATATTTCTTTTGGCTACCCCCCCTGCCTAGGCCAGCCTGGTCTTGGCCCACTGTGGCCATGTGATCTATCCCGTTACTCCCAAATGTGCCATCCCGGCTCCAACGGGACCTTTTCTCCCACCACTGTTTCCATTATGCGCATCAGACCCTCCCAGTACATTTGAATCTTGGGGCAGGACCACAGAATGTGAAAGAAGGACCCTTTCTAACCGCGCCCTCTCGCGCACTGTTCAGACACACAATTGCCAATACAGAATTGCACCATTCGGAAGGCGTACGATCTGTGGAGAATACAGACTTTTAATCATTTTTAATTCAAACATAGAAAAATGTACCTACATCCATCAAATAACTGGAACATCACTAGATTTAATATATAGGGATGAAATAAAGCACAAGGTATGTAAGTATTGTGAAAAAAGAGGAACATTGCCTTCCATCGGGAGAATAAAGAAAAATAATTGGAGTATTAGTATACACCTTTCAACATGTGTGCCTTAGCAGGGCCTGTGCTGCAGCGACTGCTGGGTAATGCAGTCAAAACACGTCCCACAGGATGTCGGCTCCGAAATGTGTAACTAGGTTGTTCTTCCAGCTGGACAAGCAATTCCAGTTGGACTGGAACGAAGGAGTTAACGGAGGCGAGTGTTGACAAGGGCGGTGGCCGTGGCTATTGAAGAAAATTGGCGTTTGTGAATGTGTGAAAGGGTTGGACTGACGCATTTTCTGAACGTTTTATGTAACGAACACGTCGACACGTAATGGTGTGTGCAAGAGGTGATGTGACATTCAATGTATGTATTCTTTGCAGTAGGATTTTGCTAAACAATCTCAGGGCGATTTTCTGATTGTACCCGTGTCCTGTGGTTATAAACCTAGACGCAGTGAATGAGTGAACTGCCAAATCTGGTCCCGAGTAGGTGGATTTTTTTTCATTCATAAACTGGTGCCTGCCTTTTTAGGCAAACAAAACCATCATGGGGCAGTTTCTGGAAGTAACGATTATAAATCGGTCGAGATATTGGTCCGTTATTTTCACATTTTAGGAAAACAACTATTTTCTCTTTTAAAGTTGCAGTTAAACAGAGACATCGAAGTGCTTACACACTGCCTGCCATTTTGAATGTTAAACGGTAAAAGTCATTGGATATCTGGCCGTTGCCTATGCAATGAAATTAATTTGTAACTACACTGCACTCCGTTTAATCTTATGAGACCTGGAGAAAGGCTTTCCTGTAAGGGGGTGCCTTCGAATTCTGCAGGTGCTTGCATTTTTGTAAATATTTGCATTTAAAGAACCGACCAGCAGAGCATTCCAGGAGTTTATTTGGAGCCAATAGAGGTCTTAAAAATGGCTACTCGAAGAGTCTTTAAGCCAAACATCTTGTGTGTCTCACACTAACCACCACATCAGCAACCTGCAGGTTACTTTGAGACCACGCGGAAGCGCTCATACCACCTTCATGAAGACCAGAGGGGAGTGGCTGACCACCAGGGCTTATTTTATAATAAAGAATATCCCAGGCAGGGCCTAGAGTCTTTTATTAAGAGACCTTGCTCGTTGCTGTGCGGGCCCCCTGCGGCCTCAAATTCTATCTTCAGAGCTTCAAGCATAACCGACAAGTGATGGGTTTGTAGTTCGCTTAATTATGCGTAATTTCAGTCACACTTTGAGTAATGATACTAAAGTTAATTATACAAATTTTCCATACCCATAGTAATTCCTCTTTGGTCTAAGAGCTCATTTGAGTGAGCAAGAGTGCTCGGGAAATCAATTCTTAAATGATTGCTTCTGATATGCTTGATACTTTGTGGCTAGAGTTCGAAGACCAGTCTGTTCTTTTTGGCACCAGCATTCACAGGCCCTGTGCGGCCATTTGTGAACCAGCTCCAATGGGATAAACCGTAGTCTCCAATCCTCCCTCCATGCCCAGACTACAAGAGGGAGAATGCGGTTGGCAGCGGAGAAGAGAAAGCCCAACCAGCCATTGGAATGGAGGAGCACAGCCTGAGGGAGACCGTGCAGGCTGCAGCATGTTACCAGCGCCCTCCCTGCCGTGAGCGCCAGTACCCAGAATCCCAGCCCAAAACCTCGCCCACATATGATGTAAGTATTTTTTTTTAACACAGATTGTTAAGCAAGCTAGTGGAAGAAGACCTCGAGCAGCATGGCGGTGTGGGCTAGCCCAGCAGCAAACTCTTGCCACTCAGCACTATAGTAGCACTTGGCTGAGTTGAAGCAGGAATACCTTGAGGCTGGCAGTTTTCATTCTTTCATTTGAGGGTTTGCAACAAAGAATCAAATATCATGGACTCCCCCTATATAATAAATCATGGGAATCATAAATCAGACCCGATCATAATCAAATACCAGCTCAAACTAAGCACTTCTGATACAGTGGGACAAAGCCAAAACTATGACTGGATCCTACTCAACCCCCTCCTCTTTCCACTTCTTTCCCCACAGAAATGTCATTCTCATCTCCTTGATGAAGATCTCTTTGGGAATAAAAGCTTCAGCCTTATAGCGGTCTGCAGCCAATGAAACAATGTCACCCTTTCAGAAATCAATGGGTGGGCGCTTCATGTGGCCTGTCTCATGGATCAAGAGGGTGTCAAGAACTGTGAATTGATTTTTACATAGCACGTCATACCGGTTCTGTGTGTTATACGTAACTGGTTTTACTGTTAACGAATTATTGGTACTCATTTTTCTGATGTTGGAAGGAGGGAAGGCTTATTTGGGTTTGATGGGATTTGAACTTGTGATTTTAAGGTCACAGGAAATAGCGGTGAGCTTTATCTTGCCAGCTGTGTCCCTTACTACACATAATCAATGTTAAATGGCGATTTGTAACTTCTATGGGTTCTACTTTGTGCAGCACACAGAAGTTGCAACTTGTCATTTTTAAAATGATTGTTAAAAGTGCAGGAAGGAATAACTTTCTGTACATAAACAATCATTCAAGGCGATTTGCTGTTTTTATGTGTGCTACACAATGCAGCACACATAGAAACAGCAAAACTAGGAGAAATAAAGCAATTCTCCTCGTTGCGTCATGTAAAGACCATTTTTTTTTTGTCTTAATTTTGGCGCTGCCCCATATTGCGCCACCCTTGTAAATGGGGCAGCGTCAAAATCAATGGTTGTTGCAGCTGAACGCCCACCGCAGCACCCATTGCCCACCCCTTTCACACGAAGTATTCTTTGAAAGGGTGCTTATTTACAAGGCAGTGTTAAGCCACACTAAGTGGTTTAAACTCTGCCTTGCAAGTAAGGCGAAGCTGCGACGATCGGGGCTTGGAAATATCCCCTTAGTTTTTGTCTGCAAAGGGCTGTACCGTGAGTATCCCAACATTACAGGGTGGTCCCTACCTTTTCCTGTGTGTTGGCCAAATGATTATGCTGGTGTTCTAAGGGTAGAGTGAGTTGCTGCTAACCCTCGTGTACTTGTGCTTCCGGCTGAGCCTAGAGCTTGGCTCTTAATAAGACTGCCTTTCTGCTCATGTTATTAACTATGTTGTCTAGCTCTGTCACTCCTTTCTGCAGTCCTAAGCTGTGATTCTGCCTGTGCCTGAACCACTGTTTCTCTCTACCCGGGATGCATTTGTGTTTCTCAGAGGTCCGGTTCTGCCTCTCCAGTCCCTGGTGTTGTGTGCTTGACCTGAATTGGTTTAGTTTGAGGGTTTCTCCTTCTACCAATGTTCTTTCCTTTCGTAATCTTTCTGATCTCATTCCGATTGATGGTTGTGGAGGAAAGGAGTCTGTGCAAGATCAGAAGGCATCTATGGCAATTAACGTTCTCGATGGGCTGGTCTGACAGGTCTGTGTGTGGGTTTGTTTTTTCACTGTTTGTGGGCCTGTTTTATGTTGGCCGGTTTTTACAGTTGGTTTCCCTGATATTACCACAAACATTGCTTGCTGCAAGCAGAAATGCATGCAATCTCCCATACCTTGCAAAACGCTCATAAAGTTTGTCTATACAAGTTTAAATTCACCCTGATTTACAAGTGTGGGCACGTTTTTAGCTACCAGATTAGCTAATGGGTGGGTTTTAATTTGGTGCCCAGGCCTACTCTCTGTCCCAGTCCGACCCTGGGTCTGTGCCGTGGTGCGATGGATTAGTCAGGTGTTTGTGAGAGTTGGTCAATCATGGATTGCCAAATTAAATCAGCTCGGTGTTTGTGTATGTAGGGTGATTGATGGATGATGATTGCTGCAGGAAAGAGGGGTGCTGTATAGGAATTAGGTTATTTTACAGCCTTCAAGTGAGGTGTTTGTGGGTTTTGTTGCAGTTAGATGCACTGTTGTTTATTGAGTTTGTAGGGTTTGCTGTGCCTGATGGTGACAAAGGCTGCAATCGGTTCGTTTCTTTGTGCCTGCATGAATGGTAGAATGAAACCAATGTTACTAAAGTTACTGTTGAATTGCATTCAAACCATGTAGCCACTTAATTTACGGAGGGCCAGACTGCAACTTGAGGGCTGACGAATGCCATCAAAAAGTGTTTCTTTCGAATTAAGGAATTACTGAATGTTTGGTCACTACCTAATATATATGTCTCTATGATGAGAATAGTTGGCAGTTATGTTAGTTTTCTTACGCACTAAAATATTGTATTCCAGTTAAGTGTTTCACACCTACCCAGTTTTGCACTTTACTCTGTTGCAGTTGACCCTACAAGTAGTTAAAGGTTGGAAACTGTTGGTGCCTGAGCTGCACTGGGTGGAGGCGGGGTGGGGGGGGGCAGGATGTAGCCGCAGACAGTGGTTATTGTCCAATAGGACGTTGGATTGGATGTCGAATGTAAGAGGCCTTGTCTCGTGACAGTGGAGAGAAGGGCAGTGGGAGAGGCAATTCAGAGTAGTGACCACTTAAACGGTGGCACAATCCTATGATCACTTGCACGGTCGCACAATCCTATGATCACTTGCACGGTCGCACAAACCTATGGTCACTTGCACGGTCGCACAAACCTATGGTCACTTGCACGGTCGCACAAACCTATGGTCACTTGCACGGTCGCACAAACCTATGGTCACTTGCATGGTCGCACAAACCTATGGTCACATGCACGGTCGCACAAACCTATGGTTACTTGCACGGTTACACAAACCTATGATCACCTGCACGGGTGCACAACACTATAGAGAAGCTGTTTGCGACTGGCAGCAACGCCTTTGAACATTAAGCATTTAAAAGCAACAGTGTTTCAACAAGGTGGAATTCCACAATGTTTTCAACTTTAAGTACTTTTACTTGTACCATAAACACGATCCATGAAGAAGACAATGAAGATGTACCATGTTTATATGAAATATTCAACTTTTTTAAAATCAAGTATATCATAAAGATAAATCAATAAGGAATACAATGTTCATTGTAAACACAAGTGAAGACCGTGCAATGGTGATGGATAAAACAAAACTGCCTAGGATTGGTCAAAAGAATAAAACCGCAGTGTTCTATGGATTCACATGCAGTGTACGGTGCTATGAGTGACCGCTGTCAGTGTACATTTTGCTCAGGTGTGTTTAGAGTTCTTCTTAAAAGCTGTACGCGTCAATGGCGTTTCGACCATGAGCCAATTTATAAGTCCTCATCGGGTGGGAAAACGTTTTTGAGCACCGTCATTTGAGGGCTTTTCCTCAAATGACATTCAGTGTGTGGATTTGTTGTTGGGACAAGAGCCCCTTCTGGCATAATTATGGTAGAAGAGGGCACGATACCACGAGTGGTGTTGGCGCCATCGAGTAGATCGTACTGATTGCCAGGATGAGAAGGAAGACCTGGTGGCTTATGCCGTCCTAGCTTGTGGTGGTTGAGTTTTGGAACATTAGGCTGCATCGCATGGTACGCTGAACAGCACTCTCATATTGACTAAAAGCAACATCTTCATACAGATTGATAGCAGCACCGTATCACATTTGAAAGTACCCCACCAATAACAGGATGCAACACCTGGTCAGACTGTGCACTAAGGGTGATTAGGGATGATGCACTCATGAAAAACAATGGTCTTAGATCTGATGGTCACTGTTGGCCGAGGCGTATTGGGGGGAGTTGGACTTGCCTGCTGGTGAGTTGGGCTCTTGGGCTGATAACATTGAAGCTCTAGTGTTGACCGTGACTTATAATCCCATGCGCTGATGGTATCTCAGCAATTTTCCTCTGATAGATGCTGGAATTGCTGGTACCGATAGCGTCTGGGTTATTCTTGTGCTAGCCGCAGCTGGAGGAAGGCATACCAACTGTGGCTGGTAGACCCAGTTTGTGACAGTGGCCAGGAGCTTTAGCAGTGCTTGGAGTATCTGGTATTCACTTGGTTCCTTAGCACTGACAGAAACTGGATGACGGACTACCACTGGTCGTACCCCGGTGCTGAGAATAATCCAGACCTCAAATGTTGACAGAGGACTCTGGTGCTCACCAATAGACCTGGCCTGTGAGTCTGAACCATGACAGGAGCACCTGCTCTGTTGTTACCGCTAACATTGATGTGGCATTGATGTGGCGACCAAGGTTCCGGTCTTGGTACGTTGGATGCACCAATGGTGAGAGGGAAAACTGACTGGGGTCGAGGGACTTCTGCTGACTGACTCTGATGGTCGATGGGATTGTAGGAGCTTGTAGCTACTTACAGCTGAAGGGCACTTGGCACTGGTGCAGCCATGCCAAGTGGCATCACCTGTGACAGTAACACATTTCAGTGCACACTGCCGCATACCAGAGAGCAGAGGCAAATGTCACACATTCCAGAAGCGTTAGAAAATGAGTAATAAATATCCTAAAGCTATTTATTGCTCAGGCTTTCCACGTTTGACTTGTAGGCAGTGGGTTTTTTCCATTGTCTGGCACGCTGGCACTTTGCAGTGTATGTCTGCGGTCCCTGAGCTTGCAAGTTCTCTCACTTTCACACCGGGAGTCTCCCTGCGGCATCTGTCCCCTCTCGTCATCAGGCTGATTATGCAAAAAAAACGTTACTAGTGCCAGAGTGAGCGTTGTATTTGTAATGCTGGAAACTTGTGATTCCCGAGCATCAGATATAAAAGGGAGAGCGCATAGGGACTGGAGAAGGGCGATAAAGAGAAGAGGGGTGTGGGAGGATGGGTAGGAAAAAACGGAGAAAGAGATTGCATTTAAGAGAAGAGTTAGAGTAAGAGGCATTGAGAGAGGAAGGGAAGAAAGCTAAACACTGGAGGGAAGGATTCAAGAAAATCGGGAGTAGGGAGACAGTTAGAGTGATTGTGGGAATGTGGAGCTGGCAAACAGCTATTATATTGTAATTGCGTTTATATAGCGCTTACTACCCCTGAAGAGGCGTCGACGCGCTTTTTCGGCGAGTAGCACGCTACTCTAGGACCCATAGAGGTTTAGTGTTGAATTAGTATTGTGAAACATGCGAGCACATTTTAAGTGGTGGATAGGTTAGTCAGTTATTTGAATTTGGAATGATAGCAGAAGGATAGAGGAGGACAAAGGCTTGTATTTATATAGCGCTTGTTGACGCACGCTATTCAGGAAGCCTACAAAGGATTAGTGGTGAATTAATATGGTGAAATATGAAGTAATTCTAGTGGTGGATATTAGTCAGTTACTTGGAGTGAGAAGGATAGCGGAGGGATAAAAGGGTAAGAAAGATTTGCATTCATATAGCACTTGTTACCCCGGGATGGAAAAAATTCAGACTCAAGTTTTTTGTTTTTTTATTTTTTTTTGGAAATCTTTTTATTAACCTTGCTCGCAGGTACACAAAAAACATAGCAGCGTACATCTAGCAGGAAATAGTCAGCGAACATTGATTCATACAGTAGGCAGGTCAAAACATTCCCAACGACCATCCCACGCTTCGCACCCCAGCGCTGATTCTTCTACAGAGGTCCCCCCCCCCCTCCCCGGATCCTCGATATTTTCGCCAGGGGCCCCAGACCTTCCTCCACTTCTTCACACACCCCCTCGCCTTGTAAATTGCCTCCTCCGCCCTCTGGCACCAATCCAAGTCTCGCCTCCATTGGTCCCATTGTGGGGCCTCCTTTGCCCCCAGCCCTGGGTAATATTCCTTTTCGCCACCCCTGCTGCCAAGGCAAGCCAGATCTCCTTGTATCTAGTCCAGTCAGTCGGACCTTTAATCATTAATAAAAACCACCTCTGCTCCTCCGGATTTGGACTCCAGTTTGAGAGAGGTAGAAGGGATATACACTGAAATACAGGCATAAACTGGCCAGAGTAAGAGTGAGAGAGATGGCAGGAAAAGGGACTGAAAAAGGAGGGGATAAATAAATGTGAGAAAAGAAATACAGTAGACATATAGGGAAGACCAGGCCCTGGAGAGAGAAGAAGGAGAGATGTTGCAAAAGGAGGAGAAAAGGAAAGAGGAAAGAGAATAATGCTGTAGATAGTGCATCGATAGTGCATCGCAATGAGCAAGAGGGCTGACGAAAAAAACAAAGGACTAGAAACACCCTGGGAAAATGGAGGAGGAATGGAGAGAGAGTAGAGATAGGAGAAGAGATAAGAGGCATGTTGGAGTGGAATGAGGGTGATTGCATAGATGTAAGGGAGAAACACCTGAGAGTAAGAGAATAAACATGTAGGCAGTGGAGAGATTATAGAAAGATAAAAGGTGATTGGATGGAACAGGAGGAAGAGAGACACTGAGAGGTGATGCAGAAAGAGGCATGGGAGAAGCAGAAGATCAAGGGACCGGCATGACAGGAAATGAGTGAGACACTGACAGGAGAAGAAGGAAGGAATAGAGACACTGTAAAGACGTGAAGTGGGGCGGAGAAAACATAAACGAGAGAATAAAAAAAGAAAGGCAGATAGGGAACGCACTGGTATAAAATGAGTACGGAGAGAAGAGAAAATGAGAACGTAGATAGTGGGGTTAATGGCGATGAGAGAGGGACCAGAGCATCATGGGACAAGAGAGTACGTGGGTGAAAATACAAGAAGAACCAGAGAACAAAGGGTAGCTGGGATTGGAGAACAAAAGACAAAAGAAGACTTGGAAAAGAAAAGAGAGCTCTGTTGAGAAAGAGGAGACGAAGAAGGTAACTGAAAGGCAGTGAGAAACACATTGAATTGCCTTGAAGAGAAAAGAGGGGGAATAAAGCAAAGAGGACAAGAGAGCGCTGGTGAGCAAATGGCAGCCCATACTGGCAAAAGATACAGTAGAGAAGTGAATACAACATTTTACCCAGCACTCAGAACAAGAGAGAGACCGCTGAAAATAACAAGAAACCACAGTACAAACAAAAGAGGGAGCAGTTAAGGGATAATGAAAAACTATACTGGGGGGCTAAGGTGAACTCTGGCAAACCGAGAGGGAGCTTTGATGAACGACAGCACGGACTATAAGTAAGGGAGCACTGGGGATAGACTGCATTAAGGACAACAGTGAAGAAGCAAAGATGACTGAAGAAATGGAAGACTGCACGGAGGGACTACTCTAAGGACATGAAAGACTGCACTGATGAGAGTCAGAGCAGTATGAGAAAGGAAATACTGAATCAAAAAAGAGCACCATCATTGAGGGAAGTAGTAAAAGGCACAGGGAACAGAGGGTAGAGTGATCATCGAGGAAAACAAAGGCAGTGATAGAGACAACAGGAAATGCACTAAGAAACAGCACTGATTCTTCTACTGAGGAAGAGGTGTGGCGCCGCGGCCAGGGCGACTGACTCCGGAATCTGGGGATCACGGTTCGATCACCGGCGGCAGATTAGCCCATCCACCATGTGACTCTGGGCAATAGCTTGCTTCATCTTCCCGACGGCCTCCAGCGCCTAGAGACCCATACGGGTGATTGTTCGCGCTTTACAAATGTGGATTATTTTTATTATTATTATTATTACTATTATTATTACAGAGGGAGCACAGGAAAGAAACGATCACTTACGATCAGGTGTTTTTCAAGAAGTCATTTTGGGTTGACATTTGCCAGTGTTGGTTCACAGCACGTTAGTAGGGCGGTTTAATCTATCAATGTGTATGTTGGGCAAGAAGCAGTCTAAAGTGTGCTTGTGTTTGGGAGATGTCCCTAACTGTGACTGGTGATGATCCAAAATGCACCATGTTGGATATGGGATGTACTTTGGTGGTCAGTCAGGCTGTATAGGAGCCATATGTGTATTGTGGAGTAGGAGTAAGGGCTCCGTGTAGATGTGGTCTTCAGTGGTGGAACTAATCCAGTGTGCTTGCTGAACCTTAAATAATGGTCACTGAACCCTAGTACTACATTTATGTTTTCTCCTAAGTTCCAAGAACCACATATTTCATAGATAATTGGACGCTTACAGGAAGGAGCTCCTCAAAATGTGTGCGACATGTGCAATACTTTATCACTTTTGGGTTGTTACTAGAAAATCCTGTTGCAGTAAAAGGGGAAGTTTATGGCATTAAAAGTATTGCATTGGGCGTAAGCCCTTGCTTGAGTTTGTTAAAAAGTGCCACTCACGGAGTAACACACCTGACATTGAAATGTCACCTCCTGCCCATTTCTCTCTCTGATGATGGAAATGTTGCGCATGAGTGAACTGACGGCTTGGCAGCTCTGCTAGTGGTGATGGGGAGTGTGTGCGGACGGTGATGTGGGGGTGAATGCAATGAGCGGGATTATGGTAACACTGTTGCTAATGGTGACTGGAAGATTGAGGTGCTCTGGGATACTGGTGTACTGGTTTTGGTGATGGCCCCGGCACTAGGTATTGTTTCTTATTGTTATTGGCAGCGGTGTGGGTGGGATTGAAATCGGGGTGAGTAGGATAACACTGTTGCTGTCGGTGACTGCATGAGGGTTGAAGGTGCTGAATGTTGACTGGGGTCCATCAACACCGGTGACTGAGGGTTGAACTGACACTGAAGAGGAAGGAACTGGTGGGCCTGAAGCTGATGACTGAAGGAGCCCTGCACTATTTGGGTCTGAGGTATTGCTGCTGACATTGGTGTGGTTGTGAATAGAATCAGGATAAGTAGGATAACACTGTTCCTGATGGTGACTTTGAGTGGGTGTTGGAGGTGCTGTTTGTTCAAAAGAGTTCACCAACACTGGTTACTGGGGGCTGTACTGATCCGAGAGGTGAAGGAATAAGTCTGCCTGGAGCTGATGTCTGGCACGAGCTTAGACTGATGGGGGAGCTCTGGAATTGCGTTGTTTGGTGAACATTGATTGGTTATGTGGGGTACGCTGGCGCTGATTGTAGCCACGTGCACAAATTGAGCATATTTACACTTGTGGTGACTGGCGCAGTGGAAATCTGGGGGGCGCAGTACTATAAATACTTGAACTTTAAAAGAGGAATGAACTCCGGCCTCTTTTTTTTCTTTTTATATAAAACATCCCCACCGACGGAATCTCACCGCTACTATTTCGTAATTCAGATTTACAGTCATAGGTAGTATGACTGATGCCGGAAATCCCCTTGCGATGAGAAAAAACCCAGGCGCTGGGAGCGTAGAATAATTTCCTGCTAAAGCGTTGCTTGCTACTGGAATTGAATGTTGGTTGGATCGAGGTTTTCAAACTTCTCGAGGCAATGAATAAACCACTGCTCAGGGCGGCGAGGGAGGGCATTTCTACCTTGCAAAATAAAATGAAGCTGTACTGGCCCTTGAAATAAAATGAAAGCTGTTTGGTTTTGCCGCAATATTTCAGAACTGGTCTAGCTATTTAGCCAGCTTCCTTTAATAACGAGCATTGGCAAAGTCAATAAATCTGTCTGGCAGTGCCAGCCTTTTGGGTTTGTCAATGCTTGTTCTATTTTGACATGTTTTTTCTAAAACTTTTATTGGTGGGGGAGCTGCCGAACCTCACCAATATTTTTTTTACAAAAATGGATAATGGCAAAAGTATTTCTTTTGTCTCCATAGGCTGACTCTTCTTAACCTTCCGGTTTTCTTCCCTCTGTGTCATTCAATGCCTTGTTAGCTAGCGCCAAGACACCTCCGTGTATTCGCTACACTTTAGAAGTCTTAATCACATAGTAGTGCCTGTCACTAAAGAGAGCTACTTTATGTGCAAACGTGCCCCTGGTAAAAAAACAGAATGCCATCACTTATTATGAGGATAGCCAATAGATGAAGAGGGCTAACTCATTTACCCATGCTGTAGTGAGCGGAATTAAAATATGAATAACTGACCAGGACTGAAGAGGACTGGCTGAAAAGTTCTGTAAGTAAGCACATTGTTTACAAAATGTTTGTAAAATTAAAAGGTTTTTGCTGACGCTAGACCTAAAATAATTGTTAAAAATACATACACTTAAATATACTTAGAGGGACTGTAGGTCAGCCTACCCCATCCATTGTTTTTTTTTTATTACTTAGGTTCACATTTTAGGCCTTATTATAATGCGGGTCGCACTAATGTCCAACTGACATCGTTTCGGAATGGAAACCGCCCAACCAGTAGTCGGCGGTTCCATCCGACAAATTAAGATGCAACCGCCCATGAGGCGGACGGAAACATCAATTTTTCCCTTGCGGATTGTGGGCGGTAGTCTAATCGCAGCACCAGATGTCGGTCGGACCGCAACCGGTGGCTGTTGCAATCCAACCGACAGCATAATGAGGCCCATTGTTTCGACCCACCACAGCATAAGGCAATGGGTGAGCCTACTTCAGCCATTGGCTCTCTTATGCTGTGAGTGACAGTGATTTGCCTGCTCAAATGCGCACATGCGGCTAAAAGGTAGTGCATTTTAGCAGCAGGGCTTGTGGGCCAATACTTTGCCAAATCCTTTTTCTTTCCATTCTTTATCTATTTTTTTTTTTGGGTTGTTAGTGACCCTCGCGTATTGAAAATATGTGTTTAAAGAATGTCCTCAGGTTACTGCAATCCAAAGATGATAGTATATTTTCATAGTGCCATTTAGAAACATCTTTTTCAGTGCTGCACATTAAAACTAAAATGATTCCTGTAAATGTAATAAGTACACGTGCCTTCAAGGAAGCCTCAATGCTACTCTATTAAAATTAAAGACCATTGTTATTTTTTTTTTTTTTATTTAAAAACTTTTATTGTTTGTATATGGTCGCCACTTTAAGCAATGTGTCCCCCACCTTTTCTTTTTTTCTTATTTCAGTACCATGTGCTTGGAACAACACGTTTTTAAAACCTTAACTCCAGCTTGCCAGGGACAGACCTCTTGATATTGCCAAACCTTGTGCTTGACATCTGAGTGCTATTCTTCGTCTATTCCCCAATCTTCAGCTTGGCGATTCCCCCTTAAAAATGTCAACAAATTTGTATACATTTGTACTTTTCAAGCAGTTTAGATTGTTTGCGAGTACAGTGAAAATCAAAATCACCCACAGAACAGAGTGCAAAGTCTTACTCTTCCCTCCTTGTTTTTTTTTTAATATCATTTTGATACTTGTTCCTATCCATGTAATTCAGACATTGAACTTAAGGTGTGGTAAGTTAATTTTCAACATGTGGTTCAAAAACCAGTTTTAGCCAGCGTGCTGTAATCTTTATTTGTACTAACTTGTTTGTTTAATGAACTCGAGTCTTGCATTGTTAGAATGCACACACACTGGGCAACTGCTCATGACATGGTAACTAATTAATACTCTAGCTGCCAATGTTTGACAGTCCATTTTTTTCTGAAGCTTTGTAGCTTTATACCCTTTTTTCCAAGTCCTTTGCTACAAGTTGACGGATTTTATTATTAATTGCTATTTACATCACCACCAAATCATAACTAGCAGTCCTGGCAAGTTGCGGCCCTGGCACAAAAGGTGACTTTGACTCCTGGTGACGACTTGGGAAGGGGGCCCGGGCACTAATGGTAACTTGATGGACCCTAGTACTTACTGATGGTGACAAGGGGCGCTGATAGTGACTTGGAGGCCTTGTTGAAGTTGATAACTAAGAGGTAACCTGAAACGGATACAGACGGGCAGTCGATGGTCACTTGAGGTACCCTAGCACTGATGGTGAGTTTGCTTTTGGCGAATTTAGGTCCAGGGATGATGAGGGTTTAAAGGTTGGGTGATGTGGTTGGGGCCAAAGTGACTTTGGCTACTTATGTTGACTTGAGAGGCTGGTCAACTGATGGTGATTCTTGAGGGACCCTGGTGTCGATGGTGAGTTGGTCTCTGATGGTGACTTGGAAGAATGTTTGCAATGATGGTGAATGGAAGCACTGTAGACCGCTTATGGTGCTGTTGATGACTTGAGGGTTCTTGACACTAACGTGACTTGAGGGTCCATAACACTCACGGTAACTTGTTTACTTTGGGGGAGGGGGCACAGACGCGCATGGTGATTGGGAGTCGAAGATTTGGCACTTCAACATGGTAAATATAAGAGCATCGGCCAGAGAGGGCCTGGGAATCTGCTCAAGCTCTGCAGTTAGACACTTTTTAAAAGGCACGTCACATTTTGAGTCGTCTCTTTGCTTTAAATGCTGCCAACAGCTACAGTGCATTGGTGGCTTTCAGTTATCAGTTAGTGCCCTTGAGATCGAAAGTCAGTGGCCTGGGCCGGCTTTACCGCTGGTGGCGCCTAGTGCGATAATCTTTTTTGGCGCCCCTCCCCTGTATGACCTCCTACTCGGATTCCCTCATTACCACCCGGGCAAAATTGCCAATCATCTCTCCACAGTCCCTCTTTCAAATTTGTTTCATTCGTTTTAAAGCGTTGGCTTGAATATTCCACTCAGCTAACCACATAAAACAGATCTGTTCTTTGCAGCAGTCATATTAACCATCTGTGCTACTTTATGGCAGCCAAAACTGTCACTAGAAAAAACTCCCATCTCTCTTTAGCAGGAACATCAATCACAAGAGTTATCTTGACATTTTTATTGCTGTCTGAAAGCTGGACGCACAAAGAACTCTACAGCAGGTGCTTTTAAATGGCAAGTTGCTGCTATACACAGCGCCCCGCCCTGAGGTCAGTGCCCCTCCCTCCAGGCCAGCGCCCAGTGCGGCCTCACCGGTCGTACCGCCCGAAAACCGGCCCGGTCGTACCGCCCGAAAACCGGCCCTGTCAGTGACCTACCAAACAAGTGTAGTGCCACTAGCTTCAAATAAATAACTACGTTAAACTGTTTACGTTACAGGTGAAGAGAGTTGGTTTGGTGACATGAAGGACTCTCTCTAATCCACGACTCTCCATTTAATGCCCATTGAAGAACATGTCATGAAAAATCATATCCGTAAGAGTTAGTTGATATCCCAGGACATCGCAAAGTTACTCTTGGCTTCAGCTTATTCGCAAGGGCCGCTTTCAATTGTAAGTGCTTTTGACAGGTGTGTCCTTTTGTTCAAAAGCTAATCTTTGACCTAACGGCAGGTTTTCATTGAAAGCATCCAGTATGTTTGGAGAGTTGGTGTGAAGTGATTTGTTCATTGGATGACACATCTTACACAGACGGTTTCAGGCCTTCTGTTGTTTCCTACTCAGTTCTTGCACGAGGTGGCCTTGGCGACGTGCCCGCGAGCTATAATTCAGCTAAATAAACCTATAAATGATGAGTGTAAAACAATAATCATGTAATGATTGTTTTAAAATAAATAATTGTTACTGTAAATCGGGTGTTCCCTCCGATAATTTCTTAGGGCAATAAAGGATCGTTTGCTGCGCAGTGACTTCATTTTAGCAGGAGGGTTGTACGTGTCCTGCGCAGTGGCAGCTCCTTTGCTACAAGAAAAATAAAATGATAACGCCATGTTATTATCATTTTATCTTCCCTAGCTCTCTGTAGATGCTGGGTGGGCCTGGGCTGCCCACAGAGGAGGGGAGGAGTGGTAGGCACTCTCCAAGTGCGCATGATGGTTTGGCCGGCCAAACAGTCATGCACTCTTTGCATGTTCTGCACCGGCTGTAATGCACAGCCTGGGTGGAGAACATACACTGGCCCAGTGGCGGTTCGTCCATTGGGGGCGTTGGGGCGTTGCCCCACTAGCCATGGACGACCGTCACTGCATACATACAATTACCGAGTCACATAATGCATGCATATATTTCCTTGAGGTCGGTCTTACTAACTATAGTGACGTCGCTCATCGCGGAGGTGTGGGGGGCGGGCCTGCGCCGGCAGTGAGTGGCAGGCGCTTGCCTGGCAGATAGCAGCAGCGTGGCAGGGAGGGCAGGGGGCAGCAGCAGTGTGTGCGCATTTAGGACAAGTCATTTTTATGACTTGCCCACGCATGCGCACACACGCAGTAGCCCCTTCCCTCCTCCTCCTCTCCTTGCATTTACACAGGCAGAGACCCGGGGGAGCCGGGTCTCATTATGGGCAATATTAGCCCTGCTCCATACAGTCAGTGATTGGCCGGCGCTGTGGGGACGTCACCACGCCCTGGCGTGGACAGGAGGACTGCTTCAAGAAGAACACCAGAGTCCCGAGGAGAGTGATGGCGCGCGCTCCCCCTTCCTCTAGAAACAGAGGTGTTAGTGATTTTACTGATGGCGCTCGCCCTGAACTGAGCATTTTGCTGCCCGGGCCTTTCAAGCTCTCTGTCTGCCAGCCTCGGTCTGTAGTGCCGGCCTGAGCTGCTCTGCCCAGCACGGGAGCTACAACAGATTAGAGATTAACGGTCCGGGCCTTCCGAATTCTTCAAGAGAGGAGCCTGTGCAGCTAAAACTCGCCTCTAGCAGACCCCTCCAAATCATCTTGCAAATGAAAGGTTAAGGTAGGTTTTATTACAGTTTTGTTTAGTCAATTTATAGGACTCCGTGTTTTTTTTTTTTAAATGAAGGAGTGTGCACTTTAAATGAAAGTTAATATGTTCATCTTCGCGCGAGTGTGAAAACTGAAGAGCTTCAATCATGTGAATAAATGCAATGGGGGATTGGAGTTCTAAAATATGTAACCAATTAAAAGAGAAATTGCGATTAAAGGGGCAGGGGTACTAGTAATGCCAGCAATGGTTGGTTTAACCGTAGTGAATTTACCTCGGCACCTGGTGCAGTTTGGCAATAATTATTTTCCCTTTGCCAGGCTTCGATGTCATGTAATCCAATTAATACATCTCTGCAAAGGCCAGCAATGTAACATGACTAATCACCGTATGGCTTTATCATAGCCATACTGTGATTGGCCATTTCTGCTCTTGCCTCTCTTCTCTTCACTTCGTGCACATTGCCGGTTTTGCACATCACCTCGTGAGTCCCCTCGCCTCTGGACTTGTCCTGGGCCGGCCGAAATTACAAACACATTCCAAGTCACAGAAGCGGCGGGCCACAGAGTAAAACAAAAGGTAAACTCTGTTTTGTTTATTTTAAGTTTAAGTGTTTCTATGGTATGCCAATGCCACCGTCGCCAGTGTTCAAATATGCGGCTGTAGGCTAGTGGAGTTTATTTTTAAGGGTGCTGCTAATAATATATTGTGTTTGTAACATATTTATAAATTACAAGCAGGGGAACCAGGCTTGTGTCTCGGCGTCTGCTCAACCTCCTGTGATCCTGAGCAAATCAAAATCTAAATCTCCTCGTGCCTAAATATAAATGAATGTGTCTTTGTGTAAAGTAACTGGTGCTCATGTAAAGCACTCTACTACCATCTTAAAACTTGCTATGAAAAGTGACTTTTGTTTTTCTTGCTACTAGGCAGTAGGGCACGAATTGCTGGCTGTGACTCAGACACACTGCATAAACTATTTAGATTACAATGAATGTCTGGCCTGTCCTATGGATGAAGTGTGACTGAATTTATTTTAATTTTTTCAATGGAGCGAACAGTAAAAAAGTGTGCTTTGTTCGCCCTTGTGAAGAGCAGGGAATCTCGCTTCGCTATAAATCAAAGGGTACTGTAAACTCCAGTGTTTTCAAGCTTCTGTGGTTATGAGGCCTGATCAACTCTCTTTTGTCTTTATTGTCACTTTACATATGCTCTATAATTGGGGTAAGTGCAGGCCCTTATGGTAGCATGCTGATGTGTCAAAAGTCTCAGACTTCCACGGATTTTGACTTTATTTATGGTAACGGCAAGGGAGTCTCCTCTTTAAACACTACAGATGCAGACTTGCCTGCATGTGGCTCTTTTTTGCTAGGCCTATGAAGGAGCCAGCGTTGTTCTCCCCCATTCACAAAATATATATTGTAAACAGTGCACTTTGCTGTTAAAATGAATATAACTTTGCCTGGCCTCCACATGTTTAACTCCGTTCTGTCAATCAGCCTGAGAACTAATATAACCCCATAAAAAAATGTACAGTAAATCGCCACGGACTTCCATAAAAATGTTGTTCCCCCCCCTCTCAGCTCACTACTGTCAGACTTCACCAACCACCACTGACACATAGTAAGTCTTGCTCCTGTAACGAGGTACTGTTGCCATCGCAGCATCAGATGTAAGATGCTTCACTAGCATATTCAGAGGTGTTATCGCAAGGTCTGTTATGAAGTTCTGTAGATATACTGGATAAGCAGCTACTATGTCATTATCATATGAAATCTTTTTATTGATTTATTTACCAACTTACTTTCTCAAATTTGCTTGAAAATGCACCATTTGGCCACTCTGTTTTTCAAAATGTTCTTAGGGGGAAATTCCCTGAACCACTCTTTTGGCGGCAGTCTCTCTTGCCGCCGGTAACTCACGCACAACCTTTATGCCCCACCTCTTTCAAAAGTCACCAGCCGCCACTGCACTGGCCCCCAGACTCCATCTGAGCGTCGAACCATGGAGCTCAGACCAATCACGAAGCTTAGCCAATCAGCAGGGTCGTGATTGGCTAAGGGCGTCTGAGTGCCTGTGTGCTTCCTGGTTCCTGCGTTGTAGCAAGAAGGGCGGAGTAGAGGCGGCTGCTGGTAAAGTATGTTTAATCTCTTCTCCCCCCATTTTTTCTTTCTTTTTAAACTGCCCCTCCACTACTGGCCTGTAGCAGCTACTAATAGTCCTGCGTTTGGAAATTATGAAGTTCACAATTAAATATATTTTATGCCTAAAAATTGAAATATACAACATTTCTGTTAGAGTGTTAATGATTGTTTATGTTCTTTTTTTGTTTCTTTTTTGATGGCACATTACAATGCAAAAACCTCCACAGCCATAAAACTCTTGTTTCGTCCCTCAGATACATGGATTTCTTCAGGGCTATGGAGAAGTAAAATACAGTTTATATAGCTTTGAATTGGCAAAAAGGGTGATAGTTACATGTCTTGAATAAATGGCATTACCTAGTCTGCAAAACAAGATCGTCTGACACCTATAAGAGTATATAGGCCGACTGTGCCCAGTGCTGTACATGTATTTAGAAAGACAAAATAAAGGCGTGTGCATAGTCCTATAATCGCAGTAAGGTTGAGGTAGAAATACTCTGGACATGACAGAGATGTCAAAGTAACGCTGTATGAGGGCAAACTTGGATCTCAGCACGAGATAGTCATAGCCACTAGTAGTGATGAGCGTAATACACTGGGACCCCTCAGTTTTTGTTGTTGTTTTTTTTGTTTTTTTTTATTGGTGCAAGTCGTTTATTGCACATTTCGCAGGTAAATTCACAAGGTCACGCCTACAACCTCTACAGGCCGGCTGCATTCGTAGACAGTACGTGTAGGGCAGTGTTAGATGTACAGAGCCATTTAGCCGACATCCATAGGACCGGCGGCGTTGTATCAATCAGCATTTACATGTTAATGCAGTGCATCACATTCATTATTGCATATCATTTCTCTTACATTTTACTTTTTATCATTATCTGGAACCTTAAGAACAAGAAACGAACAAGAACCATTTTAACTTTAATCACTGCGTCACAGCACTCTCCCTCCTCAGTCTAATGATGGCAAAACTGTGCACCCCTGAAGCATCTATATGACAATCCATTCTATTGGTATCATTCGTCACTGACCATTGAGTGCGCCTGCAGATAATCCCTCAGATACGTCCAGTAGTCTTTAGGACGTGAGCCAGCCGGCAAGTCCTCCTCATAAGTCGCTAGTGTATCCCGGCAGTATGTTAAGTCTTCTAGCCAATCTTTCATCTTTGGCCCCATTTTCCCGTTCCAATGCATTGCAACCCTCCTTTTAGCCATTAAAAGAGCAATCACACAAAACTTTCGCTTTTTCGCTCTGAGCTGCGGGACAAGGCCTAACAAACAGATTTTAATCGTGCAGTCGAGCTTCTCCCCAAGCATTGCACTGATTGCCTGCACCACCCGCACCCAGTACTCTGTCACCAAATGGCATTGCCAGGCTAGATGTATGAAGTCCGCGTGTTCTCGCTGGCATCTCACACATCTCGAATCTTCACGTAAACCATATCTATGGAGTCTCTCAGGTGTGTAGTACATCTGATGTTTGTATTTATAATGAATTATCCTAAGGTTTCCATTAGGTGTTAGCATACTGGTGAGTAAACAGGTCGTTTCCCAGTCCTCCTCAGACAGCGTGTCGTTCAATAGTGTGTTCCATTTTCCTCTCATCTTTTCAGTGTTTCCCCCTATGTCTCTCTGCAAACTTATGTATAATCTGGACACCAGGTGTGTGGCGGTAGGAGTCGCCAGGATCAGCTGCAGTGTGGCCAGAGTTTGAGGCTCCTCCGGGAAAGTAGTAAAATGGTCCCTTACTGCTCTCTGTAGTCTGTAATAGTTAAAGCTAAATAACAATGTCGGATGATTAATATAGTGCAGTTTGTCCAGTGTTTGAAAAACCCCGTCTTTGTACAAATCCCCCATTGTGTCAATGCCAGCATGTCGCAGCAAGTCCATCCCCACCGGTTCCTGAGTGACCGACAGAGCTGGGTGATTTGCCAGCGGGAGCTTCGGTGCATACAGTGGTAATTTGCCAGCTGCCTTACCCTTCAGTTTCCAAGCCTCAATGGTGGTGTTCACTGGATTTATGTCTCGGTCATGTATTCTAGGTCGCTTATGTGTCAATATGTTGACTAATGGGATTGGGTCAGCATCGCCCGTTTCCACCGCTACATGCGTTAGAAAGGGGATCTCGTGAAACCAATAATGCGCGAATTGCGCCTGGGCGCAGAGATAATATAGATACATGTTTGGGACCTTGAAACCTCCCCGCTCATACGGTAGCGTCATCGTTTGCAATTCTATTCTAGCTTGCTTACCCTCCCAGAGTAGACTCAGTACTAATTTGTTAATGTTGCGGAACACCTCTGCCGGAGGTCTAATGGGGATGTTAGCAAATAGATATAGGAACTTGGGCAGCAACACCATCTTCACAATAGCAGCTCTGTCCGCTAATGACAGTGGCAAGCTATTCCACCGTTTGATTTTATCTTCTAGAGACGATATCACTCTACCATAGTTAGTTCTAATGACTAGTTCTGGGTCCCTATGAAACCATACTCCCAGGTATTTGGTAGGTTCATCTTGCCACTCTAGTGGGTAATCCATTTTGGACGGGGCAGTGCTGTCCGTCAACGCCAGGACGAGGGATTTTGTCCAGTTTATCTGTAGTCCAGAGTAGTGGCCATATTTTATGTATTCACACAATAATGGGTTGAGGTGCTGTTCCGGGTTTTTGACATAAACTACCATGTCGTCCGCGTACAATGATATGTGTATGGGGCGTGTCGGGAGTTGTATGGCCGAATAGTGGTGATGTTGTCTAATTTTACAAGCCAACGGCTCCAATACTAAAGCAAAAAGCATCGGGGAGAGTGGGCATCCCTGTCTCGTCCCGCGACATATTGCAATCGGTTCTGAAACATGTTTGTTAACCCGGATACGTGCTGATAAGCTCGTGTAAAGCATGGAGACCCACTGTGTAAATATAGGAGGAAATCCCATCCGTATCATTACTGTGTGTAAAAATTTCCAGTCTATCGTGTCGAACGCTTTAGCAGCGTCTAAAAGTACCGCCACAGCTTTGACCTCTGGTGCCAGATAATGGGCTAGTGCAAAAAGTGTGCGCGTGTTGTGTGTAGTTGACCTGTCCGGTATGAAGCCGGACTGGTCCGGTCTCACCAGTAGTGGCATTAGTGGTTTGAGTCTCGCAGCCAGGAGGCTCGCTATTATTTTCGTGTCCACGTTTATGAGGGATAGGGGGCGGTAAGAGTCGCATCGTTCCGCATCTTTCCCTGGTTTTAGTAATGCAATCAGCATGGCTTCCCTCATAGACGCCGGTAGAGTTTGCGCCTCGTGTGCCGCACCGTAAAGCCGGACCAGATGCGGGGCCAATAGATCCGCAAAAGCCTTGTAAAATTCTATTGTGAATCCGTCAGGCCCTGGAGCCTTGCCGTTTGGCAAATGTTTGATAGTGTCTACAACGTCTTCCACCGTGATAGGGCGAGCCAGATATTCTCTGTGACTATTCGACAGCCACGCGATTTCTACATCTGCCATGTATGTCAGCATGTCGTCCTGTGGCATCGAGGGACGTGCCTCATACAGCTGACCATAAGAGGTCATGGATTCACCCAGAATGACTTTAATGTCACGTGTGATTGCTCCCTCTCGAGTTTTGAGCGTGGTGATATGTTGTGGCGGTCTACCCTTGCATATTTTCTCGGCCAGTGCCCTGCCCGGTCTACCTCCCTCTCCATATACTCTGGCAGTCTTGCGCTTGGTTATGTAATTTAGTTAATCTCTTGCAAATTGCTGGTGTTCCTGCAGGAGCGCTTGGATATTCCCCAACAATGTGATGTCCCTAGTCTGTGCATATCGCTGTTCTAGTGCTTGTATAGCTTTTTCCCGCTTGCTCAATTGCTGCCGTATATCTACAGAATGCCCGTGGTAGTACTAATGCATACTCCCCGCAATGTAGCTTTGAAAGCTTCCCATAGGAGGCACGGATCTTCCGTCGTAGGTAATTTAGATCAAAGTATTCCACTATTGCTTTGTGGATAGTGTCCGTGTATAGCGGGTCTCGCAAAGCTTCAGCATTAAACCGCCATGTGAAGGGCGAAGGTTCATAGTGTGGTATTTGCAGTGCCAAGAGCACAGGGCTGTGGTCCGATAGTGTTCTCGGCAAATGGCTTACAGAGATGCTCCATGCCACCACCTCCCGCGTGCCTATCCAGTAATCCAGCCTAGACCAGCTATTGTGTGCCGCAGTTTTATGTGTCGCTAGTAACTCCCCTGGGCGTTGAACTCTCCATATGTCAGTCATCTGTAAATCAGTTAGTGCATCAAGTAGTGTCGCTCTCGCGCGTGTATGCGGTTCTAACGTGTTCGGTGATCTATCTAACCCATCTCGTAGTGCGATGTTAAAATCTCCACCCCATACTATGTGTTCGATCTGGAGATGGGCTATGGTTTGCCATAATTTCGCAAAGAACCCCGGGTCATCTGTGTTGGGGCCATACGTGTTCACCAATGCAATTTGACGATGTCTCACCGTGCCAATGACAATAACGCTTCGCCCTTCGGCATCCCTGTGTACGGCCGAGATCTCAAAGTGTACCCCCTTCCGTATTAAAATGCTGACACCTCGAGAGTACGTGGAGTAGTGTGAGTTGGTAACAGATTCTGCCCATCTAGCGCCCAAGGTGGGGTCGGTATTAGCAGCCAAGTGTGTCTCCTGAAGAAAGGCTATGTCTACATGTAATCTATCAAAGTAGGCAAAAATCTGACGTATCTTCTTCGGATTTCCCAGCCCTCGAATGTTCCATGTGATGAATTTCAGTGCGGTGGATCGTGTCTTGTCAGAATGGTGTGAAGTTATCCTGATACGTTATGTGACAAAATGCTGTGGGTGCAATTATTTGGTAATGCCCTGTGATGAATTTCAGTGCGGTGGATCGTGTCATGTCAGAATGGTGTGAAGTTATCCTGATACGTTATGTGACAAAATGCTGTGGGTGCAATTATTTGGTAATGCCCAAGTCTAGGTTGCAGTGTACAGTGTTTCGCAGTGTTCGTGGCGATAACAGAGGTCGCAATGCTTCTCAGACACAGTGAATTAGTTCGAACATCCCCCAAGTCCTCTTCCCTCCCCCCACCCACTTCAGCACCCAAACTTTGCCAAAGTCATCCCCTTAAAGTAACAGAACAGTCAATAGAACTGTAATAGGGGCACACCCGCTTGGGGGTGTCGCCAGGTACACACTTCTCCACCCACATAGTGAATGTGGACAGGTGCATATGCAGTTCTCTGAATTTATGTGTGCCTAACCCACACTTCTCCCGCCAATCGCTCTTGGCAGCCAATGCAACAACACATAACTATCTGTCATGAAGCGCAGTGTATCCTCAGTATTTCGCAGCTAATCTATCAAGGAAGCGTGCCCCAATCTCTTCCTCCCTCCATCACCCTTTGTCCGGTGCGGACCATGAGGTTACTCACTGTTCAAGTCGCGGGCGTGGTGCCAGAGCGCAGTCCGGATCCGCTCATAAGGCACCACTATACGCAGTCTATGTAGGCCAAATACCTCAGTTTTCTCGCCGTGTGCCACGTGTCGCTGTAGATTCAAGTATGCTATTCTGGCGAGAGCGCGTTTCACGCAGCGCTTGTTTGTGGCAGCTCCTCTGTTTTTAACCTACCTGTTTTGCCTATTTGGGTTAAATATTATTTTTTCACTTACCCCCTGATTTTAAATCGCCTGGCCTCTTACACCCCCTCCTCTGTCCCCTCACTCACACTCTAATTGTGGAAGCACCGCGCTTTGCGGGTCCTTTGCCCTAACTTGTGGCGGCCATCTTGGGTGAGTGGGGCAGCGCGTGTGGAAGTCCTTCCTCGATCTCTGGAGGAAAGTATTTAGGTAGCCATGCTGACGCGCAGCGGGTACGCGCTGCGGGGACGCCGTACTGACGCCGGAGTTACGCCAGAGTTCAGCCCGTCTGTGCCCGTCCGGGCCCAGACGGGCTCAGGGCTGGTCCCTGTGCAAGATCCGTTGGAGCCACAACGCTCGCGTATCAGGTATGGCAGGGAAGACCTCATGTCACGCCGGACTCGCCACCCGACCTCTTGTAAATATGCCCGGGAAGGGTCACCACCATTTCTGACGTGCAGAGCATGTAGTGTGGGTCTGGAAACGATCTCCGTTAAATCAGCACTTTCCATCGCGCTGCTGAACTGTCGGTCGTTGCCTAGCCACGCTATTGAGATTAATTCCCTTATATTGGACCACGAGCTGGATGTGTTATTCTTAACCGAGACCTGGATCTCCTCCAGCTCGGGTCCCGATATAGTTAGAGCACTCCCCCCTGGCTATCTTATTTTACATCAGGATAGGCCTGTTGGGAGGGGAGGAGGAGCTGCTATCCTCTATAGGGACTCATTAGTCTGTAAGGTCCAGGAGGGAGGGGTGAGCGACTGCGAGAGCCTTCAGTTCTCTCTTCGCCTATGCCCTACCGCATCTCTGGCGGGTTTGCTTATCTATCGACCTCCGGGCGCTCTGGGTAACTTTCTCAATTCCCTCTTGGAAACTACTGCTCTCCTTGCCTCGTCCACGGGTAATTTCGTTATGTTAGGCGATTTCAACATTCACCTGGACGACCCTCTCAATCCCCTGGGAGTAGATCTGCTAGGTGATCTCAAAGCATTTGGGATTTATCTTGCCAATTCGGGTGCTACTCATGTTAAGGGCCACCTGCTGGACCCTTTACTCTCCAATTTAGTGGGCCTCAGTGCATTTCCGTCGATGGCTTTACCCTGGACAGACCACTTTATGGTATCTGCCCAGTGGCAGTTCGATATTTCAGCTGCGCTGGCCCCTAGGGCCTCCATCTGGAACAGAGCCTGGTCTAGGCTCCCAGCGAACACCTGGGCGGCATATTTGGAGGCGTCACGACCTCCCCCGGGGCTCAATCCACTTGCTGCGGACGAGAACCTTAACATCTGGTTCACCAACTCTTTGGATGCTCTCCTTCCCAACTTGTTAAGGGTAAGAGAGTAGGATCGGCACCCTGGTATACACCAGAACTGAGAATGTTAAGGAAGGGTTGCAAGAGGCGGGAGCGGTCCTGGAGGAAAGACTGGAGCGAAACGAGCCGTAGAGAATATCGGGCGGCTCTTAGTACCTACAAGTCTGCTATTCAGGCAGCTAAAACTGGATTCTTCACGGAGAGAATTGGCTCTGCGGCCAACTCCTCGAAGGAATCGTTTAGGGTCATCAAAGAACTGTTGAAAGCTCCCGAACCTCAGGTCACTCACGAGGACCCACTTGAGAAATGCTCAGAGCTGGCCACCTTTTTTAAAACCAAAATAGATAACATCCTTGCCTCCCTTCCTCCACTAACGGAGGACGTTTCCTCGTGGGACAGTCCAGGGTTTCAATCCAGGGTGCGTCTGGTGGAACTGGATTCTCTTGGTCCGGTTACTGTGGAAGAAGTTCTCACAGTCTTAACATCTATGAAAAGTGGCTCTCCTAAAGATCCTGCTCCCATGAAATACCTGAAGCAGGTGGCTCATACCATCGGCGGGCCGGTGACGGACCTCATAAATCTGTCTTTTGCCCAAGGAGTAGTACCCCCTAGTTGGAAAGGTGCGGTCGTGAAGGCCCTTTTAAAGAAGCCGAACTTGGACCCAGCCGACCTTGCCAATTTTAGGCCTATATCCCTGCTTCCCGGCATCAGTAAGGTGGCCGAGAAGCTGGTGAATAGTCGCCTCTCACGCTTTTTGGAGTCTAACGTCCTTCTGGGCAATTCTCAAACTGGGTTCCGTCCTGGTCAGGGGACCGACACCGCCTTGCTGGCAGTCGTGGAGAGTGCAAGGAGCATTTTGGATTCAGGGGGATCAGTGGCAGTGATCCTCCTGGACCTCAGTGCTGCCTTCGACACCGTAGACCATCAGGTGCTTCTCCGACGGCTGTCAGGGGTGGGGGTCTCCGGGATGGCCCTCAGGTGGTTCGTCTCCTTTTTGGAAGGCCGGTCATTTGAGGTATGGGAAGGACCGGAGAAATCATCCTCAGTACCTCTCCAGTGCGGTGTGCCACAGGGCTCTTCGTTGAGCCCTACTTTATTCAACATCTACATGGCCCCCCTGAAGAGGGTGGTACTGCCTCTGGGTATTAAGATCATCAGCTATGCTGATGATACCCAGCTGGTAGTAGGCCTCCCTCAATCGACCCACCATCCCGACCGGTTGCACACATGCCTGGAGAAGATCTTTACTTGGATGTGTAGCTCAGCCCTCAAGCTTAACGGCTCGAAGACGGAACTGATGCTGCTGGGGAACTCATCACCTTCTTTATCTCCCAGCAGCTGGCCCAGTTGTTTGGGACCCGCGCCCACCCCTAAGCAGGAGATCAAGAGCCTCGGGGTGTGGCTTGAGCAGGACCTCTCCTTTAAAACTCACGCGAAAAAGACCTCAGGCGTGTGTTTTGGCCTGCTCCGCTCAGCCCGGAAGATCTTGCCTCTACTGCCAGCAGCCTCTAGGAGGTTACTTATTCAGGGGCTTATCATCTCGCGGTTGGACTTTAGTAATGCCTTGTTTCTGGGTGCCCCGGAAGGTACACTAAATAAACTGCAGCAGGTGCAGAATGCGGCCGCTAGGCTTCTGTTGGACGTCCCGAGGCGTCAGTCTGCTCGCCCTGCACTGAAGGCGCTACATTGGCTTCCCGTTAGGGAGAGGGTTAAATTTAAGTCACTTTGTATAGCCCACAAACTTTTACAGGGGAAAGGGCCACCTATCCTTGAGGATATGGTCCAATCCTATAAGGCCCCCCGCTCTCTCCGCTCCGACCATCAACACCTGTTGCAGGTTCTGAGGGTGAGGAAAGAAAGATCTGGTGGACGTAGATTCTCCATAAAGGTGGCCACCCTGTGGAATTCCCTCCCTCTGTACCTGCGTTCGGAAGCAAGTTTTTTACGTTTTCGTAAACTTCTGAAAACTTTTTTGTTCCCCGCCTGATTTCTGGTGCTGATGTGACGCTGCTATTCTCTGGATAAGCGCGGGGATGCCTTATGGTAACCAGGCGCTATATTAAAACTCGTAATAATAATAATAATAATAATTGTCAGAACCGATACCAAAATTGTGGCGTGTCTGGCAGAGCGTAGTCCTTCACATCGGCGTGATTTTGAGCCCTTTGTCAACTCAGTCGTTGTCACTGCCTCGGTCCTCTCGGTCTCGTGCTTTTCGTCGTCGTCCCAGTGTTTTGACGTATTCATGTGCTGCTTGGACAGTGAGGAGGACCACGGGTTTTCCCGCATTGGTGATTTTGAGCTTTGCTGGATATAACATTGCGTATTCAACGCCTAGTTCACGCAATTTATTTTTTACAGGCGCGAATTCCTTGCGTGCTAGTTGCACAGCCATGGTGTGGTCAGGATAAAATTGTAAGGTGTTTCCCTGATATGTGATGTCACCCTTTTCCCTGGCCAGCCTAAGAACTGTGTCCCTGTCTCTGTAGTTGAGCATACGGGCGATTATCACACGCGGTGGTGCTCCCGGTTTCGGCGTAGGTGCCAAGGAGCGATGCGCTCGTTCCACAAGGAAGACCGATGACAATTGCTCTGCGCCGAACAGTTCTTTTAGCAACTTCTCGATGTAGTCTTCCATTTTGCCCGTGTTTGTGGACTCCGGCAGGCCTGCTATTCTGACGTTGTTGCGCCTGGACCTAGCTTCTTGATCCTCCACCTTTGCGCGCAATATCTCCAGAGTTTTTTCCATACCGCCACATAGCCTAGTTGTGGACTTAGACTCGTCCTCCACCTTTGATATCCGTTGTTCCGCCTCCACCAGTCGCTCGCCATGTTTATCAAGTTTGGCGGCCATGTTGTCCACACGCAGTACCACGTTGTCTAATTTACTATTCATTTCTTGTAGGCTTTGTTTTATAGCTCGTAGGACCGTCTCCATGCCTGTCCCATCGCATGCCTCGCTGTCTCCTTCCGTGTCCGACGTCATCGCAGTGTTTTTTGGTTGCTTTCTCGCCTCAAACTGCAGTTTAGTTAGTTGCTTTTCTGGTTTCCCCATGGTACAGCAGCGCGATAGGGCGTTACGCCGTGCTTTCCCTGCAGTGACAGTGTTCGAATCTCGTGAGGCGTGTTCGTTGTCCACTGAGGTCCTGTTTTATTCATCAGGCATTCAACACGTTCGCCGGAACTTTGTGACGGTTTGCCAGTAGAATCGCGCGGTAGTTCTCCGTGGATTCGCGTCTCCCACTATAGGACCTCCTTCTGTGCTTGTTATGCTGGGGGTGAATCCTTCAGCACATGAGCTCGGGAACTTCTATGTGTGCCAGTGTAGGGTCCAGAGTGTAAGCTCTCGCATGCATCTTCAGCAAATGTCGTCTCCTGTACTCGTGGCGCCTAACTTATAGTTGCGCGCCGTCTGGTGTAGTTCGCATTCAGTAGCCTGCCGTGTTAGTCTACATGTGCAGCCTCACCTTCTGCCGACGACGGCTGTAATGCCAGAAACCGGTCCCCGGAAGCTTGTCTCCTTTCTGGTGAAGAATTGGCTTGGTAGTTTGGTCTGCCCTGTTCCCATGATGCACTGGGCCAGGGACAGACTAATATGCATATAGCCAGGTTCTGAGCTGGGATGGGGCAGTGAGCTAAATAACGGTGATGGATCAAGCCCTGATCTTTGGACTGGGTAAGAGTGGTCTGCTTAATTCAGACACTCTGTTCATCACCACCCCCTTTTCTGAATCGCCTCACCTTCTGCAGCCTCGCCCAGGAAAGTTCGCCTCCTATCCTCTGATGGTGCCTCATCAGCGTCGCGGTTCGCCTGTCGGTCCTCAAGGTGCATCGAGGGGCGCGCTTTGTGTTGCACCAGCCAGCATGCACGTTCTTTCCCAACGGTAGTGGCCACATGCACCTGCTTGTCGAAGCGGCTACGCTGTTGGGTCCCGGTGAGGTCCCGATGCTTACTCACGTATGCTCGTCAGATCTTGCGCTCCACTGCAGCCGCCATCTTGTGGTTCCTGGAACGCAAACCGGCATTCAGTGTTTGTGAAGCCCGTGGCTCCTCGGCGCAGTCGTGATAGGGCATAGGTTGTTCGTGTCGCTTTTATGCTGCAGGCAGTTCGGGACAGTACACTTGCCCGGTCCTCCATCAACCACGGTAGTCAGTAGGTCCAAGCATCGGGGTCCGCCATCTTGGCACACATCGCTTTCCTGCACCGTTTCACTGTGATATGTCCGCCGCCTCTACTTTTTTCCCAGATTCAGCTACATCAGTCGTTAGGTAGCACTTTCCGATACATCATGTGTTCATTTTCGGAGTTCCGGCGGTATTTTTCGCGGGTTTAGGCCGCTGTTCTGCCACCCGTCCGGCGGAGCTGACTCACGAGTCAACCATCCCGCTGTGCGCCCTCTAGCGCCCCTGGGACCCCTCAGTTTTGATCTGGTAAGTACCTATTGGCCCTACTAAGTCGATGTTGCTGTAGTGGTGCATGCGCTAATATCTGCAGTTGATATTTGCCATATTGGTCCAATAATGTTGTTAAAACACGTGGTTTAAAAGTACGTTCGATAAAGGACTGGTTCTTTCCCTAAAGTTGTTCTAAGGGAAATAGTATATTTAACAGCATGTTGGGTCAGTAACATTGGAAAAACCGTGTTGTAAATGGGCTTTGATTTCCCCTTCGCAAATAGTTTTGGGCAGTAGTGACAAATGGCACCTCTATTGTGAAGGAGGGCGGTTAGCATACCCACAAACATCCAAAAGTGCATGCCCATATATAACCTTACGCAGCCAAAGTGTTTCTGTGATGTTTATTGTCCCCTTTGGTCCTTTTTGGGGTGATAGGGGTGTCTTTTTGGGGAACATATCCCATTTTCTGTGTATTTTTCCCCCTAAATGGACAATAGACAAAAAAGATGATATCAATTTCTCTCATTGGCTGTGTGCTGGGGAAGGAAAGCTGGTACCCTGGCTTGCCCTATGATTGCCTTTGCACGCCCTGGTCACATCAGTCAAGTAGGCAGAGGCTGGAATTGAGCATGAACAAGACTCATGTTTACGTTTGTAGTTTCTGCTCTTCACCTCGCTCTAAGCCTGAAAGCAGTAAATAGCGACCCAAAACTTACCGAACCCATTACGGCATTTACTAAGCGAACAATGTGTGTGATATATATATATATATACACTGAAAAAAACAAGACTTATAGAGATGTTATATTTAGGCTCAGGTTTCACTCGTACAAAACCATCGAAATTCAACAGTTATACTTATCTGAGCTAACTATAACTTGCACCCTTGCAATGGATTGCTTATGAACGCACATATTACATCACTCATGACATGCTCAGTGACCTCACCAATGACCTCTCAAAGGAGATCACTGATGACATCATCCAGTGATTGCGAGTGTTTTCTGAAAGTTTGAGTGTTAAAGATGTGTAGTAAAATACTACAAATGTTAAGTTAGTAAACTTTCGGCCAGATTCATGAAACGAAAATCGGCTAGCAAAGGGCCAGATTCTGAGAATCTGGCCCCTTGCGAGCGCAATTTTTTAATTTGGAATTCATCATCCCAAATGCAAAAATCGCTATTATAGAATTCGCAATTGTGCGAGGAATTGCATTTAAGGAATCACTATTTGAGATTCCTTAAATGCAATTCATGAAACATTTAAATCGCAATTTTGGGCCACTATTTACCGCGAAGTCAAACCTCGTGGTAAATAGCGGAAACTTAGAAAAATGCACTTAAGTGCATTTTTCTAAGTTGTATGTTACACACACGCATGTCCTTGGGACATGTGTGTGCGTAACACCAGCATCCAATGTCATTTCAGGGGTGCAACAGGGTGTCCTTTGGACACCCCTGCAGCCTTGAAATCGCAAACTCAAAAGGCGAATCACTAATAGCGATTCGCACATTGATATGTCTTCCCATTCATTCCTATGGGCCTTTAGACCCATAGGGATGAATGGGGAGTTATTCCTTATTTGCGATGAGCAATTAGCTAATCGCAAACAAGGAAGCTGTAGGAATCGCAATAAAAATTTCGATTTTTACATGAATCCCGTTTTGCAAGTCTGTAATAGCGATTCCTTAATAATCGCTATTACAGACTCTCAAAAGGGGACTTTGATGAATCTAGGGGTTTGTGTACTACTAATGAGTGATACCATTTGTAATACATATTGTGTGAGTGACTTTGTGTATCCATGTGTGAGTAGCTGTCTGAGTGACTGTGGGTGAGTGAGTAGCTGTACTGGTGTGTGTTTGGGTGTGTTAGCTATGGTATGGGTGAGCGAGTGGCTATGTGAGGATGTACAAGTGAAGTGGTGCATAAGTGTTGTATGGGTGAGTGAGTGGGTGTGTGTGACTGAGTGAGTAAATGCGAGAAAGGCTGAATGGGTGAGTGTGTACTTGTATTTCTGACTGTATAAGTGAGTGAACACGTGGTAACATATGTATGAATAAGTGAGTGTGTGTGAGTAAATGTATGAGTGTGTGAGTAACTGTATGGGTGACTGATTCAGTGCACGAGTGACTGCATGGGTGAGAGAGTGGCTGTATGGGTGAGTGAGTGGGTGCATGAGTGGCTGTATGGGTGAGTAAGTGGTTGTGTGAGTGGGTATATGGGTGAGTGGATATGTGAGTGGCCCAATGGATCAGTGAGTGGGCGTGCGAGTGCTTGTATGGGTCTGTGAATGGGTATGTGAGTGATTGTGTGGGAGGGGATGTAAGAGACATTCTAAAGGTGTGTGTGTGTGAGAGGTCCTGTGGATGATGTCATCAGAGATGTCATTTGGGGCGTAATTAATAGTTGGCTCTGGTAACTGTAATTCTGAATTTCTATGGTTTTGTATGAGTGAAATCTGAGCCTAACTATAACGGCCCTATAACCTTTGTTTTTTCAGTCAATTTCTATGTTTTTTTGTAATTCTATTTCCTAACTATAACGTCCCTGTAACTTTAATTTTTTTTCAGTCAATTTCTATGTTTTTAAATTTTATTTTCTAACTGTAACCTGTAAACTTTGATAGTGCTTGTGTGAGTGGCTACATAGGCTGGTGAGTGTGTGTATGAGGGGATGTGTGAGTGGCTGTATGAGTCTGTGAGTGCCTATGTGTGTAAGTGGGTGTGTGAGTGACACTATGGATTTTGGGCAGGTGCATACTTAGGCCCTTATTATGAGTTGGGCGGTCCGACCGCCCAAACACTGTGGCTGCCAGGAGACCAGAGCACCAGCGGTCTCCCGACTGCCGTATTACAAGTGAGGTGGCTGCAGGGATATTGCAGCGGTGGTGATTACTTTTCCATATGTATCCATTCCTTTGTGAGCATTTTGACTGCATTTGTGTCGGATGCACAATTATGCATGATATATGTGGAAAAATACTGCCTACCCTTTGCCTGAGTCGAGCCAATATGTGGGCAGTCCAGGCAATAGGTGTATGGTACAAAAAGGACTCACCCGTACATCACCACAAACAGGGTCGTAATCCTCAGGGTGAAGATGATGCTGTGAAGGGGGGACCTGGAGAAAGGGATGCACATCAAAGTCTAACCGAAAGAACAGGAAGAGATTGAGAACGCACCCCAAATCGTTCATTTCTGCTGGACATCGGTGAAACTCCCCTGTACTGCCCTATGGCCTTAATAAGGACCTGAGGTTATTTAAAAGGGAGAACCAGGGACTCTGCTCTCACCAGGAGACGACAAGAAAGAAACGACTCGTCACAGTCACTAAAAATCGGATTGCCCTCCATTAGGTCAACAATCCATTCACCTCCATTAAGTATTTCAGATTGTTTTTCAACGTGAAATACGAGGGGAAACGCATTTGATTTGCCTTTGCCAAGCCCAAGAAGCTAGGAGTTTTTGTGCCGAACTGCAGTGAAGCTTCAGCTGGGGCACCTGCTACGTTTATGTTTGCAAGTGCTTACAGTTGAGGGTTTATTTCTGTGAAATGCACACCAGGGCCAGAATTGAACCGAATTTTTTCCCAGAAGAGTTCCCAATTTTGGCGAAAACTTGTACTTTCATCTGGTTAATTAGTGAGTGCTACCTCGTTGGTTAAATGTCTCGTGCATATTCTGCCCTGTAGCTGCATCAAGGACCACAAGTTAATATTTCCAGTAACCTTGTGTGCATGTAATTTTAGCGATATCATTATTCCTTGAGCGTCTTTACCCACAAATCTGTGATAATGTGAATCTTCGTCCTGAGAAGACGACGAGAATACAAAGAAGTGAATCGCCACCAAACAAGGGTACTCCCTCTTGACTAAATGAAGTAAGTGCTTCTTCGCTTGATGGAGATGTCCTCGTATTCCTCTGGATCAACAACATGTCACCAAAATTGTCTGGAAACGCGCTT
This sequence comes from Lissotriton helveticus, assembly GCF_964261635.1. Lineage (NCBI taxonomy): Eukaryota > Metazoa > Chordata > Amphibia > Caudata > Salamandridae > Lissotriton > Lissotriton helveticus. Next base: position 1,001,572,918 of record NC_136061.1, read on the forward strand.
GGGGTCCTTTTGTTAAGTTGTCCATCGATTGGGGAAAAGGCAGGAAAACCGTTGCATACTACTAAAGAATATGGGCAGGGGGGCCGTGCAGTGCCCCTCCCCAGGCTGAATTTGTCCATGGGATCCCATCCCATGAGGCCCGATATGCTATGCTGGGTGCTCTGGAGTCCAACCAGGGCACCCAGTCTGCACCATTTGGGACTATGGAGGGGTTGAATATCCCCACGGTCGCTGCCGCCCACCTCCAGCGGGAGCCGGCATTTCTCCCACACACAGGGAGCTGCTAAACATGCATCTCCTTCTGTGTTTGAGCAATCCTTTCGTCTGTTTCCCTGTCCACATGACAGCGGGCAGGGCAACAGACAAAAACTCTGTTTGACAGCTCCCTCTTACTGGGAGCCGAGTTAGTGTTTGCTCTGACTTGACAGGAGCCGTCAAAGCTCCCGCCAAAGCTCCCGCCAAGTCAGAGCAAACCGCTATGTACCGGGGGTGGACATAGCAGGAGCCGGCCCTAGGTGGTGGCAGTCCACTGGCCCATTATTGGCTCCAGGATGGGGCCACGCAACACCCCCTACTTTCACAGGCCTTCCCCAGGGAGATGGTGGTGGTCCCCGGGGCTATATAGGGACCGGTGAGGTGTGGGGGGTGCGCGATCCTCCTCCCGTTACTATAATTGAATTTTCTCCAGGGAGGTGGTGTTCCCTGTGGCCCGTGTGGTCCGCACGGCCCCCACCATACCAAAGACCCAGTAAGGGGGGGGCGGGGCGGGGGCACATGGCCACCTGCCGTTGCTGAAAAAAAATCCTGGGGAGATGGTGGTCCCGGGGGCTTTTAGGAGCAGGAGGAGGGGGCTCTGTGCGGCCCCCTCTAATATTTAAATAAAGCCTTGGGGAGGTGGTGGTACCTGGGACTAAAAATAACCCTAGAAGTGGGGCCCCATGCATTCACCTCGTAATTTTTTCTTAATGCCCATATGTCCCAGGGACATGGCCCTCCTGGGGGCTATAAGCAAGCGTGGAAGAGTGCGCTTGTGTTTTTTTGTTCTTTTGCTGTGGATTTGCGACTCGATTTCTTGGCAATATATATTTTTTTAAGTCTTTTTTTGTCCTGGGGGACACGAGGACCAGAGCTAAGAGATCAGGGTATTCCTACCCTCTCACTGTTTTTTTTTAACCTTTTTTTGGGGGGAACTCGGCCAAGTCCCGAGATGGCTGCCAACACTTCCTGGTTGAAGTGTTGGAAGCCATTCCGACTTTAGCACAGGGACTGTCGGATCCTCGGAGGATCGGCACCTCTAGACATCCAAATTTGGATTTCCTTTAATATCTCCAAAACTACTGAATGGATTTACACAAAATAACTTAAAAGGGTGATCTCTTGAACAAAATCTACCTTTTTGCCTAATGTGGTGTAATCCTGTCCAGCAGTTTGGGCTGTACTTTTAAATCCCTAAGCTATGGGAATTAACATGGGAAACCCACTTTTTTTTACCCCACCCCCTTTTTTTCAGCCCTTGCTTCATGGATCACCCCGCAACTTTACATGCACAACTAGAATCACTAGAACACTTTTTGGGGGAAATTTTGTGAAGCGTCGTCAAACAGAGCCAACGTTATCAGCAAGTCAAAAAACGCTTTTCCTATGGAAACATGGTCCTGCCTTTAGCTACCTACTAGCAACTTGCTTGCACTCCTTATGTCCCTCTTTTTCCCCATCCAACTTGTATTTTCAAATATTGCACTTGAACCTCATAGAAAAACATACTTTTTAGTTTCTTGAGTGCCTTGGAGAACTTGTAAAGGACTGCAGAATCACATCTCCTACGTGACTAGTTGGACAAATCCTTTAATTGCAGTGAGAGAGAGAGAGAATATTCTCAGTCAATCATAATATTACTGGTACTTCTTTAGAATTCATTGAGTCATTGTAACTCCCAGGGGTCCTGAGGAGTAGGAGTAGCAATCTACAGATGTGAAGGTAATTGTTAGGAAGGAGTTGGTGGCCTTGGCATAAACGGTATGTACCAAGATAAAAACTGAAGGATAGATACATGAGAGTTGCACCCTGGTCCTCTTTTCACCCGTAGCTACTATACTAGCTTGAAAGACCACAGAGCCCAAAATAGTGTAGTGACTGAAGGCAGGCCCTCTAGTGCCCTATGTGGCTTAGCCATTCAATGTTTCTTAGATATTGCAAGCTTTGCATAAATCGAAAGAAATTAGTGTACCCTTGCCTCAACCGACCCCATCTCAGTATTCGCTTTGCATGAAGGACAAACTGTAATAGATAAGAACTATGAGTACCCAATGGGTACGGCTATTAGTGTCAAAGTAAACCCTTCTTTTAAAGATTGTAGCACTCACTTTTTTCGCTACTATTTTCTTTGTGTTTAAGTACTCTACCAAAGTGTGTCTTTTTCAGTTGGCTCTCTCATGTACTTCTCCCCCCCACGTGTTCCTCCCTTTTCCATGTTACTTACCCTCCACCCGCCTTCTCTCGTTGATGTTGCCTCTCCCACCCGCTCTCCCTCTATCCGTTTTTGTCACTTGCCCTCAACCTCCCTCTCTCCTACTGTTGCTGTTCTTGTCGGTCCTGGTCACCATCCGCCCTCCCTCTTTCCGTTGTTGTGTTTGTTGTTGCTTGCTGTTCCTCATTCTGTTGTAGTCCATGTTGTTGGCTGCCCCTACCCTCCGTTGTCCTTCAGCTAGCTCCCTTCCTGCCCTCCTTTGTCCTTGTGCTGCCTCGCAGCTGTTCACTCCACCCATTATCCGTATTGCCCTGACTCGCTCTCCCTCTTGACTGAAACTTCCCCACCCTCCGTGTTGCCTCTTCCCACCTGCAATAAACAAGAAAAAGTGACACATCATGTCCTTTCCCCCCCTCACAACATCTGTTGTCAGTGCCCCCCACTACATGTCCTCTTTGTTGCTTCCACCAGCAATCAAAACAAGCATTTACAATGCAATAGGTCTCGCAGTTGTGAGAGTTTGAGCAATTGGCATTGTAAATGGCAATGCCTTTTATTTACGTGTTGGTTTTTAAAACATAAATAAAAGGCATTGTCATTTACAATGCCAATAGCTTAAACTCTCACAAATGCGAGATCTATTGCATTGCAAATGCTTGTTGTGTAGTGGTACCAGTAGTGAGCCCCTCCATGACCCTGATACAGCCGACCCCAGATATCCTATCCTGCTCAGCTGGGCAGACACTTGCAGTAACAACTCCAGTGTGTCTCGATCAGCAGTCCACTTTTCTAGGCAGACTCAACAGCAGGATGCAGTCTAGGGTAAATAGTCCCTCACACCCTTGGCGAAACTGGTAGTCAGAGGCTCTAGCCCTGGATCACAGAAGTCTTCCTACACCCTGTTGGGTGCACTCCTTTTGTCATGGATAACCTCGCACACACTGAATGGAATCTAGAGCCATACTTCATACAGCTCTTTCAGATATGTTTTGTTAATACTGGGTGACCAACCTTCACACTTGCCAAAACGGCTAGCTTTTGTATGTAGCACCATTAGCGGATCATAAGTCAGGAGAGGAAACACCACTGTCCTTCCAAGATACCCCTGTTACCTATCCTAACGCACACTGCTTTCATTAATTACCAAAAAGCTAAGTCTTTATCAGGGATCTGCAATTCACTTAGCCCATCTGGAAGACGACTCCTGTCTCTCCATTTTATATACGGTACCTACGCTGCTATATCACAATACATTCTGCATCACATATTGGTTTAAAATAGCACACAAACTCCTTGAACATTTCTGACATACACGGACGGTATGCCAACATACAAGCGCTACACATGGGTACACAGAAAATTAATGTAGAGTGCAGCTGTACTTATCACTTTACAAGGGCGAAAACAATAGGCCACTCACCTCAGGTATCAGTAAAGGGACTCCGCTCCCTTCTAGTAATAAATCAGGCTGCCACCTCTGGCAATACCTTACAATATTGTGAGAGGACATTGGTCCCTCTCTGTACAGAAGTCACATTATTGCGTCAATCTATACCACAGATACACACTGAGTTACTGCACTTTACAGTGCCTACTAACCGCAGCTCTTGGCACACACACACAATTCCCAAAAACATCACAAAAAAGCAAAAACCCACCTATGCGCCTAGTAAAAGCAGAAGCTCATGCTTGCAAATCATGGAAGGGGCATTGCCTGGCCAACAACCCGCTTGAGCTGCCTCTAGCCCTTGAACAGGAAAGGACTTTACAGCACCCCACCAAACCCGGAGAGCACTGCATCCAGACCCAAGAGAGCCCTCCTGCGAAACCCGTTGAACCCACTCAAGTTGCTACTACTTCCAACACCCACTCTGAGCCTGTAGCTCATAAGTCTGACGTGTTCAATCCCTTAGCTGTGGTGTGCCCGAGCCCCCAAGACGGGCTGCCCTCAGTAACTCGGGATATCTGTATTCGGCGCAGCTTTCCTCCGTGGGGTCCCGAAGGGCTAGCTAGAGCCGCACTGTCCGCTGTTTCTTAGAGGGGGGCCTGGACTGAGGCTCTGTCTGAGTCCCAGGCAGTTGGTGCTGCTCCATGCAACGTGAACTGGACGTCGTTCCTTGCTGCACTTGAACTGGACGTGTTCTTAGCGTGCGTGGCTGCAACCGTGCTTGCTCCTTATGACATACCTTATGCTCGCGTAGCTGTGCCAAATGTTGCTCATTGTGACTGGTCTCTGACTCGCGTTGTGGCAGCCTTTGGGGCTCACTGTGAAGTGTGTCAGACTCGGGCTCTGGCGGTCGTTGATCATTGTGACGGGTCTCTGACTCAAGGTTGGGCCGTGGTTGTTCGCTGTGACGTGTTTCTGCTGAGGGGTTAACATTACACAGGGCTCTAGTTACACTTGGGCATGACTTGCTTCTAGTCCTCGCTACTGTTGTGACGCTTCTTGCGGTGCCTCCTTTGCTGGCAGTGTCGTCAAGCCTATGTCGAGCTGGCACTGGGATCCTTTGAGCTGCTGCTGTAGGCCCTGACGTCTTTTGTCCACCTCTTGTCCCGGCGAGGGCGCGGCACACATCACGGTGGGGTCACGCTGCTTTTCTAGCACTTGTCCTGCCTTTCCCTAAGTTAGAGACCTTTTTTTCAAGTACTACTTGCCTCTGCTGCCATCTTGGGACCCACATAAACAAGCAAAAACGAAAGCACGTTGTACTGAAAAAAACGCAGCGACCCGTACGCGTGCACATCGCAAGTTGTGCTGAAAAAAACGCCGTGACCTGTATGCGTGCACATCTCCTGTTCGTACGCGTGCACATCTCCTGTCCCTGTTTGGAAGAAAAATCGACGACAATAGATCTCGCAAGTGAGCAGCGCATGCGCTGCGTCGCTAGGGAAGACCTAAAAAGGTGCTACGATGAAGTCTTGTTTTTTTTTTTTTTACTTTCAGCCATCCTGCACAAACCAAGTACCTGGCACTGGCATTTTTCCTGGCTATCTTCCATCAGAAGGTGTTTTTGATCCACTCATACCCACAGTGTGATGGCTGTCTTATGTCTAAAGGAGCTGAGAGCACTTGCTCTTTTCCTCTAGAAGATAATTAAGTATTTGGTCTTTGCAGTCCATTCATTTGGGTAAAGGGTTCATCTAAACTATGATCAGTTTACCTCCTGAATTGCCATGGATTAGAACTCTGTAACCAATTACTTTATATATTCACCCCCCCCCCTTCAGTTGTAGAAAAATACTTTAGGCTTTCAGATGTTAAGACGCAGTCTCCGTTGTATTGTCAGTCTTAAAGCCAAAGACTTCTTTTCAGTCCCTTTTCTCTGAGAATAGGCGGTTGCACATCCAGGTAGCTGATTGGGCTGTAGGCGTTCTAAAGAAATAGCCTCTCAGAGAAGCAAAATTGCCTCATACAGGCAAACGTCCTTCTAATCACAATGGGCACTGCTATAACCCTTCATCCATGGCAGTTTCTATCATCCAAACTAGTTCTTCCATCGATTGCTGCAAAAGATAGTGCCCCCATGATTGGAACTTCTTTTAATATCTGAATGTCCTTGGGCCGTGGTTCTGAACCTTTCTACTTCTATGCAGTCGCGGACGGCATGAGTCGCCGGTGGAGGGGGCGTGGGGTTATTCATTTTAAATAAAATTAAAAAACATACTTTCGGCAGTCCGGTCCCGCGTCTCATCGTCCTCGCAGGAATCAGCCGCAGGCAGCCTCCCTCACCTCCCCTAAGCCAATCACAACGCTGCTATGGCAGCGTTGTGATTGGCTGGAACGCCGACCACACAGGTGTCTACGGAGAGGCCGTTTTCTACATGTAGGCTCCATGCACTCTACATGGAGAAAAGGGAGAGTGTGCAATACTGGTTTGGTCGGCCCTTGGGCCGACCAGTCAGTCAGCTCCCACAACATTGGGCAAGCCACTCCTCCCCTGGACTCCAGCAGACCCACCCGCCCACCCTCAACCAAACCCTTCTTCTGCTTTCTCACAGTGCTAGAAGCAAAAACATAAAATAGTATTTATACCATTTTATGATTCTGCTTCTCGCACTGCAAGAAAGCGGTGGGGCGACGCTCCTCCACCCACATGGAAGAGTCGCCCCAGCTTTTGTGGACCCCTACTTAATCACTGCTGGATCCACAGGACCCCACTGAATCATTACTTGTATCCAGTGGCCCCCCCAACCCCCACTGAGTCATAACTGGAATCCAGGGACCCCGGCCTAAGCATTTTCAATTATTTGAACCACAAAACAACACATAAACAAGTATTCATCAAACAAATGGTTAAATATTTTATTTAATTCACAAACAAATATAAAACAAATCAACATTTTAATTTTAATTGGAAAGTTGGAGCTTTTCTAAATTCAAATGAGGTCACTCATCAGTTATACTATATCTTGTTTGATGTTCCCAAGAATCATTCTGAGGATACTAACTCAAATCCTAGCCTCTAATTGTACATTTTTCTTTTTTAGTTATATACGCTTTACTAATCTATTAATAATTAATTTTCTAAGCAGCGATGGACCCCTGAGTAGGTTTCATAGACCCCAATGGGTCCCCGGACCACAAGTAAAGAACCATTTTTCTACGGTCTTGAAGAAAGTGGTTCACCGTGTCTCTCTACAAACAACACAAGATGTAATGGTATATCTTGTTCTTTGTACTGGTTCTTAACCCCCTCAATGCGGCGCACGTTCAGCGGACGTCGCGTGCACTACCTCGGTAGTGCTGCGCACGTCCGCTGAATGTTCCGGCCCCGCCCATGCTATAGAACGTTCCGCACCAGCGCGGAACGTTCGGCGCCTCGGAGGGGTTAAAAGTGGAACCCTGTCAGGACCTATTTACACAAAGGGTGGAGTGTGTCTCTCTTGTGCTTTTCCTATCCTACACCAGAATTGTTTAAAAGGTCTAAAGAGACCTGATTAGAGTTGCCCCTAATATACACAAAAATAGTTTCCTTTTTTTATAGATTTGTAGACCCGTGTATTTTAGTGTTTCTTGCTTCATCCACCTGGATTTGTTTAGCAAGGTACCACCAGACATGGTTTGCTTCTAAGGTGTGCAGCCAGCATGCGTGAGTCTAGCACTAAGGTTTTGTCTTGATACAGCCCAGAAAATAAAAATATTTCACTAGATTTTAGTCGCATATTACCTTACTGGTAATCGGCATCTCAGACCACAAATGCAGGCCTATGTTGTCCTGCAGGGTTTATTGTTATGAAATCCAAGCAGCTCTTCTTGCAGATTATACCAGTGTTCTTCCCATCACAGCCAAGGCAATATCCTCCTTTTCCAAAAGCATGTTAAAGTGGAGAAAGTCGACATCCATTTGAGTGACTCTGGTTGTCTTTTGTGAGCATTTCAATGGAGATGCTTCATCCAGGACTGATGCAGAATATGTCCTCTTTAACAAAGCACACAAATCACTAAGGGGCTGATTACGAGTTCAGCGGTCCATCGGACTGCCGAACCAGTGTTGGCAGTCCCTGGACCGGACCGCCAGACTGGCGGTCCACCAGCTGTATTACAATTAACAGCAGTGGGACTGCCACAACCGCCGGGGATCATGGATCTCGCGGCAGTGAGATGCCCTAATATGCTGGCAGTGCCGTTGCGGCACCGCCAAACATGTTAGGAGTTTCCTCGCTGCCACGGTTTTTGCAGCTGTGAGGCTGCCATGAAAACTGTGGCGTGAAGAAACAAATGGGGCCCTCTGTTTCCTCAGGGCCCTGGGGTGCCTGCAGGGGGGCACATGTTGGGTCCCATTGTGTGCATTCACCCCCTTTCCTGCACGGCATGGACTGCGCAGTCCACGCCGTGCAGGAACTGCCTTTTGCGCTCCCATTGCGGTGCCTTTTTGATGAGCTCTGCCAAAGCACCACCCGACAGACACAAGGAAACTTGTAATCTTGCAGGCAGTGCCAATACGGCTATTGCAGTGTGAGAGCAGGGGGCTGGCATGGTGGCATGGTGGCATGGTGGCATGCTCCCACACTGCCTGAGTCGTAATTGGACTCAAAATCTCTCAAGGCTTCCTCAACATGATCAGTATCTAGTCCTTGGGAAGAAGAGAGAGATGGGCATAAGAGTTAGAAGATGTTATCTTTGTTTAAAACTTCTCTCTTATTACGAAGAGCGCTTGTGTGCCTTTCGACACGGCAAGTTTTCGCCAGCTGTTGGCTCCCAAGAGCATCTGGAAACTATGGAAATTTGCAAGGTCCCCAGAGAATGAACTGAAGTTCATCACACATGGTACCTGGTGCGATTGTTTGCCACGTAGGTGTTGATTTCTGGTCCCGTGGCAGCAGTTTCCAATAGTTTGTGATAACAGACAGTTGGTATTAACTGATAGCCGAAGGACAAGAACAGGTTAGTCACCATAAACTCAGTCTGCCAATATGCAGAACGTTCAATAGGAACAGAGTAAGATTTCCAGTCTGGTTCTCTGTGTGGGCCATTAGAAATAATTTCTTCATAATTCCTTTAATGTTTTCGGGGGTCATTTTGAATGATGAGAACCTTTTGCAAATGATGTAAGAAGACTATTACAAATTAAAAGTGGTTTTGATTGGTCTGACTGCCTGTTTTTTTTATACATATAGACAACTAATTATAGATCCTGACGTGTACGTATGTAGTGTTTTTGTGTGTTACTAATTTTCCCTCTTTAATTTTGTTACTTCCTCTTTGCCGAATATAAGGTTTATTGTATATTGCAAAACTGCACACGATTGAGGAAACTACAGATGCTAGGATTGTTGAGAAAGTCGCATGACAAAAGCCACAAAGATTTGCGTCATAAATTCATCTTGTGTTTAGTGAGAGACAAAACTCTGATCAAACTTAGTTGAAATTCTGTAGCGGATTCGCTGTTTCACTTGAGATCAGCCTTATTTATTGCATTGTTATTAAGAATTAATTCAACAATGTGTTAATACACATTTTTAAACAATTATTGATTTTGTGAAGGCGGCAGTGACCTTAGTTTTGCTTTAAGGTCTGATTAAGGAAAATAGTAAAGTGGAAAAGAGAACAACACAGTGTGTTCACTTGAATAAAGACAGAGTACCAGAGAAGACTTTCCTGTATGGTGCCACCTCGTGGGTACCTAGCTGCCCCCTGGTTTACAGTAGGGAACTGATTCATCCTCCAATATCATGTGATTTCAGGGAGCGAACATACTGGGACCCCACGCCCCCGCTTGCACACCCACATCTAACCCTCTTGTTCATTTCCTGTTTTTGTAAACTGATTATGAGCTGAAGGACTGTTGTGATTTTCCCCCTATTTGTGGTGAGTTTTGCTTCCTTTTTTTCTTATAAACACTTGTCATCTTCAGTCTCTTACTTTTATTTTTGTTTTTGAATAGTTGTGCTTCAAGGGCTGTATGATTGCCAGGCACCCCTTAAAGTAGAGACACACCACGCCAGCCCTCTTCTCTCCCTTCAGTGTTAGTGCAGTGGAGTAGCCTGTTGTGTAGAGACCTTCACAAGCACTCATGAAGAGAAACCTCCGACGTATGCAGTAACCTTGGTTTCAAAGCGACCCCAGCAGCGAGGCTCTTAACCCCTTCCATGCTCATGACGAGCTGAGCTCGTCATGAGTTGCGCCGCTCGCATGCTCATGACGAGCTCCGCTCGTCATGTAACGCGGCTTTTTGTAAATTGCCGCACAGTGCAAAAATAACCGCCGCACGCATGCGGTTAAAGCCAAAGTGCATTATACCATGATCTGCTCTATATCTTGCTCCAGGCCGCAAGGCTGTTATCATTGTTGCCGGAACGCCGAACACACCAACAAATGAGGAAATCGTCTCATAGGGTTCAAACGGGCACTTTGGTCCTTCAGTTTTGGTGAGGCCTGCCCACCTCCATTTACACAGCAGCTTTAATTCAGAAATTAAAGTGATAGATACCACAAAACCAAATCTGGGAATAACGTTGTTTCTTTATTTTCTTATGTAAAATTACACAGATTATTAGTCCAGAATGGCATGGACAAGTCCCTTTCCAGCAGTATCGCATTCATTCTGACTACTGCGTAGTGTGCACTAGCTCCTAAATTCCCTACTGTAGCAATCCATGTGGCAGGAGAGGGGAAAATGAGATCATCAGAGAGAGGCAACACTCCATATAGGTTTTATTCTAAATGCTCCTAGTGACTGTCTGGTCTTCCAATCAAAATTGTGTGTATTGCAGCTTTGAGACAGTGGACTGTGGACCTTCAGCACCAAAGCCAAAAGTGGTTCTTCAAATTGACATTTAAAGATCTTGCAAAGTAGGGTGCAATGCAGACACAATTGTGTATTACAAGGCGTGCACAACATGTTTTGGACCACCCTCTGTTTTGGTAGTCACCAAGGGGGTAATCTCTTCTGCCCCAATGACAGGGGCGTCCTGTTTTGCCACTGGTCGGTGGATCCTTTAATGATCACAAGCCTTGTCAAGAGTCCAATCAGCTACAGCTGGACTAAGTTAACTTGCATATCCATATGCTCATGAAAACATAATCATAGATGATGTATTCCCATGCATTGCCCCATTATCACTGCATGATGAACATCGGTAGATTATGTGCTGCACTTCTGTGATTTAATTTTTTTAGTACTTTTAGCTTTAGTGCTACCAACCCTAAATATTCCGGCTGATATGATTTCACTGTCTTCAGTGGGCTCGTCCTTACAGACCACATCATTTCATTTTGTATTCCCGGCGAGAGCTGTGTTGGGTGATTTCCTAAAACCGGTTAGGGTGATTTCCCAAAACCGGTTTTGTGAAGCCCGATTTCTTTTTATTTGAGGACTTCTCATGCCCATTTCCTCTGCTGCGGAATATCTCTGCTGTGGCAGTAAGGTGTCGGATGCCCGAAGCACAGATTTATTGGGAAAAAGTAAATACATTACAGTGGTGATAAACTCATGTTTTATCAGTGGAGTGTGTTGGGTGCAGATCTGCTCATTGATATGCTTCACGTCCAGAATCAGAAGTACTTAAGCAACTCTCTTTCCATAAGCTTGTGTAGGATAGTCATTGATACAACTGTCTGGTATTTCAGGATAGCTCATCTAATGGCATTTAATATAGATCAGGCAAATATGATCTTTAGACATTCTGCATCTTCACGGAACACTTCAGATCAGGTTTACATGAGGATGAAGGGGTAAGTCATCACAACCAGCATTACTGATATAGACGGATTGGTCCTTGAAGTCATACCAAACATATATTGAAAGCTGCTTCCAGACCTCATAGAGATCCTGTGGGAGGCTAGGCAACCTTTTATGACAACTTAATTACAAAAGGGATATTATGTTTGATGTTTCGGGAGCAGGTCAATCCTATTGATTTTCGGGAGAAAGCTCTGGGCCTTTTCTTTGGTTTACTGTATTGCAGGTGTTTAGTAGCTTCAAACAAGACATGGAAAATCCGCTTCAAAACACTGTATGTTGCTACAAACGGAAGCTTCTTAGGGAAAGTCAGATTTACAGTATTGCTCTGCAAGTGTTCTTGTCTTGTCTATTGCGAGACAGAGATAGTATATTGTAGGTTATCCTTTGTAGGATGGTTTCAGTCGAATATTTCCACCAGTAATTACATCGGCCCCTGGCTGTCGACTGGATTGAATAGTTTGATGCTGCCCTTGCTAATAAGAGCTAGTTTAATGCATATTGATGAATGTCTTTTGAACTAATGTGGTAGCCTTTCTGATATTATCTAGGAGAATTTGTGTTTTTCTAGGAAAGTCAAATCATTGTTGGTAGATGATCTGCGTACTGATTTTAATAGGTGCAAAGTGGTGTTTAGTCTCCACCATTCTTCTCAATCCAAGGTGGCACTGATTTGCATTTAAATCCGAATGTGAGTGTGTAATTCTGTCTTTCCTAGCAGAGCATGGATTAGCTTAACGTTAATGAGAAATGTCAGTGTTTGCCTACAATGCTGTGGTATGCATGTCCAAGCTCTATCAAAGGAGACACATCCACGGTGGATTTACCGTGTTAGTACATGATATCAGAAATCGAATCGTTCTCTGCTGTGTCTCTCTTAGTGAGTGTATCTGTTGTGCAAATCTTCACACATCAGCTTTGAAGTCCATCCATACCTTCTTCATATACTGTTCATTGAACTCTGATGTACCAACTGAATTCTGCTGAGGCACACACCCCTTAAGGTAGTTTTCATTTTTTGATACCCTATGGCAATCTAGTCTAAGCTTGAGATTCTTGGCCGAACTCCTTGCCAAAATAGTTACTTATTTGTCATGGTTCTCATTCAACAAGAGATCCTCTCTCCTCCAGTATTTTACAACCCATTATTTGGAGATGGTGATTGCCTGCTCATAAATTGCTCTCCAGGGAATCCCTGAAGGGAAGTCCGCTGACAGGTGATACAAATGTAGTTGGATGAGAGTCTAAATACTGCCACATGTAGTTTAATTCAGAGAAAACTCCTTTTGAAGAAATGTTATAGGACCCTCTTGAGCGGCTGGAAAATGTTCGAAATTTATGACGTGGGAGAGGAGAAATTAGATAGAATTAACATTAATTTTCCATCTCAAGATGAGTCCTTTTTAGTACTGTAATAATATCAGCAGCCTAGCATCAGTTTGTAGGGATAGACATGGGATCCTTCACTGTAATACTTGCTTCTTTACCTCCATATTTAGTGGGACGTTTTTCTTGGAATGATGAAAATGATGAGGCCTACATTGCTTTATAATCCATTTACATCTTGAACATCATAACACGTTAAATTGATTCTGTACATTGTTCTACATTATTAGCTCGTAAACAATCTTTCAGTACTGTAGGTTTTTTGAGGCCCTATTGAAATTAATTGGGTGGATGTAAAAGACCATTTGTGTTTGACTTCATTAGAGAAAATTCTCTTTCCAAACAATAAACACCCATTCGAACATTGGAATGTTGAGCGCTCCATTGAAAACAATGGAGTTCTCCGGGCTTATAATGGCCGGTAGAGGCCCTGAGCATCACCATTCCAATGTTTGTTCACAGCTGTTGCTGTGAAGAAAGGCATCACAGAGCCCAAGGGTATTTCAACCCCCTCGGGCTCCGTGAGGCCCCTGTTTAACAAATTGGAACATTCGACCCTCTAGGGGCGGAATGCTCTACTGGCCTTAGTGCCTGACATAGCAGGCTATACCGGCCATTAAAGGCCTGCTACCTTCTTGAAGACCCTTGCCTTCGGCCTGGGCCTTTAATGCTGGAGCAGGCCTTTAACCCCTTTGCTGCGGGGCAAATTCTGCCGCGATGCGAGGGGGGTGCGGGGTTGGGCGTGGCGCTCCAGTACTCAGGACGGCCTCCTGGCCGTCATAAATCACGGTGGGCGTGTGCTCATGATGGCCGGGAGCCGTCCGAACTCCGCCCACTGATTAATTCTCTCGCACAGGCAGGGAATTAATACCGCGTGGGCGGAGCGGCAACGTTCGGACGGCTCCCGGCCGTCATGAGCACATGCCTATTATGACTCATGACGGCCGGGAGCCGTCATGAGCACTCAACGAGTTAATGGCTGGTAGAGTCTGCTACATCGGGCTCTAAAGCTATATTAACATTCTGATCACAAATCTACACAGATTTAGCTATGACTAAGCGAGCTAAAGCACCTAATAAAAGACCTGGAACGTCTAACCATAATACTACTTACCTAGGTTGACATCAGCCATTCACAACCTTGCCTCTTGATTCCTCATGTCAGCAACCTCCAAGTCAGGACACCCACCCAAGCCCTACACACTCCTTTACAGAACTTTGCATTCTTCGGAAAAGGAAGAGTTCAGCCCTCTGACCACTCGTCCGTGCTAGACTGCACTAGAATCAGTGCATATTCTTTTGAAAGTTAGCGAGATATCCTTCAGAAGTGGGTTCGTAACTGCTGCAAAACTGAACACAGCTGAATTTTCAGTTTGAATAATTTCCTATCATTCCCGATTCCTTTGGCAGATAACAATCTGGCAACTCAAAAATAACATTACTCGTCATGCGGCCAAAATGAGGAAATGTTTTAGTGCTGTTTCTTCTGCGTTTGTTTTATATGAACATAATTTGGGCTTGTTCAATAGACAAACTATCGGAATTTTGTTTTGACAGTTCTGTAAGACTGCTAAACAACTTTGCCTTTAGACTCGCTTTTATTTATACACTCACAAATCTCTATTTGAGCTTGGCTGACCACATGGTCGTCCTACAATGGTTATATAGAATTATAAACTTTTTCCTCTGCTTAGGCACGCATGAAGGCGGGAAAGAGAGTACGCGTGCAGTTTTTAATAAAAGGACAACCTCTGGGAAGATGGCAGCCGTGGAGTACTCTGGAGGCGGGAGTCAGCAAGCCGCATTAACTTTGCAAGGAAATCCTCTCTGCCCGGGCCTCTCACTGAGATATGGATGACAAAAATACAGCTCTGCCAAGTATCACGCTTCAGGGCGTTAGACTAACACATTTCCGTGTGGTGGTCCGCATCACCGCACTGAAATGCGAAGTTACGCATATAGCGCCTCCAAGCTGTGCCTGTTAAGTGGCCCAGCACCTCCCACAACAATAAAGTTTTACAAAAACCATGTAAAAACAAGAAACAAACTGGTAAAACCAAAATGCTGACCAACAATGTTGTAATTATTGGCTTTGCCACTGTTTGTTTTTGGTTATGTTTCCCATAATCTTCTTTTTTTTGTTTTTGTTTTGTATAGTGTGAACTCGACCCAAAGGTATGAGAGCGCTTTACATGAGCACCAGTTGCGTTACAGACGGACACATTTTTATTTTTATTTTTTTGTTAGGCACGGGGAGTGATTTGCCCACAATCACAGGATGTTGAGCATCCCTGCAGGGAGTCGAACCCGGTTCCCCAGCTTCGAGGTCGACCGCTCAAGTCGTTAGACCACATCCTCTTGTAGAAACTGGTTGCACTGATTTTCCATTAGGAATATTTTTGGAAATACTCCATGCATCAACACATTTTACTAAATGATGCTTTAAAGAAATGGTACCTAAAATTTCACAGTAGTTTATTAAAACGTCTTCCTAGTTGCATTTTTTTGTGAACATTCTATTTTGAAAGCAAAGACTCATCGATCTTGCTTTCAAGCTTCTTCAAATATTTGCATCTAATTGGAGAGCATTCTGGGAGCATCATACTTAGCCTTATATTTTTGAACTTGGCAGTCGTGCGTGCACATTTTAATATTGGAACCACTGTCAGCAGTGTAGTTTGAGCTTAAAACGCTTCCTTAGTGCGCCCGTCCTAACAATAAAGCCTTTGCATTAATGAACCATGAATACAAGTTCGAACAGCATTAACAAATGGACACAATTATTACCTTAACTGCAGAAAATGACCTTCCCAGATTCATAATGTGGTACTGTGAACTGGCAGCCAAAGGGTGTGCTGCTGCTGAGGGTTGGGCCTACTTGAAAACTTGTCCTTGAACCCAAACAATATATCCTGGGCCTCGTACTATAGGAATTCCACACTCCTGAAGTTATTGGCAACAAGCAAGACTGTTTTCGTGTCTGCTACGAAATGGGCAGTAAGGAAGAAGTTTGTTGTAAAGAACCAAATAGCGAGGCTTGGTTTCAAGCATGCTGTTCTTCACCTGAACCATTCTACGAGGCGTGGCACCCGTGCTGTGATGCAGCATCATTAAAAATTTGAGATGATGAAAGGAACCCAGTGGGTGTAGCGGTCTTGGTCTCCGCTTAAATTGTATCTTAGTTTATCTTCCATGTGAGGGAGAGGATAGGGATAACTTGAAGAAGTACTAATTGTAAATCTTTGGGGAGGGCCCTTTATTCCTGGTTTGGTGGATCTCCTGAAAAGCATAAAACTGATGCAACAGCCATCTTTTCTGTCAACTCAACAGCCAGTATGCTCATTCTGTTGATTAAACAGAATGAGGCCACATTCAATAGAGTAACACTCTCTGTAACATAGCCTTGTGAAAGGAACCCTGATGCTGAGAGAGGTGCAATTTAGAGTTGTGCAATGCATATTAAAAGATCTGTTGAGGGTTCTTTCTTCATCTATGCATTATCTTCTCGGGGCACTGCTGTGAAAGAGGGGGATCAACAGTAGTTCTGAAGTTTCTTTTAATGAAAGTGATGCTATATTCAAATAAGAATCCCCACTACAACCAGTCTCTAATCCAGAAATGGTGTGTTGGACCAGCCTCAGGAAAATGGATGTGTCTGATGATCCCAAAAAATGAGGTGCCCAGGTCCTGCCCCTCTTCCTCCACTCCTTACCCTGCACCCCTTAAGGTACCCTGGCACATTCACTGCCTTTTCCCAAAGGACTCCTCTCATTCTCCCTCCATGGTCTCCACCTGCTTCTCCTGGTGAGCCAAAAATAGACTTCCCCATTCCTCTCATGTTCCCTGACACCAAAGAGTATCTACAGTGCTGCTTGTGGCTCTATTCCTCATTGCGCTTTACTTTTAAATGTAATTCTTGGTGAACAGCTAAAAATGTAGTTTGTTATGCTATTCAAGTGCTTTTTCACTTCCCCTGTTAGGCTCTATGAGTCCTGGATGGTTTTACAATTAACCAAGCTGAGTTTAACTTTATCAGATTTTAGTTCACTATGATCACCTGGGATCTAATCACTTAATCATTGCCGTTGTCTTGAGGTCCCAGATAAAACTCCATCTAATCAAGCCGATTTTATGCTGGCAATTTGTGTCACAGAAGGTAGAAAGGACGATTTCCTGCAAGAATGGTTTAATCTTTGTATGGTTCATAGAATAATAGAGCAGTCATTGAGATCTGCTACTTAAGATGTGTGCTCCGTCCTTTCGACCATAAGGTACAATTAACTTTACGCTTATGTCATCATTAAAGTTTAACATTATCTTTTTAAGTGTCTATGGCCTAAACAGTTTTTGAAAACAGAAAATAAATCTAGCCTGGTAAGCAGAGCAAAGGGCTACCTACCCTTATGCTTATTCAAGAGAGCCATATCAAGAAACAAACGGAAAGTACTTTAATTGGGCCCCATTTCATTTGTTAGCAACTTCATGTGTCTCTGCCGCACATAAAGGTGTTGTAGTTCTTGGCCGCAAGAAATGTTTTGACAATGTAGTCCAAACAGCAGCGGACGAGGTGGGCCATTGTGAAAATACCACTGAATCAATCTACTTTTACTGTTGTTTCATTCTACGGTCATATAGTAGATGACCCAGATACTATTTATGATTTAATACTTCAGTTAGTAGGCTCTTGACAGAATATATTAATTGGAGATGATTTTAATGTTATTTAGTCAGCGGAATAAGATATAAGTAAGTTCAAACAGGTACAAAGGAAGGGCATCTTAAAACTGCTAGGGCTCTTTAAAGGCTTAACTCGGCTTAATTTCTCCCAGGCGAGCAGTCAGCCCCTATGATAGACAAACACTTTTTTTTGTTTCACTATCAGTCTGCTTCTCAAATTGATTTTTTCTTATTTGCAGTACAGTAACAAATTCTATAACCTATTTTATCCCAAATTGTTTTTCTGATATTACAGCAATTTACTTAGAGATAGAGCTCCCTTTCACAGTTGCTCCTTCATCAAGATGGTCCTTAAATAGAGTTTGTTCTTTAATAGATCTTTTTGGGAAGACCTGGGCAATTGAACTCGACTTTCCTTTGATGAAAATAAGGGTTCTGCTTCAATTTGAAACATTTGGGATGCTTATAATGTAACTTGGAGGGGAGAAATAATTGTTTTCCAAGCTAATCTTGACAAATTAGAGATAATCAAATAAAAAGCACTGTCAGATGCTTTCCAATTAGCCGAGGCCAAACTTGATCAACTACCACAGGCAGAATTACCTAGCTAGAGAATCCGCAAAATTGCATTTACAGAATTTCTTACTTGGAAAAAGATGTTCTTAATGCCCAAAGATTTGGGCAACAGATGTATGAGGAGAAAGAGTTAAGTGGGATACTCTTGGCCTGGCTGTCTAGAGCCTGGAAAAACCCAGAATGTGGTCTCTAAAATTAGAGACTCCAATACTGGAACATTGGTCTCACACAGTTGACAAATCGAAACAATCTACTTTCAGCATTTTTCCAAATCTAAAAGAATATTTAAATCCTACAGAGATCTATATCTAAAACCTTTAGCTCAAGCCGAAATCCCTTTGCTTATCCAATTAAAGCTGCAGTTGAAGATGTCTTTCCGATAACAGTGAATCAAGCTTCCGTTTCAACAATAAAAAATCCCTCTAATAAACCTGTTAAATCAAATTCTGAAATTAGACTGGAAACATTTAGAAAATGTGAATTATTTTAGCCTAATAACTCTGTTAAACGCAAGCTATAAAATCTGTATGATCATTTTAATGGTAAGGATCTCAGAGGTAATTCTTAACTTGATAAATGAGGACCAGTATGGGTTTATCCCTGCTTACTGTTTATATAACAATACACACTTATTGGTAGAACCCATTGACTATTTTACAGCAAATAAAATTCCAGCAATAGTATTTTTGCAGACACAGAGAAGGCGTTTGACATTGTAAGCAGAAAGGTTAAAGTACTGGAGATAATGTCATTTCCCAACCAGCTCATCAGGCTAATTACTTCTATATATGAGGGGTCAACTAAGTCTTTGGTGTTGAATCGAGGAGCTGCAGACAACATAAGGCTCGCCAGAGGCACCAGACCTTCACTTTTTTGTAGTCTTTATAGAACCACTGTCTGTGTCTCAAGAAAAGGTGAGGTGCTCCTCAACTGAACCTGTACTCCGACAATTTGGTGCTGTACCTTCAATCCGATTGTAGCATAATTAAATAATCTTTGACGCATTTTCATTTTCATCTTTCAGCCCTACTTTTTTAATACGAATGTTAAATTACTGCCTCTATTTTTTAAATCGGTCTATCACAGGAAGCCATAAAAGTACTTTAGGGTTAGTGTTTACCCAATATGATGATCTATATAAACTAAGCTATACCCACCTTATACATAAGATCAAAGCTATGCTAGACAGGTGGGATAAGCTGGCAATTTCCATTAAAGGCAGAGTAACTGTAGTTAAAATGCTAATTTTCTCTCTTTTAAAATTGTTATTCATGGCAGTTCCAAGCAACTTAACTAATAAAATTATTCTCTAAAATTGGCGCTCAGATCAATAGTTTCATTAGTAACAAACCTATATCATGGCTAAGCCTGCGAAAATGTAACTTAACATAGGAAGAAGCAGGGCTGACTCCTCCAGATGGAAAGGGATATTATCTTACAACCTTCTTAATAATAAATGCTAGATTTGACAATTTAGTCAACTTTAATATATTCAAATTTATTTTTAGAAGGGATGAAGAGTGGGATTTTCACCTATATGTACCCCCCACCCCAACTCTCCGAGTGCAAAATCCTAAATTGGTAAGATACTGCACAACCGTCTTTTTTATGCGAAAACAAACCCAACTGGGTAGATTTTTGCAAACCCTTGCTTTTCGTGCAGGAACTCGCTTAAATTGTTATGCCCTCAAGATCTTCATGGTGAAATGAGATGAGAGAAAGCTGATCTCAGGAAATTAGGGGACTGTTTCATAAATAGTGAGTTAATTCCCTGGGAAACTGGTCGACCTAAACTACAACTTTCTCAAGTTACAAACTTCCCTATTCACAAATCAAATATATACCTTAACATATTACTTTACAAATTAAAGCCTCCAGAGTAATAGTTGGGTATCTGTTTAATCTACCTAACGTCTCGAGACGGGTACGATGGTTGCGAATCTCCCGAAATGATTTTGAAAAACTGTTTTGAGTAGCACAGAATAAATGGCTGAAAGAAGCAAGGATAACCGAATCCAACTTCCAGCAAATGCAAATCTATGCACAGTGGCTGGAATACTAAACTCCACCAATATTACATAATTGGAACCAAATATCTCCAATCACAGTCCTAGATGTTTAGAACCTGGAACATGGGTCCATATAATTTGGAGATGCCAGGGCTAAAAGAATTTTGGGAAAAGGTTCTTTCATGCACACAGATCATACTCTGAGTTGCTTTAATTCAGGATGTTAGTTTCTATTCTTCTGGACAGTTATAGGCATTTGATGCTTAGACCAAGAAGTGCCCTTATCTGGTGGTTCATTTCGATATTAATAGCCTCTCTGTGATTATGGTACATTGGAAATCAAAGAAACCCCCATAATGTCAAATGCGGTTTGGTAAGATTAACACGGGCTATGTAAAGAGAATCTTTATTCCAAACACCAATGGGGTGGAGAATTTCCTAAAGACTAAAAGTTATTTACGAATCGAGACAGGTGAGCTCCCAATACTCTGATGCCGTTTAAAGTGCAAATAATTTTTTTAGATATGGAGATAAAAGTAAGATTGCAGAGTAAATATCTTGTGCCTGTTCTTGCATTATAAATAGCTGTCTAAGCACAAGACGATGCATATTCAATACAAAAGGAGGAAGAGGCAGTCGGGGTTTTTTGGCACTATCACGAACTAGCGCCCCAGGTCCTGATGGGATCCCCCTGATTTGTTTTTGGATGAACTTAAGATCTGGGATCCTGCTTAGACAATGGTTTTAAATGCTGCAGTGAGGGAGGGCCCCACCCTTGTTGTCCTTTGCTGTAATTGCCTCTGTATTCACGAAGGGGTACAAAGATAATCCCCAATGCTATCGGACGATATCCCTGATTGATGCCGTTGCAAAGGTTTTGGGAAGGGTGCTTTTAGAGATATGCTGTTTTGTGAGCGGATGAGATTAATCTAATCTCTAATGTACAATATAATTTTAGGCTCGGCAGATCCACAATTCACCAATGCTTGAATTTTATTTCATTATAAACACGTATACTGTTGCCTGCTCTGAGTCTATTCCTGAAAAGCTATGGTGCTTTCTTCTCGCGATGGGGGAATATTGTGATATTTGCTTCTTTTAAGAGATCTACATGCCCATACTTCAGCATCTGTGCAGTATTCTCAGGGTTCAGCTTGCACTCGCCCTTTCAGTACTAGCCAGGGGTGTATCCTTGCACTTTTTCATTTTCCTCTTTATCTTAATGGTTTGGAGCAAGCCACCTTTCTGTGGAGAGCGATTGGCCACGGGTGGGGAAGAGACCGGTTCCGGTGCTACTGTATGTTGACGATACGGTTCTCATGGCTAGGACCGCCGTCGGCTTACAGTTGTTACTGAACAGGTTTGTTGCATTTATGGCCAGTTTGGATCATGCGGTTAACTTCACCATGTAATATGTGATGGTAGTGCGACCATGGTCTACCAGATCAAAAACGTTTAAGTTGGATAATCACACTGTGGCTAAATTCCCGGCCTTCTCTTATGTTGGGGTATTGCTTGATTGCAATAAAAATTGAAGTCCTAGATCTCTTATAAGAAAGGAGAGTTTGTTAAGGCCAATGCTGTCATTGCAAGCTTTGCTTAGAGGCTGGGGTCCTGGCCGCCCACGAACCCTAATTAAGGTTTATCAGGCCAAGTGTGTCTCCGAGACTTTTAGTGAGGTATGGGGATACATAAGAGTTGATAACATCCAGACGGTTGAAAATATGTTTTTAAGGCATGTGCTGCAGGTCCCCCAATGCATCTGAGCTTTTGGTGTTCACAGATTCTAAAGAGGATGATCAAATGATAGCAGCTGGCTGTAGGTGTACTGATCTCTGCCCAGGCTTTGGATGTGCTTTAGTTCACGTACACTGTGCCTGAGTGCAAGCACTATACAAAAGTCAAATGTATCAGCATAGTCAGTTTGTTGTTACAGATCAGTCGGCATCTTTGCTACATGGCCTCCAATGTGGAAAACGGCAAACAATGGTGCAGTGGCTATACCAGTGGCCATTCAGTGAACGCCACCAGGTGAGCAACGGGTGTCACACAAATAGATGACAATATTGTATCTACAGGCAGACTTGGTGATCTTAAGCCATTAACACAATGCTTCTCTACGGCACGTGCCATCACATGGAGATGCAGAGTCCGCCACAAAGGGCAATGTCTCTTGGCCTTGTAGCATTCCCTTTATAACGTCAGCTCGCCAAGCAGTAAACTCTTTTAAGAATAGCTTTGCAGCACTACGAACCGCAACCTTCCAGAGGCCGCGCACACTTCAGCCCCATCATTCATTCATACTTCACTGTGACCTTCACACAGAATGACTAAGCAGGCACACTAACCTGCTGAGCTATATTTGAATCACACCCATAAAGCTGCAGGTACATACACTTACGCAGGTGTCCTTACTACCTTGAAATGACTCCTATATTTTCCGGTCCCTGGCACTGGCTTCATTCATGGAGTTGGGAGCCTAGCTCGATTGACTTGAAGCTGCATAAATACGGCACATGCTCATTGCACGGGCTACGCCACCATCGTTCCTACTGGCCACGTTTAGGAACACGCCACCCACACCTTCACGTGCCAGGAACAAATACCAATTGAACACTGGGAGTTGTGGTCTTGGGAGGAAAACAGTTGGTTGGCAGGCGGAGATCACAATGAAATCATATGTGTATGAAGTTCCTGTAGCTATGTGTTTATGCCACACATTTCTGGTTAAATCCTACACAAAAGATCAATGGGTTAATGCATGACCGGTGTATATTATTTGTAAATCTCAAACTGAACAAGTTAATTGGGGGGGGTGTTAGTGCAGGTATTTGTGTGCAATTTGCAAGTCGCAATCCCAGCAAGTTATATATAGAGATGGGGAAGGGGGAGGTGTGGGGGGTGGGGGGGGTTGCGGTGTCATGCAACCATGACAGGAACGAAGGATGGGAGTTGGAAGGGGCGGTTGTGTGTGTGCCCATTCAACCCCGATAAGTTGGTATAGAGGGTTAAACCACTGCTGCAGAATAGTTGTGTAAGAAGCGCAGAAAAGAAAAGGTTAGTTTTATACCGAAAAGAAATCTAAGATTTTCCAGAACCACAACCACGCCTCCTTGCTTCAATCCCTTCTCTCGTAAACTACACACTGTGTTTAGATTAAGGATAAATGACTACTTGTAGAAACAAGCATTTGCAATGCAATAGGACTCGCGTTTACGCGAGACCTATTGCATTGCAAACAGGAGTGCGGGTAGGGGGACGAGAAGGCAGGAACAATGGAACAACGGGAGTGCAGGTAGGTGGGAGGGCAGGAAGGCATGGTAAGAAAATAGTGCTCACAATCTAAGTACCACATACCATGCAACACTTGAAGTAAAGAGGCCAGTAGCCATGGAAGGATACAAATGACGATATGGGTGTCATAAGGAGAGACTGACGGCCTAAAAACCATTCAGAAGGCAGCATTTAGTAAGGACAAAGACACAAGCCAAGGAAAAAGATGGGCGGGGGAGTGGGCAGAACTTTCACTCCATGCTTCATTACTAAATGCCTCGCATGGCAAGCAGCGCATGCTTGCTGCCGCTATAGGGTCGACCTAAAAATATTGACTATCCGCTACATGTGAAATTAGTACTGTGGTGCTCGTTGGTCACATTGTAATGGCCTCTCGTAACATGAATCTGTCTAAGTTGTCTTGGACCCTTTTGATGATTTCTCTAAACAAAATAGTGACGGTGAACAAGGGTTGACTATGAGAGACAGGGGAATATCGGTTGCAACACTCCTCTTCTTTCCTGACTGTTTTAGCACCTCTTGCTCTCCTCTTTATGTTCTTTATAGTTTTACATCTCAATATATTGAACTAGGAACATTTCTGCAGTATTGCATAGTTATGATCGTTTAAGCAGGTCTATGAAATAAGATGAAATAACTACTATCAGCTTGGTAAATGTCCAGTATATTCTAGATCTGTATGTTCTTATATTCTTTCTTCATTTTATTACACAGGAAATTGATTTGATTGACATTCTCTGGAGACAAGATATAGATCTTGGAGCGAGGCGTGAAGTCTTCGATTACTGTCATCGACAGAAGGAGTATGAATTGGAGAAGCAGAAAAAACTTGAGCGGGAGCGTTTGGAAGCACTTCAACGAGATCAAGAAAAAGCCTTACTGGCTCAGCTTCAGCTAGATGAAGAGACAGGGGAATTTGTTCCCATCCTGCCACCTCAGCATATTGAAGCGGATACTGACAGCATTTCGAACAGTTCTTTACAGGTAACATAAGCAAAGTTTCTTTGGATCTCCATTTGTCTTAGTGTGCGACTAACTATTAAATCTTTCATTTTTGAGGTAGGCAAGGAGAGATGTACTCATCTTTTTGTTTATACATATCCTCGAGATCTATAATGTTTGATTTTAATATTTTAGTAGTAAAATCATCCTCCAATGTCATTTTCAACACCTTACACATTCACAGCAGTTCTCCTCCAGCTTCTCAAATTGCCCCATTCTTCTAACTGTGACGTACAGACTTAGATTAGATTTAGCTATTTTTTAAGTGGCCATCGTATTCTCTTACACTGATCATCTTCTTCATATCACTTTTTCACTTGAGTTGTTTTCCCTTGATTTAGAATTCATTTTTGTGTTCATTTTATTCTTTTTTACTCCTCATAGCAGTGAAGATAAACCAGATGAAATCAATTAAAAAATGTGAGCTCCTCAACCGAATTGTGTTTTCAGGCAATGGCTCTCCTTTCCCAATCTCATTTGGCTTAATAGCACTGTTTCACAAGGGAGCTGCACATGGCTGGTAGTCTCTTAAGAGTCACAGAGCCTTATATTTTTTCGCCATGCAGTTGAATGGAGTCAATGTTAAAAGTTTCGTGTGATCTGCTCCAAATTCTTTTTTTAAATATTTTTTCTCCAAAAACATGAATTGAAATCGGATTGGTTTTCAAATGACAGATGGTGTTCATGTTCAATTTTCACATAAAATATCAGAAGTTTGAGTGTTTTTATACAACACCTAAACCCCAAAATCTAAACTATAATGCCTTGCAAGAAACACAGAGACCTACCAAATCATTCTGGATGTTTTTATAAAGTATTGAGCACCTGCATGTCATAATGGAGTTGTTTGTGGAAGAAAATTATCAGAATACACCCAGACTCCTTTGTGGCACACCCCATGCCCCCATTACTATGATACCTCTCCCCCTTCTGTTCTGCAGATGCAGTCAAAATCCTGTGCAGTGGACAAATAATAGTGGACAAATAAGAGTCCTGAGTATGAGGGCTTTAGCTTTTGATCAAGATCTTGTTTTGTTTTCTTGTTATGTTGTCTGTTGTGGGAACCGATTGGGACCTTCCTCTTTAACTCCACATGGGTAGGAGACTTGATGGTTGAAATTGCGCATTCCCTGCTTCTTAGCGGTTTAGAACCCTACACTACAAATTAAGTAATTGCACTTGTTAACTCTTCACTCCAGTTACTGGGTGTGATGCTTCTGCTGAACCACTGTTATGACCAACAGAGAATACCCTGAATTGGTCTAATCTAGGACACTCAGAGCATGGTGAGCGCTAGTAAGGAAGAGATTAGCTTGCATATAGTCTTAGACAAGAACAACTATCGTAAAATACGTCCAGCAGTTCATGCACTCAATGCAAAAGATCATTTGAGGTGTTCATATGGACTCAAGATTCCTGCCCAAAACCTCCTATCCCCTAGTCAAACTATTAGATAAAAACATCCCCCATTCTCTATTGATCCTTTATTATTTCTGAGGCCTCTCATCAGAAGGAAAGTTTGTGTTGAATAACTATTTAGCAAGTTACATTAAACCTCAACTCCTAAATGTTAGGCAGATACAAGATACCAACACTTTAGGGATATTTGCCTTGACATGGTAGGCATATGGCAGCAAAGGATATCAATGACCTTTTTCAGCTTTTTTCTCTCTTCTATCAGCCAGCTTGCTGCAGACACATCCAAATATTCTAATGGCAGGTACATTTAACAAACGTTTAAACTCTTTGTAAGTTTCAGTACTTTTTATTCTCGAATTTTATTAAGTCAGACTTTGAGGTTGACTGAATCAATATTGCCTCTGAATAGACAGTCCTCTTTCAATTTTTATCTATCGAAAAATCCATGACAAAGCATCCTATTAACCTTTTAGCAGCACACTGGAAATCATGAAATCTTGCAAAGGTCGTGACATACCGCATAGACAACAGAACTCATAACTTTTTCGTGTCCACACCTGGGACAGTACGTTTTAAATATTTATGCTTTTCATGTTTTAGCTGTTGCATTGAGCCACTTGGAGCATTGATAAGTAGTCTTTTCATCACTGCCCAGTAGAGCAAAGACATCACTCCTCGCTAGCTAAAAGGAGAACTGAATGTTGCACATTTCGTAGATTGACAGGCGACTGTCAAAGATGGATTACACATGACCTGAAATATAACCCTCAAAATACATTTTAGTATTTCAAAGCACTGCCTGCAGATGTAAATGGTTCTAAAGTTATGAGACTATTGCTGTAGAAATAGTATGTTTTCCTCATTCTATTCAAACTTGGTATCCATGCAAGACATTTTTTAAACGGATAGAGACTTCTAGCTGCAGATTCCTTACCTTAGAGTATTCCCCAGGTGTCAGATAGGATTTGAACATTTTCGAGCAGTACACCTGCATGCCGGTAGGTGGAGTCATTCAGCTCTGTGTCTGCGTGGACCATGCGCCATACCAGTTTGCTGACATCTCTTCTTTGTTTTTCTGCGCAACTCAGCACAGATATGTGAAGCACTACCCCCTCATCAAAATTTTACTAGCTATTTATAGACTTTTTGTCATCAATTTTTTAAGAATTCTTCTCCTTGTGTTCTAGGAATCTCCCCTAAGAAACAACCATGTGTTGCCAGTCACAGGCAGAAGTCTGTGACACACCCACGCTTTTCTTTGGTGTTTGGAGCAGGACCACGACTATAATGCCTGCTAGGACTGCTGTGCCATACACCTAAAAGCGCAGAGGAGCGTTTTCTCAAGCTCCTAGCCGCCCAATAATGGACGATCCCAGTCTTGCAAAAAGTCTGGGACCGCTCACGGAGCCAAAACCAACAGTTGTCTTGTGGATCCAAGTCGTCGGGTAAGCCCCACCGAAAGAAGGAGTCAAAGGACGTTGACGAGGTCTTTGACTTCATCATGCTATTTTTGACAGAGCCCTTGCCAGGGTCTGCTCCACGCCTCACTGACTATCCTGGAGCCGGGGCGACCCCAGCCTAACTAAAAAAAGTTCTATGAGGCCATGAACCTCATATTTGGGCTGTTTGACCCCTTTGTAGTGCATTTGCGCCCGTGGGTTTGGGAGGGCGCCCAACTGGATTCCCAGTTTACCCTCAGTGTCAGTCGGGCCCCTTGGATCAGGTGGTGGATCTGTAGAGGCACCACCTACGAAATCGTGACCTTCCTCAACGCCAGCTCCTGTATCAGCACTCCTGGTGCGGCCACACCCCTAGGTGGTATCATCCCCATCTTTGTGCCTGACTCTGACACAGAGCTGAATGGGCTTTGTCTGATGCCAGCTCTGACGCTGACCGGGACTGTGCCCTCTGAGTTGGAGCCAGTGCCTTTTTCATTCCATAGGCCTGGAGAGGTAGACAAATGGGAGGGTTCTGATGACCTATATGGTTATCAGAATCCCCTAGATGACACAGAGGACAACTGGTATGAGGAACTGGTGGATACCTGTGGATTAGACACCTCATGGGACACTGGCTTGGTCTTTACCCCCTTCCATGACTATGCTTTGTTCACAATGATGGTGCAAAGGGTGGCAGATGTCTTGGACCTTCAGTTGCCCTCAGTGGCAGTCGATACAAACATCTTGACTGAGGTACTTTAACCGGGATTTGCCCCCCTCCGAATCCTTAATCTCATTTAATAAAGCCCTTCCCGATGTCTGGCAACGGCCTGGTCCAAGCCATGGACAGGGGTTCCTGTGCACAGGACGATAGCCCGACATCGAAGCCCCACTCCTCTGGACCCCCATTTCCTCACCCAGCACTCCAACCTAGCAAGCTTGGTGGCCCAAGCCTCCACTTCCCGAGTCAACCCCATACATTCCCTACCACTTCACCATATAGGGAATCCAAGAGGCTGGATACCCTCTCCAGTATGTTCTCTTCCACCAGCCTACCATTGCAGTGCTTGAACACAGCGTGCTCTTGTGCCAATATGATAAATACAATCTGGAATTTGGTTGCTCAAGTGCTGCCGGCTGTATCAGAGGAGGCCTGAGCAATACTGTCACCAGCAATTGCAGATGACGGAGATGCAGAAAAGTTCAGCATCAGATACGGGTTGAATACGACCGACTCAGTGGGCCGAGCAATTTCAGCACTGGTTGCCGCTAGACGCCATGCCTGGTTGAAAATTGCTGATTTTTCGGTTATGAACATGCCCTTTGGCTCTCGCCTTTTTGGTGAGAAGATGGACTCAGCGCTGGAGCTTTTTAAGAATAGGAAAGCTACGGTCAGGTCTTTGGGCCTTTCCATGTCCCCTCGCCAACCCCAGTCAACCTTCCTCCCTTTTCGTGGCTACGGAAGAGCCCCCAGCCACGTTTATGCCCACCTATCAACCACGGGCAACAGACTTCCTAGTCTTTTCGGAGTTGTGGATGCAATTCCCTTAGACCATGTGGGGCCCCTTGCCAGAGGTTGCCTCAGTCCACATCTCCCCCGGCAGTTAAAAACTCCAAATCCCTTTAGTGTGCCCTCATACCAACATGGACATTCAGTGGAAGGCAGGATAATCCATCACATGCACCACTGGCAGTCAATAACTTCCAGCAAGTGTGTTTTACAGATTGTACAAAGGAGCTACTCCTTCTGCTTTCTGGACACCCTCCACCAATACCATCCACTTATAACCGGCTGAAGGAGGACCATCTCTCCTTGCTCAATCAGGAAGTGTTGGCTCTCCTATCCAAGGGAGCCATCGAGAAGGTGCTGGCTTCAGCAGTAGTTGCTATTCCCGCTATTTTCTGGTGCCCAAGTAGGATGCTAGACTTGCACCTTCTCAAGTTCTTCCTGAAAAAGGAGAAGGTTAAGATGCTAACACTAGCTCAGGACCTGACTGCCCTAGACCCGGGAGACTGGATGGTGGCGTTGGACCTGCAGGACACGTATTTCCACATCCCCATCCTGCCTGCATACAGACATTACCTGCGGTTCATGTTGGGCCAGGAACTCTTTGTTTTCCCTCATCCCATTTGGCCATACCAGCACCCCTCGGTGTTAACTAAGGTGATGGCAGTGGTTGCAGCACATCTTCAGAGGTTGGAAGTTCTAGTCTTCCCCTATCTTAGTGCCTGGCTCTTGAAGGCAGGCTTGACCCAGGCAGTCATCTCCCGACTCCCTCCAGACTATGGCAGACCTCCTGCACTCGCTGGGGTTGACTATCAACATGCCTAAAGTCACACCTGACTCCCTTCTCAGATGATCCCTTTCATCTAAGCAGATCTAGGATAGTCATGCTATGATACCGATGTTTCAGCCTCTTTCCTGGATTTCGGTGAGACTGCCTCGAAGGCTGTTCTGCCTCATGGCTTCCTGCATCCGACTACTGACATATGCCCGTTGGCATAGGTGGGCTCTGCAGTGGGACCTGATGTTCCAGTGGACACAGCATCAGGGGAGTCTGTTCAACATGGTCCAGATCTCAGAGAAAACTGCAAAAGACCTGCAGTAATGGCTGATGAACTGTGGTTAGGTCAGTGGCAGACCCTGCCCCAGCCAGAGCTGACCGTAGTGACAAGCGTGTCACCCTTTGGTGGCCACCTGAGAGAGGTGAAGTTAGAAGACTTTGGTCTCTGGCCTAGTCAGGGCTCTATGTCAACCTGTTGGAACGTTGGGCGATTAGATTAGCATTGAATACCTTTCTTCCCTTCTTAAGGGAAAGGCTGGTGCAGGTGTTCACGGACATCACCACCACTATGTTGTACTTCAGCAAGCAGGGTAGGGGTGATGTTGTGAACCCTTCGTCGAGAGGCCCTGCTTCTCTAGACATGGCTGGAACATCAGGGCATTTTCCTGCTGATTCATCACCTGGCGGGCTTTCGGATTGAAACCAGTCCCAGGATGCTTGTTTCCAGTCCAGGGAAGACATGGCTTAGCAGTTCGGGCTGGACTGTTCCCATGATGCACAGGGTCAAGTCTGTTGCATGTAGCAGTGTCTGAACGGGGTTGGTGAAGTGAGCTAAAGAACAATGATGGATTCAACCCAGATCTGTGACAGGTGGTGAGTGTCTGAAAAGTTTCAGCGCTCCGTCCCTCATCTCCTTGTGTGGGCTTTCTGAACACCAGGGCGGATGAACTAATCTGTCGCTGCCTAGCGAATCACAGATGGTGTCTCCATCCGGGGGTAGTGTAAGGTCTCATTCAAGAATGCGGAGAGCC
Source organism: Lissotriton helveticus (assembly GCF_964261635.1). NCBI lineage: Eukaryota > Metazoa > Chordata > Amphibia > Caudata > Salamandridae > Lissotriton > Lissotriton helveticus. Next base: position 1,001,603,685 of record NC_136061.1, read on the forward strand.
TTGGTTTGATCGGTTTGCCACCACTGAGGGCATGTAATGTCCGGAGTTCTGCATGCTGAAGTTTCCAAGGCAGGTCTCACTCAGAGACGCTTTTCATCTCAAGTAGTGCTCTGGTCTCCTGTACAACTTTCTGCCGATAATACTCCTGTCCAGAGTTCTCGAGGCGATCAGGAACAAGTAATTGGGCACGGAGAATCTGGTTTCCTGAGCTCATGAGTATAAGCATTGGTCCTCCGGTCAGGCTGCATCTTCGGGAGCGTCTCCTGTCAGAGTATTGGGGGAGGGTTCTCCACCCGAACCTGCATACCCTCCACCTTCATGCATGGAGATTGAGCGTCGACAATTTACATTATTCAACCTTCCTCTCAAAGTCTGGATTGTTTTTCTGGCAGTCAGGCGACCCTTCACCAAGACACTATATGTCTGCCATTGGGACACATTTATGGCATGGTGTGCATCTAAGAACATCAGCCCTCTCTCTGCACCCCTCTCTCAAGACTTGTTATTTGTTCTGTCATTGGCCCAACAGGGCTCTTCTCTGGGCACAGTTGAAGGTTGTCTGTCAGCCATTTCAGCATTTTTGTGGTTACCAGACCAGCCTGCTTTGTTCAAGTCACCCATTGTGACTTCAACACGTTTCGTCTTATTCATCATGCCCCAGTGGGAATTAAATCTAGTCTTGATCTTTTTAATATGCATTCCCTTCAAGCTGCTGCACAACTGTCCACTCTTTTTGCTAATCATTAAGATGGCTTTCCTAGTGGTCATAACATCGGCCAGGAAGGTCAGCAAAGTGCAGGCACTGCTCACCCTCCTTAAACCACCTTCTACCCAGATAAACTGGTTCTTCAAACATGTGATTCCTTCCTTCCAAAGGTAGTGACACCTTTTTATGTAGGCCAAAACATCACCTTGCCCACCTCCGCCCCACCCTTCTAAAGAGGAGAAGAGACTTCACTGCCTGGACCCAGAAAGAGTGTTGTCGTTCTACATTGACCATCCTCAAGAGGTTAGGATGGACGATCAATTCTCCGTAGAGCATGTTGGAGCCAAGAAAGGGAAGGCTGTGAAGAAATGGGCCATCTTAAGATGGATAGTGCTTTGCATAAAGATCTTCTACTCATTGGCCAAGAAGCAACCCTCTGATGTATTGCGTGCACATTCTACAAGAGCCAAGGCTGCGACCATTGCATTAGCTCACAGAGTTCCTGTCCTGGATGTCTGGATATCTGTCAGACTGCTACGTGGGCATCTCTGTTCACGTTTGCAAAGCACTACTCTGGATGGTCAGGTCTGTCGTGAAAGACACTTTGCCTGTTTGGTCCTGCATGACTTTTTGGTCTAAAATATGTTTCGCAGACCCACCTCCAGGGAAATATTGATTGGGTATCTATTCTAAGGTAAAGAATCTGCTCCTAGAAGTCTCTATGAGATGAATGAGTTACTATAGGTAAGACCTGATCTGGTAGAAACCCTTATCTAGTAGCAGATTCCTTACCGACCATCCTGCCCTCTTTGTTCTGAGATTACAGTGTAAGGTCACCCTTCTAAGGGCCTAAGAACTGTACGCCAGTGTGCCTCTTGCCTCCGTGCTTCTGGCATGAAAAGTCTTGAAAAGCACGCTGGGGTTGCGCCTACATAGGCACAGCACACGTCACTCCCGACGCAGATGATGCTGATTTGGAGCCAAATTACACAACCTACTGGCGCACAGGGGAACTGCTTTAACATTTCTAGACCCAGTCTTATGCCTGGGGAGTATTCTAAGGTTTGGGGTCTGTGGCTAGATAACCAGATAATGCATTACCGAAGGTAAGTAACTTGTTCATCTAGTCATGCTCGGGCGTAAGTTGTTTTTACATAGCACACCTTTTGTGATTATCTGCCTTTAATAAACTTGCTTCAGTCCACTCCATCCATCACTTGAAATATAGATGAGAAGTTAGCTTTTGTGCAACACCCTAGCGTGAAAATCTAATGAGAACTTTGAATAAAAAGAGGTTTTGGGTTCTGGCTACCAGCTCAGGGAAATCTTTTTAGATCCAATCAGTTGATGACTGAGTATGCTAAGCAAACACCTGCCAGGCTCCAAAACCACTGTTACAGGGATCACTGTGTGTGTGGTGTCTGAAAAAAATCAGATCACGAGACACAGCTATATTTGTATACCGTCTCTGAACGCAGCTTTGCTTCTGAACTTCCACATTGAAATCCACATAACAATGTAGGCTTCCTCCTTGGAAGCATCTTTTTTTATTCGAATGAAATGGATCTGGAGCGTGCATATTAAAAATGTACAACCCTTTTCTTTTTGCCGTTCACCCTATCCTGTTCGTATGCTGTACATGCAGACCTGTTCAGTCGAACTTTACTACCCACGCTTATAGCATAAGGAAGACATCCATCTACATGAGAGCTTTTCCATTTGATATAACTTGAAAGGTTTGAAGAATCTGTTCCTTTGGTCCAGCGACCCTGATGTGCATCATACTTGGAAATCACCCTGCAGCCCTTTCATGACCTCGATGCTTTTTATAGTGCTTCATAGAATGGGCAGAAGTACAGTCTTCTATCTAAGTAGAGAATTTGATGGAGGTTTTAAGTTTGATATGATACTATTCTATTGCTCATGTTTATTCCCCGTTCCTTTTTATCTTAGATAGTGCTTTATGCATAGTGTGATATTAAGTTGGCCATTGCATACTATTTAGCCAGAAAGTAGAGTTTTGAAAAAACAAACACCTCTGTGTTCCATTAAGTTGCTGTACGATAGGCGAAGTGGTCCTAAAGAAAAGTATCTCTAAGTGTAGTCACCACTGGCATAATTCACATGACTGTTTTACCGCAACACTACTTTTGGATAAACTGCAGGGATCTGCAAAATAGCCGAAGATACCCTGTGCACTCCTGTTGTAAGAATAACAGAGGTTCTCTGTAGTCATTCGTGACTGGTTCCTTTTCAGCCATCAATTACTTGCTAAGGCGCAAGAAATTGCTGCTTGCCTTCTGTGAACAGCAAGCAATGTATAGGGGGAATCAACAAAACCTGGAATTGAGATTTAGTAATGGAGTTCTAAGAATGTTGTTGAATTGTCAGAGAAACACATAATTGTACTGATTTATAAGTAGTGCTTGGAATGTATATTATAAAAACACGCATTAGCAGAGCCAAGACTTCTGGCTTGCAGTTTCAGTTCTGACTAAAATATTTAACAAAAGCCTGCTGCAGTGAAACTAAACAAAATAACAACCCATTACTTTCTGTATGCAGTGCACCTGTGAGATACAAATGTTAAGTGAATTGATTCAGTTTTCTTTTGAAGTTATAAAATGGTCCCTCATTTAGGACAGTGCACGCACTTGATGGGAGGCAGAATGGTCAACCAAACAGCCAATAGCATGAAGAGACAGTAATACTTATCTGGAAAGCGCCAAAGCTCTTTTTGTGTCTATTTTAAAGAGTTGGTATCAATAAGACTTTGCAGAGAGCTGTGCTGTCAAGCCAGACCAAACAAACAATGACATCCTGGCATCTGCGCAAGAAGCATTACATCTAAAAGTTAAAAAAATATATGCATTCTAACGGTTGATTTTGCACACAATGTGTATTTATGCATGACATTACTAACACTTTGTAGTGAAGACTGGGAATGGGGCTGCCTGCTGTGAAATTTGTTATCGAGGTGGGCAGAGCATCAGTGTCCATATTCATCTCATTGGGCCTTTACTCATGGTCCATTTTGTGAAGAGTAGCATGCTATGCGTTCTCAGAAATCACTTAGTGCTTCATCTGGCATATGAAATACTACAGTAGCTGCAATAGCAATGCAAGGGCTTGGTTGAACCCGATTGGGTTTGAATCACGGTTGACCTTGTTCTTTTGTTGGTGAGTCCTCGGACCTCGGTCCCAGGATCTCACTCTCCCAGAGTGCTCTGCGGCGCTCTCCTCGTCCCGAAGCCTGCCAGCCCTTCACCGCAGGGTTCGAGCCCTCCTGAGCCTGCTGGTGTCCTCATCCCGCCGCAGTGTGTCTGGTAGTTTGTGCTCTACAACCCCTATTCGGTGCCCGTTTTCACTTTATTTCGCTTGTTTTAGTAGGATTTGTAGTTAGGGAAGCTTTGCCCTCTGTGCCCCGCTGTCTGTTTTGCCTTCTCTACCACGTGCCCCCTGTTCTGTAGTAGGGGATCTCTGTTCTAGTCATAATCTAGTGAATAGTCCCACCCATGTGCGGGGACCCCGGAGCAATCAAAAATAATCTCTTAAGCTGTCTTCTTTGCAGTCCTGCATAGACACTTAAGAGAAAATCAAAGACAAATAATGCAGCCTATAATTACAAGGCTACACTGGCCAGTACTTCAACTTAAAGTGAAAAGGATAGCCAAATAAAATCAAATTTTACACATATTGCCAAGTTTCACCCATAGAGAAACTTCGCTTCACCAAAATCCTTGAAATGATAGAGAGGAAGGGTTGGACAGACAAGCCCCCATAGACTGCCATTATGTGTCTGGAAAAGGGATACCGTGCCTTTAAGGAACTCTCCAGAGATCCTCTATATCCCAGGATGCACAGCCAAAGTCCTTTTACTTTCAGTACTTTTTTCCGGCTCCTGCTAGGTGGGCCTTCTGGGCATGGAGGGACTCAGTCATCATCCTCTGCCCGTGCTTTGGCCCGTGGGGGGGCTCCCCAGTCACGAAAAGGCCCAGAAAAGGCACAGATCCCGGTCAACGTCGATAGCTTCGACGTCTGCGTTGAGAGGTATGACCACCATCTGCTCTCCGTCGACCCAGGGCTCTGGGTCCAAGCGGCGTCCCGCTCGACATCGAGGGGCAGGACGTCGAGACCTTGGACGAGGTCGACGTCGAGGACTTCACCGGCGTCGACACACCATTGACGTCGAGATGAGTCCAGGAGGCGGTGGCGTTCGCCGTCAAGGCTGTACCGCCGTTCAACATCGACACAACGGTCGACGTCGAAGAGAAGACATTCGACGTCGAGGAGTGCGTCGACGTCTAGAAGATCGACGTCGAGAAGTAGAAAGTCGAAGAGGTCGACGTCGAGGAAGGAAAAATCGACGTCGAGGAGACATTCAAGGACCAGGACAGTGTCCCCGGCCTCAGTGGTCAGTCTGTCTTTATCGGCGAGCTCCCGGTCGCGGTGGCGCCGGCGCTCGGCCAAAAAGAGGTCTGCCTCCAGAACATCTTCTTTGAGGCCTGCTCAGAAGAAGAGGAGAGTGGTGAGGTCATCGGAATCGGAGTATTCACGGACCTACTCCCCTTCTAGGCCCAGGACGCCTACACCTCCACCGCTGCTTCCGAGGATGCCTCCTCCGCAGCTTCCTCCTCCTCCAGCAACGATTCCTCCTCCTCCTCGTCCTCCTCCTCCACTTTGACCGCCTCCTACACCGCCCCTGCCTCCTCTTCCACTGCCTCCCCGACCTCCACAACCTCGGCCTGAGGTTCCGGTTCCAACTCCTCCGCTTCTGCCTCCTCTAAGACCGGCAGCTCCGGCGAAGCCCAGGAGATCTAGATCATGGTCTAGAGGAAGGGATCGCACTCGCAGTAGACACCGCTCCTCCACAAGGTCTCGTCACCGCCATCGGAGAGACAGGTCGTGGTCCCGGTACACGGGCTCTTTGAGTGACCGGAGGTATTCTCAAACATTATCGGATTCCCCTCCTACGAGGGTGTCATCTGTGGACAACATCGTGATGTTTCAGGAGGTGCTGCTGAGGGGGGCAGCAAAGTTAGGGATCACATTGACGGTACCCACACCATCTACCTCTGTGATCTTTGAGTCTTTGCACAAACAGCATCGTTGTTGCCCTTGGTGCCAGGACTGGAGGAATCGGCCATGGAGCTGTTTCTGACCCCGGCTTCGGTGAAGTCGACTCCATCTCGGCTGCAAAAGAAGTACAGGCCCCCGGATTCTGATCCGGCGTTCTTGAGGTCAGATCCTGTACCGGATTCTGTCATCGTGACAGCAGCCAAGAAACAGCATGCTACTACTCCGTCTTCTACGGTGTCTCTGGACAAGGAGAGCCGTGAGATGGATTCAGCCGGACGGAAGGTTTGCGGTACGGCTGCCACATCAATGAAAGCGGCGAGTGCCTCGACGCTCTTGGGTCGCTATGACCGTGCTTTGTTGGAGTCTCTGCAACAGTTTATCGAGCTCCTCCCGAGGGATAGGAGGGAAGATTTCCAGGAGCTATTGAACGAGGGCATGATGGTCTCCAATCAAGTCATCAGCTCTGCGGTGGACGCCTCTCCTCTGACGGCTCATGGTTATTGCCATGGCATTAATGTAGGATGCCATTCCTGGTTGCGCCTTACCTCTCTCAAACCGGAGGCGCAGCAGAGAGTCGCAAATTTGCCCTTCTCTGGATTGACCCTCTTCGGGACGCATGCGGATGAGATGGCCCGCATGAAGGCGGAAGTAGAGACATTGAAGGCCGTTGGTTTGGAGAAACCAAAGGAACAACGGAAGTCCTTCTGTCCGTTCCAGAGGAGATATGGTTCCCAGAAGCGAGGACAAGGTCGTCAAGCTGGCCAGCAGCAACAGCAGCAGCAGTACCAGCGGCACCTTTCCAGAAGCGTCAGAGGGGCAGAGGCGGCCAGCAGTCCTCCTCGGCGAACAAGGGCCCGGCTAGGTCTAAGCCCTGAGGTGCTACTTCCACCTCGTCTGTTACCCGCTCCGGTGGGGGGGAAGCATGCAAAATTACCTGGCAGAGTGGAGAAAAATTACTCAGGACAAGTGGGTGCTGAATATTTTTTGCAATGGATACAGTCTTCGTTTTGTCAGCCCTTCTCCAGCAATTCCACCGGTTCGCTTGCAGTTCCAGCTGCGCGCGCTCCAAGCGGAGGTCGATACCCTGTTAAGAAAAAGGTGCGACTAAAGACGTCCCTTTGTCTCAAAGGGGAAAGGGCCTTTACTCCCGGTTCTTCCTGGTGCGCAAGAAGGACAAAAACGAGTTCTGGCCCATTCTGGATTTGCATGCTGTCTTTGCACCAGATTTATCCTCAGCTACAAAGAGGAGACTGGCATTGCGCAATAGATCTACAGGATGCGTACTTCCATGTGCCCATTGCAGGAAAACACTGTAAGTTCCTGCGGTTTCTATTCGGCGCCAATCACTATCAGTACACCGTACTACCGTTTGGACTGAAGTCTGCACCCAGGAATTTTTCAAAGTGCATGGCGGTGGTGGCAGAAAGAACAAGGTGTTTGTCTACCCGTACCTAGACGACTGGTTGATCAAAGCCTCCACCTTCCAGGAAACGCAATTGCAATTCAACAGGACGGCCGTTCTGTTGAACCAACTGGGGTTGCACTTAAACATGTCCAAGTCTGTTCCGACTCCTGTCCAGTGCCTACAGTACTTGGGAGCCTCCATCGATACTCTTTCAGCAAGCGTGTCTCCTTCGAAGGAGCGACGCTTATCGATCCTTCGGAAGGCTCAGGCTCTCATAGCTGTTTCATCTACGACAGTGAGGACGGTGTCTTCTCTACTGGGGTCGATGACCTCTTGCATCTTCCTCATGCCACACGCACGCCTCCACATGAGGCCGCTGCAGGAATGTCTGGAGGATCAGTGGGACCAGAAGCGGGGGAGCTGGGACGACCGGATCCGGCTGTCCCTTCACGCTCAACAGTCCTGAGATGGTGGTGCTCAGCAGAGAATCTCCTCAAAGGGGTTCCATTACACAAGGACATTCCCATTCAGACTATCGTCACGGATGCTTCTCTCCACGGCTGGGGAGCGCATCCAGACCATCTACAGATCCAGGGAACGTGGCCCCCAGCGGAATCCACGTATCGCATCAATTTCCTGGAACTCAGTGCTGTTCACTTGGCACTGAAGGCCTTTCATCCGTCCTTCCAGACCAACTCCTTGCTTGTACAGACGGACAATACGACCACAATGTATTACTTCAACAAGCAGGGGGGCTCGAGATCGCGCACACTGTCACAAGAAGCACCGGCGATCTGGCACTGGCTGCTAGCCAGGGGACTAATGATAACGGTTACCCATCTGCCAGGTGTGCAGAATGCTCAGGCGGACGCACTCAGCAGGCTGGTGCAAGAAAACCACGAGTGGGTTCTAAACGACGAAGTGCTAGGAAACATCTTCGACGTAGATCTGTTCACCACCGCCGAAAACAGAAAATGCAGAGACTTCGCCTCCAGGTATTACCAACCGGGGACTCTGGGGAACGTGCTATGGATCAGCTGGTCGAAAGCTTTCTGTACGCTTTTCCACCCATTCCCCTGATTCTGGCGGTACTCATCAAGCTGTCTCAGTCCAGAGCACAGATGATCCTCATTGCTCCGGAGTGGCTCAGACCGTGGTGGTTCACGGACCTGCTTCACAGGTCTCTCCTACCCCACCTGCGGCTGCCGTGTCGGCCGGACCTTCTCACGAAGTCCCGGGGCCAGATGGTGCACCCCAACCTCTCCTCGTTGAGTTTGGAGGTATGGCTCCTGAGATAGTGCAATATGGACACCTGAATCTGCCTGACGATTGCATGAATATACTCAAGGAGGCTAAGCGACCTTCCACTAGGACTTCCTATGCCTACAAGTGGAAGAGGTTCTGCATCTGGTGCACTTCCAAGAACTATGATCCGACAACCTGCCAGGAAGATGTAATTCTTCCATACCTTTTGCATTTGTCTCAGTCTGGCCTTAATTTTCATTCTATTAAGGTTCACCTCGCAGCATTAACTGTGTATAGAAAATGCCCTTCACAGACATCCTTCTTTCAGATCCCCGTGATGAAAGATTTTTTGGAAGGATTGAAGAAAGTGTTTCCTCTTGTTCGGCGTCCTTTGCCTTCATGGGAGCTGAATGTGGTGCTGTCCAGGTTGATGAAGGAACCTTTTGAACCTATTCATAAGGCTTCACTGCAGCACTTATCGTGGAAGGCGGCTTTCCTCGTGGCCATTACATCGACCCACAGGGTGAGTGAAATTCAGGCATTGCGTTGCCAAGAACCTTATACTGTATTTCATGCTGCTAAGGTTGTGATGCGTACTCACCCTAAGTTCCTTCCTAAGGTGATTTCTGATTTCGATGTCAGTCAGACTATAACTTTACCTAAGTTTTTCCAAAATCCTTCCACTCCAGCGGAAAGGTCTCTGCATTCCCTGGATGTCAGAAGGGTGTTGAAATTCTACTTGGATAAGACCATGGACATTCGTAGGTCAGACCAATTGTTTGTCAATTATGGGTCGGTCAGGACTGGTCTTGCCACCTCAAAACAGTCCATCTCGAGGTGGATTGTGTCCTGTATCCAGTCATGTTATCAGAAAGCTAACAAAACCTTAGGGGGTAAACCAAAGACTCATTCTACCAGGGGCAAAGCAGCGACAACGGCTTTGCTACGTAATGTTCCCATTGCAGATATCTGTAGGGCTGCCACGTGGAAGTCGGTCCATACCTTTGCTAAGCACTACTGTCTGGACTCTGATGCCAGGGCAGATGCTCAGGTTGGACAGGCTTCGTTGACAAATCTGTTTGCACAGTAGTGATGTTGTTTTTTTCCTCCATCGCCGGATTGGTTGTTGGGATGGGCTTGCCATTCTATTTACTAGATTATGACTATACACAGAGATCCCCTACTACAGAAGGAGTTGTTTCTTACCTGTAACTCCAGTTCTGTAGTAGGGGTATCTCTGTTATACTCATAAGCTCCCGCCCTCCTCCCCGGTGGAGAAAATGATGTTTGCTACAGGCCTTGCTTTATACACCTTCAAAAAGAACTGAAAGTAAAAGGACTTTGGCTGTGCATCCTGGGATACCGAGGGTCTCTGGGGAGTTCCTTAAAGGCACGTTATCCCTTTTCCAGACACATAATGAGACCTCACGGTGATATGTGCGCTATATAAGAACGTTTGACATTGACATCGACATAATGGCAGCCTATGGGGGCTTGTCTGTCCAACCCTTCCTCTCTATCATTTCAAGGATTTTGGTGAAGGGAAGTTTCTCTATGGGTGAAACTTGGCAATATGTGTAAAATGTGATTTTATTTGGCTTTCCTTTTCACTTTCCGTTCCCAGCTAAGGTCATCGAGAAGGTAGTCAACATCCAGCTCTCCCGCTACCTCGAAGACAACCGCATCCTGGACCCCTCCCAGTCAGGATTCTGCAGCAACCACAGCACCGAGACCGCCCTCATTGCCGCCACAGACGACATCAGGATCCTACTGGACAACGGCAAGACTGCGGCCCTCATCCTTCTGGACCTCTCCGCCGCCTTCAACACCGTCTGCCACCGCACACTACGCACACGAATACACGACGCAGGGATCCGAGACAAGGCTCTGGACTGGACCTCCTCGTTCCTCTCCGGCAGAACCCAGAGAGTCCGCCTCCCCCGTTCCGATCCGAAGCCTGCGAGATCATCTGCGGCGTCCCACAAGGATCCTCCCTCAGCCCGACGCTGTTCAACGTCTACGTGGCGCCTCTCGCACGCATCGCCCGACATCACTACCTCAACATAATCTCCTACGCCGACGACACGCAACTGATCATCTACCTCACCAAGGACCCCCTCACCGCCAAATCCAACCTCCACCAGGGAATGAAGGCCGTCGCCGACTGGATGGAGGATAGCCGCCTTAAGCTGAACACAGACAAGACTGAGATCCTCATCCTCGGGCCCACCCTCTCCGCATGGGACGACTCCTGGTGGCCCGCATCGCTGGAGACACCCCCCGCACCTACCAACCACGCACACAACCTGGGAGTCATCCTCAACTCGAAACTCACCATGACCAAACAAGTCAATGCTGTCTCCTCCACCTGCTTCAACTCCCTCCGTATGTTCCGCAAGATCTACAGATGGATCCCGACAGACACAAGGAAAACAGTCACCCAGGCCCTAGTCAGTAGCAGACTCGACTACGGAAACGCCCTCTACGCCGGAGCCCCGACCAAGCTCATCAACAGACTGCAAAGAATCCAGAATGCCTCTGCACGCCTGATCCTCGACGTCTTGCGCCGCGACCACATCACCCTTCACCTGAGGAACCTGCACTGGCTCCCCATCAACTAAAGAATCTCCTTCAAGCTCCTGATCCACGCACACAAGGCACTCCACAAGACCGGCCCAGACTATCTCAACAGTTGGCTCTCCTTCTACGTACCCAACAGGAATCTCCGCTCCGCAGACCTCTCCCTGGCCACCGTCCCACGCATCTGTAGAACCACAGCCGGAGGCAGATCCTTCTCTCACCGCACCGCCAAGACCTGGAACACCCTCCCCCTCAACCTATGACAAACCGAAGACCTTATAACCTTCAGGAGACGACTCCAGACCTGGCTGTTCGACCAGTAACAACAGCACCCACCCCCCTCCCCCCACTCCCCTCTCTCAGCGGCTTGAAATCCTTGCGGGTAAGTAGTGCGCTTTACATGACCGGTTTCAGAATAACATCCACAGTTCAAATGTGCTCAGATACCCTGGTGCATTGTAGCTCTGTGTAATAAGCACTTTACTTTTTTTTTTATTATTTGCTGAAGACAATATAGGCTATTGTTACAAAATGTGACCACTTTCTTTAATTCCGTTTATTAAAACTACTCTCGTGAACCTTCCTCATGCTAGGTTTGATATAAAACATGCAAATAAAAATGGAATGGAATGTTCTCTAAACATCAAGATAACATGATGAATCTTCTGGATGTATTCTCTGGTGAAAACTTACTTCCTCTAATTGAAACTTGTTCAGAACATTAATTTAACATAAAATAAAAAATGAATGAGTGTTTGGGTTTTGCCATTCTAAATTTCTTTTTCTTTATTTACTTGCAGAATAAACAACCGTTGCAACAAAGCGATGGTGCTTTGTCATTTGCTGAGTGTATGCAACTTTTAGCAGACTCATTCCCATTTGTCATTGAGGAAGAGGTAAATCTTACTAAAGTTTAGAACACTAACAATAAAAAAATAATCTAACTTGTTATATTTGCTTTCTAGTATTGGAATGAGATTTCTACAACTTTTCTGTTTTGTCCGTGTAGCCTCGCTAACATTATGAGTCTGCTTCCAACAAAGGTAGCAATGTGAGAGAGTATATGTCGGACCAACATTGGCATAGAGAGGGTACCTGAAATTGCCAGCTGGCGGTAAAAGTCCTTAAGCGTTTTATGGGCACATGCATCAAAGTTTAATTTTGCGATTACCAAATAGCGATTTTTTTCCCCCCTCAAAATCGCTCTTTGGTAATCGCAAAATACAATGCAACAAAACAGAGAGCAAATAGTGATTCTCTAATTGTGAATCCTTAAGAATCGCAAATGCAATTAGGGAATCGCTATTTGCAATTATGACTCCATTCTTTCCTATGGGCCTCAAGGCCCATTGGTGAGAATGGTCTTGCATTAGCTAAATTTCGATTACCTAATTGGTAATGGTAAATTAGGTAATGCCCGGGTGCCTAAGGCCCCCCTAAAAAAAAGTGGCACATGTAAGGCACACACAGGCCCTCTATGGGCTTTATTAGTTTGACCAGAGGGGTGATGTATAGATTGAAAAGGGTGGTGCTTAGTGACGAGCCCTGCGGTACCCCACAGGGCAAGCTGAATTGTTTTGACTTAAAGTTGCCCAAAGCCACATGGTTTCTTCTGTCAGTTAGAAAGTATGGTCAGAGCTGCGCCACGTATTCCTAACTCCATTAGTCGGTTGATTAAAATGGTGTGGTTGAACGTGTCAAAGGCCGCCGAGAGATCGAGTAAGATCAAGACGGCTTGACCGCCATTATCCATGATCCATCTGAGTTCCTCTGAGTTGGCAAGCAAGGCTGTTTCTGTGCTATGAGCCTTTATAAAACCATACTGGGAAAGATCCATCAAATTGTGATTGTCCATGCAAGCCACCGGTTCGTTATTTAGTGCTTTTTCAAGTAGTCTGGCCGTAAAAGGAATTCTGGAGATGGGCTTGTAACAACTCGGTTTCTGTGGATCACGATTGCTTTTTTTCAGTAGGGGCAGGATGGATGCCACCTTCCATTCGGCGGGTATATGTCCTGCACTGATCACTTTGTTCATAATAGATCAGCAGACTCAGTGAATGCAGTGTGGTGGGGCAAGAAGAATTTCCGCCGATTTCAGGTCTTAGTCAAATGAAAATTTGATCTCCTCCAGTTTACCCTTGGTTTGCAATGTTTGTCTGGGTTTTAGTGTAACCCACCTAACTGATATCACAATTTCCTCACCTCTATTTTGCTTTACAGATTATTATTGAATTGTCTCATTTTGTGTAGCTTGGATTAGCGAAGGAGTAAGTCATTCTGGATTTCAGGAGGATATTGTGGGCTTCATTACAAGTTGCACGGTACTAGCAGGATGCAGACTCTACATAGGTAATGGGGATTTGCAGGGAAGGGGGAAAAGATTCCCTGCCAAAGGAAAAAGCAATACATATCCTCCCCATGCTGAAAATAAATGCTCGGGTCAGGGACATGGCTTCCATTGGAGCTAAAGCTTCATGCGATTTTACTCATTGAAGTTACCAGATGGTAAAACTTGGTTCTTGGTTTTTTCCATCAACTGGAAAACTGGTGTGTGGAAACATCGGACTAGTGGTGATCAGGCGTGGCTATATCGCCAGGTGGGATACCTTTCCATCTGACTCTTAACGAGGGCCTACGAGGTTAAGCTCATTTTACATCTGGTGCGATTTCACTGGTCTGCTTACGGGACAAGCCAAAGTGAATAATATGCTGTCATAAAGGGGCAGTAGGCCCATTGTCAAATGTTAGAGTCAAATCTAAAATGTCTGATTCAATTCATGATAGTTCATTTTAGAATGTGTATGTCTGAGGGCATTAGCAGTTTCTTACTAGATCAATGGACTAGAAATAACACCATGTTAAAGACTTATGTGCATTTTTTGCTGTACATTAATAAGAGTTCAAGGATAGGAACGTGTTTTTTGGCGTGTGCAGAAGTGGTATTGCTCCGTGGTAGGTGAGTGCAACCCGTCCGCAGGCTCGTCTTTGTGTTGAGAATTTTTTTTCCTGTCCCATGTTTTTCGAGGAAGATTCTGTGGGTGATCAAGGGTGTCTGACATCACGCTGCTATATTATTAATTTGTAGGTTTTTTGGTTTTAAATAAGTTTTAATTGCAACATTTCAGTAACTTGGGTATTCGACAACGGTTACTGTTATTCATTTATAGTTGATGTTAAATGGCTGATTGAAAGTATGCTGGTCATTTTGTTTTACAGGAAAGCTTTTTGCATCATATTTTGCAGGCTCCTGCTAGCACGTTTCAACCATTGGTTCTCGATTCCTGTCCAGAAAGCGAGCCAGTCTTCATCACTCCTAATCAAACGGTCACAATTGATCCCGACCCCATTTTTCAGGATCCTCTTACTGTCGTGGAGGCTGCAATGAATGAAGTTGATCAAGTTTGGGAAGAACTTTTGTCCATTCCTGAGCTACAGGTAACTTAATTTCCATGAATATAAAATAAAAATGTCCACCGTTCATCTTGACACTTCTGTAAATTTGATTCTGATGGATGCTTCTACCTGCAGATTACTTACCTCTTGAATAATCCCAGGCGTCAGACTGCACCCGGAAACTTCAGAGCTCTCAAAGCATGTAGGGGTCATTGACACCATGTCGGCACTGACACCGGATGTGACATCCGGCAACACTAAAGAGTCCATATAGCGCTCATCCTGGCATATGAATGTCTGTTCCCTTATTTGCTGCACCTTTTGCACTGATCCAAAGCTCACTCTTCTAAAGTTTTCATGCCTCAGCGCTTCAAAATCCTTCTGTTTTTTTCAATTTTGTGCAGTGCTAAATAATCTCCCCCAAAGTGCACAGGCTTTACTTTAGGCCCTCGAGGTACTGAGAGGGACAGATGTCCATCACAGACCCTCACTCTATCTGCCTGCTTTTGGACCATGATGCCAAGTCAAGCGAGTCCTGCCGAAGTATGCAGGCTACAGCAATTAAAGAGAGGTAGAACAAGCTTTTCATGGTGCAGGTTCAGGAGGACAAACTTGGCCGGCATCGATCTTGGGCCTGCTCGAGTTCACCGATGTCATGCAGGGAGGACCTGGCCTGGCAGTTCAGGCTGGACTGTTCCCATTGGACACAGGGTCAAGACTGATTTACATATGGCTGGGTCCAAACTGGAATGGCATGGTGAGCAACAAAACGATGGATTTAGGCCCAGGTCTACGTACTGGGGTGAATGTATGACATTGTTCTGCATTCTTTCCATCAATTTCTTTTTTGCATTTGTCACCCTGAGTGGGACTGGTATGCCCAGACGTGGGTCCCGTGCTCTCCATGCCACTGGAGTCAAGCCATCCTGCCTGATGAGGGCTAAAAGCCCGAAACCGGCCTTAGGGTGCTTGTTTCCAGTCCAGGGAGGACCTGGCCGTGTAGTTCGGGCTGGACTGTTCCCATTGGGCGCAGGGTCAAGACTGATTTGCATATGGCTGGGTCCAAATTGGACTGGCATGGTGAGCAAAAAAGCATGGATTTAGGCCCAGATCTCTGTACTGGGGTGAATGTATGACATTGTTCTCCATTCTGTCCATCAATTGTTCTTTTTGCATGCTTTGTGGGCAAACCGAGGAAACACTTTTCCAAATGTGAGTCACCTCAGCACCATCTAACTCCCAAAGGATGGTCACCCTCTGAACTAGAGTTGGAGTCCTTACAGCCCTATGAACCGGCTGATTATACACTCTCCCCCCTCCCCCCGACCCTGCCCCCAGAGCCACTGGCCGCACCGGTCCAACTCGATAGGTTATTTGTGCTAATACCAGCATTTCCAACTTTCCCACCTCCTGGGTCATATCCAGTGGCATTCCTCAACGCTATGTTCAGACTTGTCTCCAGGGTGCAGACCCCTGTGGCATCCTCTCAGGCCCCATGGGATGGGACCTCGTGGCATTTCTGTGTTCATTCCATTTGCATTGGTCCTGGTGTCATTCAACCCGATCTGTCAGCCTCTGGCGCCATACCGCATCACTTCTGCTCTCTAGTGCAGCGCTATATAGCTCAGCTGACAGCACCGATCATAGCTCTAGCTTCGAGGCTGCAGATGCCATCTCCTCTGCTTTCCCGGCCACTGCTGGTGCCAATCTCGGTGCCTCTGCCACTGTAGGGCCCTTAAGATTAAGACCCAGTGCATCCTTCAGAAGAGCATAGGTCCAGATGGGAGACTTCGAGGCTTTTTAAGGAATAGAGATACGACAAAGAAGTTGTTCTTTCATCCGGTCAGCCCTAATACAAGTCTTTTGGGGCAGACATATACCTCCTTAGTATGCATGAGGCTAGACTGAATCTGGACACTACGGTCTCAGCGCTAGAGTCTACTGGCCTTACTTTTACAAGTGGATTTTCATTCTGACCCTCCTCCTCTGGAGGTCACATCCTTCCATTATGTGGTACGAAAAGCTGCAGAGGTGTTTGAACTTCCCCTTCAATTGACTGAGGTGAAGACAAATATCGTGTTTGAGGTTCTGCAGTGTTAAGGTCTCTTTTATGAACTACTCCTACTTTTTAATGACTCTTTGCTAGAACTGGTGCTTGCATTCTGAGAGAAACCTTTTTCCTGCAGCTGTAAGTAAGGTTAGTGGCAAGATATTATCGACCTGCCCCTTATGATTCGGCCCTCCTGTCAGCCCATTCAAAGCCTGAACGTTTGGTGATTCAGGCATCTTGCTCTTTGGGAAAGTTTTGCAACCCTTTGCTACTAACCCCTCTGACATGGGATCCAAGTGCCTAGAAGCATAGGGAAAGAAAATCTTCTTGGCTGACAGCATGGCTCTCAAGTCCCTGAACACATTGTGCCATCTTGCCATGTGTACACATGCTCTGTAGGGCATTGCTCCGTTCGTAATGTCTCATGTTCCTGAACACCTCAGATGGCATTTCACTGAGGTTGTCCGAGAATGGCAGTATATCCCCTGGCATTTAAATAAATCCGGACTGAACACTGCCAATTTGGTGACTTGGGCCTTGGGTCCTTTATCGTAGGCGGCCGGCCTGCTTGGTTACGTGCATCAAGGTTTTCCTCTGACATGCAGGCTACCCTTTTGGATCTTCCCTGCACGGCACCTGGCTCTTCAGTGATCAAGCGAGTTAGGCTTTCGAACACTTCAAGGCTAGCAGGGCGGCAGCTAGGTTCTACAGGCAGCTTCATAGCTTCGAAAGACTTTCCCTGGGGCTTCAATTTCAGCCAGTGACCAGCTCGGTTCCAGTAGCAGCAGCCTCAAAATCCCCTCTTCAGACGGAAAGAGGCAAAACTAAAGGAAGAGTTACTCTGCACTCTATTATTTCCTTCTCCTCCTCTTCATTTTTATTTGAAAGTTCAAAATGTTGACCTTAGCTCGGTCCAGCTAGTGTTGGAAATGGGAGACTGCATTGTGTCACTCGATTTGCAGGACGTTTATTTCATGTTTCAATCCTGCAGTTGCAGCGGAAATACCTGCATTTTGTGGTGGGTTCCATGCACTAACAGTTTACAGTAGTTCTGTTCAGCTTGACATTGGCACCCCATTTCTTTGCCAAGGTGAGGGCTTTGGTTGTGTACATCTCGGATAGTCGTGGATCCCATTATTCTCGTACCTGGACTTCTGGCTGATCTAGTACGGATTGCCAGAGATGGCGGTACACCATCTGCAGTCAACAGCTGCCTTGATGTTTGTAGGAAAGTGCCTCTTTTTGTATGGGGAGCCTGCACTTTTTGCTCCAAATGCTGATGGTTATGACTCCGATAGTGCACTGGAGTCTGCTGCCCAGACCCTACCACCCTATACTCTGTCCTAAAGCTGTTATGTTTGACTTGGTAATCCCAAATTGTGAAAAGGTTTACCCCCTTATAAGTCCCTAGTATATGGTACCAGGGCTACCCAGGGCTGCAGTACGGTGGTTTTATGCCACGCTAGGCGACCCATGAAATCTACTCACAGCAGGCCTGCCATTGCGGAATTCAGCAGTGGTTCAAACTCCACTGTGCTTCCACCATGTGTTGCACAGTCACCTAAACTGCTGTTATTGTATGTAAGGCACCCCAACAGTAGGCCTACTCAGCCCAGGAGGCAGGGTCCATTATATTAAAGGTGTGGACATATAAGTGCAAACCTGTTTGTCCCTATATTGGCATTCCCCATTGAAAACCACTATATATGTTAGTGGTCCATACGATAACGTGCTGCCAACCGGGCACTCTCGAGATTGGCAGCTCCTTTATGGTACCACTAAAATCTGTCATGTTTGGTATCAAACAAAGTGCCTTCTCACCCGTGACATGGTTCTCATGTCCTGGGTGACGTGGCCTGCATCCCGGTGGCATCTTGGAGGTTACCCCCTGGTTGCACCCAGCTGTACCGTGCTCTGGCTGACAAGCAATGTTGTCCCTCGTCTGCTGCTGCAAGGCGGGATTCTGACCTCTTGCCAGGCAGTGTGATCACTCCCAGGAGTCAGAATCAAAGGCTGGGCCAGAAGAAGGCCACACCTTCCTCCTCCCCAGCTGGCTAGTGAAAGAGCAGTGAGTTTCAAAGGCTGCCCTGCCTCTGATATGCTTCTGAGCTGTTCCCCGGGGGAAGAAACGGCCCTTTGCTTCCCCTAGGCATGCTTGCACCCAGGTAAGGAGGGAAAGTAGCTCTGCAGGAGGTGTACACCTCAAGAAGTCTGGCCACAACTATCGGGTGGGCAGCCTGGTCTGTATACCTGCAATTAAATTCTGCCATCTTTAGAAGGCAGAAATGGTGAGTTCTGGATAGAAAAGGTGACCTACAGTACCGGATGAGAACACCTCTGGGGCAGACTCGCTTCATGAACTAGCTACTAATTGGCTAATAGCTCCCACACCCCTTATTCAGCTCCCCTCCCCCCAATACCAGAACCTCAGATCTGAACAACTTACTTCAAAGAAGGACCAAGAGGAGAGCCATGTCGCCGACAACAGGACTTTGCCCGCCAGCACAAAGCAAAAGAGGGATACTTTGGTTCTGAGGCAACAGACTTGGAACTGAGTGAACGAATCTCGTCCTTGGCTAAAACTCAACACTTCTGAAGAGAGGGACTCTTGTGGAAGCCAGAAGCACCCTGAGTCTCCCCTGGACTAGTGGCACTAGTCCTCTGCAACCTGCAGGTAAAAACACTTGCCGGATCCAAAGAATCCTGATGCTCCAGATATAAAGAATCGCTGGCCATCGAGCCCTTCGAGGGTTTGCCCAAATCCAGGTGGTCCAGTGCATTGTGGGAGTTGTAGTCTCTCTTGCCCGAAGTTTCAGGTTGCTACATTACATCTCAGCCCAAAGAGGGTGTGTGGTGGGCTTCGTCAAGGGCTTTTTTGTCGCCTTGTCTGTGATACAAAGGGAGTGACTAATATTAATGTGTATCCTCATCTCCCTACTGTCTTCTCCCCTTTTTAAAGGGGTCTCCATTTAAGCCCCTGTTGACAATGTGCCTGTCCGCCATTCACACTTTTTTCCCCTGACAGACTAGTGTTACAAACCAGAGCTGCTTTCCACCCCAAGGTGCTTACCCCCTTTCACCTGAGTCAGTCCATCATCCTTCCATCTCTTTATGATATGCCCCATCCAACAAAAGAGGAGAAGTGACTGCATTGCCTGGATCCTAGGAGGGCAGCCAGTTTCTATGTTGACAGCACAAGAGACTTCAGAGTAGATAATAAGCTCTTTGTTATGAACTGTGGCAGTAGAAAAGACAAAGCGGTCCAGAAGCAGTCCACATTCTGCTGGATAAGTCTTTGTACCAAGATGTGCAACGCCTTTGCTAAAAAGAAACTGCCTGGGGGAATTAGGGCTCATTTGACTCGGGCCAAGTCAGCATTTTCAGCTCATGCAAGTGGGGTTCCTGCTACGGAGATATTCAAGGCAATCACATGTGTTTTCTTACACACCCTTACTATGCACTATACTTTGGACTCAGAGGTGCATGGGAAAGAGCATTATGCCAGATCTGTGCTGCAAGATTTCCTCATCTAATCAGCCATCGACCCAACTCGTTTCAGTACTGCTTGAAAATCTTTTCAACAGTTGAGGAATCTACAGGTAGAAGCTTCCATCAGAAGGAAGCTTTGCTTACTACGGTAATGATCTTTTTGCTGGATACTCCATATACCTGCATGTTCCTCACCAATTCCATCCACTTCCCCACTGATGCATGGTTATGCAGAGACAGTTTAATAAGGGTGCTATTAGTGCAATGCACTGCACTTTATTCAATGGATGTTGCTCAATCTATTCGTCTAAAGGCAGCAAAAAACGATGGAAACTAGCGTTGGTACACTGTGGGTGGGTGCTATATGAACTTGGCGCCGTCGCCAATGTGGAGTCCGCTCCCCCTATCGACATTGAGAGCATTTAAGTGTTTGGATCCAGTCTGACGCCTGGGATTATTTAACAGATGAGGAATCTGGAGTTTGATAGAGTATCAACCAGAGCAATTATTACTGGAGGTAAGTAACTTTTTCTTAGAATTGCTGTGAACGACTAGCTCATCATTCTTGATCTTACCAGGTATGTCGCTTCTTCACATATCGGGTTAGAGCAGTTTTGTAGTGCATTGTTCCTGCAGTCCTGGAAACATTAAAACTGATGCTGCAATGGTTGCCCATTAGGTCAACTGCCATGTTGTAACACGTGTTCCCAGGCATAGGATTATATTTAACGTTGCCTGTTTTGACTATCCATCAAATTTAGAACGTAGGCCTCTTGACATTTTCCAGGTGGTTCATATTAAGAATTTTTATTAGTGAAAGTGAAAGCAAGAATTCTCAAAGCCATACATTTTAGGGTAAAAACAGTCTTTATTAGATCATTACGTTTTTGTGTTAAACATCGACTTTCAGTAGGACCTTCTACATATTTTCTTTGCCATTTCCATTTATGACAATCTGTGTTGATGTAAGCCTACTTTAGTGTGTTGTCTTTCTCGGATTTCTTATACCTTCCACGTTTTCTTTCGCAAATTACTTTAATCGTTTTAGCATATGGTTAATTTTTGTTTAGGACTTGTTTTTACATTTCTGAGAGTTGTGGGCACCACAAAGCTGTACATCCTAACGGCCACAAGAGAAGCTTGCTCTGCCATCCAAGACTAAATAGCAGATATTATTGAACCATTGGCTGGTCATCTGAAAACTCATCGCTGTACTGCTTGCACGTCATCCAGACCTGCCTGAAGATGAACCCAACAGAGACAGAATTCCTTTTATTTGCCTAGAACAATGAACAGTATCAACGGAGACAATGGTCCCTAAGCAAGAAACGATGAATCCAGATAAATATAGACTAAATAGTTCTATATCATATGTCCAGCCGGACAATTTAATTTCCACTAAGAAGAATACATATAAAAATCAGTGTGATAAAAGTGGGACACCAGCCGGTGCCAAACTAACACACTCAAGGGAAAGGGGACAGGGGAAATTTCTAGGCAAATCTCAGGTGGTCTGAATATCATAAATCATAGACAGACAATGCAAACTATACACATATGCAACTGTTAAATCACATGATGGTTATGCATTTAGTGTATTTAAGGTCGACTACGTTTCGAACCCAATTAAAATACAAGGTTCATCCTCAGGACAACAATAAATTGCCTAATTAACACAATTATACATAGTGCCCACACTGTGGGATTATTTTGGCAATAGGATCAATCACGAACAAAATAAGAAGGGAAGGGAAACAAAAAACAAAAAAAGCAGATTAAAATAGTTGTAAGCATGTCAACCTATCTATGCTTGTAACCAATTATAGCCACATTGAAACACTGTCATACGAAGTCATGCAAAATTGTGCACGTGACCTTAAAATTCTGAGCAGTATACTTAAAGCCCTCAAGTGATATTAGCCATCTAATGACTGTACATGCAGAGGAAGTGAAGGGGATTGCGTAGGTGGTGACCTGCGATGGCGAGGGGGATTGAGTAAGTGGTAACAGGAGCGGTACAATAGCCAAGCAACCGTGTAGACATCAGGTTCGCATCCAAGAGTGAAACCATACCATTGCTGCGCAAGGAATGATTAATCCCGTAAGAATTGGGAGGGCGAAGGACAGAAAAGAAAGATGGGCAAAAGGGGCATGCAATTGTTTGCATTGAACACAGCTTACCACGGGACGCCGTATAGGCTTAGTAGTTACAATTATAGATTATGGCGTGTTGCCACACCTATGAAGAAACATAACACGGGATTAGCCAATAAGCAGGAGATACAAAAACACCATGCGGGCTAAAAGAATATTTTCTTACCCGGGAACCGCTATTGCGGTATCACAATGTCGGGCAGTTCTACAAGGAAGCAGAAGGACGTAGAGATAATTAACGATAAGCCCAGTGGGTACTGAAGGGGTGTAAGGATATAGGGACACGGCGAATTGGGCTTACCGTATCCAGTAAGGGTACAGGTCCTCAATGGGGATCCTTGTCCATCGTGGGAAACACCTCCCGATCAAAGAGAATTCATGTTGACGACGGAAATGGAGTTATTCCTGGTCACGTGATAACAGTATAGCCAATAGAGTTACAGGTTGGGAATGGCGGCCATATTAGCGTAGTTAAGAAGTAATGGTTAGAAAATTGAGAACGATCAGCCAAGGCTGAATGATGTAGGTACGAAGGGGAGTGGCTGTATTACTTCTGACCACTGTTGCGTGGCAAACCAAAAATGGGGGCCATAACAGGTAAATTGTATCAATTACCCCAATAAAATTACAGATAAAAATTGGCGGCCATATTAGTTAAGTAAGTGATGTGCAAAAATCGGCCAAGGCTGAGTGGTGCAGGGGAAGTGAAAAAAGGGAAGCATAGCGTTGACAATTAATCAAATGACAATATGACATATGGCCACTATTACAAAACAAGACCCTAATACAAGAGGACACATCATTATTTTAGTACATCATAGCAACACAGAATAAGATTTCTAGAAATCAAATTAATGAAGTCCAGTCCTCCATCCTGTTAAGGCCACTGTGAAGGCTTTTAGTCTTCAAAATCCAAGAGAGTTCTTCCTTATTGAGGAGACGTTGTAGATCCGCCCCACGAGGCGGCAACTTGATCAAGGAGATGATTGTCCACTTGAAATCCAACTCAGTATGTGAAAATTCAGTAAAATATTCAACCAAGGGGGCATTTGGAGTCTTGCAACGTATCCTACTCCTATGTTGACACATTCTCAATCTGGCCTTCTGGGTTGTCTGCCCTATGTAAATCTTTGCGCAAGGACAGATGATTGCATATATGGCATTTACACTATTGCAATTGGAAAACTGTTTCCGTACATGCTTAACATCATTGAAAACAAAATCTTTGCCCTCCACAATAGTGTCACACATTGAGCAATTACCACACTTAACATGCCCAGTCAGAGGAGGAAGACCCCATATGTTATCCAATGTACCACTCTGGGGTGGGATAGGCAAGGCTGCACGAACCAGATGGTCCTTAATATTTTTGGACTTTTTAAATGCAAAAAGGGGTTTTTCAAGTTGAAGACGCCCTGCATTGACCACCGGCCAATGTTTCTTGATACTCTTGGTTATAGAATTCGAGGCAGGGGAAAAAGTGGTAACACAGACCAGCCGGTTCTGTGTTCTCTTGGTTTTAGGTTCAAGTAGTACATCCCTCGGGCAATACCACGCCCGTTTAAGAGAGGAACGGATTAACTTCCTTGGGTAGCCTCTTGCCCTCAACTTGGCGCTCAGAATTTCTGCCTCCTTAAAATAGTCCTCCTTCAGATAACAATTCCTACGTAGTCTGAGGAACTGAGAATATGGCAATGAATCTCAAAGGGCACGTGGGTGGTGACTTTGGTAATTTAAAAGAGTGTTCCGTTCGGTAGACTTTCTGTATAGACTCGTGATACGGTGACCATCCTTCTCCTGTATATTTAGATCTAGAAATGGAATATTGGAGTGACTGGTGGATAGCGTGTAAGTTAAACCACTACAGTTACTATTCAGCCAATGTAGGAATGAAGGAAGTAAATCTTCAGAATTGATCCAGATCATAAAAATATCGTCGATATATCGCTTCCATAGTATGATACCACTATGGAAGGGATTAGTAGACGTCAGAATATTATCCGCATTCCAGAATGGCCAGGTTAGGGACAAAAATTGCCCCCATAGATGTTCCTTTGATCTGGCCAAATTATTGGCCCTCAAACAGGAAATAGTTTTTAGTCAAACAAATCTCGAGTAATTGTAAGATAAACAAAGTGGGCATTTGATGGGGCCTAGGGAGTTTGTTAAGGACATCCTGAATGACAAGGATAGAGTCATTTTGAGGGATATTGGTATACAATGACTCCACATCCAGAGTACAAAGTACACTGGACGTGGGGTCAAAAGGATACTCCTCTATTATATTAATCATATGCATACTGTCACGTATGTAACATTCTGTTGTTGGTACACAGTCTTTGATGAAATGATTAACAAATAAGCCTAAGGGTTCTAACACCGAACCACAACCGGACACTATGGGCCTTCCAGGTGGATGCTCGGCATTTTTATGAACCTTCGGGAGTGTGTATAACACCGGAATCCTTGGTGATTTAGCATTAAGGAACAGATACTCCTTTTTACTGAGAAAGCCATGGTCCAAACCTTCAGTGGTAACCTCAGCTATCAATTTCTGTATGTCTTTAGTTGGATTTTTTGAAAGTTTGACATCATGTTCTGGATTATCAAGTTGACGCTTAATTTCAGTCTTGTAAGTGTCCAAATCCTGCATAACAATACCTCCGCCCTTATCGGCAGGTTTAATGATAAAATTAGGATTGGATTTCAAGTTTAATAACGCCTTCTTTTCTTCCAAAGAGATGTTCTATGGAATGAAAGAATGGAGTTTTTCAAGGTTGGTTATGTCATTCAAGACAAGCTTCTCAAATGTGAGAAGCTCAGCCGGGACCATATTGCCCGTTGGTGAGAAAGTCGATGGTGGTTTGAAAGGAGTACTTGAGATTGGTAAAGGTTGAGGATTTAACAAGAAGAAGGCATGCAAACTCAATTTGCGGAAAAACCTAAGCAGTTCGGTTTGAACTTCCAGGTAATTCGGACGAGTAGTTGTGACAAATGAAAGTCCTTTACTTAACAAGGACAGCTCACTGTTGGACAATAGATGTTGTGTAAGATTAAAAATTGGGAGCGTATTATTGTAGGGTACAGTTTCAAGCCCTTCATTAGACCGAGCCATCCGCGGGATGTTTAAATCTACCATTGGTAGTGTTGTCGTCTGGTGTTGCGTTCGCCAGGTGGATAAGGCCACCGCTGTGGTTGCTTGGCTTTCCCTCTCTTTGGGGGGTCTGACTGGCCTCAGGCTAAAAAAGGAACCCTATTGGAAGGGCCAGGTGTTTCACTTTGGTCTGAGCTGTCAGATGACTCAGCCGAGGTATCGGAAAAGCCAACAAATGTTTGTCTTTTATTATAGCGACCCCAAGGTTTCAAGTTATGATTTTGAGGGCCAGTATACCTTCTATTTGTATAGGGCAATATGGTCCCGGCTGAGCTTCTCACATTTGAGAAGCTTGTCTTGAATGACATAACCAACCTTGAAAAACGCCATTCTTTCATTCCATATAACATCTCTTTGGAAGAAAAGAAGGCGTTATTAAACTTGAAATCCAATCCTAATTTTATCATTAAACCTGCCGAGAAGGGCGGAGGTATTGTTATGCAGGATTTGGACACTTACAAGACTGAAATTAAGCGTCAACTTGATAATCCAGAACATTATGTCAAACTTTCAAAAAATCCAACTAAAGACATACAGAAATTGATAGCTGAGGTTCCCACTGAAGGTTTGGACCTTGGCTTTCTCAGTAAAAAGGAGTATCTGTTCCTTAATGCTAAATCACCAAGGATTCCGGTGTTATACACACTCCCGAAGGTTCATAAAAACGCCGAGCATCCACCTGGAAGGCCCATAGTGTCCGGTTGTGGTTCGGCGTTAGAACCCTTAGGCTTATTTGTTAATCATTTCATCAAAGACTGTGTACCAACAACAGAAGTAAATCCACATTTGTAAAGCGCACAATCACCCGTAAAGGTCTCTAGGCGCTGGGGGCCATCAGGAAGATTAATCAAGCTATTGCCCAGAGTCACATGGTGCTGGGCTAATCTGCCGCCGGTGCTCGGGATCGAACCGTGATCCCCAGATTCCGGAGTCAGTCGCCCTGGCCGCGGCGCCACACCTCTTCCTAGAATATTACATACGTGACAGTATGCATATGATTAATATAATAGAGGAGTATCCTTTTGACCCCACGTCCAGTGTACTTTGTACTCTGGATGTGGAGTCATTGTATACCAATATCCCTCAAAATGACTCTATCCATGTCATTCAGGATGTTCTTAACAAACGCCCTAGGCCCCATCAAATTCCCACTTTGTTTATCTTACAATTACTCGAAATTTGTTTGACTAAAAACTATTTCCTGTTTGATGGCCAATATTTTGGCCAGATCAAAGGAACATCTATGGGGGCAAATTTTCCCCCTAACCTGGCCATTCTGTACATTGACAGTCTGGAATGCGGACGTATTCTGACGTCTACTAATCCCTTCCATAGTGGTATCACACTATGGAAGCGATATATCGACGATATTTTTATGATCTGGATCAATTCTGAAGATTTACTTCCTTCATTCCTACATTGGCTGAATAGTAACTGTAGTGGTTTAACTTACACGCTATCCACCAGTCACTCCAATATTCCGTTTCTAGATCTAAATATACAGGAGAAGGATGGTCACCGTATCACGAGTCTATACAGAAAGTCTACCGAACGGAACACTCTTTTAAATTACCAAAGTCACCACCCACGTGCCCTTCGAGATTCATTGCCATATTCTCAGTTCCTCAGACTACGTAGGAATTGTTATCTGAAGGAGGACTATTTTAAGGAGGCAGAAATTCTGAGCTCCAAGTTAAGGGCAAGAGGCTACCCACGGAAGTTAATCCGTTCCTCTCTTAAACGGGCGTGGTATTGCCCGAGGGATGTACTACTTGAACCTAAAACCAAGAGGACACAGAACCGGCTGGTCTGTGTTACCACTTTTTCCCCTGCCTCGAATTCTATAACCAAGAGTATCAAGAAACATTGGCCGGTGGTCAATGCAGGGCGTCTTCAATTGAAAAACCCCTTTTTGCATTTAAAAAGTCCAAAAATATTAAGGACCATCTGGTTCGTGCAGCCTTGCCTATCCCACCCCAGAGTGGTACATTGGATAACATATGGGGTCTTCCCCCTCTGACTGGGCATGTTAAGTGTGGTAATTGCTCAATGTGTGACACTACTGTGAAGGGCAAAGATTTTTGTTTCAATGATGTTAAGCATGTACGGAAACAGTTTTCCAATTGCAATATCGTAAATGCCATATATGCAATCATCTGTCCTTGCGCAAAGATTTACATAGGGCAGACAACCCAGAAGGCCAGATTGAGAATGTGTCAACATAGGAGTAGGATACGTTGCAAGACTCCAAATGCCCCCTTGGTTTAACATTTTACTGAATTTTCACATACTGAGTTGGATTTCAAGTGGACAATCATCTCCTTGATCAAGTTGCCGCCTCATGGGGCGGATCTACAACGTCTCCTCAATAAGGAAGAACTCTCTTGGATTTTGAAAACTAAAAGCCTTCACAGTGGCCTTAACAGGATGGAGGACTGGACTTCATTAATTTGATTTCTAGAAATCTTATTCTGTGTTGCTATGATGTACTAAAATAATGATGTGTCCTCTTGTATTAGGGTCTTGTTTTGTAATAGTGGCCATATGTCATATTGTCATTTGATTAATTGTCACCGCTCTGCTTCCCTTTTTTTCACTTCCCCCTTTTTTCACTTCCCCTGCACCACTCAGCCTTGGCCGATTTTTGCACCTCACCTACTTTACTAATATGACCGCCAATTTTTATCTGTAATTTTATTGGGGTAATTGATACAATTTACCTGTTATGGCCCCCATTTTTGGTTTGCCACGCAACAGTGGTCAGAAGTAATACAGTCACTCCCCTTCGTACCTACATCATTCAGCCTTGGCTGATCGTTCTCAATTTTCTAACCATTACTTCTTAACTACGCTAATATGGCCGCAATTCCCAACCTGTAACTCTATTGGCTATACTGTTATCACGTGACAAGGAATACCTCCATTTCTGTCGTCAGCATGAATTCTCTTTGATCGCGAGGTGTTTCCCACGACGGACAAGGACCCCCATTGAGGACCTGTACCCTTACTGGATACGGTAAGCCCAATTTGCCGTGTCGCTGATCCTATATCCTTACACCCCTTCAGTACCCACTGGGCTTATCGTTAATTATCTCTACGTCCTTCTGCTTCCTTGTAGAACTGCCTGACATTGTGATACCGCAATAGCGGTTCCCGGGTAAAAAAATATTCTTTTAGCCCGCATGGTGTTTTTGTATCTCCTGCTTATTGGCTAATCCCGTGTTATGTTTCTTCATAGGTGTGGCAACACGCCATAATCTATAATTGTAACTACTAAGCCTATACGGCGTCCCGCGGTAAGCTGTGTTCAATGCGAACAATTGCATGCCCCTTTTGCCCATCTTTCTTTTCTGTCCTTCGCCCTCCCAATTCTTACGGGATTAATCATTCCTTGCGCAGCTATGGTATCATTTCACTCTTGGATGCGAACCTGATGTCTACACGGTTGCTTGGCTATTGCACCTGTTACCACTTACTCAATCCCCCTCGCCATCGCATGTCACCACCTACGCAATCCCCTTCACTTCCTCTGCATGTACAGTCATTAGATGGCTAATATCACTTGAGGGCTTTAAGTATACTGCTCAGAATTTTACGGTCACGTGCACAATTTTGCATGACTTCGTATGACAGTGTTTCAATGTGCTAAAAAACGGTGATGGATCAAGCCCTGATCTTTTGACTGGGTATGAGTGTTCTGTTTAATTCAGATGCTCTGTCCATCACCACCCCCCTTTTATGAATCAAACAATGTGAACATTCACCCTCAGTTACAAAAACCTGGGTTAAATCCATTGCTCTTTTGCTTACCATGCCACCCCAGTTTGACCCCGCCATATGCAAATGAGTCTTCACCCTGTTCCCTATGGGAATAGTCCAGCCCGAACTGTAGAGCCAGGTCCACTCGAAACCGGTCCCAGGATACTTGTTTCTGGTTCAGGGAGTACCTGGCTTTGCAGTTCGTGCTAGACTGTCCCCATGAGGAACAGGGTCAAGACTGATTTTCATATGGCTGAGTCCAAACTTGGGTGGCGTGGTGAGCAAACCCAGATCTTTGTGACTAGGGGTGAATGGTTACATTGTTCAGCATTCTGTCCATCAGTTGTCAATTTTGCTTAAGTCATTCACCCCAGACACCAACTTCACCCTTAAGGAACACAGTGCCAAAAAAGCAAAGGCTTCCTAGTACTAGCTCTGTCTTCTAAAGAAAGTCAACCCGTTTCTTCCAAAAACCGATTGCAAAACTGCTGTTCAAGCCCTCATACTCCTACATCTGAATAGTGGTAAAGCTTTTCCTTTAACTTGTGCATCATTAGCCCTGCAAAAACTCTCACAGTGGCTAGTGACATGGTGGCTGAACAGGAGTTGGCTGGCTATGGCACTACCTTTTTCTCACATATATTGTGCCTCTGTGGCTCAAAGCACCTGATAGAAAGAACACTCAGTAGAACAGACTAGTTTGATGGGAGGACACACTTAATCAATGTTAGACGAGATGGGCAACACAACAATCACCAATTTGATGAGTTGCAGGGGCCAGGAAGTTGTAAGAGCAGCAGCAGAAGTAAGGCGAGTCCCAAGATAACATAGGAGCCACATTAATCAAATAAATTAAAAAGAGCTTACAGACTATTGATCAGAAAATAGATACCTTTAACCACCCACGAGACCAGACCAGTTAAAGGAAATAATTGATAAACATAACATTCGTCTGACTGCGGCAGAAACATGAATATCAGACATTAAAGTACTTCAGTGCAGAGACACCCATTTATGCAAGAAAGGGCCAAACACAGGGAAGCTGAGCCCTGCTTGCTTCTGTAAGCGGTATGTAAAGAGCTTAATGCACAGAGGGACGATGTCGATGTGATAGGAGTACCTACCTGGGCTTGATGGGATACAGCAAGAAGGGCCGGGGCTATTCTACATAACACCCCTGTAACAAATAAAGAATGTAATACTCTCCTCCCACTTACACTTGGAAAAACCTTCCGGAAATAAGCAATGGAAACTGACCTTTTGGGTGATCTTTTTCCAAATGGGATATACATGGATCTGGCTTAAAGTGTTCCGTATTTCAATGAAGTGATGGAAATTTACACCTCTGTAACTCATCCTGTTGCTGCTTCTGGGGATCACTACAGTTCTTTCTGTTAGATCAGGAGTCCGTTTCCGGTGTATTAAATTGCTATATAAGGTATCATTGGCTGTAATTGTACTTAATTTAAGACCGATTTATTGGGCTGCTAAACTATTGTGCTACTGTTCATTAAAATATACTAATTTAGATGATGTGTGATATATTTAATCATCGAATCCGTGTCGTCCAGGAATGTACTATTTTTCTTAGTGTCATAAATGCACGTTGTTATGTTGTTACTGTATTGAGACTTCCATTTATTTCGAAGTCTATTCTTACTTGTGGGAAGGTTGTTTGTTAGTTTTACTGCCATCTGAGGAAAATGACTCTGAAAACTTAGATGTATCATTTCAGTTTATGTTACATCGTATCAAACTCTGGAGTTAAAGGAAGCTAATGCAGTTTTTATCCTTTCTTTACATAGGCTTGCTTTTCAAAAATAGGGATTTCACATGCGCATGACACATTTGTTTGTTGTTTGATAAGAGCACATGGGTAAACTATTCTAATCTGTCATTTGGAAAGAACCCGATCTTCCTCGTGGTGATGAAGTGCGTGTACAGCAGTTTGTTTGCAGTCATTCTTTGAGGAGCTGTAGGACGTCAGAGAAACAAAGTATTCCTTCCCAGAAAGACGCCTGTCCGAGCACTGTTAATTAATGCAACTTTAGTGATTCGTTAATCAGTTCTGCATTAAATAAGTATACATAATGTATGTTCTCCAGAAACTTAAATTGTACAATCGTGTGTGCATCCTGAAAAGAGGCCAGTAGATGGCAGTGTTTGAGGCTAAGGCTTATTTCATGCTTCTTTAGGTCATGTGTTGACTTCAGTAACGCATCTAACTTAGATAACTCCAGTAAACATTACCCAGCAGGGGTTAACATTGGTGCACTGGACTTTGCTATATTTGTGATCAAAGTTAGCTTTCCTGGTGTCCATTTCACTTGATCCAGTCTGCAGAAGACAGACCCACCATTCATTTCCATACCAAAGCTATTAGGTTTTTTACTGCTAAGAGATTCCGATTTGTAAATGAAGCTAAATGTTTCTCCTTCTTTTTCTTCTGTATTAATCTTAAATACAAATCTTCCGTCAAATTTTGCTCTGAAGGTCTGTGAACTCTACAGCAAGCCACTTTTGCCCTAATTTCCATGTAATCTTACAGCTCCATCCTCTATGGTAGATGATAGATGTTTGCTCTTGGGGTATGTTACCCTTTGGGATTTGTTAGAAATTTAGTTTATTTTCTTTAATACTTCTAGTGTTAGAGATGCCCTTTTCAAATACTTCAGTTGTATAATATTTTAGCGACATGCACTTCTTCTTGTACTTATTCCTCACATTTATTTATTACAATTAATATTTTCATCCTGTCTACCAAGAAGATATACTCCTCCTGTGTTTTCCTTTTCTCTTTCTTAGTGCCCAGTATTATTACCTCCATAAGCTTTCCCGAAGTCATTTTAAAAAATGGCCATTAGGCAAACGTCTTAAAATAATTGTATGTTCCTGCCCACTCTGTTCCAGATCAAATGCACCACTTCTGAGACTGTGGGACATAGGTTATTGTAGTAGAGAGGGAGTTCCTTAATT
The DNA here is from genome assembly GCF_964261635.1 of Lissotriton helveticus. NCBI lineage: Eukaryota > Metazoa > Chordata > Amphibia > Caudata > Salamandridae > Lissotriton > Lissotriton helveticus. The sequence continues at coordinate 1,001,635,675 of NC_136061.1, forward strand.
TCTTTTGGATGCATTTTCCTCAATTCTCCTTCTGTGCCATCCATTCCATTCCATGTTGCAACCGTGCAACCATGAAATATAGCTCAAGGTTTGAAAACGTCTCCCCCATACTGTAGCATTTTGATTCTTCTCTTCTTGTACTGATTCCACCCAACGCTAGACTACTTGGATGTCCATCTAGGCTTTTGAAAAATATATCGCCCAAACAGATACAAGACAAATACAATAGAAAAAGTAAAGTAGCTAAGGGACAACAACTTTATCAAATCCATGCAGACCATCTGAGATAGTTGTAGCATAAGTGCCAGCCCTCCTTATTCCCTGTATTTAAACACACTGGATGCCCACTGTGTGGAGGATTTTCTATTGGTGAGCCATTTTCTCCAGCCAAGCTTTCCACGTAAAATAAGTTAGATTTGTCCAATTTGAACTATAAGATGGACACAATCCCAAATCTGCCTCACTCTTCTAGGGGAATACTCGCCAGTGGGGCTCTTGTAGACGAAATGCTTCTGCATGGTTATTACCTTCTATTTCTGTTCCCTTTGAGATTCTCAAACTTGTTTTACAGGATTCATTCTGGTAGTTTTACCACCAGTACCAGCAAAATTGGTTTACTATGGGCATTCCTCCCTTTTTTGTGTCTACTCCATCCATTCGTCTTATACATCCCTCCCTAATCTGGCATAAGATCCTATACAGTTATAGAACTGTCTGACATCCTTAAAATAAGACGTCCCATTGTAATATTTTCCAGTACTATAAAAAGGAAGATCTAGCGTAGGCCAAAAAGCTTTTTTACTTATTAAGAACAATAATTTCAATCCAAAGGACAGCAATTTTATTTGCTTAAATATGCCGGATAATTCACAAATTTGCTGTCTTGTACACCGGAATAAATCAATATTTATCACGATACATGAGCCATATTAATATCAGTGGTCTTCTTAGAAGAGACTTGGGAGACTCTTACACTGTCATCTGCATGGTCCATTTCAGTAATAGAAACAGTGCTAGCCATTAATAGTCATCATTTTGTTTCTGGAGTCATAATACCACATTCCATGATTGTATTTATTTATTATTTATTTTATATTCTTCTATAGCGCCTGAATAGACCCCCGAAGGGGTATCTCCGCGCTTTGCCAGTAAGAATATCCTCAGATAGATATGGGTAGTACATATAAACAGAGAGGGATCAAATGCTGGGGAATAGGTACGTTTTTAAGACCTTACGAAAGGTCAGATGGTTAGTGAGTATTCTCATCTCAGAAGGTAGGGAGTTCCAGAGCTTTGGTCCAAGATGGGCCAGAGCTCGCCCTCCTTGTCTGGACCTCTTTATTCTGGGCACCTGCAGAAGCTGCTGGCTGCCGGAACGAAGGGTGCGTCCAGGGGCATAGGGCAGGAAGATGTTGGCCAGATATTTTGGGCCTTTGCCTATCATGCTTTTGTGGATAGTGCATAATGTCTTAAAATGTACTCGTGCCCTCACTGGCAGCCAGTGGAGCCTAATCAGCAGAGGGAGGGAGGGAGTCCTAGGAGGGGCATTGAGGACTACCCTCGCTGCCGTGTTTTGAATCACTTGCAACTTTTTGAGCTGCCCTTCGTTCGCTCCTAGAAGGAGGCCGTTGCAGTAATCCACTCTGCTGATGACTAATGCCTGCACGAGTGTTTTCCTATGGCAGTCTGGCAGATAGGGGAACACTCTTCTTAACATTCCAATAGCTTGGAAGCAGGTGCTCGCCACCTGGTTTACATGGTCCTTGTAGGTGAGTGTCTGGTCTAATAACACTCCAAGGTTTCTCACCATGCTTTTAGGGCTGGGAACAGGGCCTAATTCCAGGGGCCACCAATCCGGTGTCCAGTGTGTTGCTGCATGCCCAAACAACATTACCTCAGTTTTTCCGATATTACATTGGAGGCAATTTAATGACATCCATGTGGATATTGCTTTCATCCCCTCTGCAAAAGATGTTTGTATTGCAGGAGTTAGATCTTTAAAGGGAAAGAGGAGTTGGGTGTCGTCCGCATACGACACTGGTGTAAACCCAAATGATCTTGCTAAAGTGGCCAAGGGGGCCACGTACACGTTGAAGAGTGTAGGACTTAAGCAAGAGCCCTGTGGCACTCCCTTGTTGAGCTCTCTATGGATGGATTTGTGGGAGCCCAGCCTGACCTCTTGAGAACGGCCTGACAGGAAGCTCTCCATCCATGTCAGTGCCACTCCCTCCAGTCCTACGCCCTTTAGTCGTTCAAGAAGCACTTTGTGAGACACCGTATCGAAAGCGGCGGAGAGATCCAACAGCACCAGGATCATAGAGCTACCTCCATCCAGTGCCATTCTGATGTTATTGGTCACTGTTTGGAGGGCTGATTCGGTGCTGTGGTCCGGCCTGAAACCAGATTGGGAATAGTCCAGGCCCTCCGTCGCTTCGAGATGTTGTGACAGATAGGTGTTCACATGCTTCTCAGCTATTTTGCTGATGTGTGGCAGGAGCGAGATGGGGCGCAAGTTGGAGAGGTCGGTCCATGGGGATGCAGCTTTCTTGCGTATTGGGTTTACCACCGCCCTTTTCCACTCTGCCGGGACACGTCCTTTAGTAAGAGAGATATTAATAATCTTTTGTATAAAGGGGCCCAGGAGAGGGATCAGGGGTGGAACCATCTTGGCAGGGAGGAGGTCATTTGGAGATCCTGATTTAATGTGAGTAATGAGATGAGGAAGATCTGTACTTTCAATGGGGGGAAAAAATTACAATGGGTGTGGGTTATCTTTAGGCAGAGTTAGAGATGTGATCTTATTGATATCGCTCATGCTGTTCATGCTGTTATTGGCGGCCACTATTTTCTCATATATGTTGTTTATTTTACTCTCAAAAAACGATGATATGTCGTCGCATAAAATCTGTGAGAACTCCTCAGGGCTCTCACATGCGGCGGGTTTGATGAAGTTTTGAAGGATTTTAAAGAGCTCCTTAGGGCAGTTAACAGCTTCTTCCAGCTGTTGCAGAAGACGATTTTTTTCGGGCCGTTCTGATGTTTTTGTAGTAAATGGATTGAGCAAGACGGAAGACCGCTCTAATCTCCTCAGTCTTATGCTTCCTCCATTTTTTTTCGGCTTGCCTACATTTCTGTTTTTGCTCCCTTAGCTCCTGAGTGTACCAACTTTCTTGTTTAGAAGAGGGGTACTCTTTGTATAGCTTTAAAGGGGCCAGGGTGTCAATGGCTTGCTTAATTGAGCCTGTGAATTTTTCCAGTGCTGTGTCTGCTGTGTCTTCTGCTAATATGGTGGGTTCTACCCAAATTTCCCGTAGGTTACTTAAGGAGATTTTGTGCCATTGGCGGCGCCAGGTCTGAGGAAAGGGTCCTTTGTTACTAAGTTTTTTGGGGATTGAGAATGAAAATTGTAGAAGAAAATGGTCTGTCCATAGGATCTCTCTTGCTGGAAGACAGTTGATCTTTGAACAGTTGGAGAGGACAAGGTCTAGCGTGTGGCCACCACTGTGCGTGGGTCCGGTGTTTTTTATCTCTAGACCTAGATTTAACAGGTCGGTGATAAGGGAGTGAGATTCAGGTAGAGTTGGTTGATCTACATGAGTGTTAAAATCCCCTAGAAGGATAAAATCTTCGTTGGATTTTAGTTGGGGCGCTAGCAACTCTTGGAGGAGGAGGGGGAAGTCTGGGTTTGATCCTGGGGGACGATAAGCCAGAGCTCCTTTCCAAAATGTGTGGCTTTTAAGATCAATTTTGAAAAACATGATTTCAAGTAGTGGACTTTGATATTGCGAAAATACAGTGACCCTTAAGTCATCCTTATATATGATTGCTAGGCCACCGCCAGTCTTCCCTTCTCTATCTAGGTGTTTGAGTTTATATCCGATTGGGATCCCCATTGTTACAGCAGTGATGGTGTGGGGCTTCATCCAGGTTTCAGTGATGAAACATATGTCTGGCTGGATAGAGTGTATCAGATCCCATACCTCATGCTGGTGTTTGGGCAGGGATCTTACGTTAAGAAGGAAAGACTTCAACCTTATTGCGGGAGCTTCTACTTCAGATGGACTGTGATTACAGAGCAATCGATGATGACATTCTAAACAAGAAAAGGCTCCCTCCACAGTATGCCATGGTATTTTCGTGCTGCATGCGGACAGCGGTTTTAGGGCTAATAAGGATTGAGTAGAGTAGGTGACAAAGTGTGGATTCATACCTGATTGTGATAATATAGAAGGCGCAACGGCTGTGGCCCCTGGCCCCGTCCTGTCGCGGACGGGCGCAGACGGGCAGCTCTTTGGCGGGTCTTCGGCGGGGCTGCGCGCGATCGCTGCGCGCTTGAAAGGGCGCGAGGGCTATATACCGCTGCGTGGATCCACTAGAGCGCTAACCGCTCCCAGTGGACCAGGAAGTGTACAGGAAGTGAGTAGAAAGCCTACCACCCCCTTGTTACCGTGGGAGGCGGCAGCCTAGCGCTTTCACCCACCGAGGATCACGCTAGGATATCTGGAAGCTGAGTTTCTTCTTGGTGAGTGCGTGCGGTGTAAGCAATGCGCTCCAATTTTAAAAATACACTTTCGTGTTATGTCAGTAAAATAATGCCACAATTCAAATTACATTTGTTTGTTTTTAAAAATTATGCTGGTACCAATTCCCCACACGCTCTCCTTACATGAGGCGACCGGCAAGCGGGTTGGAGACACTGCCACCGTCTCCTTCCCGCAGCGAGCACCTCCAGGCGCTCCGCCTATATACCGCTGCGTGGATCCACTAGAGCGCTAACCGCTCCCAGTGGACCAGGAAGTGTACAGGAAGTGAGTAGAAAGCCTACCACCCCCTTGTTACCGTGGGAGGCGGCAGCCTAGCGCTTTCACCCACCGAGGATCACGCTAGGATATCTGGAAGCTGAGTTTCTTCTTGGTGAGTGCGTGCGGTGTAAGCAATGCGCTCCAATTTTAAAAATACACTTTCGTGTTATGTCAGTAAAATAATGCCACAATTCAAATTACATTTGTTTGTTTTTAAAAATTATGCTGGTACCAATTCCCCACACGCTCTCCTTACATGAGGCGACCGGCAAGCGGGTTGGAGACACTGCCACCGTCTCCTTCCCGCAGCGAGCACCTCCAGGCGCTCCGCCTATATACCGCTGCGTGGATCCACTAGAGCGCTAACCGCTCCCAGTGGACCAGGAAGTGTACAGGAAGTGAGTAGAAAGCCTACCACCCCCTTGTTACCGTGGGAGGCGGCAGCCTAGCGCTTTCACCCACCGAGGATCACGCTAGGATATCTGGAAGCTGAGTTTCTTCTTGGTGAGTGCGTGCGGTGTAAGCAATGCGCTCCAATTTTAAAAATACACTTTCGTGTTATGTCAGTAAAATAATGCCACAATTCAAATTACATTTGTTTGTTTTTAAAAATTATGCTGGTACCAATTCCCCACACGCTCTCCTTACATGAGGCGACCGGCAAGCGGGTTGGAGACACTGCCACCGTCTCCTTCCCGCAGCGAGCACCTCCAGGCGCTCCGCCTATATACCGCTGCGTGGATCCACTAGAGCGCTAACCGCTCCCAGTGGACCAGGAAGTGTACAGGAAGTGAGTAGAAAGCCTACCACCCCCTTGTTACCGTGGGAGGCGGCAGCCTAGCGCTTTCACCCACCGAGGATCACGCTAGGATATCTGGAAGCTGAGTTTCTTCTTGGTGAGTGTGTGCGGTGTAAGCAATGCGCTCCAATTTTAAAAATACACTTTCGTGTTATGTCAGTAAAATAATGCCACAATTCAAATTACATTTGTTTGTTTTTAAAAATTATGCTGGTACCAATTCCCCACACGCTCTCCTTACATGAGGCGACCGGCAAGCGGGTTGGAGACACTGCCACCGTCTCCTTCCCGCCTTGTACAATGCCAGATAAGGGCATTTCTTCCCCTTAGGTCAACTTACGTGTCATATGCGCTCGAGAAGTTGCTTGAGTAGGATAGGAAATGTTTGAGTCCTTGATAATAGTTACATCCATACTAGCAACATCAGTAGCCAGGTATAGGCATCGCATATGTGACAGTTGTAGAACATAAGAGGATCTATCCAGAAAACAAGAAGCAGGGCGATCAGCTCTGCAGGTGTCTCTGTGGTGTGCTATCCTGAATTCCCAATTCAGATGAGATCTAGGTTTTGGCTACAAAAGAGGAGTGACTGATTGTCAAATACTGTCATCCCTGCAGCAGCACGTTTTTCATGTTCCTCTATGTAGACCCGCCTCTTCAGTTACAGGTCAATAGATTGTAAGCAAAAATGCTTCTGTGGCACCTTTTGAGCAAGAACCATTCAGTGAGCCTTTCTGTCTTTCTCCTTCATTGTACACACTTTGAAAGATGATGAATGTTAAATGTTAAATGTAAATTGGTATTTTCGTTGACTTCTGCACTGTTGACATCACTTGAAGATTAGATTTTTTTCTATAATCACAAATATTTACGTAGTTGTGTGGGTGGGTCACATGTCCATTGCAATGATCCTTCCAAAACAATCTAGCCCAAATAAGTTGTTTGCGCAGTGTGATTATTCAGTGTAGAACATTTAACTCAGAGGGTCGCTGCTTTTAATGGCATATACTTTTGAAGTTAACTGGTATCACTGAGGGATAAACTTTGCATCTTGTGTTTGATATATTGTTCTTAATCTGTATTATTTTTTCTTTCATTTAGTGTCTTAATATTGAAAATGATAACCTGGCTAATGTCGACATATTCCCAATTCAAGAAGCCGAGCCACCAGAGACTGACGAGAACTATTCATTCTACAATCCCATGGGGTTGGTTGGGAAAGAAATTGTTGACTCTGATCCCGTTTTTCAATCAAATTTTGTGGGCTCATTCACCAGCACCATGACAGTAGAAGAGGTGACTTATTTGAAAAGTGAACCACTGAACCCCTGTGACGAGGTGTACACCCCTTTCATGGAAGCAGAAGCAAGTGGGAGCATGTCAACCCCAAACAGTAACAATTTGCTCACTGAATTTATGAATGAACCTGTTGACATTTCAGACTTCTCTTTGTGTAAAGCCTTCAATGGAGAGAAGTCAGCAGACACACCATCATTTAATGATTCAGATTCAGGCATTTCAGTGAATGAAAGCCCGAACAGAGCTTCACCGGGGCCTTCTAGCGGTTCATCTCTGTATGGGGATGCCCCTTACAACTACACTGATTCTGAAATGGAAGATATGGACAGTGCTCCACCAAGCGTGGTGCAAAATAACTCTGAAATGCACCCATTACTAATTGCAGAAGATTCAGCCTATCCATCATCACCATCTCAGATGGTAAAGAAGCAGCTCTTGGGTGCAAAGTTAAAAAACTCACCAAAAAAAGAAGTTCCAGCTAGTCCTGGTCCGAACAGATCTCCATTTACAAAAGACAAATATACAAGTCGGTTGGAAGCTCGTTTTACAAGAGATTCTGAACGAGCAAAAGTTCTGCAGATACCTTTTTCTGTAGACCATATAATCAACCTTCCAGTCGATGACTTCAATGATCTTATGTCTAAACACCAACTAAATGATGCCCAGCTTGCACTCATACGCGACATACGCAGAAGAGGCAAAAATAAAGTTGCAGCTCAAAATTGTCGAAAACGGAAACTGGAAAACATTGTCGAGCTGGAGCAAGATTTGGATCAATTAAAAGATGAGAAAGATAAATTGCTTGCTGAAAAAGGAGAGTACAGCAAGAACTTTCAACTTCTGAAAGAGCAGCTGAGTGTCCTATATATTGAGGTCTTCAGCCAACTTCGCGATGAGGATGGCAATCCATACTCTCCTGCTGAGTACTCCTTGCAGCAAACAAAAGACGGAAATGTATTTCTTGTTCCCAAAACCAGGAAAACCGAAAATAATAGAGACTGATTTTTTGTGTGCTTTTGGTGCTTGTGAGGTGTTAGGAAGCCGAAAGAGGTGTAAGGGGTAAAATTGTTAAGCAGATTGAATGAGTATGCCGAAGGGATTGATTTTTCAGACCAAGTGCTTTGTAGTGCTGCACCAGTAGATTTCACTGTGCTGTCAATTGCTAAATAACGCATTTATAGAAGATTCTATGCAACACAAGAAATAACAAGGTTAACAGGTGTATGATAAATACTGAAGTAAACCTACAAATGCAATAAAGTAGTGTGATATGTATGTATGCAAAATCTGTAATCTTTTATATCCGTTAAAAAAACAGTACTTAAAGGACCATTTTGGTTAGTTGCCGTAAAAGTGTAAATAGCGCAATGCATCTTATTTATATACATTTCCTATCTTTTCTTATATTCAAAGATTTATTAAAGAAAGTTGATCTTTACAAAGCTTTAGCATAATTTTTTGCAAGATATTGTATGTAGAATGTTTCATTTTATATATGTAAAATTGAAAAAAATATGTTTTCTTTGTTTTAGTACAGACAGTGGTGCAAATAAAGGAGAAAAGACATTTTTGCCCCATTCATTTTTATTACATTGTTAGGTTCTAGTACGCATATTATCATAACTTGCACAAAAATGCATTGCTATTTTGTTTATTGTTAACTGCTGTTTAACTGTTGTTCTAATGTTCCTACTCGACTACAAATTAATCCAGAAATAATTGCCAATAGACAAGGGCCTCCTGCTTTTGCCAGCTTAGATGAAGAGGGAGTGAATTGTATCAACAGATTTAGAAGAGAATGTAAAATCCGCAGTAGATGGGTCATTTGGCAAGTAGTGTGGCCTAGTACAGTTGTTCTGCAATGTAGCCATGGTTTAATTTTAGTATTGTCTGAGGCGGAGCTCATGCCAAAGTAGCTAGATTTTGTATAGTGGTTTCAAGCTTCTTTAGCAGCCTACTAGATAGGGGTATGGCAGGAGAGAATGATAAAATGTCTTGTGCATGGCATAGTGTTAAGTGGATCAATGTTAGCCACTTAGGAGAGTGGATTTGTTGCTCATGTCGTGTAGGATTTAGAGTTTAGAAACCTTAAAACCTCTATAGAATTTAGCTCGTCACTTGCCCACCGGTGTGCCTTAAGCTGCCCTGGTAGAGGAATATGGTAGTGCAGACTTGGTGCATGCTAAGTCCTTCATCCACCTGAAGAGGCCCTGTGGTATCCTGCCTTAGTGAGCTAGGATAGAATGTAGAACTGTAGAGCTTAGAGTGCATAGTTAGAATGTAGGGCTGAGGTGGAATAATGCTGGTCAGTTACTTCCTGGCAGCTGTTGTAGATAGGACGTTTGTCATGTAGAGCTGTATCTTGATAAAGTGCCTGCTCTACCCTATGCTTGAGTACCTGCTTCTTCATATTTGCGACAATCTTGGGGGCCTCACCCAGCCCTAAAGTTGAAGATTTCCCATCTCTGTGCTGGAGAAGGGTGTGTGAAATGGAGAACTGCTGTCTACACGTGTGAAAGAAATGTCTCAACACTTACCAACTACACTAGTAACCTCATTGTGTGTTCCAGAACTTTACTGTTCTATTTGGGGTTATACCCGTTCCCTGTGGGAACTGCAGTTTTCCTACCCACTCTCGTGCTCGAACGCCTCCTTCACTTGAGGGTTGACTTGCACAGCTATCTCGTGCTGTTTGCGGGCCTATGGGATTCTTTTCTTGGGACAGTGGAGCGCTGACTGAGTGCCGACACGTCATCATGTGCGTGCATCCCGTCATTCTTTGTTGTTAGTTGCTGGGGGCAACATGTGGAAGTCTCTTCATGATGGACACTTTGTGAAACGCAGGTACATCATCATGTGCGCTTTTGTTTGTTGCGGGGCAATGAGGGTGATCCAGTATAGAGCCTTCACAACTCTTCATGTGCTATTGCTGTTTCCTCATGCAGTTTGTAGAGAGCTTCACTTGAGTAAAGCAGGTGTTCCTAAATTAAGCCACACGCCTATATAGGTGGTTGTACAATGATATCCACACCCTTGCTGCATATCCTCTCACACAGTTTGGTAGTTAAGTTTTATGCCTCCAAAGGCATCCACCATCCATTTTCCCTTCAACAAACGTAAAGGCTGCTCTTTCGGAATTAAACCTCCATTTTCTATACGGTGATAGTCACACCTTTACTGCATATCTTGCATGTGGTTTAGCGGTGATATGAACACCATCATTTGTGCTTACTGATCAAATCCTTATCGACATCTAACACGTACAAGTGGTTTAGCAGTGATATGCACACCATTCCAGCATATCAATTTGTTCATTTCAGTGAACTTTGATGATATTGCGTGTTCTGAACATTTTATTTCCTTAAAGAAATCCTAGTTAGTGTACAAGTATTTATACCTTTTGCCTTGAAGGCGGGAGGATCGTTTCATGATTTTTTTTTTTCAGGTAGATATCGGGTGTTAGCCACACACCAGAGTGATGGTTTGTGTATAGTCTTGGGTGTAGAAGTCTCACACCGGTGTTCTGTTATTTAGGTCCTGGGCTTTTCTCCTGGTATCTAATGACTGTTTTGTTTGTAAGAATGCACAACATTAATCCTCAACCTTTCTTTTTGTCTAATCCTGGGGAACCATCCATTAGGGGGGCTAAGTGGAAGCAAGTTGTTTTGCATTACGCATATATATGTGGTGTCTTACTAAGTGCTGAGAGGTAGACCTCTTTATTGCTGCAGTGTTTGGGACCTGAAGGACAAGAAGGCTTCAAACATTTACCAGACCTAAGTGGTGGAGATACTGACAATCTTAATGAGTTTGACATATGCTTGGCTAAGTAATTATTCGGAAGATGTATGCAAAAGGCACAGGAATCGGTTGAGTCTTATGTCACAGACTCGTGTAAGTTGGGTGCTACTTGCAAGTTTGAGGCTTGTTGCAAGAGTGAATACGCAACCAGTGGGGGGCGAAACACGTGTTGGATGTTCATGTTTTTACTAAAAATTTATAAAGAGCCTTTTCTACATAAAATGGACTTTCGACTAAATTCATATGAGCAAGGATTCAGCCTAATGATATGAAAGAACTGTTGTCAACACACTCACTATCCCCTTAAAGACGCAACCAGTTTATGTTGGGTTGCAACATAGAATGAATTAAAGATGACCTGTGGCAGAAAGACAACCCCAAATTAGATAAGGTTCTGCTGGTGGCCAACTGTATTGAAGACTCTCGTCTGTGTTGAGGTGCTGAAGAAAGATAACGGTGTACATTGCTCTGAGAAGGTGCAAGCTATAACTGTGACCTCTACAAAGACATTAGACAATTCCTGTAATAAACCAGGCAATTCCTATTCCGTTGACAGTTGTGGCAAGACAGGACACTTTGCTAAGTACTGCAAATCATACCAAAAACACCAAACGTGTGAAGGAGGTGGGATTTGATGAGAGTAATGACTGTGTCTGTTAACATGATGAGTTGCATTGTGGTGAGGTGGTACTTCACAAAAACAAAGACCCCATTGATAGTGTGTTGGTCAGTGGCCAGCCTGTCAGTATGCTTGATTTGTGTGCCAAGATCTCGCTGGTAACCAATACATTTTATCTAGAGAAACTTAAAGGAAAGGTTCAGTTATTGAGGGCAGACATTAGAACCCTAGCTTTTGGCGGTCAGCTAATAAAGCTGTGAGGATATTTCTGGAGTGATCTTGAGTATAAAGGTCGTTTGACCGCAGGAACGTTTTATGTCTCGTGTAAAGGAGATAGTATCATTAGTTGGGTTCACCAAGGTGTCCTGGAAGGTTTGTTAGATCCTAGTGGTGAGCCCAGCATCATTGTGAAGGAAAGGCCTTCCATGCAGAAGACTTAATCTGAGGTGGAATTTAACACTTTGGGGAGTGAGAATGAAGTCATGAACACATGTTTGCACAGAGAGTTTGAAGATGTCTTCAGTGAAAAATGAGGTTGCCTCAGTGACTACTCCCATTAGATCATTCTCAAAGATGGGGCGTACCAGTGTCCTGCAAGGTACGGGGTGTGCCTTTGACTTTTTGTGACTCTGTTTTCTGAGCTTAACAAGTTGAGGAGTAAGATTGTTGAAACAGAGACGACTGAGTGTCTTGCACCAGTTATCCTTGTGCGCAAAGTTTTTGGGGAAATAAGGCTCTCTGTGGATCTCAGGGGTCTTAAAAAGAACATGGTTGCAGGTAAGTGTCTGCTCCATAACAGTGCGGGAATGCTTGCATTACTTGATGGCACTGTGTTTTCTCTCAATCCTAGACCTCCAGGAAGAGTATTTTCAAATTAAATTAGGTGACATCTCTATAAATCAGACTTCTTTTATTACTTCATTTGGTATGTTCAAATTCACGAGGTTACCTTTTGGGTTAAACTCTGCTGCCTCTGTGTTTCAGAGGGCCATGGAATATGTCTTGGGTGGTGTTTCTGGGGTGAAGATTTAAAGATACAATGTTTTATTGTTTGGTGCTACGCAAGAGGATCATGATGACAGAGTCAAGCAGGTTCTGAGTAGGTTAAAGAGAAGGTACCTAAATTAAAGGAGAATAAATGCAGGTTTAAGCTCTCCAAGATTGAATATCTTGGTCACAAACTTACCAAGGATGTCCTCAAACCTAAGAATCAATTGATGGAAACGATTGAGGGATTTCCCACTCCTAATTGCAGAGATGACTTTATCACTTTTTAAGGTATGGCTGAATAATAAATAACATTTGTACCTATTTTTGCTAGTTGCACGTACACAATGAGAGCACTTTTAAAGAAGAGTGTCCAGTTCTCTTGGTGTCCACGTTGTGATTATGAATTCCAAGATGTCAAGAACGCACTGTGCAATGCTCCCTCTTTGCGAAGCTTCAACACTGGGAGATAATCTATCCTAGTTACGGATGCCAGTGCCAAGGGATTGGGTGCAGTCTTCAAACAAGTTAACGAGGAAAGACAGGAAATTAAAATGTTTCTGTCCAGGGCTGTAGTGTTGCCTGAAAATTAATATTCTGTAACTGAGAAGGAGGCTCTTTGTATATACTGAGATATCTGGAAGCTCAAGAGGTTTGTCTAGAGTAGAACCTTTGTGGTCAGACCTGATCATAAACCACTAAAATAAGTCTTCTCTAAAAAAGGATTGGATGCTATTTCCTCTCACATCTGCAAGTGGGTGGTCCCTTTACAGGAGAACGACTTCAGGGTGGTGTATATTCCTGGGATTGAGAACAAAGTGGCAGACTGTTTGTCTCAGCTTCTTACTATACAGACCAAAAGTGAACGTGATTCAAAGGAAGACCTGTGGGACTTGGAGGACTGAAGCGTTTGTGAAATCACTGAAGGGGTGATTAGTGAAGACACTTGGAAAGTTTTGCTAGCTGAAGATATGGTGTTAAAGGCTATCATGGCGCACATTTCTGGTGGTTGGTCCCTTAGGAATGTTGTGGGTGATGAAATCAGGAAATATTGGAATGTGAGTGATGAAATTTCTGTCAAGGATGGCCTTCTCTGGCAAGGCAGGAGATTGGTACCTCTAAGGCAGGTCTGGGGAAAAATTGTCCAGTTTGGACATCAAGGGCACCAGGTGATTTCCGAAACGAAGGAGAGAATTGGCTTGTACTTTTGGTGGCCTGGGATTGACGTGCATGTCGAGAGAGCAGTACAAGATTCGAGTATGTCTCAAGCGACAAGGTGTGTAAGACCAGAGTTCAGCCTATGATTGTGAGAGAGAAACCAGTAAACGCCTGGCAAGAGGTACCTCTGGATATATTAGAAACTGTAAGAATGGACAGTATTTTGTTCTAGTCTTAATTGACATGTATTCAAGGTGGTCGGAGATTTCTGTAGCTCAAAAGTGTAGAACGCGGACATTTATTGTATTCCTTAGTGCTCTGTTTAATAGTGAAGGTTTATCTGAATGCATTTTGACAGACAATGGTATTCAGTTGGAAGTATTTTTGTCTGAACACGGTATCAGACATAAAAGATATTCTCTCTATCATCCCGGGACTAACAGGATGGTGGAGAGGTTTAACATAGTTCTGAAGGAGTCCATGAAAATATTAGAAGCTCAGAACAGGGACTGGATGTCTAGAAATTGAGGAAAGCGGGAACCTGTACTGACTCACTTCTCATTCGTTCATTCAGTAATAAGATGCGTTTTGAGTTGTTCAGGGGTCGGAAGTCGATCACTATGATGTATCCCAGGTGGAAGTTCAATTTTGATGCGAGACATGCCGTCTCGCCAACAAAGGTAAAAGTATGGGGAGGTGAAGGTGAGGGTGAGGGTGAGGCTTCCCCAAAAAGGGAGGCTCTTCCAAGTTTTCTGCACCTTTCAAAGTGTTCAAATTACTTCACAACGCTGTCAAATTGAGTGATAATTGCTTCTGGAATTTGAGGGGAGTGGCGGTTGTATCTAATGGTACCAAAAGTCTTGATGGTATTGGGTGTAAGAAACATGTCTTCTCTGATTTGAGAAGAAGTGGGTAGGCCATGTTGCCTCCTAAACATATGAAAGACTTTGTTTGAAACGTCTTTATGTTGGTGTGCACCCATTATTTTTACTATCAAATTGTAACATAAATGTTTATATGCTTATATTTTATTGTGAAGTTTAAGGGGGGAAGGTGTGTGGTATCCTACCTTAGTGAGATTGGGTAGAGTGTAGAACTGTCTAACTTGGACTGTATAGTTAGAATGTAGGGGTGAGGTGGAAAAATGTTTGTCAGTTACTTCCTGACAGCTGATGAGTATGTGCTTCTTCATAGGCCCCCAACTGAACTGCCATTGTGGGATGTTCTCTTTTTGGTAAAGGACCCAAAAGGTAGGCAGTACAACCTAAAAAGAAGTTTTGATTACATATGGTAGGTATGGGTGGAGAGGTGATGAAGAGTGAAACCCTTTAGCGTATGTGTACAAAATAACGATGGGAAAACCAAAGCACAAATGAGGAAATGACTGAAAGGGGCACATCTGCGAGGATCGAGGATCTATGTCATTCCATCTAGTACATTTCAGGTATTAACTATTTCAGAGAAATCTTTTCAATGAAAACCTTTTATAAAGCCAGATAAGACAGATTTTCCTTAGGCTTGCAAAGAAATTGACATTTCAGTGAAAACAAATTGGATAATTATTTCTTTAGTTGAAAAGTTGTGACAGTCAGAAACCTAACTTGATCACTAAACATTATGGGGCCTATTACAATGTCTGTCATAAGACCTCTGACCTCAGGTCGGAGGCCTTACTACCAACATCTTCGGTTTCAATCCCGACCAGCTGATTTAGATTGAGTCGGTCCAAATTGAAACCTGCCGGTCATTCCTACTGGCTTTTAACGGGCTCAAGGAGCCTGTCGGCCCTTCGTACCCGGCTTGTAGTCCAAATGAACGGAGTGTAACACCGCCCGGATTATGATGCATGGTTTCCGGCAGGGTTACCATGCCGGCCTTTCCAACATGGATACCCTGTCAGCAAGCATGTTTGGGGGCCCCTAGCAGGCCACCTTTCCATTGCGGCCTCCGGTTGGTAGCCGAGGGGGCACATATGGTGCCCCCCTGTTAATCCCTGCACCCCTTGGCAGGCACAGGGTGCAGTGATTAACACCACCTCAAATTTCCCAATGAGAGCATGTACTAAGGCCGGTTTACGGCCATAACACATGCTGTCATATGAAAATGTCGGTGCGGTCCCATCATAATGAGGCAGTTGGGACCGCCTACCGGAGATCGGACCGTCACTTTTCCAAGACGTTGTCTCCTGACATTGTAATAGGTCCCCTATACTAATAACACTAGCAATAACGTGTTAATGTTGTAGTGCTACATGTTTAACGTTTTTCTATTTAAATAACATTTTATTATTTCGGTTCTTATAACCCTCTTTCTTGGAATTCGATTTAATGACCTTGGGAGGCTGATTTGGCTTTACCAAGATTCAAACTAAGGTCATAGTAGACGGGAAATGAGGGTTTAACTCTCTGAGCCAGATTAGAAACTTTAACCATAACCTACCTCATCCACTCTTTATTTCCAACCATAACTTTGACCTTATTCTTAACATGACCATACCCCTTACCCATGCCCTGACCTAAACTTGCCACTCTCCTTTACCCCAACCCTAGCATTGTCTCTTACCTAATGGTAACTTTGTCTCTAGCCTTAGTCTCCATCTTAACTCTTGACCCTAACACTTATGTAAAACTGAGACAATCATTTAACCATAACCCAATCCTTACCCTATCCCTAGGTATGTAGTTTACCTTTGACTGTTGTTTCTTTAGATCTGGCTTATAGACCCATTAAGCTGTTTCATCAGCCTCACGTTTTCAGATAAATATATATGTATAACATATATACAGGGACTTTTGGTTAAACATATTCATTCATTGATCTGTTCATGGGCCATTCACATTTTGCTTCGCGCAACATGGCATACAACCTGGGACAGTGGGTCAGCCCACTCCATCCATTGGCTGTCTTGCACTATGAGTGATAGCATTTTTCCTGTTCACATGTGCACAGCTGCCTGAAAATGAGTGCACTTAATCAACTGGGCTGTTGTGTCTGGGTTTTTGGGATAGTTTTATATTTTTTTGTGTTTACAGTTTTTTAGATCGAGCCTGTAACAGCGTGCATGCGCTGTTCTGGCGAAAGACCTCATGTAGGGGCTTCTAAAACTAACCTAAGAATCACACATGCTTGTGCATGTGCTTTTCGTTTTTGGCCACGCTATTGGCCTTTGCGTGCGTCTTTTTAACAGACAGCACGCAATTGGCCAAAGGCGGGCGCATTGCTCCGCCCATGGCCTATTGGTGTCAGTTACCCGCACGGCCGGCATGTGGTTTCAATTATCGTGCCCAGACACGGGCGCAATAATTGAAACCAGATATCTCGCTGTGGCACGCGCGCATGCACTACTCGTTCTATTTAACATGTCAATTTTACAATTCTAAAAGCATTTACAAAGTTTTCTGGGTGAATTAATCTCCTCGGGATGGGAAGTGGGCATTCCAAGATGAGAACGCCATGGAAAGTTTGGAATAACAAACCCTTCTCCATCCCCTTTCTGTTATGGAAGTGGTCTGTGATTTACTGCTTTCAAGGGTCGGAGACTACTTCATTTTTGCTGGTGGATACCACCGACACTTATTTTTGCCTACTGGCAGAAATCACACCCTGCTGACTCGACGGGACGACAGGCACTGCGGGCTGTACCGGTATTTCTAAACTTAGGCGAATGGGCCTGCTGCCCTGCCATACTGAACTTAAGTACTCAAATATTTATTAGTTTGGAAACAGCTGTGATAAAACTGTTTGATCGAACCCTCCTTCTAGTAGAAAATTAAGTTTCCTTGGTGGACAATTACACTTAAAAATCAATCTGTGTAAACCTTACACAGATTACAGCCCATGTGTTAGAACTTACACATTCCTAATCAAAACTACATTAATTCCAAAGGTGGATAAAAAACTAATATTTTATTTTAATAAAACATTGAACATCCTGCTAGTGCGCATTAAGCATACAATTTTAAAAATTCATTTTCAATATAAAAACATGTACAATGATTTGGCAATACACAGAACAATATCTCATCAAAAAAGGAATTAAAAACCAGATATCTATACTTTTGTTAAACAATAGAAGGCATTTCTATACCAAGGTTGCACAAAATATATAATGACAAGCAAACACAGAGAGACAAAAAACAGACAGTATAATTTGTCATAGAGTCACACATCTGGGTTGACAATTTTTCTTGGCTGATCCTTGATGTACTTAATGTTTTTTATCTATAGGATGAGCTGTTCCCCCTCGATTGTGCAAAATGAAGCGTTGACGCGTTCCATAATATAATATTCCATCTTTTTCAAGACAATCAAATACGTCTCTCTTATTTAAAGGCACTGATTGGTTGCCAATTTCTCTTGGTTCCTGTTGGCAAATACAATTAAATAATTGTTTTACAGTAGGGAAATCGAACTGTCCCGTACATATCAACTAATGTTCATCATAACTTAACAGAAAGCAAGCTTGGCTTCTCCAACTGCAAACTAAACAGAAGTCCTGAAATTCACTTTCCGAAATTCAGTAAGGAACTACGTATAGGGATCTAGATATGCCCACCAGATTGACATATGAGAGGATGGAATAACATGAGATAAGGTAACTCCACATCGGAACTGTAGTCTTTATTTATTTTTCTAATTTTTGAAATTTTCAGTTTCAACTAATTTCAGTTTCAACTAATTAAAGTCAATAGTGAGGGGTTGGTCATGATCTCCTCCCCTCTCCCCCTTCTTTATCCCCGAGTTAATACAATTAGTTGAAGTGATGGGGAGTGGATATAAAAGAAATGAGGTTTAGCCCATTTGCTAGAATATAACAGATAAAAGTGTATGTGTTTTAAAAAAAAAAAAAACTAATACACAGCAAAAACATAGAAGGGTAATAGTCCCTTACTGTATTTTGGAAAGTGAAAAATTGTATGGTTAATGCACACTAGCAGGATGTTCAATGTTTTATTAAAATAAAATATTAGTTTCTTACCCACCTTTTTAATGAATGTAGTTTTGATTAGGAATGTGTAAATTCTAACACATGGGATCTAATCTGTGTAAGGTTTACACAGATTGATTTTTAAGTGTAAGTGTCCACCAAGGGAACTTAATTTCAGGGGCGGTGGGTGACGTTTCAAAGTGATGGGGCGCAAAGTGATTTGCATACAGCACCGTAGCCAGCGAGCGATCCCGAACCCCAAAAGGGCGGTTTGGGGGGGGTTACCCCCCCCAAAGAAAAGTTTGAAAAAAAAGAAGAAAAATCGTGCATTTTCAAGCAAATTTGAGAAAGCAGGAAGGTTAATAAAGCAATTGTGAAAGTGCAGTTATTACATTAATAGATGGCATAACATAGGTAGCTGCTTATTCAGTATAACCACAGAATGACCATGCAAGGTTCTACAGCATATTCTAAAGCAGAACAAAACAAAACGCCCACTCTGCGACGTTTCCCACTTTCACTGAGCTATGATGGGCTCTCTGCCCTCCTGCACTCTATGGCACCCCTGCCCTGTGCACCGTCTACCACTGCGTCACACTCCCCCATGCGCATACCACTCGGTTTGTACTTGTAACCCCATCATCCGCTTTTTTTGTTGCTGCAGTTTTTATATAGCGCGAACTCGACCAGAAGGTATTGCAGCGCTTTACATGAACACCAATCACAATACACATAATTTTTGATAAACACGGGGAGATTAAGTAATTTGCCCAGAATCACAGGTTGTTGAGCCGAAGCCGAGACCCAAACCTGATTCCCCAGCTCCAAGGTCGGTAGGACATCCTGTCCCGTCACTCCCTCTGTGCCCTTGCTCATTCTATATCCGCCAGGTGCAATGTCACACAATCTATGACCTTAAGTTAACCCCTTCTGTCCCAGCACCTTGTCTGCTCCCACCAATGCTGTGCCCGTCTCCCCCATGCTTTAATGACCCCGGTCCGCACGCTAGGAACTTTGAAAAATCCGAGTGTCCTACAAAAAAACAAGTGTGGCAAATGTGCCATGCCCGTTCAGCAGGAGAATGTTTTGAGTGTGGTATGAAGCTGGTAGTGCATTTTGGAGCGCTTGAGAGGTAGCGCACTGTTATTTACAGAAAGTACATTTTCTGTTGAAATGGCAACTACATTTGCAAAGGTACAACTATTGGGAGATGGAGAGAACAAAGCAAGCACTTCAGGTCCATGCGTGGGTGGGCTGCACGGAGATGGAGAGAACAAACCAAGCACTTCAGGTCCATGTGTGGGTGGGCTGCGGGGAGATGGAGAGAACAAACCAAGCACTTCAGGTCACTGCGTGGGTGGCATGGTGGTCATCTCTCTCTATCTCTCTCTCTCTGTGTGGTTGCTGTCACTTTACTCTGGCTGCACACACCTGTCCTCACCTCTCTCCAGATTTTTCCCTTTGCTGAGGTGCAGAGTGTCTTCTGAGCAGCAGGGATGTGCCTGTGTGCAGGGCTGTAACCTAGAATACTTCACTGGGTAACAGCGCAGTGGTGTTGGAGGGGACCCCAGGTGTCTGGCCGTTGGACAGCCTGAGTCCTGCTTCCAGTGCCAGCTGTCCGATGACCGAGCCCTGCCTCACCCACACTCCGGAGCAGGGAGGTGCCAGCAGGGCAGGGGCACGGCCGGTGGGTCCCTTCAGTGGGCAGTGAGGCGGCAGGCCGGTTGCGTGGTTTGGAGTTCTTTGCCGTTTACCCCCAGTCTTGACATGCAGCACAAGTAGTGCAGGGCTGTGGTAAATCCCAGCCATACTTCAGAAAAGCTGCAATTGCAGCTTTTCAGAGGTGCTCGCATGCATAGGCATTTAAACGTATACATTTACAAGGCGTACCTTTCACTATGCAGCTCTAACTGCTTAGAAATACACATTTATACTTTAAAATACTTTTCTTTTTGACAAGGAGAAACCTCCTGTCCTATGCTCCTATTACATTTTGAGGATGTCCCCTTCTCAATTTCCACCGTGGATAGGGATTCATTCCCACCATTGGAAGGGGTTAATCTCCAGCAGTGCCTGTCATCTATTCCTTACATTCCCATTCCAAAGCAAAGCTATGCAACTCTTCTCTGTCAGAGTGTAAACGTAAACCCCGAAAGCGCCATTAGACCCGGCTTAGAAGTGAAAGTGCCTCTTCGTTAACTGTGTGCCTAAGATGGCAGTGGAGTGTGTGGATACAAGAATGTTTCAGTGATTGAATGAATGATTGAATAGGTGTGAGAGTGCATAATGGAAGGCTAGATGAATGGGCAAGTGCTTCAAAGCCTAAAAAGAAGGGCAGTGTGTAGGTGGCAACAGCAATGTGAGGGGCAAAGCCCATGGATGCACAGATAACTGTGCGAGTAAATGCATGCATGGATGGGCTGATGGATAAATAGGTAAGTGAATGAACTGGTGAAGACGCAATGCGATAAGGTTGGAGCAAGGGTGTTTTGGGTTCAAGGGTAGTGTGTATGGGTAAATCCAGTGTGACTATGTTAGGGCAAAGGTAGTGATGAGATGCTGGGTGAGAGAGTGCAGCGAGTGGAGCAGTGCATGCTGCAGCTGAGGGCAGACACAGTGCAGTGAGCATGACATTGCGTAGTTGAAATCATCCTGCAGACAAAGTGTAGGCTCGCTATCTGGCTGTTAAAAAGCATTGTTAGCTGTAATCCGTCAGTCTGTGCTCCCTTTCCATTCAAACTCCACTCCTTACCCCTCTTTTCCTCGCCCCTCTTTCATAGTCATGACTAGAAAACACTAATTCATAAAAAGAGTGACTGTCAGAAAACCAGTGTGTGAGTTGGGGTGGAGAGGGCTTACTGATTTGTGGGTAGAGGAGACCGGCTTTTGGTTTCCAATAACACATTTACCACTTTACATACTTACTTCCCTTTTCATTATCTTTCAATATTGCAAGCACTTAGATATGTGGTAATCCCAAGCATCAATTTGTAGTTCTACGACCGAGGCACTCGTCTGAGAAGAGGCACTGCCAGCCGAGGCATCTCAGGGGCCTGGAAGTTACATGGAGGTCTCTACAGCAGGCTCATTAACCTGCTCAGCTAGCAATCTGCAGCCCCCACGTGCGACACAGAGGCTAGACCCAGATATGTCCAACAGGACCTTTAACAGACCGAGCTGTCTTACTGGATCGTAACCTTTCACCTGATGATCTTACCCATACCTACACCTATGCTAACCTTCTGAACCAACTTGCTGGGATCTGAACCCCTGGCCTGAAGCCTACACGCAGGCAATAGCAACAGGAACTCCAACCCGCTCGGCTGGCTTTCTTAGACTCCGTCAATCGTGGCAGTGCGTCCTGCTCGCGGATCTATCTCTGCAGCACGTGCTGTGCCAGCGATCCACCACGCTGTGCTCTGCAGGAGATCGAAAGAGATCCCCAGCAGGTGCGACAACCACATGAGCTTCCCTAAAAGGTATCTGATCTATGACACGACAGTCGCACAGATCTTTGCAGCAGGTGGGTTAATCCGACGAGTTATCTCGATGCCTTCTCAAGGTTAGGGCATTGCAACAGGCGCTTTGACCCGATCAGTTTTGATCCGGCGGCCAAAACTTGTGAAACGAAAAAGAAAGGCAGATCACCGCGGCGGCTGCGCGGATGCCCACGCATGCCACTTGAGGGTCGCACCCACGCACATTTCTGCAGGAGGGGGGTTCACAGGGATCGCTGTGGACCTGTCTTGCCGTCTTCTCTCTGAGCGCGGCTCATTCTTTCTGTTTCGCTTCTTTCTGTTCGTTGTGTTTGCTTCTGTCCTTGACAGAGATACATACATGGTTAAGTCCTGGGGACACTCCTTTGCTGAAACTGGGATTTGAATCCGGCGCTGCTACTTGCCCCAGGCTCACCGACCCACACCTTGCGGTACCCGCTCCGCGGGTCCCGCTTCGTTTGTGAACTGACCTGCCTGACTCTTTGGTGTTCCCTGCACCCATCTGCTCCTGTGGGATCCTGTGAGGCTGTGAGGCGGCAGGGCTGCGAGCGCGACCCGGGACTCGCTTTCCCAGGAGTCCCGGTGTCTCTGGCCGAGACACCTGGCCACGCTCTCCCTGACCGCCCCGCCCCACCACGCCCTATTGATTTATGACTATATATTGGTGAGTCCCTCGCTGCGCGGGAGCGCCCGGGGCTAAGCCCGGGCAAAGGGCGGGCCCTCTGTGGCCCTCCGTGGTCTGCAGTGTCTGGTCTGGGCGCACCCTAATTTTACCTCTTACCCTCACCTTTTGGATTGACGCTTCTGGGGTTATTTTTCTTTGTATAGCCAATCTGTTTCCTCTGTGCTCATTGTAACCTGTGGGTCACTTGTTGTGATATTCTTATTGTTCTTTGCTTTTTCTACGCTGTTAGAGATGTCCACTCGCAAAACTAGGAGTCAGAGAGCGGGAAACGACAAAACCAAAAAAGTTATTGGTACACTAGATAATTTTATTTCTCGAACAAACTCTCTGATAGACCAGGGTATCTCTTTAATGGAAAGGAGGGTTTCATTGGACCTTGCTCACGCAAAAAGGTCTTCATTGGGCAATATTGCCATGATACACTCCCCACCGCAAAGTTTGATCACCCTTGTTGCTGCTCCTGCTGGGTTGCCCATTATTGACCCTACTCCTGCTAGTTGCCAATTACTAATTTCCAGCAATGCCCCCGTTACTAGCATACCACCTTCTAACATCCCCCAACCAGTCGTAATAATTAATCACGACGATACAGCTTCTTCGAAGACGGGTGGGCCAGACATTACTATGGCAACTTTAAATATTTTGAACTCAACAAATCCTCTAACAGACAATCCCGCTATATTCTCAGAAGGATCTATGGATTCTAATCCTAGGGGGGAGACTACAGGTATGTCGATAGTAAATGATGGGACTCTTCAGGCCCCCACTGATCATAGAGAGTCTGATCCTTTAGATTCCACTCCCCATTTATTATCTTTAGGGGTCCCAGGCGATATAACTCATGATAGCAGCCTGGCCAGTATTTTGGACATTAGTGGATCTAATGATACACTATCCAGCTCAGGGGATGGGCTTGACTCCTTAATGGAGTCTATGTCTACTTTGTTAAAATCCCTGCTTTCGCCACTGGAGAATAGGCTTTCCAACATCGAACAACATCTAGCTACCATTCTAGCGCTTCAAGACCCTAGATTGACTACCCCTGGTCCCCCTATTTCGGTGGCTGCTCCACCGATTGTTAATATTAGGAGTACCAACTTAAATCCACCTACGAGGAGTATTCCGGTTCCTACAACTACCCCCTCTATTTCCCCTCTACCGGTATCATGCACAGTGAATAATATTAAACCCTCCATTTCTACATGCTCGAGTGCAGCGAATGGAATTGCCCCTAGTGCAGTGAGCAGAAAGACCCCTAACAGCCCAGCCCCCAGTACTGCCCCGCCACAGCCCAGAAAAACCACATTGCGACGTAACATCAATTTACCACCTGATGCATGCCCGTATGTGGTCGTTCTGACAGGGATTCCTGAGCTGCCAATGTCCACCTCTGAGCCCTTCTGGGCGATTAAAAATAAAATATGCCACTGGCTTGACAAAAATTACCCTCCACCACCTAGCCTAAATAAGAATATACTTATGGTAGAACGGGCACCTTGGGTAGGTGGGAAAAAGAAAAGTATAAAGGGTGATTGTGTCGTCATCACGTTTGAGGACCCGCGACTTGTAGAATTTATTTGTTCCTCTCCTCCCTGTGACAGCAAGTCAGTGGTATCACCTAAACCCCTGTCTTTTTTCTATGTGCAAGAGGGGCAGGAGGACGTTAGATGGAGTTGGATGAGGCCGGTTAGGAAAGGTTTAGGTAGAGGTGGTACATACCAGAATCAGCAACAGTGGGGAATGCCTGTAGAGGAAGGATGGAATCTAGTCCATAGGAGGAGGGGGA
The DNA here is from genome assembly GCF_964261635.1 of Lissotriton helveticus. NCBI lineage: Eukaryota > Metazoa > Chordata > Amphibia > Caudata > Salamandridae > Lissotriton > Lissotriton helveticus. Next base: position 1,001,660,035 of record NC_136061.1, read on the forward strand.
ATCAGTGGAAGGGAGCTACACAGTCCTATGGAGAAGTTTGGGGCCCACAGCTCAACTACCCTCTATTCCCCTGTTATAATCGATTTAGTGGGCTGGAAGAAGTGGACTGACCATCACCCCACAGTACTGAAGTTGCCATGGGCAGTGGGGTACCTACTCCTGTAGATGGAGGTTTTATTGTTACTGCTAGGGAGGTAGTACCCATTCAGGACAGCGCTATTCCAGACCCCTTGACAGTGGATGTTGCTTCTCATGCCGTCCTGGATACACCTAGGCTGTCCCCTTCCATTGTCAAAATCTTGTCCTGGAACATAGCGGGCCTAAAGAAAAACTTGCCCGATCCGGAATGGAACACTTTCTTAGAAGATTTCCATATCTGCATGTTCCAGGAAACCTGGTGTGTAGAGCCAGAATATAAGCAGGGTTATTCTACATTTTTTGTCCCTGCAACACAGCTTGGGAGAGGGCGCCCATCAGGTGGTCTACTTATTTGGATTAGGCTAGACCTGAATTGTGAGGTTACAGTTAATTATGTCCCCTGTAATGATATTCTCCATCTAACTGTTAAAAGGCAGTCCGCCAGGAATGTTTTTGAACTTTTTTGTATCTATGCTAGGGGGCTCCCAGGGGGCCAATCATCTCCAATACTGGAGTTGCTGGATAGTAGACTCTCAGCTCTCCCTTCCAAATCATCAGTATTAGTGGGAGGTGACCTTAATTGTACATTTGAGCCTCTCGATGAGGATGAATTTTTGGGCTCTTTTATGAAACAAGGAAACCAGGTAATTCCATCCCTATCTTTGGCCCCAATTAAGAAGTGGTCGGCTCGAGCCATTCAGCTGAATGCCCTGGTGTCCGCTTACGACCTATGGGCCCTAAACGGCCGTACCACATCTGATCGTATGGGCGCTATGACCTTTAATCGAATAGGCTGCCCATCACGGATTGACTACATCCTTTTGGATGTACGGTCATGGGCCAATCTAATTGATATGGAGGTCAGCCAGAGGGCTGATAGTGATCATAATCCCCTCTGCATGGGTATGTTTTGGGGAAACAATACTGGTGAAGAGGTTCAAAATGAGCTGATCACTAAAGAACTAGTCCCCTCTAACTGTAATCGCAGGATTAAGTGGAATGTGGTTCAGTGTAATGAAGGGACACTTGAGATTATTAGGGCTCTAGTTTCAGCTGCTTCATCTGCCCTGGCACCAGCGAACCAAACTGTACTTCAGCTTCAGGGGCTGGAGATGGCAACCAAGTATAAATACCTGATATGGGTGATCAGTATGTTTTTTTCTAAAAAAAACAAGGGTGGTGATCTGATTAAATGTATACAAAAAAAGGGGAACCCTTGGTATACTGCCTCCTGTAGAGGGAAAAGGAAAGCAATTTCATTAGCTATCAAAAATAAGGATGCCTTAGCTGCTAGACTAGCTAGAAATGAGTATCGCATTAGTATTGCGAAAGCCAAAAAGGATTGGGAAGAGGATCACTGGCAGGCTTTAAAGGAAGCGGCGCATGGGAAAAATGCTACTGCATTTTGGAAACTGATTAACGTCATTGACAGACGAGGCGCTGAGCCTATTTCCAACCATATTACTGAGACCCAGTGGTATTCCCACTTCTCGAAATTATATGGCGTAGACTCCTTGGAAGTGGATCTAGCATCTACTATAATTGGCACCGATCTTTCGGTCCATCGGAAAGATGGCATTACAGAGGTATTCTTCACGTCCCGTGAGGTACAGGAGGCCATTCTTAAAATAAAATCGGGTAAGGCACCTGGCCCGGACGGAATTCCGGGTGATTTACTGTTGTCTAACCCACTGGTTTGGGCTGATTTTATTGTAAATGTTTTGAACCTCATCCAGTTGGGCCAGCAAGTACCGGATTCATGGAAGGGTGCAGAAGTTGTCACTGTTTTTAAAAAGGGTGAGAGAGAGGACCCTGCCAATTACAGACCAATTAGTTTAATTGATGTCGTCCAAAAAGTAGTTGGTAGGGTAATTGTAAATAGGATTGAGGGTTGGCTTATGGAAGAAAACATTTTGTCCCATTTTCAGGCAGGATTCAGAAGCAATGTAGGGGCCATTGACCAAGTTTTTAGATTCTGTGCAGTTTTTTGGAAAACCGTGTCAATTACCAGAGGGAGCCTTTATCTGGCTTTTATTGATCTTAAAACTGCTTTTGATGTAATACCCCGTGTTAAACTCTGGAATGTCCTATTGGATATGGGTTTCCCACTCTATTTGCTAAATCTTATCATCAAACTCCATGAGGGAACTTATGCGAAGATACGCTGGGGGACACAGGGGCAATTCACCAAGAGTATACCTGTTAATAGAGGGGTACGGCAGGGGTGCGTGATGGCCCCCACTTTATTCTCCCTCTTTATAAATGGGGTGGTGAAACATCTGCAAGAGATACCAGCCGACGCCCCAGTTGTGGCTGGGGAGAAAATGCCATCGCTCCTCTTTGCCGATGACACCCTGCTTTTATCTAAAACCCCCACAGGCCTCCAAACCCTTCTTGATCAGTTTAGTGTTTTTTGTCAGGAACGGGGTCTCACAATAAACACAACTAAAACTAAACTAATGGTTATGACCACCAAGAGGAAATATAGGAATATCCATTTGACCTTGAATGGATCTCCCTTGGAGGTGGTCGAAGAGTTTGATTACCTTGGTGTTAGGATTAATAATCACTTGAAATGGGAACCCCATATATATAAAATGCTTTTAAATCTTAAGAGGGTTTCCGGCACTATTTTAAAAAACCAACGTCTCTCTGTGAGTAGGCCAGTTTCCCCTGCCCTATCTGTTTATGAGGGTAAAGCTATTGCCTCAGCTGTATATGGCTCGGAACTGTGGGGCAATGAGAATACCAAAGACCACGTTCGATCAGAGAATAAGTTTGATGGACCTGGTATCACTTCCTTCCTCCACACCACTTAAACTGCTATTTTTAGACCTAGGTAGAAAATCTATTCGGGATATCCTCCAGCTTCGCCCTCTTTTATACTGGGTCCGTTTGAGGAGGACCCCAGAGTTAGCTAATTATGCCTCGGTTTTAGATGAAATGCTAAAATTAAATACTTCAGGCAAAATCAAGTGGCTAAATGCCCTAAAACACCTTGCAGCAAATGTGGGTTTAAGAGATGCTTGGGAATCCCAATCACCCCCACCAAAACAAGTGGTGAAAAAATTATATTGGGATTGGATAGAGGCCAGGGCATTACAAAACCCAAACTGGGGCCATTTGACCGAGACATTTTTGACCCATAAATGCACCTTAAAACTGGAGTTGTTCCTGGATTTTATTCAAATTCCTCGGGAAAGGACCTTATATCTCAAATTTAGACATGGAACATTGCCCCTCAAAACTTTCACATCTAGATGGAACAATAAGAGGGAAGAGGATATAAAATGTCCAGGGTGTGCAAATCCCGAAGAATCATTGGGCCATTTTTTCTTTGCCTGTAAGGCATACATTCTACCTAGGAAGAAATGGTTAAAACCAGCTCTAAAGAATCTTGGTGTTAGAGATTACAAATCAGCCTTACGTATTCTTATTTCCAACACCACTTCCATGGTTATTATTTGTGGAGTTGCAAAGTTTTTATCTTGTGCATGGATCATCAGGACTAAGATTTTAAAAAATGTTTATCAAGTCAAGTCTTCCACATAATTCTTATATGTATTTTTGTAAATAATGAACTGTTTTTTATATTTGTGTGTATTATATGTTTGTACTTTTTATGATACATGTGTCGAATAAAAGTATAATGACTTGACTTGTTAAGTCCTGGAGGACAGCATTCTAAATGAACTTTTAATACCTCTAAATGGAGGCATGACAGACAGAGTTCCTCATTAATCCTTTGAGTACTAATGCACCTTATGCTGACTTCTAAATAATGTGTGAGTGCTTAAAGGCAGAGAAACAAAAACTGCCCCTAAATATCAATCAAACAAAGCTAGTGGGGCAGGTTAAATAAGTCTGTGCTGCCCATAAAGAAACGTATGTAGCACACAAGTAGCTCCAGGCCACAAAGAAGCCTAGGAGACATATTAAGCAAAGTATACGAGTTGGGCATTAGTATGCTTCACCAATCTGGACCGGAAGAAGGCTCAAGCTGTTAAAATAGGAGCATGTTTTGAATTGTCATTGTAAAATATTTCAGATTTCCTGTAGATATCGTAAACTTGGTTTTTGCAAAGGGTGAGTTCTTTGACATACTTGCCCATCACGTTTGTATGAGCAGGGTTTACTGTGCTTTCAGTATATAAAATCAATGCCTATTCTATTTCCTGATGATGTACATGGTTAGTTTGTTATTGTTCCTAGTGACTGCCAATAAGTGCAGGAAATCCATATTCAACAAAGCTAAAAGTTGGCCTTGGCAAGCTGGTGCAGTGACTACATTTTTTACTGCAAGCAAATGCTATAAAAATACGAAAATAATTAAAACAAACCTGCTGCTGCTTAAACGTAGCGGCCATGTGCATGCAGAATTGGCCCACTGTCCATGGCACTGAAGATAACTTCTTTTGAGGTGTGAACATGTACTAAGGAAACAATGCTCTTAGTCTAAGTGTAAGACAGCCAACGACTGAAGTCGCTGTGGAAGCAAAATATAAATGACAGTTGAACAGACAAAAGGAGGGCTATCCGAAAGCTCCTCTATATAGGTATGTATTTTTATTTATGATTTATTTTTGGTTTCATCAGGCTGGCAAGACATTTAAAAGTGCCTCCAAGCCATACGTAAGAAGGTACTACATGTATTTGCCTACCGGGTACACACCACAGCGGTTGTTTCCCTAAAATAGCTTTATTAGTGACCACAGTATAGTATGATAAACAATATACTATAAATAACTTTTGTAGCAATGACTTCATGTGTTGTCCCGAATCAGTAGAGTAGATCTAAGTACAGCCGGAACACTAAAAAGACTTTCAAAGGTCTGCTAATGGGTGGGAGCAGGTCCATTTATTTTTGAAAGTTAAATGATCCAGTTTTGCTTGCATTTTGTACACTGGAAGACATGTCTTTTGTCTTAGGCAACTTTTTCAAGGCTGTAATATCAATAGAATGTATAAGTAACTTTTTCAAATGGAACCTGTGCACCTAGTGCCTCTCACATGCCTATATGCTGAGGCGGTTCTATTGTGGGAGACACTGTGTTGCCAACTAGGACCAGTACATTAAGAGACAATAGCTACGGTTGGTAAAACCAAAATCAGACCGGGGTGAAATGTAGTAATCGCCAAAAATGGTTTCCTGAGTGAGAAACTCCACTCAAGTAAAATCGTGAATGCTAGTGATAACAAGCATTTGCAATGTAATAGGTCTGGCATTATTAAACATTTGAGCTATTGTGATTGCAAATAGTAATGCAACAGCAATAGTTAAAACTTTCATTAATGCGAGGCGGAGTAAGGTACCCCACTGGTGACAGGGAAGGCAATGAAGATGGCAACCTGGGAGGTGGTGGAGCCTGTGAAGGAGATGGAAAAGGAGGAAGAATTGGAACATAAGGGAGAAGGATGGTGTGCCTATCCTTGTGTTTTAGGATTAGGAGCTGGAGACGGCTCCAATGGCAGCTGTTTTGAAAAAGTCCGTTTTTTTATTTCTGAGATAAAATCTCCAAGGGTGTTGTTGAAGGGAGCTTCGTGGTGATCCTCCCTATCTGTGGATGGATGAACAGTTGCTTTTACTTTGCATCCAGCTGCTCCTGCAGTCTCTGTAGGTATGGTTGCTCCTGATCGTCCGAGTCCGCCTTAGTGCCGATGACAGTTTCAGCATCAGTGGCGACCTCAGATTGGACTGCGGGTTCGGCATGGAGGTTTGCCTTGGTGCCGGCACCTAGGGTACCTGCTCAAAAGGTCTCCAAGCTTGTAGAGAACCTTGGGTCTCGGTGACCCAAGAGGGTCAAAGCCCGGAGCAGGGACAAGAGTCAGTTCTAAAGCTGTTCGGAGCGGACTGTAACCCGAAAATGGTGAAGCCCCTTGTTCCTCTTCCTACTGGTCACAGTTGGGGGAAACACCGCCTCTAGGCAGGCTGGGCGGTGTCTGAATCGGTGGAACGCCCGAGGGTCCAGAGTCCTCACCTTCTTCAACAGTCGAGCAGGGTCTCTATCGGAAGAGGCCATTGGTGTGGTCGGAGGCTTGCAAACCCATCTTTTGGTCGGCCCACCTTTGTTATCCGATAACAGGTGGTCTTTTTCGGGCACATGGTGAGGGAGGCTTGGCACATAGTATCGTATTAGTCAGTTTTAGAGGCAGAGATAGGACACCTACTGGTGATCAGACCACTGATATCTGCCGTGGTTCTGTGGGACAGTATTAGAATGAAGTCCGTTCTATCACCCTGAGTGCATTCTCTGTGGAGAAGCAGTCGAAGATGCAGGCACATGGCCCTGTAGGGGGCCTCAGGCCCTCATGTTAGGAGTCACGGTTTCAGGCAGTCTCCACAGGCTGTTGCTGAGGAGAACGCAGACAAATGGAATCGAATTTCATTGCTTCGGGCTAACAGAAGCATGAAGATTGCGATGAACTCTCAGTCCTGGTAATCCATGTTCGAATCAGATGGAGGGGGAAACAATAACATGGAGTCAGTGCCTATGTATACTGCCATTATATTCTGTTCTAGCAGCTGTGATCTTCCAACAAAGAATTCTTTGAGCAAGTGCCAGACAAACAACCCACCCTGCTTAGAAACTGTGATCGGGGCGCCGCCATGTTTGAAGAGGACACCTCCACTTAAAACATGGTCGCGGCCAAGCTGAACAAAGCCTTTGAGCCTCAAGCTGAGGTATTCACACCAAGTTATCGCACTCCCAGTCACAACAAGCATTTGCAATGCAATAGGTCTCGCATTAGGAAAGTTTGAGCTATTGGTATTGTAAATGACACATTTTTTATTTATGTGTTGGTTTTGAAAATAGCGAAATTAATAGCTTTGTCATTTACAATGCCAATAGTTTTAACTTTCGCAAATGTGACACCTATAGCATTTGTAATGCAATATGTGTTGTATTTACGTGACTTAGATGTATTGATATTACAAATAACAATGGCTTTAATTTTTTTAAATAATTAATACTTAAATAAAAGCTATTGTAATTTATAATGGCAATAGCTTAAACTTTTGTAAATATTATGTTCAGTGTATTTTATTGTGATGAAAATCCAAGAACAGAATTAAAATATTAACATATTTTTGTGACATTTGTAATAAAGCATGAACCAGTTGTTGTTGAATGGTTGCACAGATTGATGCTGTGGTGGCGCTGAGTGATGTTGTGGTAGCGACGAGTGATGTTGTGGCGGCGACGAATGATGTTGTGGCGGCGACGAATGATGTTGTGGCGGCGACAAGTGATGTTGTGGCGTTCAGTGATGCTGTGGTAGCACATAGTGATGTTGTGGTGCCCCTGAGTGATGCTGTGGTGGTGCGATAGATAGATAGAGTGAGTGTGATAGATAGAGGGAGGGCGATAGATAGATAGAGGGAGGGCGATAGATAGATAGAGGGAGGGCGATAGATAGAGGGAGGGCGATAGATAGAGGGAGGGCGATAGAGTGAGGGCGATAGATAGTGTGAGGGCGATGGTGGACATGGTGGTAGTGGACGTGGTGGACGTTGTGGTGCTGGACGTTGTGGTGGTGGACGTGGTGGTGGTGGATGTGGTGGTGGACATGGTGGTGGTGGTGGACGACGTGGTGGCGGTGGATGTAGTGGTGGCGGACTTGGTGGTGGATTTGGTGGTGGTAGTGGATATGTGGTGGTGGTGGTGGAGGTAGACCTGGTGGTGGTGGACGTGGTAGTGGCCTTGTGATGGTGGTGGAGGCGGAGGTAGTGGTGGACATGGTGGTGGTGGACGTAGTGGTGGTGGTGGTGGATGTGGTGGTGGTGGTGGATGTGGTGGTGGTGGTGGATGTGGTGGTGGTGGATGCGGTGGTGGTGGATGCGGTGGTGGTGGATGTGGTGGTGGTGGACGCGGTGGTTGTGGACATGGTGGTGGTGGACGTGGTGGTGGACGTGGTGGTGGTGGTGGTGGACGTGGACGTGGTGGTGGTGGTGGACGTGGTGGTGGTGGTGGTGGTGTACGTGGTGGTGGTGGTGGACGTGGTGGTGGTGGACGTGGTGGTGGTGGACGTGGTGGTGGTGGTGGACGTGGTGGTGGTGGTGGACGTGGTGGTGGTGGTGGTGGTGGTGGTCGTGGTGGTTGTGGACGTGGTGGTTGTGGACGTGAACCCTCATTGGCATCAGTGGAGTAGCAAATGTGTCAGGGGGTCTGTACATGGAAAGAAATTACCCTCCAGTCTGCTGTTTGAATGATAAAATACAGCAATAATAAGGCTTCATGGGCATGGTACCCCTCAGGTTCAGCGAGTAAAAGACCAGACTGGTCAGGAGTGAACCGTGCTGATGCTGTGCATTGCCTCAGAACTCTTCCATCTGCCAATCAAAGCCTTATCATCATGGTGAAATACCACTCGACAACCAGTTTCAAATGCTGGATCAAATTGACCAGACTGTAAGCCAATGTATACTCCCCATCACGTGGCTCTGTGAGTGTGCATACCGCCAAGTGGCACTATTAGTATGGTGTCCGGGTCCACGGGAGACTTCTACTATACATTACAGAAAGAAAAAGCCGGCATTAAGAACGATTAACAATGTATTTATTAGTTTCATATCGAACTACTAAGTCATGCCCAGAGAGCGAGATTGTGGCGTTTTACATTGCAGTTAAATTAAAATCCATCGAGAGAGAGAGAGTGTGTGTTTGTGTGTGAGAGAACGAGACAGACAGAGAGACTAGACTGTCTGTCTGTCATGGGCGGAAATAGACATTGCTGTGAGTAATCCTCCTATGACCCACCTAAATAAACGCTGAGAATGAGATTCTTAATAGACGTGAGCCGATCTCCGAACATCACCCGTCTTAAAAAAATGGTATAAAAAAAAACATGTAAGCAAGAGAAAGGAAAGAAACCACTGTTTCGGACAAACAAGCGTGAACTTTCATTTGTATGGTTTCTCAGGTTCAGCAGAGGGGGAAATGTGAACTGCCCGCCTGAGATTTCCGGGTATTCAAGCAACAAAAGGCATTATCTGGTGGCGTGCAGGAGGTCCCCTGCCCGGCTTCATCAAGTTGCACCTTTCACTTGGCGAACAGAGGATCAGGCCGCTCAGGAATTTGAAGCATTTTGGTGGGGGTTTTTTTTAACCGTCATTTGATAAGCAACCGTGAAAGGTTACATTTTCCTTCCTTGACATGCATTTTTGTCAATACCTCTAGCTGGGAACCAGGCCGAACAATCCCACAGTCAATTAACAAAGCATGGCCCTGCTGCGAGCAGAGCGCGGCGGCCGAGAGGGGTCGGAGGAGACACAGACCTATTCTGCAAGAGGCTAAAAGGGGATGATCAAAGCAGAATTATTCATTAGCCACAGAAGAGACCAGCAGTGATTATTTTGCATTTTGGGGACAAGGCTGTGGATTAAGGGACCACATATAATTTTCTGGCTCAAGGATTCGATCAATGTCCGTTTCGGTTTTTGGTGTAAAGTTATGCACTTGTGCAATCTTTAAAGTCACTCTACATTAAGATCACTCCAGCTCTTTTTAAAACAATCTCTGGCATTGGGCGGGGGGGGAGCGGCTTCCTTTGAAGTCTGATGCCAAGGCTCAGACAAATGGTGTGGGATGTGGCTGGAGATGTGCACGCGCCTGGCTCACATGAACTGTATCCGATCCGCAGTTTTGGGTAGACTTTTGAAAGCCTTACTATAATCTCAAACAAACAAGCATTGCTAAAGCAATGCTGTAGTCGAGACCTAAAAAAGCACTTCCACGCAATAACAAACCCCCCCAAAAAAAGACAAAACATGTCCGTCGCTTCGCCACACCCCGTACACCATCTGTCAGCCTCCTTCCCAACAGCCTGACTCCCTCCAGAGATCATGGGGTCTTTTGTTATGAACAGGTGACTGCGCAGCTGCTCCCCGGGCCGCAAAGCCCCTCTGCTGTTCATTACTTCCCCCAACCACCCTACAAAAAACTGCATTAAAAAAATGAATAAAACAAGCAGATACCTTGTTGGGCAGCGTGTGGGGTGGGGCCGGGCGGTAGTGCACTTGGAGATCATTCCATTTGAGCTCTTTGCTGATTTCAAGGAGAAAAGGAAAGTGCAGTGGGCAGTACGTGCTATCAGGACAACCCCTGTGCCAGCAACTTCCAGCCTGGCACAGCTGCGCCAATCTTCTGGCATTCGAACCCTTCTGGGAAACTCACAGAACATTGCAGTTTAAACAATCGATGAAGCAGCAATGGCAGGGCTGAATTAGGGACTGCAGAAACTTGCAAAAAGTGAATAAACATGCCTTGTGAAACAAGGAGTGCAGTGCCAGACGGTGCACAGAGGCAGCATGTGCTATGCTCCATGAACAGCCGGCTGCTTTAACGAGTGCTGACTGAAGAAAAATGGCAGAAGATCATGGCTTGAGTCGGGGGACCATGCGGGTGGATGGCGTCCCCCCACTTATTTTACAGGGTGGACGCTGTCCCCCCCTGCTCAAAAGCTGGACCATCTAAGATGGTGAGTTACTTGTCCCACACCCGCCCCCCCTCCCTGTCATGTGTGGCAGGCTGCCACACAGCTGCACCTGAGCACTTCACAGGTCTTTAAAAGACCATTTAGTTGTGGATGTGGCTTTGTTGTTTTTTCACTCTTTGGAGCCCCTGCATCTCCACTCTGCATGTTGCATACCTAGCAACTCTTTGAAGCTCAGTTTTGAGGAAAGAATGGAACCGGAAAAACCCAAACAGCGATGTACAAACGTGAATACGCCCTGCAGACGACTTTCTCTGATCGCACAGATGCTCCAAGTCAGCACAAGGTGACGCTTAAATAAACTGGTGATAAACTGCCAGCGCGTGCAGGAAACCTATGATTCCCCGAAGCAGTCACCTTGCTGGAACTGAAAAAGGGCGCTTAATGTTTGCGCTGCAGACCCTCGGCACCACAATAAAACCTTTGAAAGTATTCCGATTTCATGATGAAGAGATTTAGGCCTGAAGTAGAGGGCGTGAGCCTGGGTAGATCCGCCACAGAGGGAGCTGATGATTAGAAAGCAAGGAATCTGTGGCAGGAGCGGGGTGGGGTCGGGGGGAGAAATACAACGACGAGAAAAATAAAAAGAGGAGGGAAATCAAAAGAGGCGGAAAATACAGCGAGGAAGAAAATTCATTGAGGAGGGAGGAATAAAAACTGGGGCAGATTTACAAGCACCTTCCCCCACTTTTGCGTCACTTTTAACATGGGAAATGTGATACAAAATTGGCGCAAGAGCCTTGTAAATCTGCCCGTGTGAGACTAGAAATAATGCGGCGAGTGAAATGCAGCGAGGAGGGAAATGTAGAGAGGCGAGAGATGAAACGAGAAAGAAGAACTGTGAAGAGAAATAATACGAGGTGTTGCAATTTTCCATACTGTCCAGCTGCTGGCCTATAATTCATGAAAGACAGCACGGAGAGTCACTTAAAAGTGGAACAATTTTCTGTATCAACTTTTAAAAATAAATGCAGACAGGAAACATATTGTTTTCTGTCTGTATTTATCTGTAAAAATCTGTGAAAATGGGGAGCCTTACACATAAGCATCCTGTAAACTTGGCAGTATGGTTCGCTTACAGCACTTAATGGCTTGACTAATGTAGTTGTATGTCAAACTTCATCCACATTTGGGCTCTAAATTCCTCCATACAGGGACCTTAAGTCACAGGCCTAAGTACTGAGCAGCTTCAATTGTTAAATCTTGCAATACGTGCAAATGATATATCTGCTGCATATGTGGTCACTCCCTGTTTGTGATGTCACTCCCTGCCGCGATGTCACTCCCTGCCGTGATGTCACTCCCTGTCGTGGTGTCACTTCCTGCTGTGATGTCACTTCCTGTGACACCACCTAACTTGGAGAGTCCCCCCAATTCTTTTTTTAGGACTTGTGCCGTGCAGAAGATGAAGCAGTCTGTCTGGCCAGCAGGCAGGCACTGTGCACGGAGGGACGTGGAACATGTGCCGCCTCCCGAAAAAAACAGTACAACCAATGTGGGATTGTGGGCAAGTCACGTAATCTCCCTGTACCTAAAGCAAAATGAACGTGCCCTTGTGCAATGTAAGTGCTATTTTTTTTAAGGGCTCCAATAGCGTCTGGTCGAAACTATATAGAAAACAGAGAAAAAGGAAAACATCACGTGAAAACGGTCTCTGGAACAAATGAGGCGGGAGGAGTAAAAGCGCAGAATGGAAGGTGGATGGTAGCGGGTTAGAATGGAAATCTGCAGCAAGTCTCTTTTTGCAGTTTTTTTTTATTTCAAAAGATTTTTATTGAAAATAAATTTTTACATATACAGAAAAAGAACAGTTGTCACAATTCTTGGCAGTTTCAACAAATGTGTACCGTTTGGCTTACAGTGGAGCACGAGAGAGAAGAGAAGGAAAGAGAAAGAAAAGAAGGGGGGGGTTCTTACTGCCTCAGATGGGCGTCGAGGGCATCCCACATATCTCCTCTGGCTGAGTGGTTCGCCGCCTGGTGGTTGGCTGTGATGTTGTCTGCCCCCCGTAGGAATGTTACCCAGTTGAACCAGCGTTTGAAAGTGGCTTTGCTAGTGTTTTTCCAGTTCCTCAGGATTGTTTTAACGGCTGCTGTCAGCAGCACATCGACTAGTTCGCGGTTTTCCTTGGAATCAAGCTGGGGGGCCTGGAAGGCCATGGCTATGCCTGCTAGGCCACGTTGTGTTTGGCAACCTGTGATCGTGTCTATGAGGTTGTAGACTTTGTTCCAGAAGGTTTTGACTTTGGTGCAATTGTATAGCATGTGAGCTAGGTCTCCCCTTTCTTTGTGGCAGTTCCAGCAGGTGTCGCTTTCGCTCGCACCCACTGTTTCTAGCTTCGCTGGTGTCCAGTGTAGCCTGTGTAGTATCCAGTATTTTGTTTGTGCTAGTTGTGGGGTTATCTTGTTCTTGGATGCCGATGTCCATAGTCTGGCCCTCTCCTCTTCATTTAGTGGTCTCTGTGTTTCCCCTTCCCAGAAAGCTATTGTTTTGTTGTTTAGAGTAGTGGTGCGTGGTGTGATGAGTTTGTAAATCTGCGCTGTTTGGTGGCCTGTCTTGTTTAGATTCTGTGAGTACTGTATGATGGTGGGTTTGTGTTTCGAGAGGTTTGCTTTGGTGATGGCCGCTTTGATTCTGAGGAATTCATAGAATTCTTTGCTTGGTAATTTGTGCGTCTGCTGCAGTGCTTCGAAAGTGAGTGGGTTGCTTCCCACCTCTAGTTGGGCCGGCACCATGATTCCTCTGCTGTATCACTCTTTGTTGTCTAGAGTCTTCCCTTTGTACATTACATTGGGGTTGTGCCATATTGATTCCCATTTGGAACCTTTGATGCTGACTTCTAGTTCTCTGTCTATTCTTAGTAGTGCCGTTTTTGTGTTACGGAGTATCGCGTTTTTTGCTTCTGGGTGTCTGTTGGCCGTTAGTGCCATGATCGGGTCTGACCCCCCCAGGATGCCCCTTTCCAGGTCGAGCCAGACCGGCACGTACTCTGGTGTAGGGGCGACCCAGTGTATTCCCTGTTTGGCAAGGCATACCATTTGGAAGGCCTTGTAGTTCGTGAGGTTTAGTCCTCCTTGTTCTTTCTTTAGTCTGAGCTTTGCTAAGCTGATTCTGGCCTTTTTTCCACCCCAGAGGAATGTGTTGATTGCTTTATCTATATGCTTGTGAAAGTCTGTGGTTAGGGTGAGTGGCAGCATGCTCAGCAAGTAATTTAGCATCGGTGTGACCATCATCTTGAACGCCTCGATTCTGCCCCACCAGCTAATGAATTTGGTGCCCCATGTCTCTAGCTTGGTCTTGATCTTTTTCAGCATTGCCTCCTCATTGTGGTCTAAGGTAGATCTGAGGTCCCTTCCGAAGAGGAGGCCCAGATATTTCAGGGGTTTTGTTTGCCACGCCAATCCAGACGTTCCTAGGACTGTCCTCGTTGTATGGCAGTTCATAGGCTTGCATTCGGATTTGTCCCGGTTAAGTTTATATCCTGAGACATGTGCGTACTCCTCGATTGTTTGTACCAGGGCTTCTATTGATTCTTCTGGGTTGCAGGTGGTGATCAGGATGTTGTCGGCGTACACCGCCAGCTTGAAGGCCTGTCCTTCTACTCGCACTCCTGTTATACGCGGGTTAATCCTGATCATGTGGAGGAGCGGCTCTGAGGCTAGCAGGAATAGTCCCGGTGATAGTGGACATCCCTGCCTAGTCCCTCTGCCTAGGGTGAATGTTTCCGACGTGGATGCGTTGACCACCACTCGTGCACGGGGGTTCTTGTATAGTGACATGATCATGCCTCTATATTTCTCCCCTAGCCCGAATTTGCGCATACATTGGTCGAGGAATGGCCACGAGACTCTGGCGAAGGCCTTTTCCGCGTCAAGCGCAATCATGACTGCCTTCTCCATGCTGTTTGCGGTGCGGTTTATTAGGTGACAGAGTAATCTGGTGTTATCTTGTGAGAGTCTGTTTGTCAGGTATCCCACTTGCGATTTGTGTATGAGAAGGGGGAGATATGTGTTTAGCCTTGCAGCCATAACCTTAGCGTAGATTTTACAGTCAACGTTTATTAGAGAGATTGGCCGGTAGTTTTGCGGGAACTGAGGGTCCTTTCCCTCTTTGGGGATGACAATAATGTTTGCCTCCGCCATTGAGTTGGTCATGCTGCCCCTCTCCGCGCATTTCTGGAATACTCTAACCATTGTATCTCTTAGCAGTGGTTGGAACTGTTTATAGAATGGCGCCGTGAATCCGTCCGGCCCTGGGGCTTTGTTTGCTTTCAGAGCGTCTATTGCCATACCTACCTCCGCACTGGTTATTTTTTGTTCTAGCGCCTCTCTCTGTTCGTTGCTAAGTTTGGGCAGGTCTAGTTTGTCTAGCAGGCTTGCCCCACCGTCCGCTCCTAGTGATGAGTCTGCTGTGTACAGTTCCTTGTAGAAACCCCTGACCGTTTCAAGGATTTGCTTGTTTACCGTGTGTGTTTTGTTATTTTTGTCCGTAATTGCTGCGACCGAGTGCTGCCTTTGTTTGGCTTTTAGGTACCCTGCTAGAGCCCTTCCTGCTTTGTTTGCTGAGCATAGGATTATGGATCTGTATTTGTAAATCCATATGGATGCTCTCTCACTTAGTATCCTGTTCAGTTCGTACTTCTTCTTTGTGGGTGTCGTTAGAGTATTCCTATCTGACAAATTTGCGGTGTGGTTCCTTTCTAGTTCTTTTATCTGCCCTGCCAGTTCTATAATTGTTTTGTTCCTGCCTCTGTTCATCCTTGCCTTGATGCTCAGGAGTCTCCCCCTTATTGTGGCTTTAAGTGCTTCCCACAGGGTGGTGACTTCGGTGTCTTTTGTGTCGTTAAATGTTAGGTATTCTTTAATAGCCTCTTCTATTACGGTGACGTTTGTAGGGTTTTCTAGTATGTCGCTGTTGAGGGGCCAGCTACGGCTTGGTGTTCCATTGTGTTTCCCGCTTATGGAGAGGGAGATGTGAGCGTGATCTGAAATTGTTATGGGGCCTATATCTGTTATGTCTGTCAGGTGTGTGTGTGTGGCTGACATGAGTATATAGTCTATTCTGCTATATGAGTTGTGTGGGTTCGAGTAGAAAGTGTATTCTCTGGCGCTGGGGTGTTGTAGTCTCAACGGGTCTGACAGTGCAAGTTTGGCGCATAGGTTTTTGAGTATGTTCTGTTCTTGTGTTGTATGGCTCGGTCTGTGTGGGTGTCTGTCTGTGGCGTTGTCCATAGCTAGGTTCATGTCTCCAGCTGTGATTAACAGTTCCCCCAGTGGAATGTTGCTGAGCTCGCTTTCTATCTCTTCCCAGAATTTTTTGTCTGTAGCGTTCGGTCCATAGATGTTTGCTATGTGCATTGTCTCCTCCCCTCTTTTGATGCATGTGAGTAGCCTTCTGGGTTTTGTGTCAGCTTGGTGTTTGTGGACCCTAAACTTTGCTCTCTTGCTAATGATAGTGATCACTCCCCCCTTCTTATTCACGGCTGGTGAGCATACTACCTCACTTTTCCAGTTTGCCTTGAGCCGGTTTGCGTCCTCTGTGGAGACTCTGGTCTCTTGGAGGACGTATATGTCTGCTTTTAGCTTATTTAAATATTCTAATGTCTTCTGTCTCTTTTAGCTTATTTAAATATTCTAATGTCTTCCGTCTCTTGACGGGGTGGTTGAGGCCTTTGACGTTCAGGGATACCATCTTGATGTCTGCGGCTATTTGTGCTAGGCCCTGTGTGGCGGGTGTGGTCATGGTTCTGTGGGTACATCGCTGCTTTCTGAGCTGGTGCTTAGGTTGGTGCATCGCTCCCGGTGTGGGACCGCAGATGCTCCCTCCCATCTCGAGTAGTCAAGCCCCCCCCCCCGGGGTGTGGCTGGGATTGGGGATGTGTGTCGGGACAAGAAAAAGAAGGAAAAAGAGAATAGGTAACTCCACACGTATGTGATTGTCTGTGCTGCATGGCCTCCCCCCCGGCCCCCCCCCCATACCCATCCACCAACCGCCCCCCCGTCAACGTATTGTAGACGTGCGACAGCAACGGTCTTCGGCCCCCCACCCCCCCGGGTTCTTTAGTCCCCCCGCCCCCTTATGCGCTGTGCGTTGGTTAAAAGGATATTCTTTACAGATCACTGGGGCCTGCCCATCAGTGGTTCCATCCTGAGAGTTGCATAATACTGTAGGTAGTAGTCTCTAGTTCAGAGTTCAAAGGATAATAAGATAGTTCAGAGTACAGTGTTCATTGAGGTGGATATGTTGTTAAGAGCGTTGTGCCCTTGCGCTGCTGCAGAGAGGTTTGGTGCTGATCAGATCGCGGGTGTGTTGCTTCTGCTGGTCTTGAGGTAGGTATTTGTTTGTGATTGTCCCTAGTGCCCCTGCGCTTGACGTATTGAGGTAGACGTTGTTCGGGTATTCGGGTTTATGTCTGAGTCTCTCATCGACGCCCTGCTTCCGCGTTTTCCCCAGTTTCCGGGCCATCTGATGATACCCTTCTTTTTGCTGTTCAGGGCTAGTTTGTTCCATCTCCTCCGGCTCTGGTTCATGGAGGTATCTGTGTAGCTCGGCAGGGTCGTCGAAAGTGCGCGTGCCTCTTCTGTCAGTTATCTTCATTTTTGCTGGCCCTGCAAAGCTGCACGTGATCTTGGCTTTCTTCAGTGTGTCTCTCAGTGCCAGGAAGCCTTTCCTGGTTTCTACCGTTCCTTTCGAGAAGTCTTGGGTGATAATTATTTTTGACCATTCCATTTGAGTGTTTGACCTTTCCTCGCAAATGCGAAAATGGCGTCGGTGTGATTTGCTCGTAGGGGCTTGCAGATGATTGTTCTTGGTCCTTTCCTGTGCTGCTGCTTCATGGCTGGTACCCTGTATGCCTTATCTATCTCGAAAGCTCTTTCGAAATTGAGGTCTGTCAGTTTTGGGATTAGGGTTTCAAGCAATGCTGCACACGACCCTGCGGCCTCTTCCTCATCTTCTGGCACCCCCAGGATCCTAATGTTCCCTTTTCTGTTTCTGTCCTCCTGTTCCGCGAGCATCCTCTGCATGTCGCTAGATATCTTGGAGATATAGCGTACGTCTCTGTCTGTGGTGACTGCTTTGTCCTCTATGTCGCTTATTCTTCTCTCCGCCTCTCCTACTTTGCTGGCGATTCTGTTCTGGTCTGCACGTATTGCGGTGAGTTCTAGCTGGACGTTATCCATAGAGTTCTTGGTGGCCTTGGCCAGGTCGTTGGCTTCCGTTATTTTTTTTGAGGAGCATGTCCATTGCTGCATCAGTATTGTGGTTGGTCTTTGTTTTGATTGGCGAGTCTACCAGGTCTTTCCTTATTTTTTTTGTTGTCGCTGACCACTTTGCCTTCTCTGCCCTGCATCCTGTCAAAACCTCTTCTTTCCAGGTAGATGGATAGCCTGTCCTTCTTTTGTTGGTCTACCTGTTGGCTTCCTTGTTGTGGGCTGGTCTTTGTAGGTGTTACATCTTTGTCTTTTGTGCTGCCCCCAAAGGCGAACCTGCTTGGCCACCTCACTGTCCTTGTTCTTGTTTTCCCGGACGCCAGGACTTCTGCTGCTCGCAGCTGTGTTGGGTGGGAGAGAGGCTGATATGCCTGGCACCCTGCTTGTTGGTTTTGGGAATGGATGTGTGTTTGCCGCCGCTGGGTGTGTGTGGATGCCTTGCCACACGCCCTTTTATCGTTTGTTTTGTTTGTTGTTTGTAGCTTGGTGCTTTGTCTTTTCCACCTATTCGCTATTTGCGCCACTCCTGCTTCACGTATATGGCCGCCGCCGGCTTACTTGCTTGGTTGTTTGTTCGGAATGCTGCTTCTTCGGGTATTCCCTCTCCGAGCAAACTTCCTTTTGTGCTTGTTGTGCTGTATGTGCGATTTGCCTTCTGCTTCCTGGCTCCTGGTTCCTTATAGCTCTGATCTTCGTCTTGGCCTCTCCTAAGATGGCCTCCGGTGATGACGACGAACTTCGGCAGTGGCGCTCGTGTGCCCCCTGGTCCTTGCCTATTAGTTTTATTCACTTTGGTTGCTTAGATAGGCACCGTGGGGGGGGCTAGTTTATGCGAAGCGCCCCTTCCTTCTTTGCGGTCTCCCCCTGTGTACTTGTGCATCCGTGCGCCCCACTTAAGATGGCCGCCGCCGTCTTTTCCGCTTATTTCCGGTTTGTGGGTGTGGGTTCGCCACACTCACATTGTAATCTGTAGACCACATTAGTGGTGTTGCAGTTACTGTATTGGCCAAGGAACCACTCTTTCCCTGATCTTAAGGTGACGCTCAAGTTTTTTTTGTTTTTTGGTTAAAGGGCATACAGAGCATGTCCCACGTGGGAAGTGGCCTTTAGGAAGGGCACATTCCCTAGCGGATTTGACTGTGGGGGCTCGTGTGTGGACCAATTTGTCTTTGAGGTTGCTAGACCTTTTAAAAGCAAACCTCGGGGAGGCATCTTGAAGTCGTTGTTTGACAATAAAGACCAGTGCTTTTGAATGGACTGCCTGATTTTGGTCGCTAGGGGGTCGTAAGTCATCACTACAGAGACACATTCTTCCCTTTCTTTATGGTTTTTCTCCAGGAGGGCACTTCTAGGAGTGTTCAAAGCTCTTTTCTTGGCCTGTCTAATAATCTTAGCTGGATATTTTCTTTCTTGCAGTTTCTTGCTTAAGTCCTCGGATTGCTCCACAAATGCCGCCGTGGATGAACAGTTCCTGCGATAACGCAGGAACTGACCCACCGGCAGGTTATCCCTCAACGCCCTCGGGTGGAAAGATTCATACAAGAGGAGTGAGTTCCTGTCGGTGGGTTTTTGATATACCCGGGTCTGGAGCCAACCTGCCTCAACTTCTATATCTAAATCTAGATATATAGCAGATTGTTGGTTGTAATTCCATGTAAATCTGAGGCTCAAATCTTGACTATTTAGCCAGTTTAGAAATTCCAGGAGACCAAGTTCGTCACCTGTCCAAATGCAGAGCACGTCATCAATATATCTCTTCCAGAGACGGAGATGCCTCTGGAAGGGGTTAGATGGAGGATAGATGACGTTCTCCTCGAACTGGCCTACATAAATGCAGGCCAGGCTCGGTTCCATGGTGGCCCCCATGGATGTCCCCGTGGTTTGCAAGAACAGCTTTTCTTTGTATCCAAAGTAATTTCTGGTTAAGGCTAGTTCTATACATTGAAGTACGAAAGTCTGGGGGACATCATAAAACCACTCCTCTTCCCCAAGAGCACGCGCTGCTGCCACCAGGGTAGCGTCTTGGGGGATACAGGAGTAGAGAGATTCGATGTCTATCGTTACCAAAAACTCTTTTTCTTGATCGAATTCCATCCCACCAACTAGGTTGAGGATGTCCATGGTGTCTTTAACAAACGATTTTTGAGTGATCACGGATTCACGTAAGAAGAAGTCTGCGAACTGGGATAAAGGCTCAAGGACCGATTGTATCCCGGAAACAATTGGGCGTCCGGGGGGGGGGGGCATGTAGCCTTATGGATTTTGGGGAGTATATAGAACGCTGGAGTCCTGAGTTTGTCATTGATCAGGAACTCCGCTTCTTTCACCGTTATCCATTTTTTCTCTTTGGCAGTACCAACCATTGCTCTTATAGTTTTCAACAGGTCTTGTGTGGGATCTTTACTTAATGGTTGGTAATTGGTTCGAACGTTGAGGAGACGGTAGACCTCAGCCTCATAGTCTGCTGTGTTCAACACGACTATTGCTCCACCCTTGTCTGCACTCTTAATCGTTACAAGCGGATTGTTCCGGAGGCTTTTTACCGCTTCCCAGTCATTTTTGGACATGTTCTTAAACTTCGTATTCATGTTGTTTTCCTTGAAGTTTGCAATGTCTTGTAGTACTAATGATTCAAAAACTGCCACTTCAGGCCCAATGGCACCACTGGGGGGACAAAACTGGGAGGGTCTTCTACGATTAGTGTGAAACAAATCTGGGCTCTCTTGTGTTTTATTAGAGAAGAACTTTTCAGTTTTATTTTTCTGACTGTGTCGTGGAATTCAACTCTGCATTTAAATGCATCATGGCTAGGAGTGGGGACAAAGCCCAGGCCTTTGTTCAACACCTTTTTCTCTTTGGTTGTTAAAGTATAGTCTGAGAGATTTACTACGATGCCATTTACAATTGTTGTCTCCCTCTGCTCCGAGTCACTCTCAGGGAGTGTGATTGCCATTGAGGTGCTGAATTGCCTCGTCCCCTCCCTCGTCCTTGATGCCCTCCCCCTCTGTTGTTGTGCTGGCCCGACCTAAAAAAGATCTCAGTAGAACTCCCAGGTCTTCGTTGTTTTGTGGTGGTACGTCTGGTTCGTCTTCACTGGACGTGTTATCAAACGTCCAGTTACTCGGAGTGCGTCTCTGTTGTTGCCTACCCCCTCTCCCCCTACGTTGGCCACTCGAGTTGTACTGCTCTGTGCCTGATTGGTAGTAAGTATCACTAACGTATGGAAAGGCCCACTCGTGTATATTTTTCAAGGTTGCGTGTAAGTCCTTTGATTTTTTGGGTCACCATGTAGTTTTTATAACCACTCAGGTCATCTTGGATCTTACTCAGATGCTCTTTGACATTGGTGAAGGTGGTATCCCGTTTAATATTCTCTTCGAGTACTAGAATTTCCTTAAGCAGTTCCTCACTCAATCTCTGTGCTGTACTAATTATGAGAATGAGCCAATCTCTCGTACATTTAATTAGAGATATAGCTCCAGTCCAACCTGAATTTATTGTTGTCAAGAAAAATTCTAGGATCTATTCTCACAATCAGGCTCACTGGGGAGGCTCCTGCTCTGTAATATTCGGTCATCAAGGCCCCATGCAGGGCAGTCCTGACCTGTTTCTTTTTTAAATTGCTAAGCTTTTCCCATTCATCCCTTGCTGAAGGATTGTTCAGCAAGGGAGTGTCAGAGAACAGCGAAGGGCCAGCAAGTATGGCAGCTATTTGTTCATCTGTAAATGCCAAGCAATTTTTATCCATTCTCTTGGCAACTTAAAGTTTCTGTGCAATGTAGTGTCAAGAGGTACAGTCTGGTACAAAAGACACTAAAAACTAAAAAACTGGGTGATGTAGCTGTGACAATGCTCTCACGGCTTTGCCGCCGTCCAAACCATATATTCAACAAGGAGCTTTGAGGGAAAAGCTAGAACCCAGGTCGTCCTCCACTCATGTAATTACATATACAACAATATACTCACAGGCAATTGTACATTGATTACGACGAATCACTCTTATTGCAATTTTGCAAAAAATGATTCTCCCCTTCTTTTAATTACCATTGGGGTAGAGAGTACCTCGTGTATTGCCTCTTAATATGACGCTCAAGACCCAATTAAGACAGTCTCAAAAAACCCCACAGTAGTGAATACTGCTGCAAAGAAAAATGTGCAAAGGCTAGATGACCCCTCACGAGCGAACCACCAACGGGATACCTGATAGGTACTCACCAGGTATGCCCTGATCTCATCATTGGCGGTCATCAAGCCAAAGGTGAGTGTGTTCAAAGAATAATAAGGGTGCAGTGAAAACAAAAACAATAAGAGTGAAAGTAAAAATGTGAAGGCGTGCACGATTACTACTGCTTTTATTCTTTATTTTCTTGCCACCTCCCCAGTTAAAAAGCAGGGTTGGTTGCTAGACATGCATACCACTTAAACCTAGCCGACATGTTTCATTGCCTTTCACGACTTTATAGGCAATTTCTTCAGGGCTATAGAGTTTTACCACTGCAAAAGTTTGTTAAACACACCAAAGTTGAGACTGTCAATAAAAACACAAATTTGTGTATAAGTCGTCTGAACAAACCTGCTCTTGGCACTACTACTCATGTCACACAACAATTGCACAGAAACCATCAATTAGTATTTACCCATGCAGAGCCCAGGGTTCTCATACCGGCCAGTAGGTCATTTTGTTTAAAAATTTGAGGAAAAAGTCTCTCGTTCTGAGCTGCACCCCTCGTTGTGAGTCGCCCTTTGGAATCGGATATTTTCTCTAAAAAAGTGAGAACAGCATTATAAACAACAGTTCCTACATGTTAGGACCCACTGCTGCTACTTCTAGCAAAAGTATAATCATGAGAAGGTTGCTACTCAAAATAACATATTTCCTCCGTTGGATGCAGCACCCCCTCTCCTTACCGACACACCACGAGACGCCTGCGTTATCTTCTTCAGTCTCGAGATGCCATCACTCGCGACAAATTTAAAAAGGGGAAGTGAGAGACGCTCGTCAACCAAGAGGCGTGTCCGGTCCCTTGTCACGTGTTTCCTACAGTGAGTCAGATCTTCGCAACATTCACAGGGGTTTCTAGATTTTATGGCAGCCATCTTGGAATGTCTCAAACACAATGGTTCACATGTATCACAATTATCAAGTTATGTCGTTTTATACATTTTCACATGTGGCAGAATAGAGTGTCTGTGTAACTCCCTGACTTTGTGCTCACAGATTGAAACGTGGCGATAAGCTAGTTAAAATAATTAAAACCCCGGGAACTCGCAAAATGCTGTGTTGGGAATAATAATCATGACAGACGTTCACGCTCAAGTGTCTAGGTATTCCCGTGACTAGCAAGAGTATTGTTAAGGGTTTTCCTATACAAGTCTGATCTCGACATAGAAGACCACTCATTCCCTTTCAAACTGCATGGTCGCCATCTTTAAGTATATACAACTCGTGCTCATACCAAGGCTGCTGTGGCCACATCTATACTCGACTGTGATGTTTAGTCCTATTTTGGTTTTTCTCATACCCCAACTAGATATTTTCCCTTATTCCTATCAGGCTACATCTGAACTTTTAAAAGAAAAATGGGGGCATAGACCAGATATGGTCTGAAGGCCTATATATGCACCATAAACCCTCTAGTTGTATGGTTTACCAATTGAGGGGATCTCACACATCACCAATGCCAATTACCAAACAGTTTAGCTAAACTTATGATGATAGCGTGGAAAGAGTGTGTTTACATCACGAGTGCAGGAGTATCGTGGTTGGAGTGCAGTGGTTCATGGACAACGAGACTACACAGGCATAGGGATTAGTTAACTTTATTCCACTCAAGAAGTTAATTAAGTCCTTCTTTTTCGCTAGATTCTTGAAAGATCCATCTTGCTTCTTTCGATATCAGTCTTCTTTCCACACTGTGAGTCCATGAAGGTCTTAGCTGCCCTGGATCCTGGAGACTGGATGGTAGCGTTGGACTTTTCACATCCCCGTCCTGCCAGCCCACCGGCGTTACCTGGGGTTCACGGTAGGCCACGAGCACTTTCAGTTTACCGTGCTCCCCTTCGGCCTTACCAGCGCCCCATGGGTGTTCACGAAAGTGATGGCGGTGGTCGCAGCTCATCTGCGCAGGTTAGGGGTGTCAGTCTTCCCCTACCTCGATGACGGGTTGTTGAAGGCGGGCTCGCCCCAGACAGTCGTCAGCCACCTCCAGACTACGTCCGACCTCCTGCACTTGCTGGGGTTCTCCATCAACGTGCCGAAGTCGCACCTGTGTTCCTCTCAGAAGCTCCTCTTCAACGGAGCGGTTCTAGACTCGGCGCAGTTTCGGGTTTATCCTAACCGCTTCTGGGGCTGATGGCCTCCTGCATCCTTCTGGTGCATCACGCCCGGTGGCGGATGCGGGCTCTGCAGTGGGACCTGAAGTTTCAGTGGGCCCAGCATCAGGGCAACTTGTCCGATCATGTCTTCATCTCGGAGGGCACTGCAAGACAGTTGCAGTGGTGGCTCACGGACCGCGATTGGGTCAGTGGCAGATCCCTCTCCCTACCCCACCCGGAGCACGTGGTTGTGACTGACGCATCCCTCCTGGGCTGGGGGGCCACATGGGAGAGGCGGAGATCAGAGGCCTCTAGTCTCTGGCGGAGTCCCGGCTCCACATCAATCTTATGGAGCTGCTGTCGATCCGACTTGCACTGAAGGCATTCCTCCCCTCTGTCCGGGGGAGTGTAGTGCAGGTGTTCATGGACAACACCACCACCATTTGGTACTGCAACAAACAGGGCGGGGTGGGGTCGTGGACCCTATGCCAGGAGGCTCTGCGACTCTGGCAGTGGCTGGAACATCAGGGCGTGACCCTGTGGTTCAACACCTGGCAGGTTCTCTGAATGCTAGGGCGGACGAACTCAGCCGTCGGTGCATGATGGATCACGAATGGCGTCTGAACTCAGACGTGGCGCAAGGTCTCTTTCAGCAGTGGGGAGAGCCTTGGTTAGATCGATTCGCCACAGAAGACAACGCGCAATGTCACCAGTTCTGTGCGTTGGAGTTTCCAAGGCGGCACTCGCTCGGAGACGCTTTTCGTCACGAGTGGAGTTGCGGTCTATTGTACGCCTTTCCACCTATACCACTTCTGCCCAGAGTGCTGACGAAGATCAGGCGCGACCGGGCCCAGGTTATCCTTGTGGCTCCGGACTGGGCACGAAGATACTGGTATCCCGAGCTACTCAGCATGTCAGTCGATCCCCCGATTCGTCTTCCTCTTCGGGAGGAGCTTCTGTCGCAGCAGCAGGGGACAGTCCTCCACCCAAACCTGTCCAGTCTCCACCTACAAGCTTGGAGATTGAGCGGCGACAGTTGAGGCCATTTGACTTGCCTCCCGAAGTCTGTATTGTCATTCTGGCAGCCAGGCGTCCCTCCACAAAGTCAGTATACGCCTGCAGGTGGAACAGATTTGTGGCATGGTGCACAGCAAAGGCTGTGGATCCACTCTCTGCACCCCTTTCTGAGGTTCTCCTTTTCCTTCTTTCTCTTGCCCAGCAGGGCTCTGCTCTGGGCACTATCAAGGGGTACCTTTCTGCCCTTTCCACCTTCTTAAGGCTACCTGATCAGCCTTCCTTGTTCAAGTCCCCAATTGTAAATGGGTTTTTGAAGGGCATCACACACATGTTTCCTCCTGTTCCTTTGGTGATGCCCCAGTGGGACTTGAATCTTGTACTTACTTACTTGATGTGTGCTCCCTTTGAGCCGCTCCATAACTGTCCTCTCCGTCTTCTTACTTTGAAGACTGCTTTCCTGGTTGCCATCACCTCTGCCAGGAGAGTGAGTGAGCTCCAGGCTCTTTCTTCTACACCTCCTTTCCTCTCTGTCCATCCGGACAAGGTTGTGTTGCGGACGAGACCCTCTTTCCTGCCCAAGGTTGTCACGGCCTTCCACATCGGGCAGTCCATTACCTTGCCCACCTTCTTTCCGCCTCCGCATCCCTCAAAAGAGGAAGAGAGGCTCCACCGTCTGGACCCAAAACGTGCTCTCTCTTACTATCTGGATCGCACAGCCAGTTCCGGGTGGATGACCAACTCTTTGTTGGTTACGTGGGCGCTAAGAAGGGAAAGGCGGTGCACAAGCGGACCATCATGCGGTGGATCATCTTGTGTATCCAGGCGTGTTACTCCTTGTCTAAGAAGGAGCCCCCTGTTGGACTAAGTGCTCATTCCACACGGGCCACGGCGACTACCACGGCCCTGGGCTGAGGAGTGCCCTTGCAGGACATTTGCCAGGCAGCTACATGGGCCTCGCTGCACACGTTTGCAAGACACTATTGCCTGGACAGCCAAAGGGGCAGAACATGGGAAGGGGGCAGGGTGGAGACTCCCTGACCCCCTAGGTATTCTCAGGGGGTCCATTAAGGACCCCCAAGGCCGAAAAAAACCTTAGAATGAGACGTGTACTGTTCACATTATTTTCGTCTTGATCAGATATTTTGTTTTCCAGTGTGGTACTTCTAGGGATTGCATCTGCTCAGACTTCCACTTTTTTCAGAACCCATGCTGGATATCCTCTGCTCTTGAACCGTTCCAGCATTTCAGTGCTTTCGCGCTGGTAACCTTCATCAGTGTTGCAATTTCTTCTTGCCCTTAGCAGCTCACCAAATGGAATGCTCCACTTCAAGGTCTCAGGGTGACTGCTAAGGGCATGGAGAATGCTGTTGCCGGCAGTGGCTTTCCTGAAAAGTGAGTTGTGGATTAGATTGTCCTTGATGTCAATTCTGACATCAAGGTACTCAGCCATGACCTTACTT
Source organism: Lissotriton helveticus (assembly GCF_964261635.1). Lineage (NCBI taxonomy): Eukaryota > Metazoa > Chordata > Amphibia > Caudata > Salamandridae > Lissotriton > Lissotriton helveticus. The sequence continues at coordinate 1,001,686,670 of NC_136061.1, forward strand.
ATGTTGCTGGTAAGAACGATGTTATAATTATTGATGTTCAGGAGGTCAATGAAGCAATTAGCTCTTTCCTCTGATCCTCTCCACACCACAAAGAGATCATCTATGTAACGCCACCAGGTGGCAACATGACCTAGATGTTCCGACCACGATGGGTCCATGAAGATCTTCTGCTCCCAGTACCCCATAAAGAGGTTTGCAAAACTGGGAGCAAAGCATAAACCCATCGCGGTCCCGGTCTCCTGTTTGTAGAGGGTGCCATCAAAAAGGAAGAAATTGTTCAGGAGACAGAATTCTACCATCTCAAGTAGCATTTTGCTGTGCTCTTTGTAGCGAGGGGAAGGGGATCTAAGAAATGTTTGCATGCTTCCAGGCCCTGTTGATGGTCAATGATGGTATAAAGGGCCTGGACGTCCATGGTGATGAGATGGCATTCAACATCCCACTTCAAATTCTGTAATTTGGTGAGGAAATCTTTAGTGTCCTTTATGTAGCTGGGCACATTGTGGACCCAGTCACGTAAATAGTGGTCCACATATTTGGACACATGTTCAGAAACACTTCCTCTTAAAGACACAATAGGTCTTCCCGGAGGCTTGTCTCTGCTCTTGTGTAATTGGGGCAGGAAATAAAGGACAGGAAGGATCGGGTGGTCATTTTTAAAATACCTATATTCCTCCCATTCGAGAATGCCTTATCTTTCCACGTATTGAGTTTCTCCCATAGTGTACCTACAACACCGAGTCACAACAGGTACACAAAATACTGGGAAAGAACTGGGACATATTAAAAAGTGATAACATCATAGGAGAATTTATTCCGGACAGACCCAGTATCACATATAGAAAAGGGAGAAACATCAGAGACCTGTGCGTGCGCAGTGATATTACCATCTACCCTACTACCAAAGGCCTTGGTCTTTTTCCGTGCGGCCACTGCAAAGCCTGTAAGAATAGCACACACGTGAAGAAAGCTGAATACAACGGAGTTGAGAGAAAGATTACTCAGTTTCTCGCTTGCAGTACCATGTACGTGGTTTATGTAATCGTGTGTCCTTGCAGGCTTTGGTACATTGGTAGCACAACTGCTCATGCCAAGAAACGTATTTTGGAACACTATCGTGCCATTGCACACAATGATGAGAAATATCCTGTGGCGAGGCATTTTCGTGACAAGCATTTCTCTAACCCTGCACTGTTGAGTTATTTCATTTTAGAACAGATCAACAGGAACCCCAGGGGTGGGAACAGAGTATTGAGGTTAAGGCAGACTGAATCCAAACATATCATTAATTTCCAGTCCAAGGTACCCGGGGGCCTGAATCAGGATGAGGAGCTGGCAGTCCATCTTAAGGAATCTTAATGATAAGCAATATCTTAGTCCTATTCAGGGTCACATCTGCATGCCCCCATCTCTCACCAGACAGTGCAACTGAAAGTCCTAGTTCCCTTCTATGTACTGTCAGGAATTAATTTGATTTGTGTTTTCCTCTAGCACAGTCTTCTCCATGTTTTTAATGTTATATTTTGTTTGTTGATGGTGTGTATACATTTATGAAATGTCTTTTTGTAGTGTTCTAATTCACATTGTGTTTTATAAATTTGTTAACAGGAATACAGATGGGGAACAGGGCCATGTCACCACATTCACTTTCACGGCCTGTTTTAGTCCTCTTCTACTATTATCACGTCACTGCACTGAGCACGCCCAGATGGGCATTTGTTACAAGCAATGGGACATTGCAGGACTTTATTGACACCTGGCAAGTTAGGACTTTGTTCCGACTTTGACGTTGTAAGGTATTTTACCTAATTACTGGACAATACAACGTTCTACATTGTTCGTGGGTTCCGATTTTGCAATTGGCAATGGGGCATTTGACCTATTAACTGCCAACTCTCTTTAGAGTCACTTGACCCTCCTGTGACCATGTGTACACTATTCACGATGTAAACATGTGATTAGCACACATGACAACTTTGGAACAGCATTACTACAATAATATGCAAAAAAATGTATGCAAAAATATGCAATTTTGCTTTAGTTTAAATATTCAACAAAATGTTACCATTAAGTTTATATATATTATTTTTTTACCGTTCCAAGATGTCTGCCATTAGATGCTGGGACATTTGTCCTTTTTCCATGTCCATACATTGTAACTTTATCAACACTTTCTGCACACATCCACACTTACGTGAACAAGGCTTGTCTCAAGCCGAAACATGTTGTAGGTGTGAATAAACACCCTTGGACTGTGAATCCTGGCGTGGCATGTCAGTTTGTGAGAGCGTTTGCGAGTTGGAACTTTTTTGCTGAATTGAATTACCGGCGTGCTCGGCCGGAGTGCGCGCCACCTCCCACAGGGCCACTTGTAGCGAGACGGAGCAATTTTTGGAAAAGTGTATATATATATATATATATATATATATATATATATATATATATACATATACATACATATACATGAACCCTATGATTGAATAGGACAGTGGGCTATTGGGGCTCATGGATATGCAGTTTAACATTTGATATGTTTTGATTGGCTGCTGTGAAATTCTCATCATAGAAAGAGAAGCATAATCCAAGCCTCCGTTCCTGACATAGAAATAGTCCTGCATTGCAGCAGATGGGCACTAATTTAGTGGAATTAATCTGAGCTTGGTCCATGCTCCTCTGATAGGAGTGGAAATAAGGATTCTCGAACAGAGTAAATAATTTGGATAATGTCTGAGTTGGATTAGTGCTGTAGAGAAGTATGTCATCTGTGTTCAGTAAGATCTCCGCCTATCTATCAATTTCTGTGGTGCATCCTGCTCTGTCTCCATTTGCCAAACCCAGCAGGCCAAAGGGTCAATACACAATGCAAAAAAGTTGGCTTCCCTGCTTCATACCCTGCTCCAGTGCACTCAAGGACATCACATAATTTACTATAACTGCGGCTGTTGGGGCCTTGTACATCAGCCCTGCCCATTTACATACATTCGGGCCAAAGATGTAGCATTGCAGGGTGTTAAACATGTTAAATGGAATGACATTTATAAAGCACGATGGCTACCTGGAGGCCTCCCAGCACTGCCGACAAGTACAGGGGACATAACGATAGAGAAGAATACAGAACTAAAACAGACAAGTTTTCAAAAGCATGCGGAATGAGATAGGATTTGGCTCTTTCCGCAATTGAAGTGGAAGAGCATTCCAACGGATGGCCCCATTATATCAGTAGGAGCGCCCGCCACATCTGACCCTCCTTATTCTGGGTTGAAGAGCAAGAAAAGAGACAGATGCCTGTAGATCTCTCTTTGGTTGATAGGGAGTGATGAGAGATTGGAGCTTGGGCGGGCCTTTCTTCCAGAAGACTTTTTGAACCAAACACATAGCTTTGAACTGGATCCTTTCCCTGATCGGCAGCCAGTGCAAGCTCTTTAGTACTTGTTTAATGGACTGCCGACGAGGAATCTGAAGAAGTCTACGGGCGGCACAGTTCTGAATGATTTGGAGCTTGCTGATGGTATACTGTGGAGCTCCCAAATATAAGGCATTCCCATAATCCAGGCAAGAGAGGATCAAAGCTTGAACCATGATCGTTCTAGCATAGAAAGGGAGAAGGGGAAGAACCTTACAAAGCATCCTTAGTAGCCCAAAGCAGGTTGCAGAAAGCTTCGCTGAACGTGAGGGAATGGTCAATCCAGATACCAAGGCTCTTGATCTAGTCTTTAGGGGCCGGGCCGGGCCTAGGCAATCTGGCCAAAGAGATGCCGTATTGAAGGAAGGGGAGGTACCCAGGAGCATAAGCTCCATCTTCTCCCCATTAAGTTTAACAAGAAAAAACAGAGATGCCTACTCCACCCTTATTTTTACTAAAACCTATTTCGAATGGTCAAACCACAACTTCTTTAGTTTGACAAAGTATTTTCATTTATACCATCCAATTTTATATTTTCTTTTAAAGACTATTTTTTTCAAAGTTCATAAATGCAAAAAAAGACCACTGTACATTGATCTATTTACAATACTGTACAATACCATTAAAGATATACATATAACAAAACACTAAATCAAAAAATGAATTATCAATATCATTCATCCCAAACTAAAATATTTTTAAACAAGACAAAACATTATATACACTTGAATTCCATAAATGAATAGACAAAGTAAGCCAACAAGGAGTTCAATTAATGAAACCAATACATCGAAAGGTCAGATGTTGCTAATTAATACTGTAGATGACCATTTACTCCTTCAAATTTGCCATTAAGTTTAAGGCATGAGAGTTCCATCCATTTGGCAACCTCCTCTAGGCAACAGCCTAGGGTGCTGGATGACTCCTCAGGGTGGTTGAGTGCCACCACGAGCTGAGTGTCATCTGCATAGGTGATGATATTTATGCTAAATGGATGGACAATCTCTGCCAAGGGTCTCGTATATACATTAAACAGCGTGGGGCTCAGGGCAGAGCCCTGAGGAACCCCACAGCTGAGAGGAAACTCGTTGGAGACGGCATCTCCCTTAAAACCTTAAAGGAACGATTACTGAGAAAAGACTGCAACCACTCTATTGCCATGCCGGACACTCCAGAATTCTTGAGTCTGAAGAGCAGAGTGGTATGGTTAACAGTGTCGAAGATCAAGAAGGATAATAGCTGCAGTGCCCCCTTGGTCTAGAACCCTTCTTGCCTTTTCTGTCACTGCAAGGAGAGCAGTCTCAGTGCCAAGCTGGGACGGAACCCAGTCTGGGAGGGGTGCAGTAAATGATTAGATTCCAGAAAGGCTACAAGAGTATTGTTTACATGTCTCTCTAGAATCTTACTCAGTCAAGGCAGGAGGAAGATGGGACGATAGTTGGCCAGATTGGCCTGGTCAAGATTAGGTTTTTTCAAAAGAGCCTTAACCATTGCGCATTTCCAGGCCAATGGCACTACACCTGAGGAGACAGAGGAATTCACCAGGTCAAGAATTGCAGGGCGATTAGTATTTGCGACTAAGGTAAGGGCCTGGAGGGGAGCAGGATCTATGGGAGAGCCCGATTTTATGTTTGCCATAATTAAGTCCAGTGAGGTAGGATCAAGGAGAGGAAATTGTGATAGAGGGGGTTTGAGTTCCTACAATTGGTTCAACTGGGGCAGTCAGGGAAATGGTGGGCTGAGAACACGGAAAAGCCAGTTAGATGTTTTGAATTTTCTTTTGAAAGAACTCAGCCAGATTGTTACAGTGAGTAAAAACATCATCCAATATAGGAGGTGTCTGAGGCAAACTTGTATGACCTGTGAATCAAAAGAAACACTTTTTAGGCATGTAGTGACATTATAGCCAGGTGTTCCTTTGCCTGCTTTGCCTTATCTAGCCAATTATGGAACTTTCCAGTTTAAGACTGGTAGAGCTTCTGGGCATGAATCCAGATTGCTCTTTCTGCACAAAGACCGATATTTCTTTGTTGATTTTGTTGCTAGGATGCTAGCCAACACTTTGGTCTCTACTCTAAGTAGGGAGATTAGGTGGTATGAGGCACAATTTCATTTTGGTTTATCTTTTTTGTGCATCACTATAATAGTCATGTGTCTTAAATCTGGGGACAGAGGGGCATATTATCAAGACAGGCAATAAAATTATCCCCGTTTTAGTGGCAGAAAACTGCAGCTAAAACGGCGATAATGGGCTTGATAATATGCTCTATGGAATTCCAATTGAAGCCCATGTTAAATGTGAAGGACATCTAACATGGGCTTCAATTGGAATTCTATAGAGCATATTATCAAGCCCATTGTCGCTGTTACAGCGGCAGTTATCTGCCGCTAAAACAGCTATCATTTTATCGCCTGTCTTGATAATATGCCCCTCAGTCCATAGTTCCCGAGCCTCCTTAAACATATTTAATAAATAAGGTCCGACTATTGTGGAGAGACTTTTGTAGAGCGGTTCTGGGAATCATTTGGGGCCTGGAGTTTTAACACTCTAGTACCTCCCTCTCAACTTCCCCCAGGGTGGGGATGTCTAGTTTCTCCAGGAAGGTTTTAATGTCTTCCTCTCTCACATCCAGTCTGACGCTCTTGTTATTCATAATATTTAGCTAATGTTTGTGCTACACCAAGGTCCGTGTAATCCCAGCCCCCTTTCATCTGCCTCTTCCCTAACCCATCTAGCTTCTTCCCTTCAACTAAGTCAGGGCAAGAGAAGCTTACCACTTCCTCTATGTTGGCAGGTAATGTTGCTTTGGCGCATTTAGTCTTTCAAACAGGAATTCTTTCTGCAGTATTTCTAGTTGTCTGAGACTCTGTTCCCTTGTGTGGCTGTCTGTCAAAGTAACCTCACGCCCCCCCCCTCCAGTCGAGTCCGCATGCAAGCACTTTTAAACCGGATGGACGCCGCCTAACACCACTCTGGCGTCCATCCTGCGGCAGAGCAGGTAAAAGGCCAGAACGAAGGGGACTGAATGTAAGTATTCCTCTGCTGCTTCGACATGCACAACACAAGGTATGTTGAACGCGAACGGGGCTCACTGTAACTTTCTATATCCACAGAGATTCCCCCTCGAGACCGCGGGGACAGCCGATGAGGCAAAACTTTACTTTTAACCCCTTCGCTGCTAGGCCTTTTCCCCTCCTGTGCTAAGCCTTTTTTTGGCGATTTGGGGTAGTGCGCACTTAGGCCCCTGTAATTTTTTGACCACATAAGGTATCCACACCAAATTTGCGTCCTTTTCTTCCAACATCATGTGGATTCTAAAGGTGCCCAGGGTTTGTGGATTCCCTTGGAGGGGTCCCAGACATTAACCAAAATATAGTGAAAGTTTTGTTTTTTTCAGAAAAATGGGAAAAACGGGCTGCAAATGAAAGCCTCTGGAGTTTTCCCTGAAAATGTTATCAAAAAAGGGTTTGTGGGGCTGATCTCCATTTTCTCAGCTTTTAGGGAATGACAGTCTTTTGTCAGAGAACCAACATTTTTCACACAGTTTTGGCATTTTTCTGGGACACAGCCTATTTTTGCTATTTTTAGAGCTTTCCACCTCCTTCCAGTTAATGGTAGAAATGAGTTTGAAAGCAATAATGGATCCTGGAAAGCTATACATTTTCGAAATGTAGACAAAATCCTGAATTCAGAAAGGGGTCATTTGTCTAAATCCATGAAGGTTTCTTTATAGAAACTAACAGTTAAATATTGGAATAATTGAAAATTTGTTGAAAAAAACAGCCTTTTGTCTCAACGTTTTCACCTATAACTTTTTGTAATTTTGAGCTCTTGGAAAGCAATATACCGTTACATCCGTCAGACTTTCTTGGTTGTGGGGATATATAGGACTTGTGGTTTCACCAAGAACCCGACGAACCCAGATCCAAAAACTGAGCAGCAACTTGCAATGGTATTTTTTTATTTACTGGTTATAGAGCACTTTTTCTTGAAAAATGTATACATGGAAAAATCTGTATGAAAGACACCTATGTATTTCTGGATTGGGTACAGATTATAGAGTTTATAAACAGTATATAATCGCACATTTTCAAAATTAGGAATACTCATACTAGCATGAGAATTATTGGTCATTTTTTAAAAAGATTTTTTTTTTTACACAATGTCTTTCATTGGGAAGGGAGAAATGCATGAAAACTCAATTGGTAATAACAGTTGATTTACAAATCTGAATTACCCTAAGTCTCCCGATAAAAACGGTACCTCACTTGTGTGGGTCGGCCTTGTGCCTGCGACAGGAAACGGCGCAAAATGCAACGTGGTCACACCTCAATTTTGCAGTTACAAATTGACCCTTTTATGGCAGAGTTCCTAGATGTAGGTTTTGCACCATAGCTCTGCCGGCACCTAGGGAAACCTAGCAAACCTATACATTTTTTAAAACTAGACACCCGGGGAAATTCAGGATGGGGTAACTCGACTGCCTACCACCAGGTTCTGTTACCCAGAATCCCTTTCAAAGCTAAGAAATTGACAAAAAAACACATTTTCCTCACATTTCTGTGGTGGAAAGTTCTGGAATCTGCGTGGATCAACAAATTTCTACGCACCCAGCGTTCCCCCGGGTCTCCCAAAAAAAATGGTACGTCACTTGCCTGGGTCTGCCTAGTGCCTGCAACAGGAAACAGCGCAAAACGCAACGTGGTCGCACCTCAATTTCGCAGTGAAATCGTGCCCTTTTTGGGGAAAGAGACTATCTTTTGTTTTTGAACCCTAGCTCTGCCGGCTACTAGGGAAAGCTAGCAAACCTATACATTTTTAAAAAGTAGACACCCAGGGGAATCCAGGACGGGGTGACTTGACTGCCTACCACCAGGTTCTGTTACCCAGAATCCCTTGCAAAGCTAAGAATAAAAAAAAAACGCATTTTCCTCACATTCTGTGGTGGAAAGTTCTGGAATCTGCGTGGGTCAACAAATTTCCACCCACACAGCGTTTCCCCGGGTCTCCCGAAAAAAATGGTACCTCACTTGCCTGGGTCTGCCTAGTGCCTGCGACAGGAAACAGCACAAAACGCAACGGGGTCGCACCCCAATTTCGCAGTGAAATCGTGCCCTTTTTGGGCAAATAGACTACCTTTTGTTTTTGAACCCTAGCTCTGCCAGCACCTAGGGAAACCTAGCAAACCTATACATTTTTGAAAAGTAGACACCCAGGGGAATTACAGGATCGGGTGACTCGACTGCCTACCACCAGGTTCTGTTACCCAGAATCCCTTGCAAAGCTAAGAAATTGACAAAAAAATTGCATTTTCCTCACATTTCTGTGGTGGAAAGTTCTGGAATCTGCGTGGATCAACAAATTTCCACTCACCCAGTGTTCCCCCGGGGCTCCCGAAAAAAATGGTACCTCACTTGCGTGGGTAGGCATAGTGGCTGCAACAGGAAAAGGTCCAAATCGTACAGTGGAGAATTTAAAATAACCTATAGCAAAACTACCTTGATTTTTTGGGGGGGGGGGGCACCTGAGTTTTTGGCCCGGGGCTCGGCGGCCATCTTTGGAAACTACCAAACCCAAACAGTTCTGAAAACTAGACACCCGGGGGAGTCCAGGGAGGTATCATTTTACTCGGGAGATCAAGGGGAACGCTGGGTGGTAGGACATTTGTGCCGGCAGGGAGATCCCACCCAAAAATTTATGGAAAAGTGTTTTTTTTACCTAAATTTAAGGTTTGCAGGGATTTCTGGGTAGGAAAACATTGGGGGACCCACGCATGCCATACCTCCCTGGACTCCCCCGGGTGTCTAGTTTTCAGAACTGTTTGGGTTTGGTAGTTTCCAAAGATGCCCACCAAGCCCCAGGCCAAAAGCTCAGGTGACCCCCTCAAAAAATAAGATAGTTTTACTAAAGGTAATTTTTAAGTCTCCACCGTACGAATTGGGATTTTTTCCTGTTGCAGCCACTATGCCTACCCACGCAAGTGAGGTACTATTTTTATCGGGAGACCTGGGGGAACGCTGGGTGGGAGGTAATTTGTGTGAGCCCAGTGATGCCACGCTTTCCCACACAAAAAAGGGTGAAAAAACGGATTTTTTTCAGCAAAAAATTGAGGTTTGCAAGGGATTCTGGGTCAAGGAACGTTGGAGGATCCACGCAAGCCATACCTCCTTGGAAGCCCCCGGGTGTCTACTTTTCAGAAATGTGTGGGTTTGGTAGGTTTCCCTAGATGGCCGTCTAGCACGGGGCCAAAAATCCAGGTAACCCCTCTTGCAAAAGCTGGTGGTTTTGACAATGGTGACAATGTCCCAAAGCAGAACAGGCTAAAAATGAATTTAAAAAAAATGTAGTATTTAGGTTTGACAAATTAAGCACCCCACCTTAGTCACAGGCCTTTGGCCCACCCACACAAGTGAGGTATCATTTTACTCGGGAGATCAAGGGGAACGCTGGGTGGTAGGACATTTGTGCCGGCAGGGAGATCCCACCCAAAAATGTATGGAAAAGTGTTTTTTTAACCTAAATTTAAGGTTTGTAGGGATTTCTGAGTAGGAAAACATTGGGGGACCTACGCATGCCATACCTCCCTGGACTTCCCCGGGTGTCTAGTTTTCAGAACTGTTTGAGTTTGGTAGTTTCCAAAGATGCCCGCAATGCCCCGGGCCAAAAACTCATGGGAACCCCCTTGCAAACCAAATTGTTTTGAATGAATTAAGTTTTCAATTTGAGAGTGTGCGATTCTTGGGACAATATTGCATGGAAATTGTGACAGACAATTTCAAGTTTGCAGGAGATTGTGGATAAAAAACAACAATAGAATTCACCAGAAAGACATGACCATATACTCCCATGGTTAAACAATAATATCTAAATTTAGTAAGTTATTTATAGCTATAATGTACACCTTAACAGAGTTACTCAAAAGTCGAACATTCAAGCATGGCTATCTATTCCTCAAAGACACACACATACAGGTTGGATTTGGCATGAGGGCGAGTGATGGTTCAGTACATAAAATTTTATTAACAAGATATTTCAAAAAAATGAAATGCTCTGTCAATAAATATATGCATAAAAACCGAACCAGTGACTCGCAACTCGTGAGCTGTAAAGCCACGACAAGGCACCAATCGTTTTACAGGCCATTCATGCACCTTTCATACCTGATACAAACCAGACCATTGACACCATCCGGAAGGAAAAGCAACACATTACAACAATCAAAATAAGGGACAAGGTACACCCCACTTCAGAAAGAGAAAAAAGACAAATATTACTGCACAGCCATCTAATCCGCAAGCACACACACATACTGGTTGGATTTGGCACAAGGGTGAGTGATGATTCAGTACATACAATTGTATTCGCAAGTAATTTCACAAAAATGAAATACACTGCGTATAATTGAAAGTATGATAAACTGAACCACTGACTCACAGCTTGTGAGCTGTAAAGCCACGTCAAGGCACCAACCTCTTTACAGGCCATTCATACACCTTTCGTACGTGTGACACATACAAAACATTCACACCGCCAGCCGCGGACCCATCACATTTCAACACTCACACTAGCAGACAGCGCCATTCAAGGGCCCATCACTTTCACACGCCCACATTTCTGACACTGCAACTACACAAAATGATGGACTGCGTGGAGTGTCACTCAACTAGCAGTGTGTGTAGTGACCAACAGACAGTAACTACTCACACCGCCAGCCGAGCGCCAGTCCACCCACACCACCATCCAAGCACCACATCATGCACACCGCCAGCCAAACACCACTCAGCGTGCACCAACAGCCAAGTACCACTCCACACAAACCACCAGCCAAGCACCACTCCACGCACACCGCAAGCCAAGCGCCAATCCACACACACCGCCAGCCAAGCACCACTCCGTGCACAGACAGCCAAGTACCACTCCACGCACACGATCCAGCCAAGCGCCACTCCACACACACCACCATCCAAGCACCAGACCATGCACACCGCCAGCCAAACACCACTCAGCGCGCACCGACAGCCAAGTACCACTCCACACACACCACCAGCCAAGCACCACTCCACGCACAACGCAAGCCAAGCGCCACTCCACATACACCGCCAGCCAAGTTCCACTCCATGCACACCATCCAGCCAAGCGCCACTCCACACACACCGCAAGCCAAGCACCACTCCATACACACCACCATCCAAGCACCAGACCATGCACACCGCCAGCCAAACACCACTCAGCGCGCACCGACAGCCAAGTACCACTCCACACACACCACCAGCCAAGCACCACTCCACGCACAACGCAAGCCAAGCGCCACTCCACATACACCGCCAGCCAAGTTCCACTCCATGCACACCACCCAGCCAAGCGCCACTCCACACACACCGCAAGTCAAGCACCACTCCACGCACACCACCATCCAAGCACGAGACCATGCACACCGCCAGCCAAACACCACTCAGCGCACACTGACAGCCAAGTACCACTCCACACACACCACCAGCCAAGCATCACTCCACGCACACCGCAAGCCAAGCGCCACTCCACACACACCGCCAACCAAACACCACTCTGTGCACAGACAGCCAGTACCACTCCACGCACACCACCAGCTAAGCGCCACTCCACACACACCACCAGCCAAGCGCCACTCCACAAACACAACACCAGCCAAGCACCACTCCGTGCACAGACAGCCAAGTACCACTCCACGCACACCATCCAGCCAAGCACCACTCCACACATACCGCCAGCCAAGCACCACTCCGTGCACAGACAGCCAAGTACCACTCTATGCACATCATCCAGCCAAGCACCACTCCACACACACTGCCAGCCAAGCACCACTCCGTGCACAGACAGCCAAGTATCACTCCACGCACACCACCAGCCAAGCACCACTCCACACACACCACCAGCCAAGCGCCACTCCACGCACACCACCAGCCAAGGACAAATCCAAACACAACACCAGGCAAGCGCAAGAGCACGCACACCGCCAACCAAAGGCCAGACCACGCACACTGCCAGCCAAGCACCAGTCCACAGACACCGCCAGACAAGCACCAGTCCACAGACACCGGCAGCCAAGCGCCAAACCATGCACACCGTCAGACAATGGACACTACACGCAAACCAACATCATACTTTAGATTTTTTTTAAAATAAAAGAGAAACAAAAACAAATTGCAAATTGATACAAATCTACTAACTCAACAACTAAATCTAAAAAGACTACACAAATGCCAACTTTAAAACTGAACAATAAGTTATAAAGAATAAAGACCAACCAGTTCACTTTACCACTCATGGATGCTCCCAAAAATTATTTTGCGTGTGGTACAATCTAAAACAAGCAGGTACACACAGCCCGGGGTTTGAAGGGCAGTCGGGGCAGTACATATGAACCTCCTTCCGCAAACCTCTTCACCAACAGACTCTACATCTCCGACTGAAAAAGTCTTTTGAGGTTGTAGGAGGAATTTGATCAGCAAAGTGGCGATCTTTCAATCTGGCAACATCCTCCACCACTCCAACTCTAGGAACACTTGCCTGTTCCACTAAAACAAGGCTGACTATTACAGACTCCTGAAACTTTACAAAAGTCATCTTTGACTGGGGACAAGATTTCTGGAACACAACAAAAGCATTAAAGGTTGCCAAGTGGAAAAGATGGATAGCCAACTTCTTGTACCAAATGTAAGCTTTACGAAGAGCAGCATACGGTTCCAACCTCTGATCTACTCTGTCAACACCACCCATGTGCCTATTGTAGTCCATTATGCACACAGGTTTGCGCGCTTCTACAACCTGACCCCAAACAGTCACCGGTTCAGTGCTTTCATCATGTATTGTAGTCAACATGTAGACATCTCTCCTGTCTGAAAACTTCACAGCTAGAATCTCCTCACAACGCAATGCACTGCACTGTCCCCGAGCAAGCTTTCGACAAACAAGTTCTTTTGGGAAACCTTTACGGTTTGAGCGGATTGTGCCACAAGCAACAGTGTCCACTTTGGCCAATTCCCTGAACAACCGCACACCAGTGTAGAAGTTATCGACAACAAATGATGGCCTTTGTTAAAAAATCCACGACCAAGTTCCCACACAATTTTCTCAGGCACTCCAAAAGTCGACGGACAACCAGGGGGGTTAATCCTGGATTCCTTACCAGTGTACACCCTGAAATTAGAGACATATCCAATCTCACTGTCACACAGCATATACAGTTTGATTCCATAGCGTGCCCTCTTACTAGGAATGTATTGCCGAAATACCAAGCGGCCCTTGAACAACAGCAAAGACTCATCCACTGCAATTTCTTTACCAGGATAAAAGATCTCAGGAAATCGATCAACAAAATGATCAATGACAGGCTGAATCTTGAAAAGACGCTCACAATCAGGGTGATCTCGTGGCAAAGCAAGACTATTGTCAACAAAATGCATCATCCGAAGCAGAAGCAAATACCTATCACGACTCATGACTGCCGGAAATATAGTTGTTGCCATCAAGGGACTAGTAGACCAATATGAAGCCATTGATGGTTTCCTAAGCAAGCCCATGAAAAAAGTTAAACCCAAAAACTTTTTCATCTCCTCCAAATTTGTGGGAGTCCACCGGGTAGCTCTAGCATGGGGCTTAAGGCTGGCACTGTTCACCCTTAAAAAAAATTCTGAATACAAATTAGTCTGCTCTACAATCTCTGCCAAAAACACATCGTCTATAAACAACTTGAAAAATTCAATAGGCAAAAGGTTTTCAGTGTTCACCCTACACCCTGGAACACCAGTAAATTCAGGCAATGCCGGCTGCACCATGCCTGGTGCAATCCAGAGGTCAGAACTTTCAACGTCAAGTCTTGCAGCCGCAGGCTGCCTCTTTCCTTTCTATACCAACTGGAAGTCTAGCAGCCCCAAGCTGCAGCCCAGATGTCTCTTGCGGCACTATTGGCACAGCAATGTCCTCCGCAACCACAGGCACTTCATCCACACCAAAAGTAGCTTCATCAGCACTCAGAGTGTCTTCATCATCAGATGAAGCCATGTGTAGAGAAAACTCACTACCTGAATCTTCACCTCCCACCTCTGGCTCAGAATCAGAGTCAGTCTCTGGACCATGGTCAGAGGAAGAATCAAAAAGCATTCCAACAACTTGCTGAGCAGTAATCCGGCGGCTAGCCATTATCCTTACAAATAAAGGAGTCTGCACAAACAACTCAACAACCCCAACACTGTGCAAAGTAAGATAAAAAATGTAAGCCTTTATCACAAATATCTAGATTTAGAAAAAATATACAATTCACTTACAAGAGACAACTACACTCACCAGGACCTACTCTGCAAAGACACAGCAAATAGGCAACGATATTCCACTAGAAAGAAGAAAAATAAAACTTACATCTACAGAAGGACACATCAAAAACAAATGCAAAACATGTTTTACAATCACAAAAAACAGAAACCAAACATACTCGTATTACTACACACTTTGCAAAATAAACAATTCCATTACAATTGAACAAAAAAGAGGTCTCTTACCAAACACATGCAACTACAGAAACAGCAGAACAACAGAACCACCAGTAACGGAACCGCACACTGCAACAATCTAAAGAGACAAAAAAAATACATATTAGAAGAAACAAAAACAACACACATTACAACAGGCTATGTCACAGGGTAGGTCACAAATGGGGTATCTGTCCCCAAGGGGGGCAGAATATAAATCATTATAAACGTGGGCCCCCTGGAAGCAACCCTACGGAGGGCAGAGAGGCCAAATAAAGACACGGCAGAACATACTTTTGAAAACAAATGGGCCCAAGGAAGCAACCCTTGGCCAAGGGGTCGCTCCCTATAAAAAAAAACCTGGAGTCTAGTGGGCTTTTCTATCCCCCCCTAGGTCCAGAAACGGTAACAAAAACCAGCCGATCTGCCCCCAGGGGGGCAGAAAAGTCTACAATATTTATAATGCCCCCTGGAAGCGACCCTTGCCCAAGGGGTCGCTTCCTTTATAAATATAATAAAATCCCTGGTGTCTAGTGGGCTTTTCTGCCCCCCCGGGTCCAGATGTGGCCCAAAAAACGGCTGATCTGCCCCCAGGGGGGGCAGAATAGTCTAAAAAAAATTATGGGCTACTAGGAAGCGACCCTTCCCCAAGGGGTCGCTTCCTTTATAATTATAATCAAATCCCTGGTGTCTAGTGGGCTTTTCTGCCCCCCCCCTGGGTGCAGATGGGCCAAAAAAACGACCGATCTGCCCCGGGGGTGGAGGGGGGGGGCAGAAAAGTCTGAAAAATAATTGGGCCCAAAAAGGAAGCGACCCTTGCCCAAGGGGTCGCTTCCTACACAATATTGCGGCAAAACAAACAATCCCTGGTGTCTAGTGGGGCATTCCTGGTGCACGATCGCGACGCTGTGCGCGATCGTGCACCAGGAATGCCTTGCATTGGGACATCAGGGGAGAGGAAACACAGTTTCCTCCCCCCCCCGATGCCTCAAGGCACCGAAAAACGCCCCCCCCCGCCCCACCGGAGCGCAAACACTCACCTAGCTGCTGGACGCGCTGGAAACAAATGGCTTCCAGCGCGTCCAGCGCTTCCTGATGACGTCAGCGCGCGCTGTGTGCGCTGACGTCACCAGGAAGCGTGGGGGGGCCAGGGGGTGGCAGCGGAAAGTCTTCCGCTGCCACCCCTGCTAAAACGACCAGGATCGATGCCCCAGGGGGGGAGCGCCAGCGCTCCCCCCAGGGCTGTACTGATGACGGAACGGTTCCGTCATCAGCACAGCCCAACCGATGCTGATGACGGAACTGTTCCGTCATCAGCATCGAAGGGGTTAAAGGGGTAATCAGTATGTAAATATTGTATGAATGTGTGTGAGCAATGGGTGAATATGCCTCACGTATCTGCAAGCATGTCTCACGACCAAACATGGGTATGATAATCCCCGGTATTACATGATACTCTATCGCGTGACAATAATTACACCCATCAAGCGCGCTTTGGAATTATCAAACACTGGTGGCCACCATGATAAACAAGCATTTGCAATGTGATAGGTCTCGTATTATTAAAGTTTGAGCTATTGGCATTGATAATTATAATGCAACACCAATAGCTCAAACATTCAGTAATGCGAGACCTATTGCATTGCAAATGCTTGTTTTAGATGTGTAGTAGGCCTTTTAATATTGACCTTCGGAGGCGAGTCTCTGCAGGATTTTTCTCCCTTTATATACTTTGTATTTTGCTATCCTGGGCTTTAAGACGTTCTTTGATTCTGTACTTTAATTTACTTTGTCCTCTGATTTATTGATAAATTGATTTGACTATATTACTCGTTTTCTGTACAACTAAAACATGAAAATAAACATTTAACCATTTAAGCCTTTCCTGTCTATTCTTTTTGTCGGACCAAATGGGTTCTATGTGTCTTAATTGAAATTGTAATTTAGAATGTTTTAAAGAGAAGCAAGTTTAGCAAAAAGCACCATAATCTGTTAAGGGATTAACAGGACTCCCGGCCCATCAGTAGTGCAAACGTGCAAACGTGCAAAGTGGAGCACAACTTCAGTAGCGAAAGAAGGGCGCACACTGACATGCAAAAAGCGTGTGGAAGCGGTGACAGCGCTTCAGTGTGGATTATATACAGATGTTTATATACAGTCTGAAAGACCCATCTAGTGTTTGCTAATAGTAGATTCCTGTCTCCTGCAGCACCAGAGGAAGACAGCCACACAAATCTATTCAAAACAAGAACACGTCGCATTTCTGACAAAAAACACATTTAAGAGGTGGCCAAAGTTTATGCACCTAGTATTCCTAATCTTAGAAAAGAGAACATCAGGGCAAAGATCTGGTTAAACACCAAGCCCAAGCATAACCCTAAAACTTAACCAGAATCACTGTAATTCCTCAATACCTCTAGGCTATCCACAGCATTATGGATTTTCCACACTTGCCACATAATCCACCATCTGCTAAATAATAAGCAGGTTCCACCAATAAAACCATTTCAAGTAGCAGCAGAGCAAAAGTTGCTAAACAGAATAAATAATGAAGGCAATGCTGCGCCAAACACTCTGCAAACGTTAACTGGACATCTGCTGGTGATCGCTGCATTTAAAAATCAACAGGTGATAATGTTACCAAGATGGTGTTAATATCCCAAAAGAGTAACTGGGGAGAGTCAGATTCACCAGCTCAAACTAGACACCTTACATAGTTATATCTTACTGAGACAAGGTACAACACAATACTACTAATTTGAAAGTTGAAATATTTTGTTTCAGCATTCATGGAAATTCGGTTTTACACCACAACGAGTTGTTGATGTGTTTTCCCGGTGGGACGGAAGGATGGGGGTTGGTTTTGGTGCTTGGGGTGTCTGTAACTGTTATGGGGATGCTACATCTGGTCCCTGCAGGTACTCAAGGGGTGTCTCAAGGAGCTGAGATGTTTTCCAGCAGGAAGTCTATTATGGGATGTCTGCAGATGCACTAAATTGAGTGAGTACTAGGATTACAAACTTATAAAACCATGCAAAAGTGCGGGGACTCTCCTTTCATAAAGAAGTGCAGGCATTTAGTACCAGACTGCCCCTGCCCCTTTAGCGCACTATTTATAAGAAAAACAACAGTCACCACAGCCCCCCCTTCCCGAGGCGCACACAGTACAGGAGTAGAGTCCTTAAGGGCCCGGTGTACTTACAGCAGTGCAGACCTGGCTCTGGGGAAGATTCCTCAGGGGCAGCAGGAACTCCTCAAACCGGGGACCCTTGAGTCCCGGCCGCAACTCCTGGACGGTCACAGTCGTGTATTCCGATCGTTTCGGGTCTCCTCCCTGCTCCATGGTCTGATGAAGAGATCAGGGCGCACTCGCCAATTCTGTTCAGCAGTTTCGTTGTGCTCTGGCGAAAGGCGGGTGAAACCCACAGAGTAACTGAAACAAGTCACTCCCATGAGACGGAGACTGCAGCGAAGGAGGACGTCACCAGTGAAACAAGCGGCACTGAAAGTGATCGCTTTCGCGATCGCTGTTGTTAAAAAAAAAAACATGCCCGCGAGTGGTGCGCGCGCGCCACAGCGAACATGTGCTTTCAATTATCGCGCCCGTGTCTGGGAACGATAATTGAAACCACATGGGCTTTGGTGCACGTAACAGACACCAATAGGCCATGGGCAGAGCAACGCAACCGCCTGGATGTATGACGTTACAACGCATGCTATTACAACGCATGCTTTTACAACGCATTTTTTACAACGCATAAGATATTACAACGCAATATTTTACAACGAATACTATTACAACGCAATATAGTATTACTGATGATAAAGTACCATTACAACGAAATCCATTAAAACGCATACTTTTACAACGCATTTAAGTAATATATATATTTTTTTGTAATATAAAATCTGGGACGGGATGCAGGGAAATTAGGGGTTTTGGGTGGGGAAGTGTTTTAAAATGTGGAGATAAACTGCACGGAAATGCCCCGAAATCACAGAGATTTTAAAATTAATACTCGAGTAACAAAATTAATACTCGAGTAACAAAATTAATACTCGTATTTAAGAAAATTCACATATTTCACCAAGAGAACGATTTACTTTTAAAAACAACGTGTAAATGTTTATAAAATAAATGAAAAATATACATTTTTCAAAAACAATAACATTTTACATACAGAGATCCGCCATTTTATGCACTGTAGTTTAAAATGAAGTCCATCTACCATTTCCATGACATTAAAGATCAATATTATTATCAAAATGGATGCCAAAAAGAAACGAAACTGTCAAAACATCACTTCAATACACAACATTTTAAATTATACGTTTCCACATTGAATGAAAGAAAATACATTTTGAAAAATAACGGTATAATTTAAAGAAATATTGATGCTACTGAGTAAAAGATATAAATACGAGCAAGACACCATTTTTAAGTCAGTTGATTATCAACTCCCAGACTGACAAGACATCAAAAGCGGACTCTCTGACCTCTTCAACGTGATATCAACAGTGGACAACTTTGAAGCATTTTTTACATGACATTCAAGTAAGTTAAGAAAACGAAGTAAAGAAATGTTTTATTATAGCGTTTAAACAGCAATAAGTAATAAATATATTTTTTTAAATACAATAAATAATACAACTTTAACCTTTAACTAAGGAAATACCTGAATTTATTTACAAATAATTCTAAATAATCCAATAAAAATATAAACGTTACTAATATTAAAACGTAATTTTTTTAAAGAAAGTATTCGATTCTGAAAAATATTATATTTTTTTTTAAGCAACAAAAAATATTATTTTTTTTAGTAACAGTTCTCCAACCAAGTTAGACGAATAAACCAGTTTTTCAAAATATTTTTTTTTTCAAAAGAGCAACACTTCTGACCAAGATTTAAAATAAGGTACTATTTTTCATATTTACCAAAACACATTAATAGATAGTTTACACGCCTTCAGATGTAATAATCCATACCTTTAATTTATTTTTTTCACACAGAAATACCAAATTGGTTTACGAAAAAATCCATTCATTTTCGCAATACATTCGTCTAGATTTTAAGAAGGTAAATTTTTTTCATATTTAATGAAAGTATAAATAATAAAGAAATTATCATCGAAAAAACGGATTTAAATATTGATTTTACTACTTGAAATGCAACAGTACATAAATTGTGACATAATATAACATTTTCTAATTCAAATCCAACATCTACAAAGTGCAGCTGTTGAAAAAATTGTGGGACGGTTTATAATAAATTATTACTAAAACTATTTCAATACAATGCCATTCTAGAGAAAGCACGAGTTAAATTTGGAAAATTATTTATAATTCCTACACATTAAAAATGCGCCACTAAGAAAGTATGTAATATTTTGAAGATAACAATTATTTATCATTTAAAACTTGTCAGTTATCATTAAATCAGAAACAATAAAAATCAGATTTTCATGGAATGTTTTGAATACATTTTAGATACTCAAATCTATCTTCTGAAGTCCTTCATTCAAGAACAAAAACTGTGAATACCAGTCGACAAATAAAGCCAAAGAAAAACATATACAAAAACTAGGATTATCATTAAGGTAAGTGCTGGATAGTGTATAAGTGCAACTTATTTTTTTAACTCCAGTAATGTGCATCAGTATCTTAAATGCTGGATAGTGTAGAGGTGCCATTTAGTATTTTGATTTTAGGAAAGTGCATCTGTATGGTAAGTGCTGGATAGTGTAGGGTAGCAACTTACTATTCTAACTCCAGTAAAGTGCATCTCTATGGTAAGTGCTGGATAGTGTAGGGTGCCACTTACTATTCTAACTCCATGAAAGTGCATCAGTAGGGTAAGTGCTGGATAGTGTAGGGGTGCAAGTTACTATTCTAACTCCAGGAAAGTGCATCAGTAGGGTATGTGCTGTATAGTGTAAGGGTGCCACTTACTATTATAACTCCAGGAAAGTGCATCAGTATGGTAAGTGTTGGATAGTGTAGAGTTTCCATTTAATATTCTAACTCCAGGTAAATGCATCATTAGGGTAAGTGCTGGATAGTGTAAGGGTGCCACATAGCATTCTAAATCCAAGAAAGTGCATCAGTAGGTTAATTGATTGCTAGTGTAGTGGTGCCACTGAGTATTCTAATTCCAGTAACATGCGACAGTTGGATAAAATTAAAATAAAACACATTGATTTAGTAATTTAGCACACCTTCAAAAACTTCTAAAATGTAAATAATATGAAACATCTAGAATACATTTAAAACATTGTCCAATTGTTTTTCTAGAGTCAAGCCTGAAAAACAATACTCGAAAGAGCAATCAACAAAGAAGCCCAAACAAAAAGAAATCAGAAGACCAGGAAGAAGACAAAGTAGGAAACTCCAAAAACCAAAGGTAATTTAGAAAAATAAACACATCTAATCCGCAAAACAAAACGCAAAAGTTGATTAGAAAAATTTATAAAATGCAAAGAAATATCCTCAGTAGAATAAGTGATGAACATTTTTGAGGTATCACTTACTATTAGAACTCCAGGAAAGTGCATCAGTAGGGTAAGTGATGGATAGTGTAGGGGTGCAATTTACTATTCTAACTCCATGAAAGTGCATCAGTAGGGTAAGTGCTGGATAGTGTAGGGGTGCAACTTACTATTATAACTCCAGGAAAGTGCATCAGTAGGGTAAGTGCTGGATAGTGTAGGGGTTTAACTTACTATTCTAACTCAATGAAAGTGCATCAGTAGGGTAAGTGCTGGATAGAGTAGGGGTGGAACTTACTATTCTAACTCCAGGAAAGTGCATCAGTAGGGTAAGTGCTGGATAGTGTAGGGGTGCAACTTACTATTCTAACTCCATGAAAGTGCATCAGTAGAGTAAGTGCTGGATAGTGTAGTGGTGCAACTTACTATTCTAACTCCAGGAAAGTGCATCAGTAGGGTAAGTGCTGGATAGTGTAGGGTTGCAATTTAATATTCTAAGTCCGTGAAAGTGTATCAGTAGTGTAAGTGTTGGATAGTGTAAGGATGCAATTTACTATTTTAACTCCAGGAAGGTGCATCAGTAGGGTAAGTGCTGGATAGTGTAGGGGTGCAACTTAATATTCTAACTCCATAAAAGTGCATCAGTAGGGTAATTGTTGGATTGTGTAGGGGTGCAACTTACTATTCTAACTCCAGGAAAGTGAATCATTAGGGTAAGTGCTGGATAGTGTAGGGGTGTAACTTAATATTCTAACTCCATGAAAGTGCATCAGTAGGGTAAGTGCTGGATAGTGTAGGGGTGCAACTTAATATTCTAACTCCATGAAAGTGCATCAGTAGGGTAAGTGCTGGATAGTGTAAGGATGCAACTTACTATTCTAACTCCGTGAAAGTGCATCAGTAGGGTAAGTGCTGGATAGTGTAGGGGTGCAACTTACTATTCTAACTCCAGGAAAGTGCATCAGTAGGGTAATTGTTTAATAGTGTAAGTGTGCCACTTACTATTCTAACTCCATGAAAGTGCATCAGTAGGGTAAGTGCTGGATAGTGTAAGGGTGCCACGTAGCATTCTAAATCCAAGAAAGTGCATCAGTAGGTTAATTGATTGCGAGTGTAGTGGTGCCACTGAGTATTCTAATTCCAGGAACATGCGACAGTTGGATAAAATTAAAATATAACACATTAATTTAGTAATTTAGCACACCTTCAAAAACTTCTAAAATGTAAATAATATGAAACATCTATAATACATTTAAAACATTGTCCAATTGTTTTTCTAGAGCCAAGCCTGAAAAGCAATACTCGAAAGAGCAATCAAGTAAGAAGCCCAAACAAAAAGAAATCAGAAGACCAGGAAGAAGACAAATAAGGAAACTCCAAAAATCAAAGGTAATTTAGAAAAATAAACACATCTAATCCGCAAAACAAAACGCAAAAGTTGATTAGAAAAATTTATAAAATGCAAAGAAATAGCCTCAGTAGAATAAGTGATGAAAATTTTTGAGGTATCACTTACTATTATAACTCCAGGAAAGTGCATCAGTAGGGTAAGTGCTGGATAGTGTAGGGGTGCAACTTACTATTCTAACTCCATGAAAGTGCATCAGTAGGGTAAGTGCTGGATAGTGTAGGGGTGCAACTTACTATTATAACTCCAGGAAAGTGCATCAGTAGTGTAAGTGCTGGATAGTGTAGGGGTTTAAGTTACTATTCTAACTCCATGAAAGTGCATCAGTAGGGTAAGTGCTGGATAGAGTAGGGGTGGAACTTACTATTCTAACTCCAGGAAAGTGCATCAGTAGGGTAAGTGCTGGATAGTGTAGGGGTGCAACTTACTATTCTAACTCCATGAAAGTGCATCAGTAGGGTAAGTGCTGGATACTGTAGTGGTGCAACTTACTATTCTAACTCCGGGAAAGTGCATCAGTAGGGTAAGTGCTGGATAGTGTAGGGGTGCAACTTACTATTCTAATTCCTTGAAAGTGCATCAGTAGGGTAAGTGCTGGATAGTGTAGGGGTGCAACCTACTATTATAACTCCAGGAAAGTGCATCAGTAGGGTAAGTGCTGGATAGTGTAGGGGTTTAACTTACTATTCTAACTCCATGAAAGTGCATCAGTAGGGTAAGTGCTGGATAGAGTAGGGGTGGAACTTACTATTCTAACTCCAGGAAGGTGCATCAGTTGGGTAAGTGCTGGATAGTGTAGGGGTGCAACTTACTATTCTAACTCCATGAAAGTGCATCAGTAGAGTAAGTGCTGGATAGTGTAGTGGTGCAACTTACTATTCTAACTCCAGGAAAGTGCATCAGTAGGGTAAGTGCTGGATAGTGTAGGGTTGCAATTTAATATTCTAAGTCCGTGAAAGTGTATCAGTAGTGTAAGTGTTGGATAGTGTAAGGATGCAATTTACTATTTTAACTCCAGGAAGGTGCATCAGTAGGGTAAGTGCTGGATAGTGTAGGGGTGCAACTTAATATTCTAACTCCATAAAAGTGCATCAGTAGGGTAATTGTTGGATTGTGTAGGGGTGCAACTTACTATTCTAACTCCAGGAAAGTGAATCATTAGGGTAAGTGCTGGATAGTGTAGGGGTGTAACTTAATATTCTAACTCCATGAAAGTGCATCAGTAGGGTAAGTGCTGGATAGTGTAGGGGTGCAACTTAATATTCTAACTCCATGAAAGTGCATCAGTAGGGTAAGTGCTGGATAGTGTAAGGATGCAACTTACTATTCTAACTCCGTGAAAGTGCATCAGTAGGGTAAGTGCTGGATAGTGTAGGGGTGCAACTTACTATTCTAACTCCAGGAAAGTGCATCAGTAGGGTAATTGTTTAATAGTGTAAGTGTGCCACTTACTATTCTAACTCCATGAAAGTGCATCAGTAGGGTAAGTGCTGGATAGTGTAAGGGTGCCACG
The DNA here is from genome assembly GCF_964261635.1 of Lissotriton helveticus. Taxonomy (NCBI): domain Eukaryota; kingdom Metazoa; phylum Chordata; class Amphibia; order Caudata; family Salamandridae; genus Lissotriton; species Lissotriton helveticus. The sequence continues at coordinate 1,001,710,985 of NC_136061.1, forward strand.
TAGCATTCTAAATCCAAGAAAGTGCATCAGTAGGTTAATTGATTGCGAGTGTAGTGGTGCCACTGAGTATTCTAATTCCAGGAACATGCGACAGTTGGATAAAATTAAAATAAAACACATTAATTTAGTAATTTAGCACACCTTCAAAAACTTCTAAAATGTAAATAATATGAAACATCTATAATACATTTAAAACATTGTCCAATTGTTTTTCTAGAGCCAAGCCTGAAAAGCAATACTCGAAAGAGCAATCAAGTAAGAAGCCCAAACAAAAAGAAATCAGAAGACCAGGAAGAAGACAAATAAGGAAACTCCAAAAATCAAAGGTAATTTAGAAAAATAAACACATCTAATCCGCAAAACAAAACGCAAAAGTTGATTAGAAAAATTTATAAAATGCAAAGAAATAGCCTCAGTAGAATAAGTGATGAAAATTTTTGAGGTATCACTTACTATTATAACTCCAGGAAAGTGCATCAGTAGGGTAAGTGCTGGATAGTGTAGGGGTGCAACTTACTATTCTAACTCCATGAAAGTGCATCAGTAGGGTAAGTGCTGGATAGTGTAGGGGTGCAACTTACTATTATAACTCCAGGAAAGTGCATCAGTAGTGTAAGTGCTGGATAGTGTAGGGGTTTAAGTTACTATTCTAACTCCATGAAAGTGCATCAGTAGGGTAAGTGCTGGATAGAGTAGGGGTGGAACTTACTATTCTAACTCCAGGAAAGTGCATCAGTAGGGTAAGTGCTGGATAGTGTAGGGGTGCAACTTACTATTCTAACTCCATGAAAGTGCATCAGTAGGGTAAGTGCTGGATACTGTAGTGGTGCAACTTACTATTCTAACTCCAGGAAAGTGCATCAGTAGGGTAAGTGCTGGATAGTGTAGGGGTGCAACTTACTATTCTAACTCCATGAAAGTGCATCAGTAGGGTAAGTGCTGGATACTGTAGTGGTGCAACTTACTATTCTAACTCCAGGAAAGTGCATCAGTAGGGTAAGTGCTGGATAGTGTAGGGGTGCAACTTACTATTCTAATTCCTTGAAAGTGCATCAGTAGGGTAAGTGCTGGATAGTGTAGGGGTGCAACCTACTATTATAACTCCAGGAAAGTGCATCAGTAGGGTAAGTGCTGGATAGTGTAGGGGTTTAACTTACTATTCTAACTCCATGAAAGTGCATCAGTAGGGTAAGTGCTGGATAGAGTAGGGGTGGAACTTACTATTCTAACTCCAGGAAAGTGCATCAGTAGGGTAAGTTCTGGATAGTGTAGGGGTGCAACTTACTCTTCTAACTCCATGAAAGTGCATCAGTAGGGTAAGTGCTGGATAGTGTAGTGGTGCAACTTACTATTCTAACTCCATGAAAGTGCATCAGTAGGGTAAGTGCTGGATAGTGTAGGGGTGCAACTTACTATTATAACTCCAGGAAAGTGCATCAGTAGGGTAAGTGCTGGATAGTGTAGGGGTTTAACTTACTATTCTAACTCCATGAAAGTGCATCAGTAGGGTAAGTGCTGGATAGAGTAGGGGTGGAACTTACTATTCTAACTACAGGAAAGTGCATCAGTAGGGTAAGTGCTGGATAGTGTAGGGGTGCAACTTACTATTCTAACTCCATGAAAGTTCATCAGTAGGGTAAGTGCTGGATAGTGTAGTGGTGCAACTTACTATTATAACTCCAGGAAAGTGCATCAGTAGGGTAAGTGCTGGATAGTGTAGGGGTGCAACTTACTATTCTAACTCCATGAAAGTGCATCAGTAGGGTAAGTGCTGGATAGTGTAGTGGTACAACTTACTATTATAACTCCAGGAAAGTGCATCAGTAGGGTAAGTGCTGGATAGTGTAGAGGTGCAACTTACTATTCTAACTCCATGAAAGTGCATCAGTAGGGTACGTGCTGGATAGTGTAGGGGTGCAACTTACTATTCTAACTCCAGGAAAGTGCATCAGTAGGGTAAGTGCTGGATAGTGTAGGGGTTTAACTTACTATTCTAACTCCATGAAAGTGCATCACTAGGGTAAGTGCTGGATAGAGTAGGGGTGGAACTTACTATTCTAACTCCAGGAAAGTGCATCAGTAGTGTACGTGCTGGATAGTGTAGGGGTGCAACTTACTATTCTAACTCCATGAAAGTGCATCATTAGGGTAAGTGCTGGGTAGTGTAGTGGTGCAACTTACTATTCTAACTCCAGGAAAGTGCATCAGTAGGGTAAGTGCTGGATAGTGTAGGGGTGCAACTTAATATTCTAACTCCATGAAAGTGTATCAGTAGTGTAAGTGTTGGATAGTGTAAGGATGCAACTTACTATTCTAACTCCAGGAAAGTGCATCAGTAGTGTAAGTGCTGGATAGTGTAGGGGTTTAAGTTACTATTCTAAGTCCATGAAAGTGCATCAGTAGGGTAAGTGCTGGATAGAGTAGTGGTGCAACTTACTATTATAACTCCATGAAAGTGCATCAGTAGGGTAAGTGCTGGATAGTATAGTGGTGCAACTTACTATTCTAACTCCAGGAAAGTGCATCAGTAGGGTAAGTGCTGGATAGTGTAGGGGTGCAACTTACTATTCTAATTCCTTGAAAGTGCATCAGTAGGGTAAGTGCTGGATAGTGTAGGGGTACAACTTACTATTATAACTCCAGGAAAGTGCATCAGTAGGGTACGTGCTGGATAGTGTAGGGGTTTAACTTACTATTCTAACTCCATGAAAGTGCGTCGGTAGGGTAAGTGCTGGATAGAGTAGGGGTGGAACTTACTATTCTAACTCCAGGAAAGTGCATCAGTAGGGTAAGTGCTGGATAGGGTAGGGGTGCAACTTACTATTCTAACTCCATGAAAGTGCATCAGTAGGGTAAGTGCTGGATAGTGTAGTGGTGCAACTTACTATTCTAACTCCATGAAAGTGCATCAGTAGGGTAAGTGCTGGATAGTGTAGGGGTGCAACTTACTATTATAACTCCAGGAAAGTGCATCAGTAGGGTAAGTGCTGGATAGTGTAGGGGTTTAACTTACTATTCTAACTCCATGAAAGTGCATCAGTAGGGTAAGTGCTGGATAGAGTAGGGGTGGAACTTACTATTCTAACTACAGGAAAGTGCATCAGTCGGGTAAGTGCTGGATAGTGTAGGGGTGCAACTTACTATTCTAACTCCATGAAAGTGCATCAGTAGGGTAAGTGCTGGATAGTGTAGTGGTGCAACTTACTATTATAACTCCAGGAAAGTGCATCAGTAGGGTAAGTGCTGGATAGTGTAGGGGTGCAACTTACTATTCTAACTCCATGAAAGTGCATCAGTAGGGTAAGTGCTGGATAGTGTAGTGGTGCAACTTACTATTATAACTCCAGGAAAGTGCATCAGTAGGGTAAGTGCTGGATAGTGTAGAGGTGCAACTTACTATTCTAACTCCATGAAAGTGCATCAGTAGGGTAAGTGCTGGATAGTGTAGGGGTGCAACTTACTATTCTAACTCCAGGAAAGTGCATCAGTAGGGTAAGTGCTGGATAGTGTAGGGGTTTAACTTACTATTCTAACTCCATGAAAGTGCATCACTAGGGTAAGTGCTGGATAGAGTAGGGGTGGAACTTACTATTCTAACTCCAGGAAAGTGCATCAGTAGTGTACGTGCTGGATAGTGTAGGGGTGCAACTTACTATTCTAACTCCATGAAAGTGCATCAGTAGGGTAAGTGCTGGGTAGTGTAGTGGTGCAACTTACTATTCTAACTCCAGGAAAGTGCATCAGTAGGGTAAGTGCTGGATAGTGTAGGGGTGCAACTTAATATTCTAACTCCATGAAAGTGTATCAGTAGTGTAAGTGTTGGATAGTGTAAGGATGCAACTTACTATTCTAACTCCAGGAAAGTGCATCAGTAGTGTAAGTGCTGGATAGTGTAGGGGTTTAAGTTACTATTCTAACTCCATGAAAGTGCATCAGTAGGGTAAGTGCTGGATAGAGTAGGGGTGGAACTTACTATTCTAACTCCAGGAAAGTGCATCAGTAGGGTAAGTGCTGGATAGTGTAGGGGTGCAACTTACTATTCTAACTCCATGAAAGTGCATCAGTAGGGTAAGTGCTGGATAGTGTAGTGGTGCAACTTACTATTCTAACTCCAGGAAAGTGCATCAGTAGAGTAAGTGCTGGATAGTGTAGGGGTGCAACTTACTATTCTAATTCCTTGAAAGTGCATCAGTAGGGTAAGTGCTGGATAGTGTAGGGGTGCAACTTACTATTATAACTCCAGGAAAGTGCATCAGTAGGGTAAGTGCTGGATAGTGTAAGGTTGCTACTTACTATTGTAACTCTATTAATTTGTATAATTAAAGAAAATAATGATACATTTCTAAAAAAAATTCCCTTTTTCATTTTTTCAACAGATAATGTCAAGCCAGGCCACAGCATCTTACATTAAATCCAGGAAAGGAAACAGACTTCTCAAACATTGTGGTTATATATATTGTAATGAAAGGATAAGTGCACCAAGGAAACATTGGAGGTGTGTGCAATATTATTCTTCCCGTTGCAGCGGCAGAGCGGTTACTGTTGGTGACAACATAATAAAAACAACTGAACATAACCACTCTGCCTCTGCAATGGAGATAGAAATACGTGAAACAATAAACGAAATGAAAGATATTGCATCCACCTCCAATGAAACTCCTGGTAGAATTTTAAGAGAGGTTGCACAGCATGTCCCTGGTCATATTGCTTGTAATATGCCTATTATACCCAATTTGCGTAGAATTATACAACGTAAAAAGCAGGCAAGTAACACTCAGACAGTTACCCCTCAAACTTTTGCAGACATAGATATTCCTCAAGAACTTACTTTATCTTTCTCTAATGAACCTTTCTTACTCTATGACAACCAAAACCCTCTTAAACGTATTCTAATATTTAGCACTCCCCGCAACCTTTTTAAGTTAGAGAATACTGAAATTTGGATGATGGATGGGACGTTTAAATGTACGCCCCATCCTTTCACTCAAATTTACAGCATTCATGCACAGATTAACAATAATGTAGTTCCCTTAGTGTATAGTTTGCTACCAGATAAGCAATCTGCAACCTACACTGAATTATTGTCAGTAATTAAAGAGAAAACATCCGGGAAAAGTCCTAGGAAATCATTATAGATTTTGAATTGACTATGATCAATGTGATCAACAAAATGTACGTGGATACCCAAATTCAGGGATGTTTTTTTCATTTTTCCCAGGCATATTGGCGTAAATTACAAAAAAACATCCCTGGTTTCAGATTACTGCTCAGATAGCAAACTACAAGTAGAATTAAAAAAATGAACAGCACTTTGTTTTGTACCTCCTGAAAGTGTAGACGAGTACTACACTGCAATTTCTGAATCAGAATATTATGTCGAAAATGAAGAAAAATTGGCTCCCTTGTTAAATTTCTTTGAAGACACATGGATTGGGCATCTAAGCCGATCGGGTCGCAGGAGGAAGCCACGTTTCCATGTGGAGTGGTGGAACTGCTACTCAACCTGCTTGGAAGGAGGTGCTAAAACAAACAATGCCATAGAGGGATGGCACAACTCCTTCGGTCATACAATTGGAAAACATCATCCAAATTTCTACTCTTTTTTGAAAACTTTGAAGAAGGAGCAAAGTTTTCAAGAAATGAGACTTGCACAAGCATTAACAGGTAGCCTAAATCCACGACCTTCTAAGCAAACTAAGGAGATGTCCGAGAGACTATTGACTGTACTTCAACAATTTTCGTTGAGTGTGGCATTAGACTACCTTGAAAATGTTGCTAACATATTACATTTCTAACCAATTCTCACAAACTTACTTTCCTGCTTTTGCCTAAAAATATTTTTTTCACATTTAATTCAATTGGCATTTTTTTAAAACATTTTTTAAATTAATTTTCGTCGGGATCCCTTACCTTAAGAAGTCTTCTTCTTTTCTGTTCCTCTATTTTCCAATATAGACAAATCCATTAGTAATTTTTTCTTAAAAAAACCATTACAATCCAAAGATAAGTCACTCCTCTCCTTTTTATTTTTTAAATAACTTTTTTTATCCATTGCATTTAAAATGGATTATATTTATTTTTGAAAACATTTTGAACGTTCTTTAAAAAATATCTTTACCTTCCTTATCATTTATTTATTCCAAAATGATGCTTTTTTGAATTTTGTAATAAAAAAAACTGGTTTTTTCTTAAAGATTTATTTTTAAGTATTTGACATGCATTTCCTGAGTAATGCATTCTTCTTTACAAGTAATAAAATAATGTACGTGCCATAAAATACATCCATAATCATAACTTAATTTTTTCATTTTTTTTCTTTTTTCTGTACTTTTTCAAACAGAAAATGTTCATTCTTGTAAGCAAATCCGTCTTCGTTGCCCGAATCCTTTTGCATTCTTTTTTTTCTTTAAATCCCTTGCAGCAAAATGTGACTTTCCCAACCTGTAAAGTAATTTATTTTGGTTATGTAACATCACATCCTAACTGTATATTTTCTCACTAACTAAATCATATTGTATCTCATTCCAATTTCTCCCAAAAAGAAAATGCAAAATAAATCCTTGAAATTTCTGGCCTATTAAATATTAAACCAATGCAACCAATCAAACCTCAAAAACGTAAAATACAACAATGTAATGACAAATCAACCTCCTTTTTTTTTTTTTCGCTTGCAATTCAAAAAAACTGTTTAATTTATTACCAATCAAGCCAAAAGCAATCATTTTGCTAAAATAACAAAACTATCCTATTTCTCTTCTACAAAACTTCAATCGCAATACATTTCTATCTCTACACAAAACATTAAGGGGGCCATTAGGATGGCGGGCGGGCTTTGCCCGCCCGCCACCCAATCGGGAAACGGGACCGCCCGCCTCGAGGGCGGGGGTCCCGAAATGTGCATTAGGATGCGCCCGCCACACAGGCGGGCGCATCCTGTATTGTTGCCATTGCGGCGGCCGGAGCAGTAATCTCCGCCCGCCGCCTTGTTAAACGTGCACGTTGTGCATTTATAAGTGCAACATGACAGGCACCGTGCGGTGCCTGCCATGATGCACTTTGAAATGCGGGGGGGTACCATAGGTACCCCCCATGTGCAACCCCCCAAGCCAGGGACTCCCAGGGGGCCCGCAACGGGCCCCCGCAGGGAGTCTCCGCATTCCTTTCCCAGGCGACCGGGGCGGTAAACATGCGGGCGGTGTTTCTCACCGCCGCGGTCCACCCCGCCATACTAATATGGCCGGGGGGATTTGGGCTGTGGATGTCGGGCGGATTTCCTCCGCCAGGCTGGCGGTAGCCACCGCCAGCCTGGCGGAGGAAATCCGCCCGACATCCTAATGGACCCCTAAACGTTCAAAATCTTTTCTAATAAATAAACACTTATTTATTTTTCCATCTTTACCCATTACTTTAATCCTAACATAACCCGACGTTGGCATATACAAGTAAAATGTTCGGCGACATGCTAAAAACAAACACTAAATAACTTTTTTTAACATCCCAACCTCTCTTTATCCTTTCATTACAATATATATACCTTTTGTTATTTTTTTTACTTTTAATAAAGTTATTTAAGTTTCCTACCTGAGCGCAGATCAGCTTCCAGCTGCTTCCAGCAATCGATGCTATCCAAGATGGCCGGTAACGTCGACGTTAACGTAACGACGTGATCAAAATCTACCAAGATAAAAAAAGGACTAATATTTAAACATTTATTTTTCTCAAGTTATTAATTATTATAAATATTATTTTTATATATAAATTGTTACAAAAATATGGAGAGTGTTAATAAAAATGTATATACATTTTTGGCATTATTTTAATATAATAAAGCAAACTAAAACATTAACGTCATGGTCTTTGTACTTTTTTAATTTATTATCGTTACTGTAAAAATAATTTAAAAACTATTATAAATTATGTTTATTATCACTTACCAATATGCTAGTCTTGATTCCATCTTCTCCCTCCTTCTTCTGTTGTTTTTTTACCTTGCTATTCAGTTCCGCGGGTTACTATAGAGTATTCATTGAAAGAAACGAAGGACTAAACCGTCCATTGAAATCAATGTTAAACCGTGAGAAATTTTCTAATAATGTTTCTTAAAATATTTCTATCATTTTTTAAGAGTCCAAAATAATTTAAATAATTAATAAATTTATATAATTAGTTATAATTAATTTTATTTTCCTTCTGCAAATTATTAATAATTGTAATTAATTTAACATTCAAATATAATCTCTACTTTCTTCTTTAAAATTTATTATAGTATTATTTCTAAAAAGATTTATAAAAATATGGAGAATATTAATAATAATGTATATTAATTTTTGACATTTTTTTAATATAATAAAGCAAACTAAAACATTAACGTCATGGTCTTTGTACTTTTTAAATTTATTATCGTTACTATAAAAATATTTTTAAGACTACTATAAATTATGTTTATTATCACTTACCAGTATGCTAGTCTTGCTTCCATCTTCTCCCTCCTTCTTCTGTTGTTTTTGGACCTTGCTATTCAGTTCCGCGGGTTACTATAGAGTATTCATTGAAATAAACGAAGGACTAAACCGTCCATTGAAATCAATGTTAAACCGTGGGAAAATTTCTAATAATGTTTCTTAAAATATTTCTATCATTTTTTAAGAGTCCAAAATAATTGTAATAATTAATACATTTATATAATTAATTATAATTATTTTTTTTTTCCTTCTGAAAATTATTAATAAATTTAACATTCAAATATAATCTCTATTTTCTTCTTTAAAATTAACCAGAGTATTATTTCTTTAAATATTTCTATTTTTTAATTTTTAATTTTAATAATTTGTTATTTAAAAAATAAAATAATTTTTTTAATTAAATATACATAAAACATTTTTTATTTTATAAAAGATTTATAAATAAAAATATACCTGATTTTTAATTGTTCAATTTAAAATCATTTTTCGAACATTTATTAATATTTAATAATTTCTTATTTATTTATTTATTATTTATTTAGCGATTTCTAAAGCGCCTGGTGACCCAAGGGCATCCCCGCGCTGTGAGAGTTGTAATCCTGATGAGGGGGAGGGCAAGGGGAGAGATATTTAGAGGGGATTCTATTTAGGGAATAGATGTGCCTTTAATTTCTTACGAAATGGCAAGTAGTTGGGTTCCAGTCTGAGGGAGCGGGGAAGAGCATTCCATCCGGTGACAGCTTGGACGGAGAATTGTCGTCCTCCTGTCCGAGATCGTTTGAATCTAGGAACGCTAGCCATGTTTTCATTCTGGGATCGTAAGGGTCTGGCTGCTGTGTAGGGAGTGATCATTTTACTGAGGATCGCAGGGCCAGATCCGTTGATCAGCTTATGTGTAGTACACATCGCTTTGAATTGCACCCTTTGGCGCACAGGGAGCCAGTGCAGGGCCTTGAGGGCCGGCTTGGCGGACATTCTGGAGGGGGTATTGGTAAGCAGGCGCGCCGCCGCGTTCTGTGTCCGCTGGAGCTTCGTCAGTGTGGCCTCAGGGGCTCCTAGGTAGACCAGGTTGCTGTAGTCCAGGCGGGACAGTACCAGTCCCTGGATAAGTAGTTTCCTGGAGGCGGGTGGCAGTAGGGGGAGAATCTTGCGGGTCGTGCGCATCAGCCCGAAGCAGGTACCCGAGGTTTTGGTAGCTTGTGTTTTCATAGTAAGTTCTGGCTCGAGCCACACACCGAGTGTCTTAATTTCACGTTTCGGGTGAGGGATTTCCCCAAACACGTCGGGCCAAAGTGCTGGAGGGATGGTCGTCCATTGTTTTCCTAGGAGCATCACCTCCGTTTTTGACCCATTTAGTTTTAAGGATGAGTGATTCATCCAGTTATGGATCCCTGTAAGACAGTTGGTCAGATTTTGTGGGTGGTCGATCAGTTGGGACAAAGAGACGACCAACTGGGTGTCGTCGGCATAGTTTACCATTTTTATGTTGAATGGTGTTACCACGTCCTCAAGAGGGCCATGTATACATTGAAAAGCGTCGGGCTCAGGGAGGAGCCCTGAGGGACACCGCTTGTGAGTGGAAGGATGGCTGAATGATGGTTTTCATCCCACACTTGGAATGTACGCCCTGTAAGGAAGGATTTGATCCAACTGAGTGCCGTCCCGGTGAGCCCTGCATCTGCCAGTCTATTGAGAAGGACACGGTGGTTAACCGTGTCGAAGGCTGCACTTAGGTCCAGGAGGATCACTGCCACTGATCCTCCTGAATCCAATATGTGCCTTGTTTCTTCAATGACGGCGAGAAGTGCGGTGTCTGTCCCATGGCCCGGACGGAAACCGGTTTGGGATTGTCTGAGCACATTGTTGGTTTCAAGGAACTGGGATAGTTGTGTATTTACCAGTTTCTCGGTTATTTTGCTAATACCCGGGAGTAAGGATATTGGACGGTAGTTAGACAAATCCGCTGGGTCCAGCTGAGGTTTTTTTAAAAGTGCTTTTACCACAGCTTTCTTCCAGTTGTCAGGGACAGATCCGTGGGCGAGCGAGCTGTTGATGATTTCCGTGACCGTGGGTATAATGACTGAGGTTACGGTTTTAAGGAACCTGAGTGGTGCTGGGTCCAGGGGTGATCCGCTTTTTATTTTCGTAAAGGTTTGTTCAACCTCTAGGCTGGTTACTGGCCGGAAAGTAGATAGTATGGGTCGAGGGTTACTTTCCGCCTGGTCTAGGGATAAGCGGCTTTCCATGTGACTGGTGGAACCAGAGGGAGGAAGGGATGTTAATTTCATATTTTCAAAAAAGATACCTGACTATTAATTTTTTTAATTAAAATCATTTTTCTAATTTTTATTAATATTTATTAAAGATACCTGAGTATTTATTCTTCTAATTAAAATCATTTTTTTTAACATTTATTATTATTTTTGTATTTATTAATTTTATATTTTCAAAAAAGATACCTGAGTATTAATTCTATTAATTAAAATCATTTTTTCTTTATTTATTAATATTTATTAATTTATTAATTTAATATTTACAAAATAGCTACCTGAGTATTAATTCTTCTAATTAAAATCATTTTCCCAATTTTTATTAATATTTAATAATAATGATAATTAAAAAAAATTATATTACATTATATTTTTATTTTAAATTAAAATACATTTTTATTTATATTTACGATGTAAAAGCATGCGTTGTAATAGTACTTGCGTTGTAAAAGCATGCGTTGTAAAAACATGCGTTGTAATAGAACTTGCGTTGCAATAGTTTCGTTGTAATAGCATTGCGTTGTAATAGTTGCGTGGGGCTTAAGGCTGGCACTGTTCACCCTTAAAAAAAATTCTGAATACAAATTAGTCTGCTCTACAATCTCTGCCAAAAACACATCGTCCATAAACAACTTGAAAAAATCAATAGGCAAAAGGTTTCCAGTGTTCACCCTACACCCTGGAACACCAGTAAATTCAGGCAATGCCGGCTGCACCATGCCTGGTGCAATCCAGAGGTCAGAACCTTCAACGTCAAGTCTTGCAGCCGCAGGCTGCCGCCCAGCTGCCTCTTTCCTTTCTATACCAACTGGAAGTCTAGCAGCCCCAAGCTGCAGCCCAGATGTCTCTTGCGGCACTATTGGCACAGCAATGTCCTCCGCAACCACAGGCACTTCATCCACACCAAAAGTAGCTTCATCAGCACTCAGAGTGTCTTCATCATCAGATGAAGCCATGTGTAGAGAAAACTCACTACCTGAATCTTCACCTCCCACCTCTGGCTCAGAATCAGAGTCAGTCTCTGGACCATGGTCAGAGGAAGAATCAAAAAGCATTCCAACAACTTGCTGAGCAGTAATCCGGCGGCTAGCCATTATCCTTACAAATAAAGGAGTCTGCACAAACAACTCAACAACCCCAACACTGTGCAAAGTAAGATAAAAAATGTAAGCCTTTATCACAAATATCTAGATTTAGAAAAAATATACAATTCACTTACAAGAGACAACTACACTCACCAGCACCTACTCTGCAAAGACACAGCAAATAGGCAACGATATCCCACTAGAAAGAAGAAAAATAAAACTTACATCTACAGAAGGACACATCAAAAACAAATGCAAAACATGTTTTACAATCACAAAAAACAGAAACCAAAAATACTCGTATTACTACACACTTTGCAAAATAAACAATTACATTACAATTGAACAAAAAAGAGGTCTCTTACCAAACACATGCAACTACAGAAACAGCAGAACAACAGAACCACCAGTAACGGAACCGCACACTGCAACAATCTAAAGAGACAAAAAAAATACATATTAGAAGAAACAAAAACAACACACATTACAACAGGCTATGTCACAGGGTATGTCACAAATGGGGTATCTGTCCCCAAGGGGGGCAGAATATAAATCATTATAAACGTGGGCCCCCTGGAAGCAACCCTACGGAGGGCAGAGAGGCCAAATAAAGACACGGCAGAACATACTTTTGAAAACAAATGGGCCCAAGGAAGCAACCCTTGGCCAAGGGGTCGCTCCCTATAAAAAAAAAACTGGAGTCTAGTGGGCTTTTCTATCCCCCCCTAGGTCCAGAAACGGTAAAAAAAACAGCCGATCTGCCCCCAGGGGGGCAGAAAAGTCTACAATATTTATAATGCCCCCTTGAAGCGACCCTTGCCCAAGGGGTCGCTTCCTTTATAAATATAATAAAATCCCTGGTGTCTAGTGGGCTTTTCTGCCCCCCCCTGGGTCCAGATGCGGCCCAAAAAACGGCTGATCTGCCCCCAGGGGGGGCAGAAAAGTCTAAAAAAAATTATGGGCTACTAGGAAGCGACCCTTCCCCAAGGGGTCGCTTCCTTTATAATTATAATCAAATCCCTGGTGTCTAGTGGGCTTTTCTGCCCCCCCTGGGTGCAGATCGGCCCAAAAAACGACCGATCTGCCCCAGGGGGGGGGGGGGGCAGAAAAGTCTGAAAAATAATTGGGCCCAAAAAGGAAGCGACCCTTGCCCAAGGGGTCGCTTCCTACACAATATTGCGGCAAAACAAACAATCCCTGGTGTCTAGTGGGGCATTCCTGGTGCACGATCGCGACGCTGTGCGCGATCGTGCACCAGGAATGCCAGAACACAGTTTCTCCCCCCCGATGCCTCAAGGCACCGAAAAACGCCACCCCCGCCCCACCGGAGCACAAACACTCACCTAGCGGCTGGACGCGCTGGAAACAAATGGCTTCCAGCGCTTCCAGCGCTTCCTGATGACGTCAGCGCGCGCTGTGTGCGCTGACGTCACCAGGAAGCGTGGGGGGGCCAGGGGGTGGCAGCGGAAAGTCTTCCGCTGCCACCCCTGCTAAAACGACCAGGATCGATGCCCCAGGGGGGGAGCGCCAGCGCTCCCCCCAGGGCTGTACTGATGACGGAATGGTTCCGTCATCAGCACAGCCCAACCGATGCTGATGACGGAACCGTTCCGTCATCAGCATCAAAGGGGTTAAAGGGGTAATCAGTGTGTAAATATTGTATGAATGTGTGTGAGCAATGGGTGAATATGCCTCACGTATCTGCAAGCATGTCTCACGACCAAACATGGGTATGATAAACCCCGGTATTACATGATACTCTATCGCGTGACAATAATTACACCCATCAAGCGCGCTTTGGAATTATCAAACACTGGTGGCCACCATGATAAACAAGCATTTGCAATGTGATAGGTCTCGCATTATTAAAGTTTGAGCTATTGGCATTGATAATTATAATGCAACACCAATAGCTCAAACATTCAGTAATGCGAGACCTATTGCATTGCAAATGCTTGTTTTAGATGTGTAGTAGGCCTTTTCATATTGACCTTCGGAGGCGAGTCTCTGCAGGATTTTTCTCCCTTTATATACTTTGTATTTTGCTATCCTGGGCTTTAAGACGTTCTTTGATTCTGTACTTTAATTTACTTTGTCCTCTGATTTATTGATAAATTGATTTGACTATATTACTCGTTTTCTGTACAACTAAAACATGAAAATAAACATTTAACCATTTAAGCCTTTCCTATTATTTTTGTCGGACCAAATGGGTTCTATGTGTCTTAATTGAAATTGTAATTTAGAATGTTTTAAAGAGAAGCAAGTTTAGAAAAAAACACCATAATCTGTTAAGGGATTAACAGGACTCCCGGCCCATCAGTAGTGCAAACGTGCAAACGTGCAAAGTGGAGCACAACTGCAGTAGCGAAAGAAGGGCGCACACTGACATGCAAAAAGCGTGTGGAAGCGGTGACAGCGCTTCAGTGTGGATTATATACAGATGTTTATATACAGTCTGAAAGACCCATCTAGTGTTTGCTAATAGTAGATTCCTGTCTTCTGCAGCACCAGAGGAAGACAGCCACACAAATCTATTCAAAACAAGAACACGTCGCATTTCTGACAAAAAACACATTTAAGAGGTGGCCAAAGTTTATGCACCTAGTATTCCTAATCTTAGAAAAGAGAACATCAGGGCAAAGATCTGGTTAAACACCAAGCCCAAGCATAACCCTAAACCTTAACCAGAATCACTGTAATTCCTCAATACCTCTAGGCTATCCACAGCATTATGGATTTTCCACACTTGCCACATAATCCGCCATCTGCTAAATAATAAGCAGGTTCCACCAATAAAACCATTTCAAGTAGCAGCAGAGCAAAAGTTGCTAAACAGAAAAAATAATGAAGGCAATGCTGCGCCAAACACTCTGCAAACGTTAGCTGGACATCTGCTGGTGATCGCTGCATTTAAAAATCAACAGGTGATAATGTTACCAAGATGGTGTTAATATCCCAAAAGAGTAACTGGGGAGAGTCAGATTCACCAGCTCAAACTAGACACCTTACATAGTTATATCTTACTGAGACAAGGTACAACACAATACTACTAATTTGAAAGTTGAAATATTTTGTTTCAGCATTCATGGAAATTCGGTTTTACACCACAACGAGTTGTTGATGTGTTTTCCCGGTGGGACGGAAGGATGGGGGCTGGTTTTGGTGCTTGGGGTGTCTGTAACTGTTATGGGGATGCTACATCTGGTCCCTGCAGGTACTCAAGGGGTGTCTCGAGGAGCTGAGATGTTTTCCAGCAGGAAGTCTATTATGGGATGTCTGCAGATGCACTAAATTGAGTGAGTACTAGGATTACAAACTTATAAAACCATGCAAAAGTGCGGGGACTCTCCTTTCATAGAAAGAAGTGCAGGCATTTAGTACCAGACTGCCCCTGCCCCTTTAGCGCACTATTTATAAGAAAAACAACAGTCACCACAGCCCCCCCCTCCCGAGGCGCACACAGTACAGGAGTAGAGTCCTTAAGGGCCCGGTGTACTTACAGCAGTGCAGACCTGGCTCTGGGGCAGATTCCCCAGGGGCAGCAGGAACTCCTCAAACCCGGGACCCTTGAGTCCCGGCCGCGGCTCCTGGAGGGTCACAGTCGTGTATTCCGATCGTTTGGGGTCTCCTCCCTGCTCCATGGTCAGATGAAGAGATCAGGGAACGATAATTGAAACCACATGGGCTTTGGTGCACGTAACAGACACCAATAGGCCATGGGCAGAGCAACGCAACCGCCTATGGCCTATTGCGTGGTCTGTTAAAAAAAACACGCACTCAAAGCCCAATCACAGAAGACCAAAGTAAAAACACACGCACAAGCGTGTACAATTCCAGGGTCCATTTCAGAACGCTGGACAAAAGGACTCTTGCTGCGTGTGCACTGCTGCACAGTGCATTGCTAGGCGCAAGACCTAAAAACGAGTGCTCTTATCACATCGCACTCGAAATAATCAGATTTGCTCAGCGACCACGGGGCTAGCGCATGAGACTTCACAAATGATGAAAGATACAGACAGCTGCCTCTGTCACATGTGCACACGAGGGAGTAAGAGCAAGCCCAGGGCACCTTTTCCCACACACTGCCAGCACGAAATAAATATTAGGCGGAAACGCAACAGTCCTATTGAATTGATTGTGGACCTTGACCCGCCACCACTTACGTATGTCTCTATATGTTTGTTTGTCCTTTGTTTTTGTCTATTAGGTAACAGGTTGGAACAAGAGAGAGTTGTTCCTTTAAGCGCAAAAAATGCACACAGACCTGAAAAGAGGTACCATAGGAAGATAGGGTGTTTTTTCCCTACTCCTATTCATTTATTTAATTATTTCACTTTTACATGGTCCTGCCGAAGCACATGGGGATCCATTATGGACCCAACGACAACGCAAAACATGTTGACCAACACGCACACTCAGGCACACACGGGGACTAGGAGCAGCAGAGTAATACCCTAACCTCTATGTTATATGTTAATGGAGGTGCCCTAACGCCCTTGTATAATTCTTTTATCCTTACCTCCCAGACCAACGAATAAAATTATCCTCACGGTACTGGTGGGGTAATTTGAACACACTAGCACGAATCCTTTTAGGCCCACACACCCACATGCACAACTGCGGCGTCTCCTAAAAAGATCTCCGATAAAGAGCCCTCTCGCTGGCCCATGGGGAACAGCAGCGCCACCCCCACGAGGAGCAACACCCGATGATGAAGCATGAAACTCGCAAGGGTGTGTGAGGGCACCAATTCCTAAAAGAGAAATTCCCCCACCTCCATCCATTGGGAACCACATATAGAGACTTCCTTTTCTTTCCTCCTTTCCTTCTGCCAACATAACAACATCGGTTATGTATCTGAATTTTAGGAACAGTTACCACACAGTGATTACATGTTAGTTCTTGGGAGCAACGGTACTGGACCTAGTTTTTTCTAAATTGCTCCCTGTCCCTCATTCTTTAGTGTCAAACCCCTTTTAGGTTTTGCCTGCACTGTGCTTGTGAAATCTGTTGTATTCAATATAAATCTTAAAAGGGGCTTGCATACTGCCCCCTGGCTTTTGATTGGTTCCTGTGTTTGCCACTTACTTTTCCTCCATTTCTATTGGCTGTAGCACACTGTTTCCTGTACTTCATCGTGTACTTCTCCTATCAGTCTCCTAAGGACCAAGTACTGTTTTCTGTGTGGCATCAGGCTTGCATGCCAGGAGGCAGCATCATTCATTTATGGCGGTGAGCCTGTGCCCTTAGGGGAGGTTTCCCTGGCCTCCCTGCTGCGCTCTGCTGGCCAAAAGGCTCCTGCTCTTTGGCTTCCATGGGGGGGGGGAGCAATTGACACAGAGCTTGGATACCCTCCTGCTATGTAAATCTACAATTTTATTACTTGTGTTGGACAGCGTGGGTCAGGGTTGCGGTGGGAGGCCCTGGGGTTTACCGATGTTCCTACCCATCAACCCTCTGTGGCTGTACCGCATCTGGGCTGGTGAGGGGGATTTGCAGGTTGCCTGCCACTGCTTTGGCTTGTGCCATTGCAGAGGCAACTTTCTCCTCTGCAATATTGGACAGGGTCAGACGCCAGCAGTTTCCTGCCATGGTTCATACTTGCTGCGCTCGTCCTCGTGATTTCTGCCTAATCTGGCTCCCTGGGAGGCTAGGCACCAGTCTTGAAACTGACCTCTGAATCTGCACGCCATTACTTGTGCATAGACCCGAACTGACATGATTAGGAGAATTATTCTCCACTGCTGCCTTCTGCACTGAAATGTACAGCTACTGGCTCATTTAGCATACTTACAAGGTAATCACACTTCGGGGCATTATATTACTTTCAATAAACACTACGGTGTTGCATATTTTATCTGGTACTTGATGCACGACTACACTACCCATTTAATTTGCTATTTATGCCCAGTGGTGACCACTGCGATTATTTTTTTTTAACCTTTGTTTAATCGCATATTTGAAATAACATCACCAAAACCCAAAGGCACCTACCCTCGGTCATATGAAGGGAACAGTGATCTCTTAAAAAGATAAATGTATACCGTCTCCATTAAGACAAGGGTTTCAGATCCCTGGAGAGACCATCCAGCACAGTGCAGACTGATACTGTTTCACAGAGTGGGCACTGAAATAATGGTGCCAGTCTCGTACATCATTTGGTCACATATTTGGTTACACGTGTGCCGCGGGCAGTCGTATTGTTGTGGTATGACTGGTTTCATCGTTGCACCTCTTGCTGGACTGAGAGGGAGCAGCTGTTGTCTTAGCATAGATGTCCTGAGCTCAGGTGCCCTCATCAATGGCTTCGTCTTCAAGGGGAGCCTGCAAGTGTAGGTGGATATAACTATTCTGTGGCTTTCTTTAAGTGTCTGGCAAATATTTCAAAATCACATCTTAATCAGATTGCACCGAAATGATGTGCCTTATTTGGACAATGCCAATCAGATTCTTACGTTTCTCAAGAGAAGAACTGTGTGTGCTTTAGGCACTGAATGATGTGTGAAAGTGGACACTGTGACATTCCACTGTTGCCTCATCAGATGTGTCGCCATTATAAATGAGCCCTAACTTCCAGCATGGTCAGCCGGACCCGAATTGTGGCTTTTGCTTTACGGCTGCTTCTGTCAACCTCAAAGTGTTTCATGTTAGCAATTCCTTGGGAGCATCACACCTTGACAGCTTTTGTGTATGTTTCGTAGATTCTGTCAACTTGCAGGACTTCTTCGCCATCAGTGGAGGGGCATTACCCATTCAGAACAGCCAGATTCATGCCCCAGCATTACAATGACGTTTGCAAGTTTTGAAATATGCCCACACTGGATCACCTTTCCAGAATCCCAAACTACGTTTGTTTCATCAGCATCAAGCCTCGGGTACATGCCGTTATTTATTCACACAATTATGCTATGCCAGTTGCCCTTACATCCCAACGTAGAATGTATGCACCGTTTAAAAAATATTTTTATTAGATTTGAACACAGCTATCGCAAATCAAGTACAATCACCACTCCTTCAGTACATGGAAAAGGGAGCACGTATTTTCGATATACATCATCCCATAAACAATGGACAAGTTGCACAAAACTCCAAAAAATAGAGAGTAGCCCCACTCACCAAAGTGACAGGACATAAAAAGACACTATGTCAAAGAAAAGATCCCTTTAGGAAACCACATTAGCATACTTCATCAATCACCTCTCACTCAACCCTATTCCCATTCAAATTGTAACAGTAGTCAAAAAATCAAATATATGGATGCTTTATTCACCAGGTGAATGCAAAACGTTAACAATATACACGTATAATACAAATATTTTATAAATACAAAAAGTTAATAAACTTCATTTGATGTAAATGATGTCATGCCTAGAAATTTTATACAAAGTACATCAAAAAATGATTTATGAACAGAGTACATAACAATTTTATAAATCAGCATTAGTAATTCATTCACAATAAAAAAGTTATTTTAGACAAAAAAGAATTTTTTATCTATATATAGGCATCACAAATTGTACACCAAACCAGTATAAACAAAGACCAAGAAGCGACGTCTTTCGGTGGCAATGACAGGTCCAAACCACCTTCTTCAGGCTGTAAAATTTTTAGAAACCTATCCGGAACTCAATCGTAATCTCTACGTGTGGACATCAAATGGGGTGTGTACCTCCAAGTCTCTAATGGCCGAGGGGTCCCAGACTTTACAACAAATAACTCCTCGCAATGTTAGGAGTATTGATTGTTGCAGTTTGTAATCGAATATCAAACTGTAGTGATAGAACCAGAGAAACCGGCCCTCATCAAAAAGTCAAAATTCCTTCATTGGAGCACCATTCCTATTCAAAAGGAATGCTTGAAGTCCATAGTTATTTCCTCTCATTCAAAAGGTTATTTTCTTTATTTCTGAGAAGTTTGATTCTTATTCAAAACGACTGCTTGAGGTCAATATTTATTTCCTCTTACTCAAAAGGTTTTCATCTTTCTTTTGAGGAGTTTAGCACCGGGATTCAAAATGTGTCCGCACCCTCAATGTCTCATCAAACCTCGTGGGTCAAGTTGCACAGTAGTCATTGTATTAATTGATTATGCATTGATTTAGCATTCCTGCTGGGCAGAGATCTTTTGTATTGTGGCGATTTCCACTTGTGATAAAGTAGCGTAGAGGGTTAATATGCCTGCTGCAAAGAAGTTGTAGCATGCAAACCACCAAACTGCACTTTATGTGGATAGTTCAGTGGGTAACTGCTTTTGTCACAGAGATCCTTTTGTTACTTGCAGTTCATAAGTTACAACCCGAATATAGCACAGTGCGCTATAAAGTGGCTGCAAAGAGCTGCATGCCAACTGCATGGCACAGGTTAGAATGTTAAGTTTTCCCCAGTCTTCCATTATCCGAATGTTGCTAAAAAGGGTTTATTTGGGTAGAAATACATTTTATTAGTAAAGCCAATCCTGATTCACACTGCATGTTTGTATTGGAAATCGGCAGTCGTTTAGCAGTATTAAAGATGCCACTTATATCAGCTTCGGCTCCGGATGCTATATAGAAAGGTTATTGCAGGAAGCGTGTTTGTCAGAGTTACCGAAGGCGTGGCATCTTTGGAGACGTGCATTATTTTCTGCCTTGTGCCACTTTGGAGTTTGAAGGACATGTCTTTTATCCCCACTCACTGTCACTGAAGGGCCTTGTGTGAATGATAATGAAGGCACGATCTGTGCCCTTCGGTCAGACTAATCGGAATCTCTATGCTCCTCATATTACTGCTGTATTTTCGGCATTCCTCCTCTCCATCCAAATACCAGCTCTTGTCTGGGTGTGAACTTTAAAGCGTTGCTGGACAATAGAATACAAACCCATGTGTGCTTCGGTTGAAAAATATAAACATGTATCTTTAGTAAAAGCTTTGTTCCAATTTTTTTTTTTAAAGCAGGGACTTGGTTTTACCTCAGTGACAGGAAACGCACCCTTCTGAAGCGTACCATATTATAAGAGAGCATTTGCTTATAGTAGGACTTGTATGGGGCAAATAGTTAAAGGACAGCAGGGCTTTTGCTAAGATGGTAGTCGAAAATATAACTGTTGGAGAATATCATGGATGTGTCCTGATGGTTTTGAAAAAACTGCCTGGAGGCAAAAGCATTGATATGTGACCAAAAACATTTTTTGTTGTTGTTTAGAATGCTTTATTGAAATAATAAACAGAGTAAAACATCAGTACAAAGTCATGTAGCAAGAGGATGAATATGAAATGAATATGTAACATTGTAATAAGAGAAAATTAAAAAATTAAAAACATCCTCAAAGGGTAAAACCTGTACAAAGCGTAAATGCATTTTAACGATTTTAAGAGTAAGAGAGAAGAAAAAGAAAGTGGGAAGAGAAAGAAGAGAAGAAGGAGGGAGGGAGGGGGAATAGAGAGAAAAAAGTGAAACCTGTAGAAGAAATATGCACCAAATACAAATGATTAACAATATAAAGTTATGGAGAACTAGAAATAAGTGTTATGTGTATAAGAAAAGTTAATTATTCAACCTAGAAAGAAAAGATGTTAGTGGCAACCACAACAAGTCTTTTTTGATCAACAAAGCAGTAGAAGTGGCATAAGCACGGTCCAGTCTATGATGCTGACAAAGTAAATTCCACAATGCTTGAAACTAAATTTTTGAAGTATCTTCCAATTGGTCGTTAAAATCTGAAAAGTGATGGTTGAGAACAAATCAATAAATTTACCCACATTGCTATGAGTAGCCCAAACAGACGAACAGCTACCCAAAAAGACATGTGTGACATCAAAAGGAACATTAGTCGATAGAATTTCATTCAGTTTCAACCAAATACAAGACCAAAAAGAATTAACTAAAGGACAATGAAAAACATGTGTAAAAAATCATTGTGTTCATGGGAGCAGGACCCACACTTTGGGGAATCTAGTAGTTTGAATCTATGTAGGTCTGAAAAAATGTCTATTGTAAAAGTAGTATAGAGTCTGCGTTGTACTAGTGGAGCGTGAGGAAGTATGAATTTTTGACCAGAGGGAGTACCATGTTTGAAGGGAGAGATCTAAGGCCAAATCCTTTTCCCATAAAAGCTCAAGACTGGATTTAGTTCTAGACTTAATACAATGGGATAATATCTTGTAAATAGCAGCCGCTTTAAGTTGAGTGGAAAAGTCAATAGAAGGAAAGGGAATATGATCAGGTGTAACACTAGGGTTTCCCTGGAGGGAGAGACGAATAAGAGATTCCTTAAGTAAAGGTTAGTGAAAGGCATGTAAAGAGGAAATACAATAGGAGTTTTGAATCTCCGAGAAGTCCATAAAGGACCCATCCTTCATGATGTATTCAGGTATGACAATGCCTTTGTCAATCCATTCTTCCCAAAATAGAGCTCTATTGTTAATCTTTAAATGCTTATTGTACCAAAGTGGAGTACGTGAGGTTATATCTGGGGAAGAGAGTTGGGTGTTAAGCAGAGAAATGGCTAGTGTTTTGGAGTGAGCAAAAATAGGAGAGGAGAAACGCAACAGGGGTTGGAAGAGGCGAGTAGCTAGGAGAAAGGAGAGTTTTGGGCCTGTTCAAGCGAGCATCATGCTGTAATAGGTGAATCAGTGGGTTCAGATAAGAAGGGCATATCTGCTTCAGGGTGGAGAAGTGGAGAAGTCTGGCTCAATGGTTAGAGCGGCAGACCCTGATGCAGAGGTCTAGCCCGGGACCAGGGTTCAATTCCCCGCCTCGGTGGGTCTTGAGCTCAAAAATTCCACGGACCTGATAATTCTCGCCTTGGTGCCTATTCCAATCATGGAGTCCCACTCTGCAACTCTGGGCAATAGCTTGCTTAATCTCCACAACGGCCCCCACAACCCTAAGGATGCCTGGCCTCCACCTTGGGGGTGCCCAGGAGTGGACACCTCACAGGGAAAGCCAGGATGGGTTCCACAGCGTTATTCGTACAAGCGCCTTGAGACCCTTGCGGGTGAGTAGTGCGCTATACAAGTATCAATTTACATTTTACATTTAGGGTAAATGCGGAATGATAACGTTTAAGGTTAGGAAAGTGAACTCCACCCAAGTCCTTGGATAGTTGTAGATGAGCAATTTAAATCCTGTGGTGAGATTATTCCAGAGAAATTTGGACAAATGACTATTAATGGTACTAAAAAAGGAGTTAGGAAGAGAAACAGGAAGCATAGAAAGATAAAAGTTAATCATTAGAAGAAACATAATTTTAATTGTGGCTAATCGACCGCACCAAGAAAGGAAAAGTGGAAACCAACCCTCATTCAAAGCAGAGAATTTTTTTAATATGTCAGCAAGGTTAATTTTAATAGTGTCCCTGATATTATTAGCGTAAAGGATGCCTAAACATTTTATGTTTCTGGAATTCAATTCAAAGCCTATATCATGAAACATGGAAGGAAGGCAGAACTTATTTAAGGGCAGGATTTCAGATTTGTCTATATTCAATTTAGATCCAGAGACTCTAGAGTAATCTTGTAACAAGGAAAAGAAGGCCGGCAATGAGGTTGACGGATTACAGATATATAATAAAATATCATCTGCATATGCAGTAAATTTGAAATCAATTTTATTAGATTGAAAACCCGTATAGTGTGGTGAGCGTCTAATTGTTTCTAGAAAGGGCTCTAAGGCAAGAATAAATAGGAGGGGGGAAAGGGAACAACTCTGTCTAGTCCCCTACAGAGGGGGAAGTATCGAGATTGACAACCATTCACCCAGGCAGAAGTAGTGGGAGCAGAATATAGCAACTGGATATATTTAATGAAAGCAGGGCTAAAACCATGCCACTTTAATGCACCAAAGATAAATTCCCAATTAACCCTATCAAACGTTTTTTCACCATCTAATGTGATAGCGGCGACAGGTGAATCAATTTTAGAGGCCAGGTAAATGATATTAAGAAAAGCATGTGAGTTGTCAGTAATAGAACGTCATTGACGAAGCCAGATTTGTATATATTAACAAGGTCAGGGATTACTTTGTTGATACGAAGGGCAAGTAACTTAGCGAAAATTTTACAGCCCGTGTTAATCAAGGAGATGGGCCTATAATTTTTACATAAGGAGGGGTCCTTATCTTTTTTGGGTATTAGACAAAGCATTGCCTGGGTAAAAGAACCTTGTGATGCGCCAATGGTGAGGAAATAATTGATCAAAGAGAAGAGCTGAGGGACCAGAAGTGATTTAAACTGAAGAAAAAATCAAACAGTAAAACCATCAGGGCCCAGTGTCTTGTCTTTGGGCAAAATAGAGATTGCATCAATGATCTCCTGTTCCAAAATGGGAGCATTCAAAGATGTGAAATCAATGTGACTCTCTGGGGGTTTAGGAATATTTGGGAAAAAGGAATCAATTAGATCAGGAGAAGGGGAGGACTCCGGGGTGTAAAGGGAAGTATAAATATCAGTGAAACAGTCAAGGATCTTAGCATCAGAAATATGCCGAACTCCAGAGTTATCGGTAATAGCCACAATTTTAGATTTTTGTTTTTGATTTTGAGATAGTTGGCTAACAATCTACCAGCCTTGTTCCGCCCACCATACATTTCGCATTGAATTTGAGGAGATTATTACAAGCGGAGTTTCAAGACTGTTTACTATATTGTATTTTTGCTTTAATAAGATTTGACAATGTGTCGGGGTAGTTAGTAGTGAAGTACTTATGCTCTAAAGTTTTAATCTTCTTCAGGATAGATGTTGAGTCAGAGAAGGCCTTCTTTTTTTCCAGGACATGAAGTCTATTATGAAACCCCTGGCAGCCGCTTTAAAGGCGCCCCAGATAAAATTATATTGAGAGACAGAGGTTAGTGTTAAAAAATTCCTGAGCAAAAAGCGTGAATTGTTCGACAAATTTAGAGTCTAGGAGAAGGGAATGGTTAAAACGCCAGCGGCGAGATATAGGTGCAGACGAGGGAAAGTCCATGTCTAAAATAACCGGGGCGTGATGTGAGAGGAGAATGGAGCCAATCTCTACATTGGTCAGGAATTTCAAGGTTGGTTGTGTAAGAAAAATGTAGTCTATATGAGAGTGAGATCTATGAACTGGGGAAAAAAAGGAAAATTCTAAAACATCAGGATGATGTGTTCTCCATGCGTCAACAAGTCCTCTAGAGGTAATAACCTTATGAAAATTCTTTTGCATCTTATTGGGGATGTATTTGGTTTGGGATTTCCGATCAAGGAAGGGGTCCATAAGTTGATTACAGTCACCACCTACGATCAAATTTTCAGCAGCATGGGAGGAGAGAAGAGTAGATAAATCATTCCAAAAAGATAGGTCAATACCCTTAAGGCTGTATACATTGCAAAAAGAGAGTTGGGTATTATTAGTGTTTAAAAAAGCAATCTACCATTAATATCTTTAAATTCATTTTGTAAGAGACCATTCAATGATTTATGAACTAATATAACTACACCATTTTTGTTATTCACAGCCGGAGAACAGAAAATGTTACCCACCCATTGTTTACGTAGTGAAGGCAAGTCTTGTGGCTTAAGATGCGATTCTTGTAACAATGCTACATGACATTTCCGTCTAGCAAGGTGAGACAACACCCGTTGTTTCTTGACAGGGTTACGAATACCTTTAACATTCCATGAAATGATGCGTGAACCATTCATCAATATAACTTATGTCAAATTAAGTAAAACAAAGATATAACACTTAGGAAGTGAGTAATAAAAGAGATGCATGGAAGCACCAGAAAGAAGGATAACCCAATAAGAAGGAATGTAAAGAGAAAATATGGGTAAAGAAAGGCCAAAAAATACTCAGAAAACATAAATAAGAGAAAGTGACCAAAAGGAAGGAAAATAGAGAATCTAGCTTGATATATCCATAGTAATATTCTAAGAAGAAAACAATAGAATATCGTAGGGGTGAAGTGGAAAAAGTTAAGCACCATAAGTGCAGACACGGAACCACAAAAGAAAGGGAAATAGAGAGAAGAGAAGTGGAAGGAACGGAAGAAGAAAAGAAAGGGAGAGCATAGTCGCCCAATAAGAATTAAGAGGAAGAAGATGACAGAAAGCCAAGTGGCTTTAGTCATAAAATACAACAAAAGGAAGAACATTAAGGTGGGGGGGGGGTGGCAAAAAACAAAACAGTCACTCCAAAAGGGGGACACCGTGGGGAAACAAGTCTACCATACTTCTAACAAAATAAGGATAAAAGAAAAAAAAAGTCCAAAGACAAAGTGGTGGACAAATATAACAAAAAGGAAGGGAACTTACCAGACGTTAGGAAAAAAATGCAGCAGAGTGATTCATATATTACAAACATAAGGACAACGTGGGTATGAACATCGGCAGCAGCTCTACACAGGGGAGACCTAAGAAACATGGGAGGAGACATTAAGAAAACAATTAAGATTTACACATTACATTTTAACAACCAAAGGAACAATAGAGTGAACAAATAACATAACAATTAAGGTTTGCTCAATTCCATAAGGTCTCCTTTATGGTCAGCTGGATCATCAAAGGAAAAAGTTCTGTCTTTATAAGTCACTTTGAAAAAGCAGGGTTGAATAAGACCACAGCGGGCATTCATGGATTTCAATGCTGGTCTGAGGTCGAGAAACTCCTTTCGCCGGTTAGCAGTTGATTTGGAGACATCCTGACTGAAGAAGATCTTGTGGCCAGACCAAAGCAGCTGCTTGTGTTGTTTGACAGCGTTGAGAATCACCATGAGGTTGGAATATATATAATGGGAAAGTAGGCTATAATACCTCTTGGTTTATTTGAAGAAGAAGCATTCTGGGGCCCTAATCTATGCACCCTTTGAATATTGAATTCCGTAGACTTTGGGAGACCAATGATTTGAGGACCTGAGTTTTCAAGAAGGAAATCATATCCGAACCTTCAGAACCTTTTGGAATTCTATAAATGCATAGGTTATTGCGCCTCTTGCGTTTTTCCAAATCCTCTGTAGTCTTCTTAAGTTGAGTAACTTCTTCAGTGAGACTTTCAACTCTGGCGACTACATCCTGTGCATCACTCAACTTTTTTTCAGCGTCTGAATGTCTCGAATCCATGCAAGACTACTTCTCTTCAATTCTCTGGAGAGTAGCAGTGGTATCTGTCATAAAAGGACGAATGAGACGCAGTTCATCCATAATGTCTTCTAGCGTGAGAGGAAGTGGTGATTTTGATGGAGAGGATGGGTCTTTCTTGGGACGCTTGCTGGTGCTTACAGCTGAGTCCTTATGACCTCAAGAAGTGGCCCCCACAGACCCGTGAGGCTTGTTTGAGTGTGGAGAGTACATGGTGAGATACCATGTAATACGTGAAACTGGATATAATCACATAAAGCAAGAAGAATACTCCAAGGTGACAAGTATTACAGTCAATGAAAAAATTATTTGATGAATTACTGTAGTGCTGCCATCTAGAACGAATGCTATGATGAATTAGACCTTAAATCAGAAGCGGCGCGGCACTACTGAAGAGATGAAAAAAGTTATATAGGGTAGAACCACCAGCGAGCATATAGCCAGAGTAAAAAGCAAATACCAAGCAAGATTACTTAACTGAAGGCATAATACGGCAGCGTCAGAGCCTTCGCGCGATTATTACAGTGCTGTAAGGAGATTGCTCAAAAATGACTTTAACCGGGAGGCCTAATACAACCATTAGAGATGTTACTCTTCAGCTCACTGATGCAGTACAAACAAAAAGAAGTTTTCCTCTGAAAACTGAAGAGGAGTCATAATGCTGAACCAAAGTTGAAGTAAGAATGGCAACATTTTATAAAAAAGTTCCACCCCTTTCGTAGTGTAGACAAAGATTCAGGCTTTGAGGAAATATAGGTGCAGAGAGACAAAAAAGCTGAATAGAGGCTGTAAAAATTCCGGCATCAGGAGTTCACAAAATGGCGGCTGCATTATATGAAAGCACGGCAAGGCAGAGTGAAGGGAAAAAAGATGTCAAACGGACCGTTTTACAGTAAAAAAACTTGCCTCATAAGTCACTGCCACTTCCAATGCACGAGAACATCCTTTCCATGCAGTAGCGCTGGAGAAAAAGGCTTCCTTTATCTCCGAGCGTAGTTCGATGTGACAGAGCACTTCGGGTGGCGGCCATCTTGAGTCACCGCCTCCGCGCACTCTCTCCCCTGAAATTTTTTTGATTTTGGAGAAAGGGTCTAATCTTGCTTGCTGGATTCCATTTGAGAGGAAGGATTTAAACCTGTAAATGCATTCAAACTCTGTTATCACACAAGATTATCAGCCTAGTAAGCAGAATGACTTAGTTCACAGTACCACTGGCAATGTGTAGCTGTAGGAGGCTCTCTTTGCACTCCTGCCCCTTTTTCGTAGCCATGAAACGTTTTTTCTTTTTGTTTCTTAATGTTGATTTCATACCCCAACGTGGTGTGAAGCTCAACCAGATATCCCAGAGGAAAGCTGTTTCCACATAACAAGGTAATTTTAAAACCCCTGTTCAACAATAAATCATTTGGGAGGTTGACCATAGAGCATCGAGTAATATGCCAGAATCTCTAGATCAGCGGTTAATTTCTTAAGGAGCTGGGTTACAATGGTATGTTTTACTTTCTGGGTAGAATCCTTTGTAGTGGAGAAGCATTAGCTATTTTCTGATGATAGCACTAAATAAATAAATAAATACATATCCAACTACTTCTCCTGTCACTCTTTGACTGTATGCTTGCCTTTGACCCTGATTAGAGCACCACTGCCTTTTGCCTGTGTGTGTGCTATACAAATACCACAAGCATACATGCATGATAGATGACCAACTGTTTTAATCGTTTTCTGGGGACTGGAGCATGTGAAAGCAGGATTTTGTTTATTATATATTTGTGTAACCTCTTGAAATAGTGCACCTGTAACATGTGATAGAGAAGATTGTGGAAAAGTGAATTTTGCCTTGCCATATGTGCCTACGTGTTCCCCATCCTATGCCATATGTGCATGATCGATATGCATGTATCCCCCTATGATCGATTAAAGACGCAATTATGGTTGTGTCCAACTCTAGTATGCCAGTATCCAGTTCTCGTGAAAGCAACGAGTATTAGGCCTATGTTGCCACGTTATACAGTGTGCACGTTATTTCATTGAATTGTCCCCGTTTTCTAGGCCTCAAAAGGGCCCGGACACCAGATTCAAGCTCCAGTCTCCTGAACTCACTCCGAGGAGCGATGCAGCCCCCACCTGCATCCCTGACCCTTCACTTACTTCCGCCACGCAGCGCGGTGCCCGGCCTGGCTCTGCCTGCCTGTCTGCCAAGAATATGTTATGCTTCTAGTTATCAGTCCAGCCTCTCGTCTCCGCATTCCTAAGCTACTGAACCGCATCAACAGTTTCAGCCATGGTCTAGTCTTTCTGTCTCCATGTAAGAGAAATACTGTATTAATATTCATAGAATATTCCTAGCACACACAATACATGTAGAATAGATGCATGCACCAGTCTTAGTGTCAAGTAGCCTTTGCCCTGATAACTTTTAGATTCTATCAACATGTACTCCAAACACCAGATACCAGATATGCTATAGGTACATGTCGTCCTGACACCGCAGACTTTTAGTCTCCTCTTCTAGTGCAGAAGCCATAGCCCCAGTTCTCCCTGGTAACACGTCATTGCCCGTTTGCGCGCACCACTAGGTTAAAGGTCCCAGCTGCTCTCAGGTAGCCCCCTCCATGTTTCCGCCCACTCATGACACTTCTATGACGTTTCTCATCACATGTCTCAGTGCACGCCCTGTACACGCCTTCTTCTTCCGCCCATGTGTTCTTATCTTACGCTTGTCACAAGTTACGCCTACTGTATGTAATGTAATGTAATGTTGTACTATATATATGCTGCACTGTCAATGAAATGGTGCAGCTGCCTTCCTTTTCATTTTATTTCAGGCTGTCCCGTTCCAGTCCCTTCCCTTTTGCCTGAATAAATCCTTCTGACTCGGACACATCGGATCCTGCCTCTTATTTATTGAGCTATCTGTTATTGTTAATGTAAGTCAAAAATAGTCCCGGTATTATTTATTTATATACCACATAATGGCGCCCGAACAGGGACGAGCCCCTTCCTCACGCGCTGGCGATGCAACGCTGGTCCCCTGACCCTCTGCAGCCGTGACGGAACAATACCGTGCACGTGCAGATATTTCTGCTTCAAGTCTCCCTCAGGCCCACGGAGGAGACGGAGACTGCGGTCCGACATCCAGACGAAGCGGTGTGGAATGCGGTTCGTCCCGACCAGAGCCCAAGCCGAGAGAGCAAGGTCCGAAGTATCCGGAGGCCCACCTGTAACCGAAGTTTCCGAAGTTCGTAGTCCGACGTCGTAGCAGTCCAGTCCAGTCCGAGGCCTTCCAGTTTCTGCTTCCCGGTGAGTACCGTCGCGGGGGAAGTATCTAGACAGGATCATTAGTTTGTTCCTGGTCCGTTGGGTTTGGGTACGCAGATCCATTACGAAGTATTCACCTAGGTGGATACGGGTCAAGACGTGTCTCTTTATGGGACCGGTATGTTCTGTACTGTTTTAGCAGTGCATCCAATAATTCTAGTAAGTTTCGTTCTCGAGAAATTCATGTGTTCTGTTTTCAGTGTATCAGGTAGTATTTCTGTTCGAACTGTTATTCATGTATTTTTATGTCGTGGTATGAGTGCTTTGTTTGCTATATTATTACTGTGATTATTGTGTATTGTGTTCCAAGTATATAACAGAAATGCCTCTGTTCTCGAAATTACGTCAGTTAAAGACCAGAAAAGGGTTACTCGAAGAAGCAGTTCCTGTCCCTCCTAGGGACAGTCCAGGACATTTTATGTATCACAAGCATGGCTTAGATGCCATAATATATCTAGACTTATGGGCGGACTATACTAAGGAACTAGAAGAGAAATATAGATGGCCCGTATCAGGTACATGGGATGCCGAGTGCATCATGCGAGTAGAAGAAGCATTATGGAAAAAGAAAGCCAGACAGTCCCAGAAAGATGCCATCGAGTTATGGCGTAAAGAATCTCATAAAAGAACCGAAAAAGAATTCAGAAAAACAGAATTAAATAGGGAATCCTCAGAGAAAGCCCAAGAAAGGGAATTAATTGAAGAAGGTGAACGAGTTAGAGCAGAACAGTCAGACAGACAGAGAAATGCCCTTATTAAAGGTATGTATCCTCTTCTTGCCGAGGGCTTGCCAAACGCAACCCCGGAAGCACCCTGTAATTTTCCGCCGCCATTGGTCCCGACTAAGCTACGTCATAAACCGACCGCAGCTGATATTTTTCTTTCGTCCTATTTGGACGACACAGTCCCAGCCTATGCAAATCCTGTTCCGCCTGCTCCCGTTAATAATGTAATTCCTGTCCCGCCAACTACTGTTCCCGGGGGCCAAGTTCATGTTCCAGCACCCCCGGCCCAGCCCACAGTACATGCACCCGTTATGCCAGTCACTCTACCAGCCCGTACAGTATTCACCGACGATTCTAGTTTAGGAGCCGCGGGGGGAGGTTCTCCTCGCACCCCGCCTCAACCGAAACGTCTGACGCTGCATGAACTAGCGTTACAGCCTACGCCAAAAGTGTCTACATACGCAGATCTCAAGCGACTTCTTACTGATTGTATATATGATCCAGTTCCAGGCGAAGATCACATGATCTTATATTCAGTACGTTTAAGACGGGTGGCCAGCTTTTTGATCACCCTGCCCGATATGAAGGAACATCTAGACAGAATATATCGTTTTATCCGTACAGGAGTGAATCCAGGAAGTATTCACGAAGCCATGGTTCAAAGAAAAGTCGAGACTCAGCTCATGATTTTAAAGTTCCTGATTAACTGTTTAATAAGAGAGCAAGATTGTCCAGAAAAAGATCCAGAAGAACTGAAAGTCCTGACTAGGTGGAGTGACAATATAGCCGATGGAAAACACAAGACACAAGGTTGTATAGAGAGTATGTACAAGAAAATTCGTAAGGAAATAATACGTATACACCAGAAAGAGGAAGAAAAAAGAGCAACCGCGAAAGAGAATGACTCTTCTACTGAAGAGGTAGACAACGAGAATCCCGACAGAATAGCGTATGTAGGTAGAACTAGACTTTCCGACCGACATTCACGCCTAGATTACAAGAAAGCTTTTCCTCCTCCAGCACCAGAACAGTGTTGTCTTGAGCAAGTATTCCAGGCTACCGATCACATCCTGAAATCACGAATAGGTTATAGTGAGCTCAGTACCATGCATGAACAAGAACTAGCCCGATCAGCAGTCCGATGGACTACTGATTCTACCACTTTTCCAGACGAAATAGTGGCACAAACGTTTCTGAAACTGCCCCCAGCCGAGCAACGACTGGTGGGTATGTATATGATTCAGCACCTCATTACACTGTATGAGGAACAACATTCTGATCCAGGTCCGCTACATGATATATTGAACGAGTTACTCCAATATAGATGGAAAGGTCTAGGTACCGATTTAATTAGTGTCATTCTAGAACAGCGCCACAAATACCGAACGTTTCTGAATCCACATTTTGTTCACGTCTCACCCCCAGAAAGTAAATCATTCTACATAGACAGACAGAATCCGTTACGAGAAGTACATCCAGTCAAGAAAGAGGGGGGTGGTCTAGAACGAGTGTTTGTTTACACCCTTATCACAAAAATAGAACTCTTAGAAATGAAAAAGTTAATTCCCTGTCATGATAAAGATCCAGCAGGGTTCCACCGTGAATTAAAGGACATGCTCCGTATGGGAGAATACACGTATCCTGATATCATTAAAATGTTAAAGGTCCTGTTGCCTGCGGGCATATATGAAAAACTCAAAGAAAAAGAATGGGAGGTGGGAGAGAAAAAGATAGATTGGACAGCTCTAGAAACTGAAGATAATACACGAGTACCAGGTACCGGTCTTGGGGATAAAGCTAAAGAATTGCCCGAGTTGTTAATACAAGTTTTGCCAAGATTACTAGCCACGAAAAAGGAAGATTGGGATGCCATCTCAGCCTGTAAACAGAAACAAGACGAAGATACTAGTGATTTTTATTCTAGATTTGAGAAATGTTTTATTATTAATAGTGGTCTGAAAACAAGTAGTGAATCGTACCCTCATCTTTTTGTCACTAAACTAGTCGAGAATTCAAGCCCACAAGTTAAAAATCGAGTCCTGAAAGTCGAAAGTACCTGGCAAGCTAATACTCCGTCACAGATGCTCCAAATGCTCCAGTATCACCAGAACAGAATCAGGGAAGAGCAGGAACACGAAAGGAGACGTATGAAAGACACGAAAATGAAAGTATTAGTTGCACAGTCTGTTCCGCAAGACAGTCAGAAGAGGGGTCCGAATCAAGCCAGTCATCCTGCAGTTCCCGTTAAAGGGACATGCAATTACTGTAAACAGCCAGGTCATTTTATAAACGAATGTGCAGTTCTGAAACACAACATAGCTACTGGTAAGACTAAAGAAAGACCACGTCCGCTCAGGCAAGAACAAGTTTCACAGACTTCCCAGCCACCACAGAATGCACAACAGTCAGTTACAGTACCGCAGCCTATAGCTGCAACACAACACGTTACACAGCAGATGTACCAGTATGCACAGTCAGAGTATCCAGATTATCAGCCGTATTCATGAAACAGCCTAGAGAGGGAGGTAGGCTTGCCTCTCATCGAGATTCCTGTAGATCAAGAGGGTCCCTATGTAAACAGTCAAGTATTAGGGAAAGACAGAAAGTTTCTGATTGATACAGGGGCAAGTAGGACTACCATCAGTCATGACGAGGTTCCAGGGGCTCCGCTCTCAGGCTCTAGAAATGTTTCCCTTGGATTTTCAGGAAAGCCTATTGTTAATGAAATATCGAAACCAGTTACTCTAGAAGTTGG
The DNA here is from genome assembly GCF_964261635.1 of Lissotriton helveticus. Classification (NCBI taxonomy): domain Eukaryota; kingdom Metazoa; phylum Chordata; class Amphibia; order Caudata; family Salamandridae; genus Lissotriton; species Lissotriton helveticus. The sequence goes on from NC_136061.1 coordinate 1,001,744,675, forward strand.
TCCATTGTCCCGAACTACAGATTTGTTACTCACTAAATCTTGCCCAGAAAATCTGTTAGGCATTAAAACACTGAAAGAATTAGGAGCAGTCATATGCTGCTCCCCAGAAGGGGTCCGTCTGTTCCTGCATGATTTTAAAGGTCATTATGTATTACGTGATTTTGATCCAAGATTATTGAATGTACCACAGCATTTATGGGCGCAAGGTCCAACTGATGTAGGTTGTATGCATATCACACCCCATCGTGTGACTCTGAAGCAAGGTGTTGTTTTACCACGAATCAGACAGTACAAATTGCCACCTGAGGCTGTAGCAGCCTTATCCAAAATTATAGACGAACTCATTGCCCAAGGAGTGGTTGTAGAAACTGACTCCAATGTATGTAATTCTCCTATCATTCCGATCCTGAAACGTACTGATCCAAATGCACCTCCAGTTTATCGATTAGTGATTGACCTTCGAGAACTTAATAAGTGTATCATACCCCAGTACCCAGTAGTCCCTGATATTTCCTCACTCTTGACAGCCATTGATTCTGAAGCCACATTCTTTACAGTTATCGATCTCAAGAACGCATTTTTCAGTGTCCCCATTCATCCAGACAGCCAGTTCCTTTTCGGATTCTGTTTAAATGGAAGAAGCTATAAATTCACACGAGCACCTCAAGGTTTCACAGAGAGCCCTAGCATTTACAGTCAAGCACTTAAGAGACAACTAGACAATATTCACATGCCAACTGACACTGCTCTGCTCCAGTATGTCGATGATCTACTGATCACAGCCCGTTCTGAACGTGACTGCGAGCGTGCGTCACTTACAGTTCTGTATTTTCTGGCCGAGATGGGGCACAAGGTGTCCCCTTCCAAATTGCAATTCTGTGTCCAGCAAGTGGTCTACTTAGGACACTTACTGTCCAAGAGGGGTAGGCAGTTGACACCTGACCGTATCCAGTTAATAGCACATCTTCCACAGCCCAAGACACAGAAGGAGGTACGAGCTTTTATCGGCCTCACTTCTTACTGCAGACAATGGATTCCTCAATATGCATTTCTAGCCAAGCCACTGATACAGTTAACGACACAGGAGGCAGCCGTATCGACTGTCCTCCCTTGGACCCAGGAACATACACTTGTTTTTAATGAGTTAAAGAAAGCTTTATGTAATGCACCTGTTCTAGCAACACCGAACTACAGTAAGCCTTTTACACTTTTTGTCACTGAACGTGATGGTACTGCATTATCTGTTCTTACACAAGATCAAGCAGGACAATACAAGCCCTGTGCTTATTTTTCTAGCACATTCGATCCAGTGGCCCAGGCTCTGCCTGCGTGCCTCAAGTCAGTTGCAGCCACAGCTCTAGCTATCAGACAAAGTGATTCCATAGTGTTAGGACACTCCCTGACAGTACAAGTTCCACACTCCGTGGAAGTTCTTTTAAACCGAACACAGACTCAGCACTTGACAATTGCACGCTTAACAGGTTATGAACTGACATTGTTCCAGCCACACATAGAAATCAGACGCTGCAACATTTTAAATCCAGCTACACTGTTACCGTCAGTTACTTCAAATCCTGCCACACATGACTGTGTGGAAGTTGTTAACACCATGACAAAGCCAAGACAAGACTTGACAGACATTGCATTACCTGATCCAGACCTGACACTTTATGTGGATGGTTCATGTATGAGAACAAGTACAGGAGAACTAGTAGCCGCGTATGCAGTGACTACTGAAACCGAAGTTATAGAAACACATCGTATTGACACCCTGTCTGCTCAAGCAGCAGAGCTAGTCGCTCTGACCCAAGCCTGCATACGTGCCAAGAACCTGAAAGTTAACATATACACAGATTCACGTTATGCATTCGGAGTCGTACACGACTTTGGAGTGCTCTGGCAAGAAAGAGGTTTTATGACTTCTCATGGAACCAAGATTCAGCATGGTCTCCTCATTCAAGCTCTGTTAGATGCAATACATTTACCGACAGCTATCGCTATCATGAAGTGCAAAGCACATATGAAAGTCACTGATATCATTTCCCAGGGTAACGATCTAGCAGATCGAACAGCCAAGCTTACAGCTCAGACTCCAGACATTCCAGTTAACACGACACAGACAAACACTCCAGATCAGACTACTTGTATGACAGTTAAGGACCCTACACAAGATGTCATAGATATACAGTTACATGCTACTCCCGATGAAATCAAGAAATGGTCCGAACAAGGAGGGGTCCAGACAGATCAAGGATGGTTGACGAAGGGAAAAGCCACATGGTTTCTCCCCGACTCTATGGTTCAAGTCATTATTAACACCGCACATAGTCCAGCACATTTAGGAGAAAAAGACATGTTAGACAGTATCCAGAACCTTTGGTTCAACAAGCATTTACGAGCAGCAGCCAAACAGAAAGTACGTACCTGTATGATATGTTGTCAGTTCAATCCAGGTAAAGGTGTCCCTGTGGAACAAGGTGGATTCCATCCTCCTGACCACCCTTTTGAAGTCCTCCAGATGGATTATATTCAGATGGAGCGATGTCGAGGTTTCAAGTATGTCCTCGTAGTTGTATGCGCTTTGTCCAGATGGACAGAAGCATATCCAGTTCCAGATTACACAGCTGCGACCACTGCCAGGTAGTTGGTTCGTGAGTATTTTCCCCGCTATGGATTACCTAGGGTCGTGTATTCAGATAACGGCCAGCCATTCTCATCCGAGCTCATGAAACAAGTTTCCCTTCTGTTAGGGTACCAGTGGAAGTTCCATTGTGTACGCCATCCTGAAGCAGCCGGTCTCGTAGAGAGACATAACCAGACTCTGAAAATCCGCATCGCCAAAGTATGTGCAGAAAAAGGTGTAGATTGGATAATAGCACTGCCAGTCGCCCTTTTCTATATGAGAATGGTCGCTCATTCCTGTTCAGGTCTGTCTCCCTATGAGATAGTGTTTGGTCGTCCCCCCAACATGTGGGGTACACCTAGACCCCGTACCATAACTGATGTTGACAGTAATAGGCTGACAGATTACCTTGCCTCCTTGATGTCTGCACTACAATCTTGTCGTTCACAGGTTGCCGCTGCATTTCCAGACAACACCGACGTGAAACCACACGAGATCGTTCCGGGGGATCTCGTGCTGGTCCGCAATTTTGATCGTTCAAGTCCGCTGGAGCCCCGCTGGAAGGAGCCCCGTCTCGTCCTCCTCACCACCCGGACTGCGGTGAAGGTCGAGAACCGAAAAGGGTGGCTACACGCGAGCCACGTCAAGAAATTCCATGGACTTAAAACTAAAACTTTTCTCAAGGACTGCCCAGACAATGAATATAAAATTCCCCTGTTAGAGAAAACTCCGCAGCAGGAGTATAAATCCAAGTTGAGGTCTAGTAAGTCAGCCAGTTTAATTGTCTAAGTCCCTCTCGGGTGAAACGGTTAGACAGGTTCCTGACATGTATGAGATAGACCCACACAGTGAGAGAGTTAGTCAAAACTCTAAGAGATGTATCATCACTCTGTTCTTTTTATTGTTCCTAAGTCTTATGGTTACATGCATAAGTTATGCTTTACATTTATGTTTTCCTATTTCACATGTACATATGTTTTCTAATGTTACAGTAGAGCACACATTTAGTGACCTGCCTCCTCACGAGTTATCCTATCGTCTTGCTATGCGTAATAATACTTTTATCCGAATGCTGCATTATTCACACCAGACCAGCAATGCCACTAATTGTTGGGTGTGTGGTCGACTCCCCCCTTTCCAGACACCGAAGGGAGTTCTGCCACTCTTTCCTTATCCGTTTTCACATAATGGTTCGTGTGGAGCATGGTCCACGTTAACGTCATCCTCAACTGATATGTCCTTTCTGAATCGAACATGTTTCCCAGACAAGCAAGGTCTTTCCCATAGAACAGGGTTAGATCTAGAAAATGAAGTATATGATTTAGGTAATTATTCCTCGAATTTCATGGTTCTGAATGTTCAGTCCGATACTACTCCAGATTTGCCTGCTATTTCAGTTCTACCAGTCAAAGGCGAATTATGTGTCAGAAAGAATGGTTCCGCACATGTAGGACACAGTGATTGTACTACTACGGTCGAGTATAGTGACAGTGGGAAATCCATTTTCAAAGCCTCGCGTCATTCTTATTTTGTTTGTGGTCAGACCGCATATGTTCGTCTGCCCCTCGATTGGGATGGAACATGTTACATTGCCTTCCTACTGCCACCAGTTTTTCTAGCCCCATCCGATTATCACAGAAACACACATCTAGTACACGTTAGACATAGAAGGGAGACTGAGTCCCCAATTGTCGATCAAACTGAAACTGCTCTAGAACAGTATCAAGACTTCAATAAAGGTTTCTTTTTCTTTATAGGCCCTGTCCAGAATAGTAAGTTAATACGTAGGCTAACCAGAACCCTTGAAGCAGTAGTGAATGAAACTACTTCCGCTCTAGGTAACTTAACCGAAGAGCAATCTGCTATTAGATTTGTCGTGCTCCAAAATCGTCTCGTTCTTGACGTCATACTGGCCGATAGAGGAGGAGCATGTAGAGTCATCGGATCTAGTTGCTGCATTTTCATTCCTAATAACGCGCCGTCTGTTTATTCAGCTATAACCAGACTTCATAAAATTGCCCATCAGTTACACCAGAATCCAGGCACCTGGACATGGTCCGGTTGGCTCTGGAGTATCATATCTGCCTGGGGTTGGAAAGTATTGTCATTCCTAGGTATAGCAGTAATGATCATATTCAGTTGCTGCCTCTGTTTACAATGTGGCCCTGCGATTTGCGGCATGTGTGCTACCTCTTGTATTCCTAGTCCTAAGTCCCGTTCCAAGACAATTCGAGACGAGCAAATGATGCTATATGAACAGATAGATGGTATCATGAATATTGATGTTTCCTGATGGAAACGTAGGGCACAAGGAGGGAATGTGGAAAAGTGAATTTTGCCTTGCCATATGTGCCTACGTGTTCCCCTTCCTATGCCATATGTGCATGATCGATATGCATGTATCCCCCTATGATCGATTAAAGACGCAATTATGGTTGTGTCCAACTCTAGTATGCCAGTATCCAGTTCTCGTGAAAGCAACGAGTATTAGGCCTATGTTGCCACGTTATACAGTGTGCACGTTATTTCATTGAATTGTCCCCGTTTTCTAGGCCTCAAAAGGGCCCGGACACCAGATTCAAGCTCCAGTCTCCTGAACTCACTCCGAGGAGCGATGCAGCCCCCACCCGCATCCCTGACCCTTCACTTACTTCCGCCGCGCAGCGCGGTGCCCGGCCTGGCTCTGCCTGCCTGTCTGCCAAGAATATGTTATGCTTCTAGTTATCAGTCCAGCCTCTCGTCTCCGCATTCCTAAGCTACTGAACCGCATCAACAGTTTCAGCCATGGTCTAGTCTTTCTGTCTCCATGTAAGAGAAATACTGTATTAATATTCATAGAATATTCCTAGCACACGCAATACATGTAGAATAGATGCATGCACCAGTCTTAGTGTCAAGTAGCCTTTGCCCTGATAACTTTTAGATTCTATCAACATGTACTCCAAACACCAGATACCAGATATGCTATAGGTACATGTCGTCCTGACACCGCAGACTTTTAGTCTCCTCTTCTAGTGCAGAAGCCATAGCCCCAGTTCTCCCTGGTAACACGTCATTGCCCGTTTGCGCGCACCACTAGGTTAAAGGTCCCAGCTGCTCTCAGGTAGCCCCCTCCATGTTTCCGCACACTCATGACACTTCTATGACGTTTCTCATCACATGTCTCAGTGCACGCCCTGTACACGCCTTCTTCTTCCGCCCATGTGTTCTTATCTTACGCTTGTCACAAGTTACGCCTACTGTATGTAATGTAATGTAATGTTGTACTATATATATGCTGCACTGTCAATGAAATGGTGCAGCTGCCTTCCTTTTCATTTTATTTCAGGCTGTCCCGTTCCAGTCCCTTCCCTTTTGCCTGAATAAATCCTTCTGACTCGGACACATCGGATCCTGCCTCTTATTTATTGAGCTATCTGTTATTGTTAATGTAAGTCAAAAATAGTCCCGGTATTATTTATTTATATACCACAAGATCGTAGATCCTGAGAGTGAGACATCTGTACTACTGGAACAGGTGTTATAGTCACGTTTCTGTTCATCTCATTTGCAGTATTTGGATAAGTTGTCAGTTTTGGTGATGCTAGGCCAAAAGTAGACCCTTGTTTTGTGCATAGTTGACTTGTAGCCACAATCACAGGTATGCAACACTCAATCATTAGTTCAGTGGACAGGTGCAACTCAGTTCTTCGAGTGGCTGTTAAGGGCCTTTGTCTTATTCTCTCAAGATTCTAAGCTATTTCAACTAACTATTTGTTGTGACCTGCTTTCTCAGTATTATATTTCTTTTTAATCAGGAAGTCATTTTAGGCAAGACTGAAATTGTGGCTTGGTGCAGCTGAGCCATTATGACTGATGCATTGGTTGAAGAGGGAAAAGCCATACTGGGGAAAGTGTGTAGGATATCGTCCATCTGTTAGTTCTTGATGGCCTTCTTGTGTGAGTTACCGATGGGGAAGCTCAAACACTGTGTTCATGTTGGAACAAACCTATTTGTTAAGTATGAACTAGTCCTTGTACAGAAAGTGAAGCCTGAAATAAATGAAAACATCCTTTGTTTGATCGAAGATCAATTAAAGTACATGTCTTTAAAATAGTTCGGCTGATTCACAGTTTTATCTGGAAAAATAGCTGGAACACAGAAAACGGTTACCTTCTCCAGCACACATTAGTATTTGTAAGAGTTTTATTCTGTACTTTTCATTTATTTTATGCGAGGCAAATAGTTATGTCACGTGACACGCCCATGTATTTGTGCTCTAATACCCTTCACTTTTGTGTGCATAACTAGCCGTCTTTGAAATGTTGATCTCACCACTATTTACCTACGCTGCACCTTGCTAGATATGATTATACGGTACTTTAGTTGCGTAACTCTTCGCCTATTTTCTGCACGGCATTCATTCATGGCCTGTGTCGCGTCTGTCTTTGTACCCTTATACTTTTTTCAGTATTGTTTGCTTAATTAGCAAGTTTTAATGTTCCATGACTGTTCATGCACCGACATGCTTATTAAACCTTTACATTTTGCATTTTCCCTCAGCACTTGAAAGCACAGTATTTAAAGTACAATCTGCTACGCTTATTAGCACATTCTATCAGTTCCAACCTCGTCTTTATTTAGAGTGTTTCAGCTGTGCTACTCTCCAACTATGTTGAGACTCTGCAAACAAAGGGAGACTCTGCAAACCTACCTGCTGACGCCGCCACAGCCAGGAGCATTCCTTTGGGGTCGCGGGGGCACCTGGAGACAAGCCGCCACCGCCGAGAGTCATCTGCTAACAGACTACACGCGCCGCCGCTCCGGGACTTCAATTCCCGGCAGCCTACGCGGCGGCGCGCTTGCCAACGACGCGAGGGCGCCAGGAGGCGCACAAAAGCGCCGCTGACACCGGCGGAGCGGGGGAGACTCTGCAAACCTACCTGCTGACGCCGCCACAGCCAGGAGCATTCCTTTGGGGTCGCGGGGGCACCTGGAGACAAGCCGCCACCGCCGAGAGTCATCTGCTAACAGACTACACGCGCCGCCGCTCCGGGACTTCAATTCCCGGCAGCCTACGCGGCGGCGCGCTTGCCAACGACGCGAGGGCGCCAGGAGGCGCACAAAAGCACCGCTGACACCGGCGGAGCGGGGGAGACTCTGCAAACCTACCTGCTGACGCCGCCACAGCCGGGAGCATTCCTTTGGGGTCGCGGGGGCACCTGGAGACAAGCCGCCACCGCCGAGAGTCATCTGCTAACAGACTACACGCGCCGCCGCTCCGGGACTTCAATTCCCGGCAGCCTACGCGGCGGCGCGCTTGCCAACGACGCGAGGGCGCCAGGAGGTGCACAAAAGCACCGCTGACACCGGCGGAGCAGGGGAGACTCTGCAAACCTACCTGCTGACGCCGCCACAGCCAGGAGCATTCCTTTGGGGTCGCGGGGGCACCTGGAGACAAGCCGCCACCGCCGAGAGTCATCTGCTAACAGACTACACGCGCCGCCGCTCCGGGACTTCAATTCCCGGCAGCCTACGCGGCGGCGCGCTTGCCAACGACGCGAGGGCGCCAGGAGGCGCACAAAAGCGCCGCTGACACCCGCTTCGCGGGACGCCCGGACGAAGCCCGGACAAAGGGCGGGCCGTCTGAGGCCGTCCGAGGTTGGCCACGGTTGGGTTGGGCCAGGGATTTTGCCTTTTGTTGCTATTCCTCTTCATCGTTCACGGCATACTAGCCCTACCAAGTTCCAGGTATTTATAAACCCCATTACTTGTGTGTATACATTTTTTTTTTTTGCCCCAAGTGCTTTCCTGCTGCCAAATGCCTGTAAAAAAGCTACCCACAGTCTCTAATACAATGGAGAACTATCTTGTTCAAGTTGTGACAAAAATCAATACCGACAGAAGGACCTCACTGGGACTAGAATCACCTTTACAATCACCATTGATAGATACTGAGAATGAGGATTCATTCGCCTTGCTAAATAACAGCCTCCTGGGCGGGGCACACGCCTCCCTCCAGGACTCAAATTGCATCCAACCCAGTGGCATAGTAGCTAATATTGAAGAAAACAGTGACACTGATGCACCGACTGTGCTTTCCGCAAACAGCGAGTCTACCATTTCTACCGCTCCCCCCATCCCCGCACCTAGGGTTTCTGGGGGTAAAAGGAAAGCCATCCAAAAGCGAGGAGGTTTAAGGTCATCTAAAAATAAAGCTGCGTCGCCACCAAGGAAATCTATCGATGATGAGGAGGAGGATTTGACTGGTGAAACCTACGTGACTCTTTCCGACGATTTACTACAAAAACTTTGCTGTCTGATGGATACAAAAATCAAAGGGATGGTAAAACCCCTGATTAGTAAAATCGATAAATTAACTGCTGGGGTAAGCAAACTGGAAGGTCTATTGGGAAAAACTCTGGGGGAAGTGAGAAAACTACCAGAAGTCATTACAACATGTGTCCAGCCTTTGATGAGTGAAATTCAATCTAACCACTCCAATGGACCGACTCCTGTTGATGCACCAAATCCCCCTGCGCCTATAATGGCAAATCTATTTGATAGGCCTCCCGGAGACGTACCATCTGTCTTACCTCACGGGGAACCAAACACCATGAAAGGATCATCAGAGCTCGTCGTGGAAGCCTCTCCATTAGTTCTTGTTCTTGCAAATGTACCTAAATTAGCCCCCGGTGATGCTGAGTCAACTGCGTCATTACTAAACAAATCGCTATCATGGCTAACTAACAACATGGCCATAACACCCTGGGGCAAGGAGCAACTAGCGGAAGAACTGGTGAATGCAAGAAGGGTCGAGTGGATTGGGAACAGGGCAAAAAAATTCAAGGGGGACTGTGTTGTACTTAACTTCTCTGACCCCGAGGTCCTGCCAAATATTTTGCCCAATCTTCACCCGCCTCAGAAAAGATTTACCCCTATTGTCCCTTTGACTTTAGATTTCTTTTATCCCAGGAAAGGTAGAGGTCCTAATTGCAGCACTCTTAGAACAAAATGGAACGTTGTAACCAAGAGGGGCAGCAAGAACTCTGATCTTGCTGAGTGGGGCCTAGGAGTGGAAAATAGATTTGCTGCACTTTCCAACCTAGACGCTTGTGATTGACTACCATCCACTTCCACCACCTTGTTGCAAGTTCCTACGGCTGCAAGCCCTACAGTGGTGTCGAGTTGTCCTATACTTTTACAAAATGTGACAGATACTATTGTACCTAGAGCTGGTTTAGCTATTGTAAATACTAATGAAACTGGTAATGTTGATCTACTGCCAACAGGGTCAGCTCATTGCACTTGTTCTACAAAAGCAAATGCCACCGGGAATTTATTGTCTTGGAACATTGCGGGGCTTTGTTCCAAAATGGATTGTGGTGAATGGTTTGGTTTTGTCAGCCAATACGATGTCTGCATTTTTCAAGAAACCTGGGCTGTTGATCCCGTTTTCGCACTTGGTTACTTGAATTTTCACCTCCCGGCTACCAAGGGTCCAAAAGGGCGACCGATGGGGGGACTTACCATATGGGTGCGCCAGGCTCTTATGATTGAAGTGAGAAACATTGAGCTTTACCAAAAAGATATTCAGCTCATTCGATTAAAGGGTAACTCATTTACCTCCATAGATATTTATAATATATATGCTAGAGGGGGAAATGTAAGAAAATCTGAGGTCCTTTTGTCTTTGTACAAACTATTAGAAACTCACTCATCAGGGAATAACATACTAATAGCTGGCGACCTAAATCGCACCTTTGAACCTCTAGACATCGGCGATGTACAACTGGGCATGGAGGAAGACACGCTATGGGACATTCCTGCTCTCATTACAGTTCCAATAACTCGCTGGACTGAGGATATTCTTGGCCTAAACGCTATGTGTCTCGAACATGGGTTAAGGGCCTTGAACGGTCGGACAAAGTCTGACAGAGTACCAGCTATGACATTTAACAATGGAAGAAATAAGAGCCGTATTGACTACGTTATATGTAGTATGCCCATATGGCCAAAGGTCATTGACATGGTTGTGTTGGAAAGGATAGAGAGCGATCACAACCCTTTATGTGTCCTTCATAATTGGTGGATGTCTGATGTCGTTTCTAGTACCTGTTGAACCTCTTCCGCCATTGACTATACCCACAAATGATATGCTCAGGCTGAGGTGGACCAGTGTTAAAACTGACCCGCTGGTTTTGGAAAAAATAAATACGGCAACTGATAAGGCCATAGTGGCCCTTGAGGGTGAGGTTGGGCTATCTCCTACCCAAAACATGGTTGCTCAGGTCCACAATGACCTTTTCAAAGAAATAAAACGCCATTTCTTAAAACCGGCTAAGAATAAAAAGCCTGGGAATCATAGGCCAGCCAGATGGTATAATCAAGATTGCAAGGGGGCCAGGGCCCGCTTATGTGTCGCGATTAAGAATAAAAACAAGGAGGCCATCAGGACAGCTAGGACACAATATAAATCTTCCATAGTTAAAGCAAAAAAAGATTGGGACGAAGCCCATTGGAGGTTGTTACAGAGTGCCAGTGACCAAAATCATTCCAGGTTATTTTGGCACATAGTCAAATGGGGTCATGACAGGATTGAAGACGCCACCACAAATAATGTCCCCCAGGATGCCTGGGTTAAATTTTTTAGCGAACAATATGCTTCAAGCGACCTGTCTACAGATAGCGTATGTCAACCCTTTTCCATGACAGATGCTGACACCTTTACGCAGCACGAAATATCGATGGCACTTAAAACTGTCCATCATGGTCGTGCCCCTGGCATTGACGGTGTACCAGCAGACGTTTTTTTAAACGATACTGCAAGGTGGTCTAAATACATTCATCTGTTAATTAATCATATTGCCAGAGGTGCAGATATTCCTGTAACATGGAGGGGTGCTGTTATCATCCCGATATACAAGAAAGGTGACCGTGCTCTGCCTAGTAATTACCGCCCAATTAGCTTGATCGACACTGTTCAAAAAATAGTGGGGCGAGTAATTATCAATAGGCTGCTTGATTGGGTTGAGGATAATAACATCTTATCCCCCTTTCAGGCCGGCTTTCGCAGGGCAACCAGCACTGTGGATCAAGTCTTCCGTTTTAAGCTGATTCAGTGGAGGACCGTGGTGCTAGGTGGAGGCAGCCTGTATGCAGCATTTGTTGACTTGCGGGCTGCCTTCGACCTGGTACCAAGGTCAAAACTGTGGGAAGTTCTTGTGACACTTGGGGTCCCCGGGGAATTGTTGTCCTTAATCGTGCGTTTGCATGAGGGCAATTATGCTAAAATACGCTGGGGCGGGTATGGTAATGACACTGCTGAATTCCCAGTTGAGCGTGGGGTTAGGCAGGGTTGTTCAATGGCGCCTACTTTGTTCACCCTTTTTATTAATGGTGTGGTTTCTTCTATGCAATCTCAGGCAGTGGATGCTCCCTTTCTTGCAGGCGAAAAAGTTCCAATTTTAATGTTCGCCGATGATACCTTAATTTTATCAAAAACACCAGCTGGGTTGCAAAAAGCATTGGCAATATTCGATGATTTCTGTGTAGTCCACGGATTGGAGGTAAACGGGTCCAAGACAAAACTCATGGCCTTCAATCCCCACAGAAATTTTAAATCTAACATTTCGTTGAGTGGTCGTACCTTGGAGGTTGTAAAATCCTTCACCTACTTAGGGATCCACATTTCTGACGATAATAGGTGGCAGTCACACCTTAGCCTTGCTACATTAAGGCACAAGCAACTAGCTGGCACAATTATCAAGGAGCAAAGGAAATCGCTCACTAAGCCCATCAAACCACCACTGATAATCTATGAGGCAAAAGCAATAGGGTCTGCCTTGTATGGTGCGGAGTTATGGGGGTACGAAAACCTTCAGGAGCTCCAAACCTCTGAAAACAAATTCTATAGGAATCTGATAGGCGTCCCTCAGAGTAGCCCGCAATTGCCCCTAAGATATGAATTAGGTAGGAGAGCGATCTCTGATAAGGCTAAACTACGCCCGATTTTATACTGGCGTAGGCTTTGGACCACGCCAGAGCTCTCCCACTATGCGAATGGGTTTAAAGACGTTGTCACACGTGACTGCTACAACAAAATCAAATGGTTTAAATCATTGAAGATTGCCTTGTTCGATATAGGACTTAATGCCCTATGGGCTGACCCAGCTGGGGCCTCATTCCCTTCCAAGTCCACCATAAAAAGCATTTACTGGGAATATGTTGTTAAAAAGAGTATGCTTAGTTTAAACAGTGGGTCTATGACCACTAGCTACTTAGAGACCAAGTTGTACCCAATTTATGAAATGTATTGGGATTACATATTAAAGCCCATGGACAGGAAACTGTTTTTCCAATTGAGGGTAGGCTCTCTTCCTCTATCTAATTTAACATCTAAATGGAAAGCAGGGGGTGTGTCAATTTGTCCTGTCTGTGGGGTAGGTAATGAGACTCTTGGTCATTTTTTGTTCTCTTGTTCAATGTATTCCGCTCCTAGGCGAGTTTGGTTGGCTCCCATGTGCAGGAATCTAGGTACAAAAGACAGCATGGTAGCATTGCGGATTTTAAGAACTACATCTGCTAACTGGATTATAATTGCTACTGCAAAGTACCTGGGGTGGGCTTGAATTATAAGACAGAGAACGATTAGAGGTTAACAAACTATTGTGTCGTTCACAGGAACTGTTAGATACATGTCTATTCTCTGTAATAATTTATGATAAATCCAGAGACTGCTAGGCTATAGTCTATTCTCTGAAAAATTGATTAATGGGTCAGTGAATGCTAGACTTGTATCTATTTTATATTTCATTGTAATATATTTAATTTTAACGTATCATCGGTTTGAAATTTTATGATATATTCTCACAAATTGTTTTTTCGTGATTATCATTCTGGCACTTCTTTATACTAAACCTGCTTTTGACATTTTTAATTATGTACCGTGTTTTTAAATACTAATTGTGTGCTTAAGTCTAATATGACGATGTAAATTTAATTGTTTTTTAATATATGTATGTTTGTCTGCTTTTATGAGTAATACTCGAAATAAAGCACTTTTGAATTTGAATTTGAATTTGATCTTTTAGCATTTGTGTGTATTCACGCCGTCGGCCATGTGCATTAGTGAGGCTTAGCCATGTGTTATAATTTTGCACTTTATATTACCACCTATTACTGCAGACTATATTGCCTTTCTCAATAAACAACTCATAACACTTTTACCTAGTTTCTTTAAATTATATTGCACAATTGCTCACCAAGCTAAAACGTACAATATTTTAAAATGTCTAATCACATTGGCAAAACAGATTGCATTTATCAATGCTTGTTTCTAAAGAGGTTATTTTTTTGAGCCTATTCTTTTTCTTAAAGGCAATTGTGGTTTGTAAAATGTTTCTGAACTTTGTCATGTATGCTTCCGAGAGGTCTATTGGCGAGTCGCCTAACTGTACATTCTCATTTGAAATAAGTAATGGAGTCTGCCTGCATTCCCTTCAGAATTTCTGTGTCTTTAGATTCTTGATTAAAAACAAAGCTTCCTTTGGTTTCCTCAATTCAATATGTTAATCGCAACAAACACCGAATCAACTATTCTCACTCCAATTATACAGAAGGGAATCTAGTTGTGTACCCAAGGCCAAAACACAAGAAATAGAAAATATATTTATTTTATTCTTTTTTTTTAAACATATAAAAAAATATCAAAATCAATTACTCATTAAAAATAACATCATAAGAAATTACATGAATGTCAAGTTCATACATCAATAAAACAGGATTTTACTAGTTGTGACTAAGGAGATCAACAATTTTTTAGCTTCCGAGAGGTCTATTGGCGAGTCGCCTAACTGTACATTCTCATTTGAAATAAGTAATGGAGTCTGCCTGCATTCCCTTCAGAATTTCTGTGTCTTTAGATTCTTGATTAAAAACAAAGCTTCCTTTGGTTTCCTCAATTCAATATGTTAATCGCAACAAACCCCGAATCAACTATTCTCACTCCAATTATACAGAAGGGAATCTAGTTGTGTACCCAAGGCCAAAACACAAGAAATAGAAAATATATTTATTTTATTCTTTTTTTTTAAACATATAAAAAAAAATCAAAATCAATTACTCATTAAAAATAACATCATAAGAAATTACATGAATGTCAAGTTCATACATCAATAAAACAGGATTTTACTAGTTGTGACTAAGGAGATCAACCAACCTATCTATAAAGAAATCATTAAGGTAACAAATCATACAACAAAAATCATATACACAAGAAAAGACAGCACAATATGTCATGGAGAATACACTGAAGAAGACAGTACAATTTGTCATAAGAACCACATATCTGTGTTAAAGGGACGTTGGACCTGGAACCCAATAAATACGGTGTTGAATTCAATATCTGTAGTTCCAACCACTACACTGATTGTGTACTCAAGCATCAACGTGTTTCGATGGAAAAAATCCACTTAACCCATCTTTTTCAAGACCAAACATATGACTCCCCTAACACCCATGTGGTGCCAGTGTTAGGTCATATACCTTATACTCTAAATTCAATTATTTCGTTGCTCCCAGAGATAAGCAAAATACAATGGGCTAAGTAGTCCTTTCAATTGACCTGGCCCGGCTCTCTCTTGTAGAGGACCAATTTTGTATGAGGGACTGACCAGAGTAATGTAACAGATTCTTGTAGGTGCCTTTGTTATAAATAGCATTCAGAGTGTGCTTAGGAGTCTGCCACCCTCCTGAGCGGGACACCTCACATGTAGAGATCTGCTATCTTTAATCTGACGGTACATATGGTTAAAATTCTGGATAACGAAAATTGTATTCCTCTTGACACATCTTGAATTCATTTTTTTTTAAAAACCATTTGGCCAGCGCCCCTCATCAACTGGGCCTGATAATCTGCGGTTTGGCACGTCAGTACGCTGCCTGTGGCGTTTAGGTAGGTAATGGTCTTTATATTCTTGTGCATTGAGTCGCTAGCTCCACCGCCATCCCCTCCCTCCTTTCTATTGCTGCCCTCCATCTTGGCACATACTTAGCTTCAGCTAGTATAGGGATTTTTTAAGTGGGGATAAATATTCTGCTGCCAATTTTTTAGCTTTGGCATGCGTGTCATTTTCATGTTATCAATGTGCTTATGTGTGACGTTTCAAAGCGCCATGTGTGACGCTTTGCGTGTCATTTTATCAAATGTAGATCAAAGCATTTTATCTCTGTGCAGAGTAATAAATTAAAGAAATGAGCCCTCATTTATTAAATGAAGTGGCCTGGAAAGTGCCAAAAAACTGTTTAAACCCCAGAATACAGTGTGCGATGATCAACTGGGTACTGGGCTTGTTGCCCTTCATACCCATCATCTTCAGCACACACACACACACACACAAAATTACTGGAGTTTGCATTATAAACATTGGAATTCCTCAGGCAGAATTTAAAATTGGTTAGGGTCGGTAAACATCAATTTATGAACAGGGGATATTTAAATTAAATTTAACTGTCAAACAATTTAGAATGTATGATTACAATTGTGCATGGTTGTTTTTGTATTACTCCTTTCAAATGTGTTTTCTCATCATATAGTACAATGCACTGAGCTGACACTAGAACTCTAAGAATGTATTATAATGTTAAATAAATGATCAGGATTAGGCTATATATTTCTTGGTCATCTGACAATGCATTGTCGACAGTACTTATATTTTTGACCTCAGTGGGATGAAGGTCAGAGTAGGCCTTGCCATGAGTCGAACCTAGGATAGCTCGGTTATTGTCATCTCTTCACAGCAGTAGCTCAGTTAAGCTACCTTCTTATGTCATGACCCCTCAAATGTCATCAAAGTGGCTCGTATTGCAGCAGATGTCATAAAATTCCGACTCCTGTATTGAGAACATCACTATCGACATGTCCTGGGAGCTCTGCTGCTTACGTCGGGCTCGAGTCGGGGTACCACGCGGGTGGACAGCGTCCCCCCACTTATTTCACCAGGAGCTCGATAACTATAAACTGCAACTGAGTGCAAGCCACCTTTCATGACGTCACTTCCTGTCGTGACGTCAGCGTTCCTCCACTTATTTTTTTAGGACTTGTGCCCTGCTAACAGTATTATGATAAGGAGAGTTTCTAGTGTACAATAACTTTGAACATGTTACGTCCTTGGTATAGGAAAACAAAAAATAATCCAATTATCCACCCCTGTGTTGTACGAGTAACAGCAAGGACACCGCCTGTGTTACAGCCAGAGCCGGACTGGCCGTAGCGGGGCATCGGGTGTTTTCCGGTGGGCTGGAAGGGTGGGGTAAAGGGGGTGGACGGTTATGTTCCCCCTCCAAGCCAAGTCCGGCCCTGAATACAGTACGAAATGCTTTCAGTGTCTTTAAGTAACTACTCCTCCAGTCACTACTCCTTTCCAGCCTCAGAATGTCGCTAACAGGAGAGGAGAAATAACACTGTTGACTTGAAAGTACATTAAATATTCTGTTACTTTGGTACCTTCATATTCCCTGTCGTCACTGATCAATTTGAGCCAGTGGTTGCCAGTGCCATGCACTTCTTGCATTTGAAATGAGTATATAGCCAGGGCCAGACTGGCCATAGCGGGTACCGGGCAATCCCCCGGTGCACCGCACGGGTGGAGGCCGGTTTTGGGCCCGTTTTTGTTACAGGGCCGTTTTTGCAGCATAGCTGCAAAATCGGCCCTGCACCAAAATCGGCCGAAAACCGGCCCCGGCAAAGAGCTCGGCGGCATCTCCAACCCCCCCCCCCCACCCCAAGTGAGGAGGGGGGGCCGGCAGAGCATTTTGCCAGGGCCGGTTGGTTGTGATTCCCAGTCCTGCCCTGTATATTGCCACATTTATTTAACCTATAAACATGCACTCATGTTTGAATGCCTGCCAGGTTTCAATGCTGTGAACATCCGCAGAAGATAAATCAATGAACTTATATAAAAATATATGCACATTTCAATATCAACCTTGTGCATATCTACTGCTCTTAAATCCTCTTTGCTAAAATTCCTTTTTTTTTCCCCTTATCTATCAATCCACACAGCTATTGGCCTGGCAGTCATGGAAGACAGTATTTAGAATTACTCAAAAAGCAACCCAATTTCCGTTTTTATCCACATTTAAAAATACATACAGACAAGAAAACAAATGTTTTCTATTGTCTGTATTTATCTGTAAAAATCAGTAAAAACAGAAAACAGTGAGCCTTAATCATAATAGACAGAATCACATCCCAAAACTCTCAAAGGCTTCCATCTAATCAGGTCATTTGCATTCCTATTTTATGTACTTTATGCAAATAAGAGACAACATTAATGTCATCCCATTTGGCTGATGAATTTTCAGCCACTTTGAACAAACTGTCAAGTGCAGGTTGGAATTCACTACAAAAAACAAGAAGCTTCTACTCATCAATACTTAGAAACGTCTCTTTGAATCTTCAATGTGTGTGGTACCCACAATATCATTTTAGTTTTTGACAAGCAGCGAAAGCTGCAGCCAATGCAAGGAAAAAGGACTGAATCCTCTAGCAAGTAATGGAAAATGGCCCCCATCTATTCGGGCTTTGGGTGGTAGACTTGCTAACCGCTGTGCCTATGTTTGCAGTGCTACTCCCCCTTTCGCTCCCCTATCTTTTTTTATATTATTAGCTTTCTAGTAGTTTGTTTTATATAGCCATCCCTCTCTTATTTCACTATTCTATACCCAGACGCACACGGATAAACAAAGATACGGAAAGGAGTGCACAGCACTGTAATGCGGACTAGGATTTTTAAAGTCCAGTACACTTTAAAGCACCCACTGAGCTGCAGCTGCTCAAACATCACAATTTGTGGATTCCATTGGGGGAAGGCCATGGTGCCGGTGCACAGTCAAAATATCGTGTTGGAAATATCGAAGGTACATAATATCGAGGTCAAGAATATTGTTAGACAGAATATCAACCCTAAGGTAAGTAATATCGATTTTTTTTATATCGATGTAAGTAATATCGAAGTTACTAATATCGATATTTGTATTATTGTTATGTATTTTATTATGTATGTGTAATATTTTTTTTGTTAAGTATTTTACTTGTTTTAAATTATATGTGTATTATTTTTATATATTAATAATGTTATTTTTAAGTAAATTTTTGTGTTTTAGTACCAGAGCGGGTTGTGGGTTTATGGGGGAATAGGGTGGGAAGTAGTTTAAATATACTAAATTTATTAATAATTTTTAGGAATTATAAATTAATTTTAATTAATGTTTGTGTTTAGTTCTGCAGCGGGTTGTGGGTTTATAGGGGAATTGGGTGGGAAGTAATTTAATAATAATTAATTAATGATTTATTCTTATTTATTGGAATGGGTAAATATTTTACTTTTAATTAATTATTAATTGGTAATTAATTGCTGTAATTGGTAATTAATAGTTTTAATTGGTCATTCATTTTTTAATTGGTAATTAATGTTTTAATTGGCAAATAATTATGTTAGTTGGTAATTTATTTTTTATTTTGTAATTAATTTTGTTAATTGGTAAATAATGTTTTTAATTGGTAATTGTTTTTTATTAATTGGAAATGATTTTTAATAAATTGGTAATCAATGTGTCATAAAAAGTATTATTTGGTATGAAAAATATTTGTATTGTTTAATATTTTTTAATTGTGAATTAATTTTAAATAATTCAAAAAAATTGTAAAGAAAAATATTTTATTGTTCAATATTTATTATTTGGTGATTAATATTTATTGATTAATAATTATTGGTATTTATTGTTAATGTATTGTTTATTAATTATTCAATTGTATTTATATCGTTAATAATTATTAATGGGTATTTGTAAATGATGTAGAGTTATTAAAAAATTAAATTATTTATTATTTTAAATACATTTTTTTTCTAAGTATGTTATATTTAAATTCTCCGCTATCCAATGTTTTCCCTACTGTTTCACTCTCTGGAGTTGGAATAGTAATTCTAACCCCTACGCTATCCAATGCTTTCCCTACTGTAGCACCCTTTGGAGTTGGAATAGTAAATTTTACCCCTACGCTATCCAATGCTTTCCCTACGGTAGCGCCCTCTGGAGTTGGAATATTCGTTTTTACCCCTACGCTATCCAACGCTTTCCCTACTGTAGCACCCTCTGGAGTTGGAATAGTAATTTTTACCCCTAAGCTGCCCAACGCTTTCCCTACTGTAGCACCCTCTGGAGTTGGAATAATAATGTTTACCCCTACGCTATCCAACGCTTTCCCTAGTGTTGCCCCCTCTGGCGTTGGAATAGTAATTTATATCCCTACGCTTTCCAACGCTTTCCTTACTGTAGCACCCTTTGGAGTTGGAATATTAATTTTTACCCCTACGCTATCCAACGCTTTCCCTACTGTAGCACCCTTTGGAGTTGGAATAGTAATTGTTACCCCTACGCTATCCAACGCTTTCCCTACTGTAGCGCCCTCTGGAGTTGGAATAATAATTTTTACCCCTATGCTATCCAACACTTTCCCTACTGTAGCGTCCTCTGGAGTTGGAATAGTAATTTTTACCCCTACCATTCCGACGCTTTCCCTACTGTTGCCCCCCTCTGGAGTTGGAATAGTAATTTTTATCCCTACGCTATCCAACGCTTTCCCCACTGTTGCATTTTCTGAAGTTGGAATAGTAATTTTAAGTGTTACGCTATCTAATGTTATCATTACTGTAGTTTTTTGGGGACTTTGAATAGTAGTTTTATTTATTTAGCTATTTAATATTTTTATTATTATTTTTGATAATGTAGTATATTATTAATTTTAAACATATTGAAAGTATATATTTTTTATTAATTAAATTTATTAAATATAATTATTTACTTTTTATTTATGCTATTTTTTTATGTGTGTAGATGTATTTGTAATTTATAATACTTTTGAATAATGTATAAGTTATTAAAATAATTATTAAAACTTATTATTAGATAAGTATATATTATATTTTTTATGTATATGTTTAATTAATGTTATATTATTGTATTGAGGAAAATTGAATTTTGCCTTGTCATGTGTCCCTACGCGTTCCCCATCGTATGTTATAATGTGCATGATTAATATGCATATTTATCCCTTGGCCGAATAAAGACGCATTTATAGTTGTGTCCAACGTTAGTATGCCAGTTATCCAGTCCCCCTGAAAGCAACGTGAATTAGGCTTCTAGGCCTATGTTGCCAACGTCTTTACATTGTGCACGTTAAATCATCGAGTTGTCCCCGTTTCTAGGCCTCAAAGGGCCCGGACACCAGATTCGAGCTCCAGTCTCCTGAAACCACTCCGAGGAGCCATGCAGCCCCTCCCGCATCCCTGACCCTTCACTTACTTTCTGCCAAGCAGTGCAGTGCCCGGCCTGGCCTGCCTGCTTGTCTGCCAAGAATATGTTATGCCTCTAGTTATCAGTTCAGCTCCCCGGCTTCACATTCCTAAGCTAACGAACCGCATAAACATCTTCAGCTATAGTCTAGTCTTCCTGTCTCCATGCAAGAGAATTACTGAATTAGTATCCATAGAAGATTCATAGCACACGCAATACATGTAAGATATATGCATGCACCAGCCTTAGTGTCAAGTAGCCTTTGCCCTGATGACATTTAGATTCTATCAACATGTTCTCCAAACACGAGATATCAGATATGCTATAGGTACATGTCGTCTTGACATCCCAGACTTTAGTCTCCTCTTCTAGTGCCAGAAGTCAGAGCCCCCAGCTCTCCCCGGTTACACGTCATGGCCCGTTTGCGCGCACCAGTAGGTTAAAGGTTCCAGCTGCCCAGGTAGCCTCCTCCATGTATCCACCCATTTATGACACTTCTGTGACGTTTACATCACATGTCTCCGTGCACGCCCTATGCACGCCTTCTTGTTATGCCCATGTGTTCTTATCTTTCGTTTGTCACTTGTTACGCCATCTGTATTCAATGCAATTATACTGTTTTACTATATATACTGTATGATGTTAATATGACATTAGGCTTTTACTTCCCTTTGTCCTGTGTCTGTCCCTTCCTGAACCTTTGCAGGTGATGGAACCCGATGGTCCATTGGCTCGAGCCATCTGATTAAAGCCCATTCTGACTCAGATATCAACGATCCTGCCTCTTATTTATTGAGCTATCTGTCTTAGTTAATGCATAGAAAAATAGTACCGGTATTTAATTATTTATTTACCACAATATATGTATTATTTATTAAGTTTAAACAATATTAAATATTTTTAACTATGTTTATTTGGTTTATAAGTATTATTTCTTTTATTTTACTTTTTTTTTATTGAAAAAAAACCCGATATTTTTAATTACGATATTTTTAACTTCAATATTTTTTTCTGATATTTTTGTACTTACCATGTTGTAGATAGGCTGTCGATATTCTTGCTTCCGATATTCCAACGTCGATTTTTGTGTAGGACGATATTTTTTTCGTCGATATTGTGTCAGTGATCCATGGTGCCAACGTGATACACAACCCTGCTGAAAACAGGCTGGGCTGTGGTTGCATCCCACCGCACAGAGCAGGATACAACTACGAGACTCTAAAGCTATGTTTCTGTTAGAAATGGGGTCTCTAGTTAGCAGAGGTATGCACCCTGTTCAACTTTATTCAGTGTAAGTGTAGTATACACTAAAGGTTTACCTATGTTCACTCTCTGGTAGCTTGGCACAGAGCAGTCAGGCTAAACTAAAGACGCAATGTGTAAAGTATTTGTGCACATACATAGTAACACAGAGAAAACACCACAAAAGTACTCCACAAAGTTTTAGAGAAATAGACAATATTTATCTGCGTATAACAAGAGCAAAAAGACAAAAATCAAACATACACACATCAAGATATGTATTGTTCAAGATGAAATTAAAATGCAGTGTTTAGAAGTCACTAACTCCATCTGGGGCCACCTGGTCGCGTTTGAATGGGACAAATCCAAAAGTTCAGTCTGACCGTGATGGAGCGCGGGCCGGATATAGGAATCATGTAGACCCCCTTACAGTACTTTGGATGCGTCGTAAATCAAAGACGACGCGTGGCGCAGAGGGGGTGAGGTGTCACAAATGCAGGTGATGCGTCAGTTCCTTAAGGCAGTGCAGGGTTATTGGGTATGATGGGGATAATGTGTTGCGCAGAGAAGTTGAATCGTCAGTTGCTTGTGTGAGACCTTGGTTCCTGAAGGATGTGATGTGGTGTCGATGTCGAGAGAGCGGTGCGTTGATTCTTCGGCGTCAATGTTGAACTGCTGGGCTGAAGGTGATGCGTCGGTGGAAAGCCATGCAGGGCCGGAGCTGCATCAGAATTGGAGCGTTGCGTCACAGACTCCGTGCGGCGTTCTGGAGATTCACGCAGCAGTAGTTCTTAGGAGGTGCTACATCTGCAAAGTCAGGGCTGCATTGAAAGTCAAGGCTGTTGTGTTGCGCACTCGGTGAGTCGTGTCCACGGCTTTGGTGCAGGCAGTGGTGATGCCTCGATTTCACAGGGATGCTCCGGTTCCCCACTGACGCTTTGAAGTCAATGCATTGGTTTCTTTATTACAGCACCAAATTCATCTCCGAGGGCCCAGGGCTGGATTTGGCACCTTTTGTCAGGGCAGAACTCACAGCAGAGGATCCCAGATGCTGCTAGCAAGATGGAGGTGAAGTCTTTGATGTCCCTGAGACTTAAGCAATAGGAAGCAAGCTCAGTGAAGCCCTTGAAGAATCTGAGAAAGCAGGATGCAGAGAGTAACCTCTAGTCCTCTCACTCCCAGGCAAGAAGCAGCAGGCCAACATAGCAAAGCAAGCAGCAAAGTGGCATTTCCTCCTAGCAGCACAACAGCTCTTTTTTTCTGGCAGAATATCCTCAGTCCAGAAGTGTCCTGAGTATTTGGTGTCAGAGGTCCATTACTTATACCCATTTTAGCCTATGAAGTAGGGAGACTTCAAAGAAAGGTCTTTGTAGTGCACAAGACTCTGCCCTTCATGGCCCTGGCTCCTGCCACACTACAGGGGGTATGCAGCTCTTTGTGAGGGGACAGACACAGCCCTATTCAGGTGCAAGTGCTATCTAATCCCACCACTCTAGCTCAGGAAGACCCATCAGTAGGGTGATGGGCCATCAGGATATGCAAGGCATACCTCAGCTCCCTTTGTGTATGACTGTCTAAAGTGAATTCACAAAGCCCAACTATCAGCCAACCCAGACGTTCATTCTAGGGACAGGAGGAGGCACTGAATGGATAAAGTAAGAAAATGCCAACTTTCTTGAAAGTGGCATGTTCAGACCTGACACTAAAATATGTGTTTTAAATTGTAAGTACAGAGAGACCAACCTCCAATTTTCTATTGGTTCCCAATTGGAAATTACACTTGTAAAGTGTTACAGGGTAGTTCCAATGCTAACCTATGTGAGAGATCAGCCTTGATGTAGTGAAAAACAAATTTAGATGTTTTTCACTACCAGGACATGTAAAACTTAAAATCACTTGTCCTATCTTTTAAATACACTGCACCCGCCCATGGGGCTACCTAGGTCCAACCTTAGGGGTGCCTTACATGTTATGAGAGGGAAGGTTTGGGTCTGGCAAGTAGGAGAACTTACCGGGTCAACATGTCAGTTTAAAATTGCACACACAGGCTCTGCAGTGGCAGGCCTGAGACATGCAGAGTTTCTCATGTAGGTGGCACAATCAGCTCTGCAGGCCCACTAGTAGCATTTGATTGGTTTAAAAGCCCGGGGCACATATAGTGCACAGCACTAGGGACTTACCAGTAAATCCAATATTCCAATCGTGTAGAAACCAAATACTATTACATTTTTGACACAAAGCAAATGCACTTTAGCACTGGTCAGCAGTGGTAAAGTGCACAGAGCCCTAAAACCAGCAAACAAAACAAACTCAAAAGCAGAGGAGGAAGAAGGCAAAAAGTTTGGAGTTACTAGGTGAAAACTGCAATTTCCAACAGTTTCACTTGTCAATCGCCTGACCTCTCTAATTTAGCCACAGGCATAAGCTCAGAGTGGCAGTAGCAGCTCAATTCATCTTCCCTGGGAGATCCTCCGCTCACATACAGGCAAATAATTATAGCAGGTACTTACATTATTTGAGATCACAGCCTGACGCTGTAAATTCAGTGACAATTTACACCAATGTGGTAGAGGTAACCCCTGATGTGTGGCACTTGGCAGGGCTGTAAATATGGGATCTAATTTTAAGACAGTTCTATATACTCCATACGCTGGTCAGTCCCATTGATCTAGTCTATTGAGAACGGTGCATGAGCATTTGGAAATGATAAATAATGTCACAAAAAGAATACAAAATGGTAGCCTCTTGGTCTATGAACTGCATATGGCTCTAATTATTGAATTAATGATCTAGGCACTAACGACAAAATATAACTTCCAAATTCTGTCTATTCAAATTAAAGTCTAGGCAATTATTCAAATATATGAACAGACTTCTTTTCTAAATTCTTGTGACAATTGTTATAATTCAGATATTGCCCAATAAAGATTGTCTTTTGTACGCTACAAACCTTGTTGCTATTGTTTGCAAACCATCCCTGGGGTTGGTTACAATTACAATATGCCCACTGCTTAAACAGACTGTGGTCACCTATTTAGGATGTGTTATTTATATTACCCAACTACTACCTAAAAATGTTTCATAGTGAGCAATCTCTGTGTATGGAAACACCTTAAAATGTGTTCTGCCGCAATTTTAGAGCATCAGATGTGAGGAATGAAAGTGCAGCATATTGTATTAGGCTCTTTGTACATGTTCTATAAATCACCAGACAGTAGACGCAAAAACTGAGATAAACATCCCTGTGGAAACGCTGACATTATCGTTAGCATAAGCTGAAGCCATTTTGTTTGTGGCATCCATTTTAGTCATCAACTATAGTTAACTCCTTCAGTACAGAGCCAGAGCACTGCGCATGCTCAGAAAGGCCTGTAGCTGCTAGAATACACCTGTTTTAGAGTGTAACTGTCAGGCTGATTTAACTGACTAAGCTGTACTATGTCTCCTCCCATGTTGCTGAGCAAGTAGTTTCTGTCTGCCCATGTTAGTCAATAGTTATTCTTGTATGTGCCAGTACCTCCCCTTGGTCCCATGCTGACTATGCAACAAATATGGTATAAAAGACCCCTGGTTTCTGTACTCCTTGTACTATCTCATACAGTGCCCAAGGGTGCTGTATCGATGTAGTCCCACTCATGAGTGATTAATAAACATTGTTTTTATATTCCATACTCTGTGCCAATCTCTATCTTGTTGGTTTAAGGACCAGTAGACTGATAAGGGTGAACCCCTGCAGCAGTGAGCCCCTAAAAAGGCTTATTTTTCCCCAAATTGGCGCCCGAATAGGAACTCATCGGAGACGTGGCCATCCGAAAGTGCGTTCTTGATGGAGGGCAGGAATCTCCTGAGGAGGTACACTGCACGTGGAGACCCTTTGTCTTTGCAGACCAACGTATTTTCCGGTTTTCCCGATCTGACCCTCCAGGTGCTGGCCGGTACCGACTGAGATCTCCTTTGGTGTGAGGATCTTAAAAAGACCGTTAGGGGACCCAGAGCTTGGTAGGAGGAGGTTGGAGACTTTGGTTTGGTAAGGTTGTTGTAGCGACACTCTTGTTTTGTATTAGCTTGGTTTGTTTGTTTGTTTGCTGCAGCAAATAAAGGCAGGTAGTGAAGAGATTTTTCTATACTTTTTGATAATTCTCAGGATAAATATGCTTTGACTATAACATTATATTGCATTGTAATATTTTTGGCATGCCTGCTCCTAGCGCACTTCGTAGAATGTGTTGCTGTCTTGGTGGTACCAATATGGATTTAGAAAGTACTCAGCCGGCTCCCCTAGAGGGGACACCTATTAGGTTCATGTACATTAAATACGGTATTTTTTCCGTAATGTATATTATACTGTGGAACAAATACAGCAAAAAAGATCCTGATCTATGATGGCCAGTAAATGGGTCGTTTGACCTTAAGAAGATTCAGTATGCTGAGCAGTGTTTGTTAAAGAAGAAAAGCCGTCTATGTTTGATTGTGTACAAATGTGGGTGAAAGAGGTAAATGAGAGAGTGAGGAGAGAAGAAGATATAGCAGAAAAAAACAGCATAGGACAATCTTCCAGAAGAACTTGGAATTGAAAAATAAAGAGATGAGGGAAACTAAAGAGAAAGAAGAAAGGGAGCCTCATTTAGAGTTAACTGGCCAGTACCCTATTCGGCACCCCCCCCTTTATCCCATGCTTAATAGACCACAAGATGATTCCATTTTGTTAGATAGACCTCCCCCTCTGTATAAGTTCCCTAGTGCCTCTGAGAATGAAGTTTCTGATGAGGAGCAATGGTCTGTGGATGAGAAAGATAAGGATAAATTACTCTACTTTGACCATTGACCATAAGGCCAATCTTAGATCAGCTGCCCGTAAAGCAGTTTATGGCCGTGACTCAGTTTCAGAGATTCTAGCAGTGATTCAGCAATGGTCGGATTTAGAGCAGTTATACTTTTTAGAGACATTTACTTGTGAGGTAGTGACTAAATTTAGAAAATATTCCGATGGTCTAGAACCTGCTGATATAAATTCTGATTATAAACAGTTATACAATGGCACTTTTCTCCCTTCACGAGTGTCCAATCTAATTAGGCGAGTGGTTAAGTTGCGAGCTGCTGTATTTCGATTACGAGAGGAGAAAAAGGCAGCTGAGAAAGCAAAAGCTGAGCAAACAGTTCAGATCCCGGTACACAAAGAAGGAGCTACAGGGACAGATACAGACACTGGTAATCCTTTAGTCACTGTAAAACCGATGCGTGAAGCTGCACCTTTGTATGTTCCTCCAAAGGGCGCTGGAACGAGTGACGATAAAACTTCAGATAATGCAAAAGGATATATTATTTATAATTGGGTCTATACCCCTTGGAGTAGAGCAGACGTTATGGCTCTTAAAGCTGCTTTGCCTGATCCACGCAAAAATCCAGCCACTTTTTATGAAGATGTAGAATGAGCTATTAATTCTTGTACTATAACATTGCCTGGTATTGACATGTTCTTTGGACTTATTTAACCCCCTGATATATGGAGATCAATTCGGAAGATAGATGATAAGGTAACTTATGGTGATACTTGAGTGAATTTAGAGGGAATAGATGTCGATAGAGCACCTGCGCAGAAACCACAAGTGATATTACATCGTCCCAAAGCTATTGTAACTAAGTTGAAAACTCATATACCCCCTAAGAAAATAGATTGGACTACATTAGAGTCTTGTAAGCAGAAAGTGAATGAGTTAGTTTCCGATTTCTTTACACGATTCGAAGAGACATTCCTTGACTTTAGTGGGCAGTCATTGACAGATGACACGGGTAAGCATCTGTTCGTTGACAAATTTGTTGCTAACATGTTGCCTGAAATAGCTAATCGCCTAAAGGCAAGTGAGAGTTCATGGACTACGTCCTCCCCGTCTCCCTTTTGACTATGGTCCAGTATTATGAGCGTCAGGAATTGGAAGCAAAAGGCAAGGATGATAAACAGATTAAGGATTTGAAAACAAAAGTTATATTGGCTCAAGTCTATGGTCCCCCATTTAGAGGTAATGTGAGGGGTGGACGTGCGATGTATCACCCTGGTGTACCCCCTATCCCTCAACCAACTTTGTTTTCTGATCAATGTGCGTATGGTAAGGAGTTTGGACATTGGCATTCTGGGTGCCCCCTTTTGTGAGGTCAGCAGTATCAGCAAGGTAGAGACAGTATGAGAGGCCGCCCAGGGAACACAGGAAATATGGGAGGCATCGATAATCATAACAGACAGGGGCGGCTGGTGACATTTGAAAGTGGTAAGGCGTAATTACTGCACTGTGGTGAGTGAGCATAGCGAGCGAGCCCGAACCACCTACAGCGGTAAATATTATGAAAAAAGAGTGGGCAAATGGTGCATTCTCAAGCAAATTTGAGAAAGAGGTGGCTTGGCAAACACATCCCTGGGAGTAGCCAGACAAGTCTCTTTGCACTTGCACAGACACATTACTCTCCCAGCATTCACATAGGCAAACTACTCTCCCTACATCCCCACCTCCCACAGACATGCCCGGCAGACGGCCAGGGTGGCCGTCCACTATCTCAACTATCTCGTCGCTTCGCCCAACAACCTGGTGACCCTGGGGGAGTTGACCAAGGCCGCAGTGAAGGTAAGAGCTGCACCTGCTGAGCCGGGGGGGGGAGGGGTTTGACCAAGGCCACAGTGAAGGAAAGAGCTGCACCTGCTGAACCGAGGGGGGGGGGCTTGACCAAGGCCACAGTGAAGGTAAGAGCTGCACCTGCTGACCCGAGGGGGGGGCTTGACCAAGGCCACAGTGAAGGTAAGAGCTGCAGCTGCTGACCCGAGGGGGGGGCTCACTAGGGCTACGGTGAAGCTCAGATATGCGTGTCTCCTATGAGCCAGAGGATGGGGAGCTGAGCAAAGTGTCTGACGGTGCCCCTCGTCCCAGGGCCTCTTCTGGAGACAGCCCCCCACTCACGGCTCTGCTTCTGGCGGCTGTCCGCACTGGTCCATTTAGAGAGCAATTCTCTCCTCCAGTCTTCATTTTCAGCGAGTATCCAAGCTCTGAAAGTACTTTATGACTTCCCTCCCACGTCATATTTCTTCTGCTGTTTTCTTCTCACTTCAAGGAAACTTTCTCTTCTCACGGGTCTACTTTCCTGAGCATATATCCACTTTAGGAAACCTTTCCCTAGTGGCATGTATGCTGAAGCCTGAAGGACGCATTCCTCACAAGTCCACTTCATGGAGCCTTTCCTCGTTCACAAGTCCACGGTATGGCCCCTTTCCCAGCGTGCAGGAAAGCGTTCGCCGGGCTTTCTTTCCCCGGGTACGTATCCACTTTAAAGCGCCTTTCTCCGTTCCAAATACGATTTAGGAGAAGCTGCTGATCACAGTTCCTCGGTAGTGAACCTTTCCAACTCCCATTTGAGGGGCCTCCCCCTTTACAAATCAGTTGTTTTGTCTATGCAAATATCTGCTTTAGAAAGCTTTCACCACCCGCAGGCCTAGCTACGGGAGTCTTCACTACACATAGGTCCACTTTTAGGAGACTTCCCCTGTTCACAAGTCCGCTTTAGACAGCCCCCTTGCTCACAAGTGTGCATCATGGAGCTTTTTCCCGCTTGCAATTTTGATTTAGTGATCATTTTATTTGATCACAAGATCTCTTCGGAAGACTTTCCAAGCTCACGTCTTCAGCGTGCCTTTCAAAACCAACAGCTTGTTCAGCGTCCAGAAGCGGGGGCACTTAAAGTGTAGGAGCTACCGGCCAACTAACATTCTAAAGTAGCTGCATCACAAGGAAAGTGCGGAAGTACATTTAGCCAGACGCACAGCCGGGCACATTCAAGGAGATTGGAATCTCTCTCATAGAGGTCACTATGAACGTGTGTAACAACGCACTTGTGATTCGTGACGCAAATGCATTTCAAATGTCTCGCTGAGCAACCTTGGTGTGCGAGGATAAGAAGCAAAGCGAAGAAAGGGGCACAACTCCTACAATGCACGTCTTCTAGTTCTAATGCCTAAATACAGTTTTGAAAATGAGCCCCGTGTATGGTATTAAAATACATTTTAAAAATCTTACCTGGCCTGCTGAGGTCCTGAGCAGGTCCGCACTGCCCCGGGTCCGTTGGCGCCTACAGCCCCTGCCCCTCTCAGCCAATCCTGGCACTGTCAGCAGCGCCAGGATTGTCTCAGGGCATGGCTATTCTTCGCCCGCAGCACGCCCATTAGGAGACCGAGGGGCTCCTAATGGGCATGCGCAAACAGGTGAAAACACAAGTGCGCATGAGTGGGCACGGTGCGAAAATTCGCCCTCCGTCCCCACTCATGCACACTTGTGTTGCTGCTGCCTGTTGCCCCCCACTGGCCTGACAATCATGTCAGTCAACATGACACCAGACCGCCCACCCCCTTCAGACTCTGAAGGGGGTGGGCGGTCCGACGTCATGCTGACTGACATGATTGCCAGTTCTCCCTCGGCTCTTTGAACTTAAGTAAACTGATTCAGTTTACTTAAGTTCAAAGATGCCGAGGGAGCGGCGGGTGGGGGGGCTCCCAGAAGGTGTGCGTGTTATTTTAAATGACCACTATCCCATGGTTGAGAGGTCTTGTCTCATTAAAGAGGATGTTGCTCTGGCATCGTTACCTAGTATTTTGTGGGCTACATCTGATACCGATGTGGGACAAATGATTAGCCCACCAGTGTATATTCAAGTAAAAGAAGGTGCTTCATTGCCTCGATTACCCCAATATAAAATCTCTGGAGAAGGTGAAGAAGCATTGATACACATTGTGCAGGAATTGATTGGAGTGGGGGTTGTGGAGGAAGTCCCCTATAATATCTGTAATAGCCCTATTCTTCCCATTTTGAAAAAGGACACTGATTCTAAGGTTTATAGATTGATCATTGACCTGCGAGAAGTCAACAAGATCGTAGTGCCCCAATATCCAGTTGTCTCTGACATCACAACATTTCTTACTATGGTTCCTTCTACTGCAACTACATTCAGTGTGATTGGTTTGAAGAATGCTTTCTTCTCGATACCTATTCATCCTGACAGCTGTTACTTGTTCAGCTTCACTTTGCATAACAATCCTTCAGATTCTGTAGAGCTCCACAGGGGTATACAGAGAGTCCTAGCATGTATAGCCAGGCATTAAAAAGACAGCTTGATTCTTTCCCTGTACCGAAAGGGGTGGCTCTTATTTAATATGTAGATGATATCTTGTTGGCAGCTGATACCCCTGAACAGTGTGAAGAAGGAACACTGTTATTGCTTCCATTTCTTGCATCTCATCATCACAAGGTTTCTCGAAAGAAATTGCAGTATTGTAGATAGCAGGTTACCTACTTAGGTCACCTCCTGTCTAAGGAGGGACGTGCACTCACACCAGACCGCATTCAAGCTATTTTGGACACGCCTGTGCCCTGTACTCAGAAGGATGTTCGTGCACTGATTGGCCATACTTCTTTCTGTAGGCAGTGGATGCCTGGCTTTTCTCACATTGTTAAACCCTTGTTGGTCCTTTTGACTAAAGACCCCCCCGATGCCTTCCCCATGGACTACTGAATGGCAGAATGCTTTTCAGCCTTACGTCAAGCTCTTTGCTCTGCACCAGTATTAGGAACTCCGGACTACGCTAAGGCCTTCACACTCTATGTAAACGAGAGGGACTGTTGCACTCTCTCGGTCCTAACCCAGACACATGGTTATAAGCAGCGTCCTTGTGCCTATTTTTCAACTGTCCTTGATCCAGTTGCTCGTGCGTTGCCTGGGTGTTTTCGAGTGATAGCGGCGACAGCTGTGTCCATACGTCAGATTGAGGGAATAGTCTTGTCTCACAGATTGCTTGTGTTAGTGCCCCATGCAGTTGACACCCTTTTGAACCAAACAAGCCGCCGCCACCGCCGAGAGTCTGCTGCAGGCACCAGCCGCCACCGCCAAGAGTCACTAGCGTCCAGAAACACCGCGCCGCCGCTCCGGGGACTACAACACCCGGCAGGCCACGCCACGGCGCGCAACAGGTGACCAACAACGCGGGGAAAACGCGCCAGGAGGCGCTACAAATTCCCAGACACCCCGGCAGAGCGGGGGAGCCGCAAAACTTACCGCCGCCACCGCCGAGAGTCTGCTGCAGGCACCAGCCGCCACCGCCAAGAGTCACTAACGTCCAGAAACACCGCGCCGCCGCTCCGGGGACTACAACACCCGGCAGGCCACGCGGCGGCGCGCAACAGGTGACCAACAACGTGGGGAAAACGCGCCAGGAGGCGCTACAAATTCCCAGACACCCCGGCAGAGCGGGGGAGCCGCAAAACTTACCGCCGCCACCGCCGAGAGTCTGCTGCAGGACCAGCCGCCACCGCCAAGAGTCACTAACGTCCAGAAACACCGCGCCGCCGCTCCGGGGACTACAACACCCGGCAGGCCACGCGGCGGCGCGCAACAGGTGACCAACAACGCGGGGAAAACGCGCCAGGAGGCGCTACAAATTCCCAGACACCCCCGCGTCGCGGGACGCCCGGGGCGAAGCCCGGGCAAAGGGCGGGCCCTCTACGGCCCTCATCGGCAGGAGGAGGCAGGGACAGGGCCAGAAACGCTGCAGGAAACTTCTTGTGGCCCATACCTCAAGTAAGACTTACTGCTGTAAGACTTTACTATTTGACATTTTATACGTACATTTGAGAGTTTGTGTGTATTTTGAAACATGCCTAAAAAACCAGAGGAAGTCCCGCTAAATACTATTGACAATTATCTTGTCCAGACTGTCAAAAAGATAAACATGCATAGGAGAGACTCTTTGGGGCTGAGTCAATCCCCAGACTTACGATGTCTATCCCCATCTGCATCCTCTCTGATCGACGATACCATACTGCAGGAAGCCCATCATGTGGCCACAACTAGCGGTCTCATGTCTCAGGAAACAAGTGGCATACCTGCTAACATAGCCCTGGCCTCTGAGGTACCCAATGTAGAGGCTGAGAGCGATATTGACATTGGCTCGGAACAGGAGAAACAGATCTGTGTTTCATCTGACGGGCAGTCGCCTATAGAGCATGCCACTAGGCCAAGACGACTCTGTACCAAAAACTCATCAAAACGGGGCGGGCTACGATCAGGGACAAGATGGAAGAGAGCAACTACCCCAAAGTCTAAGCAAACGAACATTGTTGAGGAAAAATTAAATCACTCAAGTGAGGACGCCCTCTTTCAAAAAATTGCTGATTTCCTGGAGTCAAAAATTAACGCTGTTATTAAACCCCTAATATCCAAAATTGATAAACTGCAAGCGGAGGTCAAGAAGTTGGGCGGCCATCATACTATGGTTGCAGGAGGGTTAGAAAACATAACTACGCTAGTCACAAACTTGAGTAATAACGCAGGGGGAAATGTTGTCAGAGAGTTTGTCGGTGAAGGCGTAGGAAATCAACAGTTAGTAGAGAATTCATCACCTCATCCACCAACATTGACTGCTGTTAGTGAAGGCCCTACACTAGCTAACATCACAACAGACATAACCTCTTTAGCCAATATCCCCCCAGTACAAGCTCACTCAATGGACCCCCTACAGTTCATAGTAGAAGCCACACCAGTGGTTTTAGTTTTAGCAAACGTGCCCCATCTGGAAGGGGGTACAGTAGAATCCCCGACTTCTCTCACAAGCAAGGCCTTACACTGGCTAACCAGTAACACGCGCCTAGCACCAGGGGGAAAGCACCATCTGGCAAGCGTAATTAAGTCAGCAACTAGGGTCCCCTGGCTGGGAAACCGGCCGAAAAAATTTAAAGGGGACTGTGTGACAGTAAGTTTCTCTAATCATGACGTCCTCCCAAATATTCTCGCTAATATACTTCCTCCCCAACGCAGACAGGGCACTGTTGTTCCTTTAACCCTGAAGTTTTTTTACGGTGAACAGCAGATCGTTACTTATCCAAGGACCCCTGCGCTGGGGTGGGGTAGAAATTGGGATTCGAACCTTGGATGGGACCAGGACCCAAGGTTTAATGTAGCAACTCACCACTCTCATTCAGTTCAGCACAATTCTTTTTTTACAACCCCTTCAATTGTTCAATCGCTATGCCCCGTTATCTTCTATGGATCACAACGATTGACTTTCCCCTAGACAAGTCAGTATTGGCGAGGGCTCCCAGCCTGCCCCCAGTTCATCAGTTCGGAACTCTGCAGGTATTAGGCCCTGTAGAATTATGAGCTGGAACATCGCTGGTCTTAAAGCCAAACAGAATGATAAGAATTGGTTGGACAAAATTAGATTCTATGATGTCCTTGCCTTTCAAGAAACTTGGGAAACGTCAGACAGTATAGTTTTGGATGGCTTTTCTCATTTCATTGTACCTGCCGTTCCTAGTAAAGCAGGAAGGGCAAAGGGGGGCTTGGCCATATACATTTCATTAGATATTCAAGGAAAGCCGAGATATATTAAATCTAACTCAAAAAATTGTTTAGCGGTAGAACTAACTGCACCAAACTCTCAACCTATATTACTTGTCAATTTTTATAATTTCCCTGTCAGTCAAACACCAAACGAGCATCTGGTAACTCTAGAGGAATTCCTGTCTACCCACAATGAGAATAGTGCCTATGGGTATGACATCATCCTTATGGGCGACTTTAACACCCATCCATGCCCTACGGATTGCCATGGGGAACACGAGGAACCTTCCCTCTATTCCTCCCCACCGCATTTTGAACACTCATCACGTGGAGAGGCTTTGGAATTGCTCCTAGCCACTTTTAACCTTTATGAATCAAACAGTTGTCCTATAGGCCTGAGGTTACCAACGTTTGTGGGTAATGACACAGGCACAATCATAGATTATATCTTTTTATCCTCTAGTATTCTGCCTGAAGTGATTAACTATAAGGTAGAAACTACAGTTTTTAGCGACCATGACCCTGTGATTTTAGAGACCATATCACAAGGAGTCTTGGCAAAAAGGGAGATTGATGTTTTATGCGCGACAGAATTAGTCCCGAGAGATCAGAATCGTAGGCTGAAGTGGGATCAAGTAACCCCAATCACCTTTTTACAAGACACTCTGGCTAAAGTTGAGGGGGAAGTGGCCATTTGTTTGGATAACAATAACTCTGGTACTACTATGATAGAGCCTTTTAATGTTATCTGCTGTCAGGTCAACTTAGACCTTACCGTAAAGATAAAATCCAATAGGCCTAGGTGTCCCAAATGGTTTGATTCAAATTGTTCCAAGGCTCACTCAATCCTCCTAAAGGCTCTAAAAAATAATCCTAGAGATAAAGAGCAGGTAGCATCACTGAGGAAACAATACAGTTATGCTATCAGGGTGAGGAAATCCGAGATTAAAAAGGAGGCCTGGAATGATTTATTATCGCCCGAAATACAGAGAGATAGTGCCAAATTTTGGGCAATAATAAACCACCCATACTTCGTGGGACTAGAAAATCAGAGAGCAGACTTCATCATACCAGATGATCAGTGGGTGACACACTTTAGCAACATCTATAGTTGTCCCGATACCACTCTAGACTGTGAGATACCTCTCACACAAGTTGTAACTACCATCTCTCCTTTCAGTCTGGAGGAGGTGAAAAAGGCAATTAACGACACACTCTATAAAAAGGCACCGGGCCCCGATGGGGTTCCCGCAGACTTTTTTAAGAGTGCCCCTGATTTAAGTGCCAAGATTCTCACAAACATTTTTAATGCTACTAGGGACCTTATTTTTCCTACTAGTTGGGCCAAGTCCACGATAGTTCCAATCTTTAAAAAGGGACAGAGGACAGATCCGGCCTGTTATAGGCCAATCTCTCTCATCCATTCCAGCGTTAAAATCTTGGGAAGAGTCCTTTTAAGAAGACTGACTCACTTTTTAGAAGGGAAGGGTGTCCTATCAGACGCGCAATACGGTTTTAGAGCCAAAAGAGGAACTTTAGACCAGTGCCTAAACTTAGAACTGATCATAAACAAATATGTAATTGCCAAGGGGGGTTCTCTGTACATGGCCTTTATGGACCTCTCCTCAGCTTTTGACCTGGTCAACAGGGACAAGATGTGGAGGGTCCTCTTGACCATGGGCATTGACCCCCCTTTGGTTAGTTACCTGTCTGAGTTACATAGGGACCTTATGACCTCGGTCAGAGTGACCAGGGAAGGGAGATGCACTTGCCACTTTAACTCAGAGAGGGGAGTCAGGCAAGGGTGTATCCTTGCCCCCCTCCTCTTTACTCTCTATATAAACGATCTTGAGGTAGTTTTGGCAGCATCCCACACCGATATTCCGCGTGCAGGTGAGACAAAGATACCTGTCCTCCTGTACGCGGACAATGCAGTTCTTTTGGCACGCTCCGGAGTGGCACTAAATAAACTCCTTTCATCTTTTGGGGATTTCATGTCCTCGTTGGACATGAAAACAAACACAGATAAATCTCATGTAATGATTGCAGGAGCTGCAGGCAGGAAAAGAAAGTCGAAAACATTTTACTGTGCTGGGAACGAGGTCAGGAGAGTTCCATCTTTTCCATACTTAGGGGTGACCTTTGACGAAAAGGGCACTTGGGGCCCCCAGCAATCCGTTAAAAGCAACGCTGTTGCAAGAGCGGCAGCAGGGTTGCTTGGTTTCGCTAAAAAACTGGGAGCCCGCCCCATGGAAAGCATTATAAAGGTTTACAAAGCTAAATGTTTGTCTGTTGCCCAGTACGGCTCTGTCCTTTGGGGGTACACTAACCATGAGAAAATCCAGAAAGTAGAAAATAAATTTCTGAGAACTCTGCTTTCTGTCCCCCAATCGACTTCCACCCATGTAATACACACAGAGCTAGGATTGGGCTATATAACTGACATTTTAAAACTAGCCCCAGTTATAGGATGGTTGAAAACTTGGCTTAACCAGGAGCTTACACTGAATCATATCATTTTAAAAGATTGTTTAGCTCTGGACAGAGCCCAAAACATTCCGTGGGTAAAATATGTACAAATGCAGCTAATTTTAGCCGGTCGACCGGAGCTTTTCTCATCTCCAGATTTGATAAGTCAGGAAGATCTTAAAATAGTAAAAAATACCCTGACAAATTTATATGCTCTGGAGAGGGAAGCCATAGAATTAAAAAAAACCATGGTTAGGAAACACTGTTTGTTGACATCTGCCCCAGGAATGGAACTGTATCTCCTCCTGGTAACAAAACCATACCATCGTTTCCTTTTAACGAGATTTCGTTTTGATCTGATCCATCATATTCTGGGTAATTTTAAAATATGGAATAGACCCGAAAATGCCGAACCATGTGACTGTGACCACTTTTCCACCCAGGACACGACTCACTTTACCATGTTCTGCAGCCATTATACTGAGATTAGAAAAAGATATTTGTTTCCAATTTTGCGCAATTTAGGTTTTACCCAGGTTAAACCAGCCCTGATGTACCTGCAACTCCTTCCCAATGTAAGAGTAGCTTTCCAGGTTGCTAGCTTCTTAGTGGCAGGAGCACGTATAAATAAGCATCGTACAAGAAATAGGCACCTTATTCCCGAACATTGATTCCCCTTTTTTTTTTAAATGTCTTTTTAATATTTTTAACATTCCTATATAACTTATTTTGTATATCGTGGTTTTAGAGTTTTTAAAAATTTAATGTTTGTTATAATTATGAATTAACCTGTGTCTTGATGAAATGTGGCTATGTAATAATGCTCGTTCTGTTATGATTTTTAATAATCGAATAAAGATAATTGACTGACTGACTGAACCAAACAAAAATACAACACTTAACTAGTGCTCGCTTGACAGTTTATGAATTGACACTTTTGGCCCCTCATATCATATTGAAAAGATGTTCCACTCTAAACCCTCCTACACTATTGCCATTTCCAGCTACTCAGCCTCAGTCACAAGAGTCACATGACTGTATATTCCTTATTATTATTATTTATCATTTTGCGATTTCTAAAGCGCCTGGTGACCCGTAGGCATCCCCGCGCTATTCAACCTGTGAGGATACAAAGGGGGGTAGGGGGGGTGCTTTATTTAGGGAAAAGGAGGGTTTTAAGTTTCCTGCGGAACACCATGTGGGAGGGTTCCAGGCGAAGACTGAGAGGGAGTGAGTTCCACGCTGTGGAGGCTTTGACCGAGAAGCGGCGACCGCCGGTGCGGGCCTTTCTAAATTTAGGCACCGTAGCAAGGTGTTCGGCGTCGGAGCGAAGGGGTCTTGAGGCTTTGTAGGGGGTGACCATGTTTAAGCGCGGCAGGGCCAACTCCGTTGATGAGCTTGTGGGAGGTACATAGGGCCTTGAACTCTACTCTCTGGCGGACTGGAAGCCAGTGTAGGGCTTTGAGGGCAGACTTGGCCGACGCTCTGGGGGGAAGGTTCATAATGAGCCTGGCCGCCGCGTTCTGGGTACGTTGGAGTTTGGCCAAGGTGTATTCAGGGGCCCCCAGATATATGGCATTGCTGTAATCGAGCCGGGCCAAGACCAGACCCTGGACAAGTAATTTCCTGGATGGAATGGGAAGAAGGGGTAAGATCTTACGTACGGACCGCAGGAGACCGAAGCAGGCACCTGCTGTCTTGGCTGCCTGCGTTTTCATGGTAAGGTCAGGTTCCAGCCAAACTCCTAGTGTCTTGATTTCCTTTCTAGGAGAGGGGATTTCGCCGAAGGTGTCGGGCCAAGATGTGGGTGGGAAGGTCGTCCATTTATTGCTCAGGAGCATGATCTCGGTCTTTGCGCCGTTCAGCTTCAAGGCCGAGTCACACATCCAGGTATGGATGTCCTGGAGACAGTGCAGCAGGCTGTCAGGATGGTTATCCAGGTGAGACAGGGATACAACAAGTTGGGTATCGTCAGCGTAATTAATTATTTTTATACCGTAAGGGGCCACTACGTCTTCCAGGGGAGCCATATAGACATTAAACAGGGTGGGGCTGAGCGACGACCCCTGGGGAACTCCATTCTTCAGTGGAAGAGGTTCTGACCGGGAGTTGCCGTCCCACACCTGGAAGGATCGATGAGAAAGAAAGGATTCGATCCATGCTCGCGCCGTACCCACAATACCTGCCTTGGCCAGGCGGTGTAGAAGGACACGATGATCCACCGTATCAAAGGCGGCGCTAAGGTCCAGGAGGATCACTGCCACTGATCCCCCTGAGTCTAGGATACACCTTGCCTCCTCGATGACGGAGAGGAGTGCGGTGTCCGTGCCATGGCCAGGTCGAAACCCAGTTTGGGATTGGCGCAGGATATTGTTTGTCTCGAGAAATTGGGATAGTTGCGAGTTGACTAGTTTTTCAGCCATCTTACTGATACAAGGGAGCAGTGAGATCGGTCTGTAATTGGACATGTCGTCCGGGTTGAGTTGGGGCTTTTTCAGTTAGGCCTTCACAACTGCGTTCTTCCTTACAGGATTGTGTTGACCTACAAGATACACCCCTTTCTAGTATTGATGGGGAGCTGTGGGTTGAGGGGTCTTGCTTGAAATTACCCGATGGCACAACATCTGCTGCTTATGCAATTATGACACTTCAGACTGTAGTTGAGACAGCTCGCATTCCAGAGAAGTCAGCTCAGGCAGCTGAATTGATAGTGCTCACAAGAGCATGTGAGCTTAGCACTGATCTGTCTGTTGATACCTATACTGACAGCCAGTATGCCTTTGGAGTGGTTCATGATTATTGGCTACTTTGGAAGGAAAGAGGCTTCCTTATGTCACAAGGGACACAAATAGTGCATGGAGAACTAGTGCATAATCTCTTGACTGCTTTGACATATCCTAGAAAAATAGCGATTGTTAAGTGTACCGCACACAAGAAAGTGACTGATAAAATAGGACAGGGAAATACTTTGCTGATCATACAGCCCTTGAGACTGCAATACAGCGAAGCACTACATCTATGTACGTGGTTAAGTCACAGGCTGAACGTTGGCATGATGCCAGGCAAGAGGGGCTGGACATGCAGCTATCTGCCTCTGATGAAGAATTAGACCAATGGTCTAAGGAGGGAATATTGGATGATGAAGGCTGTTGGAGGAATAAAGACATGACTAAGTGGAGATTGCCCACAGCCTATTTACATCCTATGATTCACATGGCACATGGGTCCTGCACATGTTGGAGCATCCTCAATAGCAAAGTTACTTATGCAGGTTTGGGACCATCCAGATATTGCCGGCACAGCTAAAAAGATAGTCCAATCTTGTCTGTTTTGTTTCCAGTATAATCCTGGAAAGGGAACATGAACTCCAACAGGAGAGTTTGCCACACCAACTGCACCTTTTGAGGTTCTGCAAATGGATTACATCCAGCTAAAACGCTGTAATAATCTGAAGTATGTTGTAGTGGTGGTCTGTGCCTTTAGTAAGTGGATCGAGGCATACGCTACAAAAGATAATACAGCTCTTACTACAGCAAAGATGCTCCTAAAGGAGTTCTTCCCCAGGTTTGGCGTTTGTCGAGTCCTGTGGAGTGACAATGGACCTCATTTCATTGGGCAAGTTGTTGAGTATGTATTGAAAGGATTGGAGACTAGGCAAAGGTTTTATGCAGCTTTTCATCCACAGTCAGCAGGTTTGGTGGAAAGTTACAACTTCACGTTGAAATTAAAACTTGCTAAAATTCTGGCTTCCACATCTTTGAAATGGCCTGATGCACTTCCTCTTGCTCTGCTCTCCATTAGATCGATACCACATACACGATCTGGCCTCACACCGTGTGAGGTGGTATTTGGGAGAACAATTAATGAATGAATGTACCTTATGTGTTGATGAGTGACTACTTGTCTCAGTTGACTGACAGCTTGCTTTCTATTCAACAGGTTCGAGAAGCTCTTCCTGACAGGTTGCAAGGTGATGGTCATGATCTACGGCCCAGTGACTATGTGATGATCAAGGTGCTCCAGCGGTCGAGCAGCCTAGAACCCATATGGCGAGGACCTGAACAAATCCTCCTGGCCACCAGAACTGCAGTCCAAGTGACCAAACGGAAGAACTGGGAGCACTCCACGCACTGGAAGAGGGTGCCGTCCGCCTTGGTGGAATCTGCTACATTGACTGATTATCGTGACATCATGGACACAGAGAGACGCCAAGCTGCGTCACCTACAGAACCTGAGGAAGTCTTCCTGGACCATACGATGCCTGGTGTGTCTCGATATCAGCTGAGACCGGGGAAAACAAAGACCTCATTGCTGAAAAAGACTGGTTGAGTCGCCGTCCTGGGTTGGTGAAAGGCTGAGCTACAAACGGGGGGACTCTTGCAGTGATACCCGTCTCAACCCTCAGTGAAGAAACCAATGACTTCCCATGACCTTAGGACTCCATCTGTTTTGTTTTTCAACATCGAGGTGAAGGTCTAAAGAGAAGAGATCAACTGCTGTGAGAGTTTGTGGCAGAAAGACCATGTTTATTATTGGAC
Source organism: Lissotriton helveticus (assembly GCF_964261635.1). Classification (NCBI taxonomy): domain Eukaryota; kingdom Metazoa; phylum Chordata; class Amphibia; order Caudata; family Salamandridae; genus Lissotriton; species Lissotriton helveticus. The sequence continues at coordinate 1,001,786,250 of NC_136061.1, forward strand.
TCACTTCCATTGTTATCAACATTGCTTCGATAAAATGAGTCATGGAGGGAGTAACTCCTGCTAGAAATCTACTCCTGTTCCCATTGAACACCATTATTACACTCTCCCTCATCATGAGCAGAAGCATCGACAGTCCTATCTCAACAAAACGTTCATTCAAATGTTGCATCACACCCATAATGCTACGATCATCACCAACTGTTGGGTGTGTGGAATGATGCCAGCTCATCAGAAAAAGGAGATACACCTCTGCCGTTTTCACACAATGGTTCTTGTCAGGCTTGTTTTGCCCTGCTATGGGCATTTGAAGTTGCTAATATTACTTATGCTGATGTAGGAAGACTACATTTTCAGCTCAATAAGGTTTGTTACCCTGAAGAGGAAGGAGATCCACAGGCTAAAGGAACTGTATGGGAAATGGAGGAGTATGGCCGAGGAAACTCCACCGCATGTTATGTATTCTCAAACACTCGGCCAACCAAAGGAAATGGATCTCCTGTTATAGCTGTTACTAGGGCTCGAGCAGACCTATGTGTGAGCAGTATGGGTAGGATTCCTGTCGGGAAAAGTGATTGCACTAAAACACTGAACATTACTGGAATAAACAACAGTAGTCTTTTGTCATCACATAATACCTATTTTATCTGCGGAAGTAAAGGGTATTACCACCTACCTTTTGGGTGGTCGGGTAGCTGCTATGTGTCCTTTTTATTACCACCTGTATTTTTGGCTCCTGCATCCTACCACAAAGACTATAAACTGTATAATGACATTTCTAAGAACCGATATAAGAGGACAATAAATCATGATGAGGTGGATCAAACTGATACTGCACTGCCGCAGTATGTTGACTTTAATTTGGGACTATTCTTCTTTGTTGGTGCAGCCTTAAACAGCAGAAAAATCAGGTGCTTGACACGTGTTGTGGAGGCTGTAACCAATCAGACAGCCATGGCACTTGGAAACATCACAGAAGAACTACAAATTGTGAGAATTGTGGCGCTCCAAAAGAGGATGGTCCTTGATGTCATCCTAGCCGGCAGTGGTGGAGCATGCAACATCATTGGGAGCAGCTGATGTGTGTCCATCCCAGACCACGCCCCTTCTGTTTTTGACGCAATTTCTAAATTACACAAAATAGCCACTGAAATCCACCCTGATTTAGGGACATAGACTTGGACTATTTGGTTTTGGACACTATTCTCTGCTTGGGGCTGAAAATTATTATCCACCTCATGTATATTTATTGCGATTCTTTGTTCCTGCTGCCTGTGTATTCAATGTGGCCCAATGCTCTGATCCCTATGTATTTCTACTTGCATCTCTTATGCACCAGTTAAACGTAATGTGCCGAAAGTAAATGCCCAACTAGTAACTGATCAAGAGATAAGCCAGTTAATGCTAATTAATATGGAAGATAATCTTCATGTATCCTCTATTGCACAGTGATGTCTTCAGCTAATGCTAAAAGGACCGTCTGTGGAAACCGCTGACACTATAGTTAGCATAAGCTGAAGCCATTTTGTTTGGGGCATCCATTTTAGTTAGCCATGTGTTAGCCACGTGCTTCTCCCGTCTTCACTATTGCCTGCTTTTATATTCCGCCTGAGTCCTCAACTATAGTTAACTCCTTCAGTACTGAGCTAGAGCACTGTGCATGCTCAGAAAGGCCTGTAGCTGCTAGAATACACCTGTCTTAGAGTGTAACTGTCAGGCTGTTTTTAACTGACTAAGCTGTACTATGTCTCCTCCCACGTTGCTGAGCAATTGGTTTCCCTCTGCCCATGTTAGTTGATAGTTATTCTTGTATGTGCCATTACCTCCCCTTGGTCACATGCTGACTATGCAACAAATATGGCATAAAAGACCCCTAGTTTCTGTACTCCTTGTACTATCATATGCAGTACCTGAGGGTGCTGTATCGATGTAGTCCAACAACATTGTTTTTATATTCCAGCCTCTGTGCCAATCTTTATCTTGTTGGTTTAAGGACCAGTGGACTGGTAGGGGTAAACCCTGCAGCAGTGAGCCCCTAAAAAGGCTTATTGTTCCACATCCCAAGCTCATGTCTCTTATCACAATCTGCTGGCTGCCTTCCCAATTCTGATATCCATTTCATTTTCTCTGTAAAGTGTGTATGAGCATTGATGGCCCCACTCACCTTTACCTTTCTCCTCTCATTTATTTCTGTAGCCCTACATGCAGTCTCCTTCTGGTTTCCTTACCAGTATTGTAACATTTATATAGCTCTTTAAACTCCTCAAGAAGCCACAAAGGGTTCCAATTTGCATCAGATTCCCGTGTACCCTTTTAGTACATAATTGGCAGGCTTTTGAATGTAGTATCACCCTTTGCTTGGTTAGTGTGCAAGTTATGGTACGTTGAGCAAACCATAACTTTGGAATTGCAAGTGTTTTTCAGTTTTGTTTTAAAGCAATACATTATTTTTAACTGTGGTATTTTTAAGTGAAATGAAGAACTTTTTCAAATATGCATTAAGGTGTTATGACCAAAGCTAACCATAATTTTGTAATAACTGTGTGTTTTTTAGATGGAAATGTAAATGTGATTTACAAGTGACAGTATTAATGGATGTGGAAGGTGTGGTGGTAAATGATAATCCCTCTGTATGCAGTTGCAGCCTACCCATGTTCTGCATAGGCTTCAGCTGTGTGTAGTGGGGATTAACTACGGGACCTGGCAACAGAGCAGGCGCTGTGCAAACCCACCTTTCAGCTAACCACAGCTGCACATAACTTTCGGTCCACAAGCAAACCAAGACCGGTTTCCCCCTGCTTATGTCCCAGTTTCATAAAGAAACCTGTACCGGCGGTTGAGGTTGGACTATTCCTATTGGAGCAGGGGCAATACTGATTTGCATATGCCTGGGTCCAAGCTGAGGTTTCATGGTGTAGAATGTACGAAGGGTTGGAATGCTACCCCCAGTGATTGCCAGTGGTAAGACTTATTTGCATGCTTATTTGTGATTCTGGCGCCACAGTAATTACCTTTCAAGACATTTCACATTTATATTAACGCTCATTAATATAAACAAAATAAGCAAATAAGCAGGCGATGGGCAGCATTGAAATTATAGTATTTTACAGTATAAATATACCGCGTGTCGAAGATTATGTTGACACACAATAACACGCATATGTCTATAACTGCAAGGCAGTAGTTTTAAAATGTATTTTACAATTTATACTAGACGGTAGATGTGTGTTGCGTAAATCAATTTTGTATTGAAAAAGCGCCATGCCACAAGTTAGTGAAAGAACTACAAGTCTTTTTTTAATGCACTAAATCTGTAGTCACATCACATGACTGATGATGAGCACGATGGTTTAAAAATGGTGATTTTCACAAAATACACTGTTGGTGAGCAAGCGTGCACGGCACGCAAAACGCGTCTTTCTTTGAGCTGAATTAAAACAACTTGGTTGAGCCAGTACACGGCGTCGTCTTTCCTTGTCTACGAGGGGTTGTACATTTTAAACAGACCTTGCTCTGATGGTCCGAGCGTCGATGCACCCTCTGTTTTGGAGAAGCGGCGGCAGTATCAGAGCACAGAGGTGATACAGTTAAGCCCGCCGCCCCCCCCGCACTGTGAACTTGGGAGTAGCAGGACTGGACTCTGTGGAAGGTGTACAACGTGCCTACGGATACCGAGACATCGGTGGAAACAGTGCGGGAAGAGGGGAAGCCAGGAATAATTGTTTGTCTGCATGCACAGTGCGGTGCAGAGACTGGTGGTTTCTGGCTCCAGCAACGAGCTGTAAATATTAAATCATGTCAGCTGCTGAAATAAAAGAGAGAGAGGAGGCTGCACTCTCAATTTTCGACGATACCACGATTCCTGAGAAGCAAACAGGAACCAATATAAATAAAGAAAAAATCTCGGATGTGACGGCGCAACTGAGGCGTTTAGAGAAACTTAAACACAGTGAACTGTCTAAGTGGTGGGAATCAAAGTCCCTCCAGAGATATTTGGAGGTGAAGCGGATACCTCGTGGACTCCGCATTATGGTAGCCCCCACTTATGAAGATCCGAACCCCAACATGCTCGCCGAATGGGCGGAGAATAATCAAGAGTCCTCACCAGGATGCTGGCGATCTTGGTAAAGTATGCAGATATAGATCGTGAAAAGATCATGCAAGAAATTGCCCAGATTATGGATATGCTGATGAAAGAGAGTGACCAAGAACCCATTGAAAAGTTTCTTCGTGAAATGAAGGAACGCCTTAAGAAATTGGAGAAAACAATAAGAGAAAGAAAAGCACAAAAATGTATAAGAGACAAAAACGACTACGAACGCGGACTGATATACACCTTTGCGAAGCAACTCGATAATACGCGAAGACAACAGAAGAACCCCAAGGGCCAAATGAGATCCGGGGACCAGTCAGATCTCAGTAGTGTGCATAGCTCAGAGGTCGACACAGATCTGGAGGATGCACAAAACCGTCAGGGTGCAGGAATGGCGCCTTGTGTTATAGAAGAGTTTGCTTTTTTAAAGCAGGAGAGGCAGTTCAACCTCCGGCCAAGACCGCAAGTAACCAATGCTGACACACAAAGAGGAAGAGGCAGAGGCAGCAAAGGCGGAAGGGGGCAAAGAAGAAAAAATACGAATGGAGCCAACCATCGGAAGAGAAGCTACTATAATCAATATGACCAACATTGTGCTATCACAAAATGAAGAAAACATCCTTAAGCTAGGCCTATCATACTGCCCCCCGGCAGAATTTGATTACGTGAAAACTAGAGTGGATGTTTTTAAATTCATCAGGAATTTGAAATTGAAAAACATTTTGCTCTACACCAAGATAACAGGAGAACTGAACCTAGAAACATAACATCGATGGAGGCTCAAAGGGGCAGCCTATCTGTAGGAGATATAGATCTGCTATTGGATATAAGACCAATGGACAATGCAACAAGTGTATCTAATCAAACTGTTGAGACCACAATAGAGGCAAATCTATCGCCTATGACTGTAACTGCAAGCCAGGCACTTAATGTCGCCATGGAGCAAGAAGTTGAAATCAGCAGTAGTGCACCATCATCTTTTAGACCAGCTTCCAGATATATACCAATGACTGGGAGGGATGCTATAGATGTGTACAATGATTTGGTTATAAATGACTTGAAAAACTTGGAAAAATGTACAAGTGTAAAACATAAAGTTTTGACCCAGCATGAAAAACAGTATTCTGCCCTGGTTACTAAATTAGCACCTAATGATGACTGTATTGTACGCAATGTGGACAAAGGGGGAAATATTGTGTTGTGGGATAAGGGCAGTTGTCTAATAGAGGCATTCAAGCAATTGAATAACTGGAGCAATTATGCAAGGGTCACAGAAAAGCACATGCACATGAGCTTCAGAATAGTTAATGAACAACTAGAGGGATGGTATAACCAGTGTTTACTCACACATGATGAATTTCGTTTCCCTTAAGATTGAGAATCCAGTACCACCGGTATTCTATTTGATTCCAAAGGTACACAAGAGCCTTGAAAATCCACTTGGACGCCCCATCATTTCTGCAATTGGTGGGGCATTTGAAAAAACGTCCAAATTCATAGACTCGTTTCTGTGTCCTTTAGTGCAATTACTTCCATCCTTTATCCAAGATACAGGGGATTTTCTGAAAAAAAAATACGATCTACCCTGGGAAGCTGACCTGTTGCTGGTAACAATTGATGTCACCACGTTGTATACCAGCATCAGGCATGAAGATGGTCTAAAAGCCATAAAATACTTTCTCAGTAATCGTTCCATCAAACTGTGGTCACATACACAGATGTTGCAAACAATGATTTCTACCTGTTTAAAGAACAACTACTTTCTTTTTAATGATGACCTGTTTCAGCAGATCTGTGGGACAGCGATGGGCACCTGCTTCGCCCCCAGCTATCAACAGACCAGCCCATTTGCATATGGGCTGGTGGGAGGAGCAGGTGGTCCGGGTGAAACATCAGGTAGAATGGGAGAACAATGTACTGCATTGGAGTTGTTTTATTGACGACCTTTTCTTGGTATTGATGGAGCAAGGATTTGCATATCAAGCGACTTGCTCGTATTCAAGAACCTTGAGTAACAGAATTAATAAGTAACCAATATGTTTGTCCTACTAATTTTACATCTTCCCGTATATACTGGGTGTCCGAGAGAAGCTTGCTTATGCGTTTACTAACACTAATACGCTTGAATATAAAATGGCCGCTGTTACGCGGGAATTTAGACTGCGCATGCGTCAGTCATACCCATGTGACCTTACGTATTCGTTGTCTTGGTGGGAAACTGTTCGCATCTGCGCACTAGAATTAAGTTGGCTGCTTTATGTTCTCACATGCGAGAAGCTTGCACTACTGCTTGCGCCAAGCTTTTTGCTCTGCTTAATTCTAATGCTATAGTTTATTATAAAGTAATGGGTATAGTGTAGAGATTCATGGTATACAGTGAATTCATTTATTCTGTGTTCTAAAACTGTTTCTTCTCTATTTCATGTTGCACTTCGAAACTTGGCCTGTTATATTATGCTGTACTCCATCTTGATTGAAACTGTGTCTGCGCGAGATTCGCGAGTCTCCAGAGCAGTTACCTTTGAATTCCGGCCAAGGAGCTGACTGACTGAGAAGATGCTCCTGGGAACCTCACCTAATGAACTTTGGAAAAATACATTTTAATTGTGAATAGAACATCCATTGTTTTGCGAGTGGAAGACTTCATGAGAACTTGAATTTGATGGGTGTGAACATAAATTTGAATAAGAGACGACAAATTTTGCAATATTAGGTGGTGTGATGACCTGTCCTCCTCTCTTGTCCAATCGAAAGTGGGGATCCTTACACTTGCAACATTGGGGGGTGGTACACTGACCTGGAAAACAGCATAACTAGCCTAGGTTTAGCTAGAGAAATTGTCCGACTTGTCCGAATAGCAGACCTGTCACTGACCTAACGCACTCAATAGCTGATCGAGAACAGAGGTGCTGCGAAGGACTCTGTCAGAAGACTCGCTGACCCAATCGAGGTTCTGGGACCTGAAGTGCTGGCTAAGCACTTTGCTGGGGAATTCGATAACCCAATCGGGGTTTTGACTGATAGCTGCAGAGAGGGAGTAGCGCAGGCGTTGCAACTGAACTGCGGGTGCTGGTCTCAACTTTCGGTGGTCCTGTTCTGATCCAAATCTGGCTTTCCTGTCCTGTTTCTGACCTGCACTTGCTGGCCTACTGGTGTTTGCAACTTTCGGGGTTTCTGTCCTTAACTGACCCGTGGCCAGGGTTGGTCTTCACACCGTTCTAGGTAAATATAAATCTGTGTGGGTAACAAATAGTATGTTTGCGTCCTTTTCTTACCCTCCCTGAATCTTGCTAAAGTCATAAATTGCATATGTTCCTTTTCTTTCCCCCTCCTTTGTGATAAATAATAAATCGTGATTCTTGCCATTTTAGCATGGTCCATTTCTTCCCCTCCTTCAGAATTGAAAATAAAGTACTGTCCATGAATATATAGATGTTCCTTTTCTTTACCCTCCCTTTAAAGAAGCTGAAGTGGTTATTCTGAATTATTAGGGTGTTCCATTTTCTTACTTTCCCTATAGCTACATGGTTCATTTAGTTTCGTCATTACATTTCGTGTTCCCTCTTTTTCCCACCCTCTTGAAATCGATTAAACTGTGACTTATAGCATGTCCCTTAGTTTTCCCGTCATTTAGAAAAATCATTCCAAGTCTGTTTTCTATAATTTCATTTCAGTATGTTCCTTGTTCTTACCTTCCCTTTCGAATTCTAAATGGTTGGCATGATATATCTTTTACATAGTTATACGCGGTTTGTGATTCTGATTATGGATAGTTTGCTTGCGGTTAATCTTTGGCTCATGACTTTTGATGAAGATTAGATAAAGGTTTTCAAAACTTCTCGAGTCTGTGGTTATTATATGAGTGCATATTGTTGTCTTGCTACCATACTTATTATGCTAGACTCCCTGATCCCATGGGCTCACAGATACCGATGACCAGGAGTGTAAGTCAAGGGTATAGGACCTAGGAAGTACAAATATATATATATATATATATATATATATCGAGTGACCTGCGCGCTCTATCAGTATGGAAAGGGAAGGAAACTTCAGAGAAGGAGTTTATTAAAAAACTACAAGACAACGAGCTAAATCTAAAATTCACTAGTACAATAAGTAGCACCTCAGTTAATTTTTTGGATTTGACAGTCTATGTCAAATACTCCAAGTTGCATACCAGGCTGTACAGAAAACCAACTTCAAGCAACACAATACTACATGCCACCAACTTTCACCCTCAGAACCTCATTAGAAGCATTCCGTACGGGGAATGTTTGAGAACAATCCGTAATTGTAGCGAAGACACGGGTTTAAATCAGGAACTGTTGTGCCTGCAAGATCGTTTTTAGGCAAGAGGCTACAGGGCAGACAATGTACAAACAGCGACCTTTAAAGCTAAGAAGAGAACTAGAGAAGATATCCTCTTCAATAAAAATCAAAGCAAATCTAAAGCTATTAAGGATGCTAGCAATCAAGTCAGAATGATTACCACCTTCAACCGACAGCATGGTGAAGCATTCTGTCCAAACACTGGCATCTAATCCGCAATGATCCTCAACTAGGCAGTCTGGTAGCTAAACAACCTGCCATTACATTCAGGAGAGCACGCTCTTTTAAACAGATGCTTGTTAGGAACATGATAACTAAAAAGAGACAGCAAGGGAGCCAAATTAAAACATGGTTAAAGAGAAAGGCAGCCTTCATAAAGTGCACAAAGTGCAAAGCATGTAACCATGGGAAGAACACCTTTTCCTACCTTTTAGGTCTCTCGAAAAGAGAAAACAAAATTAAGGGATATTATTCATGCAAGACTGAATTTGCGGTCTACGTTTTAGAGTGCCCGTGCGGCATGAAGTACGTGGGCAGCACAATTCACCCTGTGCACAAAAGGGTGCTACAGCATCTGGGAGCCATACGTAATGGGGATCGAACTTATCCAGTGGCACGCCACTTTGAGTCACATCATGAGAAGAACGGGCAGGGTTTAACATACTTTGCAGTAGACAGCATACCACTTAATGTACGAGGCGGAGATCGAGAAAAGCAATTGAGAAGATTAGAGTCAAATTACATACTGGCACTTAACACACGTACCCCGGCAGGTCTGAATATGGAAGAAGACTTGATTACACATTTGTAAGCATAGTAGGGTTCCCTAATGAAGTAAGAAATGTTATGCAGCATCCCCCTATCTGTTTTTAACCATTTTCTCTTTTTAGTATCACATAATTTTGTTATTATTTCTCAAGGAACTGAGTAGTAGCTATGAATGAAGTGGCATACTTTGCTCACTTGGACTTGATAATGAGCATTAATATGAATGTGAAATGTCGAGAAAGGTAATTACTGTGGCGTCAGAATCACAAATAAGCATGCGATGGGCAGCATTGAAATTATAGTATTTTACAGTATAAATATACCGCGTGTCGAAGATTATGTTGACACACAATAACACGCATATGTCTATAACTGCAAGGCAGTAGTTTTAAAATGTATTTTACAATTCATACTAGACGGTAGATGTGTGTTGCGTAAATCAATTTTGTATTGAAAAAGCGCCACGCCACAAGTTAGTAAAAGAACTACAAGTCTTTCTTTTAATGCACTAAATCTGTAATCACATCACGTGACTGACGATGAGCACGATGGTTTAAAAATGGTGATTTTCACAAAATTCACTGTTGGTGAGCAAACGTGTACGGCACGCGAAACGCGTCTTTCTTTGAGCTGAATTAAAACAACTTGGTTGAGCCAGTACACTGCGTCATCTTTCCTTGTCTACGAGGGGCTGTACATTTTAAACGGACCTTGTTCTGATGGTCCGAGCGACGACGCACCCTCTGTTTTGGAGAAGCAGCGGCAGTATCAGAGCACGGAGGTGATATCTAAATATATATACATAAATGTATGTGTGTGTATTTATGTGTGTGTATGTATGTGTATATTTAAGTATGTATGTATATATATATATGTATGTATGTATATCTATGTATGCTCCTTCGGGGTTGGAGCGTATGCGGGGACCCAAGGAGCCTTAAGGATTGTAGCTTGGCACAGCGCTTCGCCTTGCAAGACGCCCGCCCACATGGATTCATCTCTATTTCCCCACACAACACCGTCCCAACAGTGAAGCATCTTGGGAGTTGCGGTGCCCACAGCGCTGCTTATGGTGTGTGACCACATGATTGGGGGATGGTGCCTGTTCTCACCAATGAGAGGACTGCAAGATCAATTTAAGCGAGGGTGAGACTGTGTTCCTTCTCAACAGCAGCATCTGAGGAAGGCCCTACCGGCCGAAATGCATCATGCTTACCTGTTGCTCCAATAAAGTCTCCAAACCGGATTCCCCGTGTGGCCTCTTCCTTTCTTTCCGAGGGAGGTTCTTGCTGCATTTTCCGCGTCTGCCAGAGGCACGTCAAGAGGCCCCGTTCTTTCAAGTTGGCTGGTTGCCATTCTGGTTCCTGGTTCTGCATTTTTGTTTTGGTCATCTGAGGTATTGGACCGGCACCAGGGTCGGATTGGGATTTAAAATCGGCCCGGGCACACAAAAAAAACATCGACCCTCATTTGCATAATGCCTTTCCTCAAATCACTGCTTCAGCATAATTGCATTAAAAAGAAGGAGGGGGGCTTACAAAAATGCACGCATTAGTTTACACTAGTGAAACACACCTGAAAACAAGTGAGACCACTTCTACTGAAGCCCCCTGCTCCGCTCAGTATGTGCATACATTAGGGGCCGGCCAGCGAGACAAAGGGAGTGATACCTCTGCCTGTTGCTAAACCGGGGGGGGAGACCGGCGGTGTAGGTGGTAATGAGCGCCCATCTGCCTGCAGAAAGGCCACTCAGCCACCCACTGGGCCGCTGGCTGTATTCCGAAAATAGAGACACCACCCAAATCGGCCCCAGACTGCTAAAAAAAGCAGCCCACAGGAGGAACTCAGACACCGGCCCCTCGGGCATTGCCCGAGTGCCCGCGTTACCAATCCGAGGCTGACCGGCACCAGCCCACCTCTGAGTTTGAGTTCTGCATGTGCCACCGCCAGCGGTGGCTTGTGACTGCACATGGAGTTTGACTAAATCATAGTCATCTCATGGCCCGGCGAACTTGCTCATTCGGGGTTGGAGCGTATGTGGGGACCCAAGGAGCCTTAAGGATTGTAGCTTGGCACAGCGCTTCGCCTTGCAAGACGCCCGCCCACATGGATTCATCTCTATTTCCCCACACAACACCGTCCCAACAGTGAAGCATCTTGGGAGTTGTAGTGCCCACAGCGCTGCTTATGGTGTGTGACCACATGATTGGGGGATGGTGCCTGTTCTCACCAATGAGAGGACTGCAGGATCAATTTAAGCAAGGGTGAGACTGTGTTCCTTCTCAACAGTAGGTAGTTATAGTTAGGATTGGCTACCATAGGAATTCTGCAACATTCTATTGGGAATAACTCTGGCGCCGGTTGAGGAATTTGTGTGTAGTTTTCCAAAATTTTGTCCAGCTCCGCTCCGCTCCTTCCCTGGAAGTTTCGGGGGGATTCGTGAAGTGAGGGCTGAGAAAAAAGGGGGGTCCCAAAACGTGTTTTCCCCATGTTAATTTCCATAGGACGGTCTGACAAGTCTACAGCCCGAACCGCTGAATGGAATTACGCTAAACTTGGCAAAATTGTAGGGACTGGTACGCAGATATGCCTTTGCTATATTTGGTGGAAATTGCTCCAGTGGTTTTTTTGAAAATTAACTTAAAAACACATATATATCTATAGGCGCGCTCCGAGCGCTCACCGGTACGCGTACCGGGGAGCGCACCCGGCGCGCTACGGGAGTTCTCGAGCAGAAGGCTGATTGGCTGTCGGGTGTCTGTCAACATTCTAAACAGTCCGGAGAGTCCGCCATCTTGTGTCTCGGTAGAATCGAGACACAAAAGGTGAAAAAGAAAGGGGGAAATAATTAAAAGGGGGCAGAGTAGACACCCCCTAGGTTTTCTTAGGGGGGCCTAGAAGGACCCTGAAGGGCAAAACAACTTTTTTTTATTTTTTATTTTCGCGGGGTAAGCGCTGGGTGCGTTCCCAGGTGCGCTCTCCGGTACGCGCACCCTGAGCGCGCCAAGGGGAAAACAGTGAAAGAAAATAGTTTTAAAAAAGAATTGGGGTGAGGGGCACTCTACCCAGCTCTCTTTTCAAGTTTTGAAGTATTACATTTCACTCTTTTCTGAAACAACACAAAATGGCGGTGATAGGGTGTATCAGAGACAGATAGTGAGAGAAAGGAGGCAGGAGATGAAGAAGAGATATCAAATATACATTGGTAAAAATACAGTGGGAGAAGGGCAGTAAATATGAGTAAACTTACTATGTAACCTAAAAATTGTGCACTCTATACTATAAGTATTTCATTATACTACAATCACTTCGCTTTTACCTCATAAATTAGAAATGAAAATGAATAATATGTCAACTAATTTTGAATTTGTAATTAATAATTTATTGTTCAGATTTCTCATAATTTAACACAACTTGTAGTATGTCCTCATCTGGTATTTCATCTTCATTCATATATTTAATCTCCTCAAGAAAATTGTTCATTGATGTTTGTTGGCATTCTATTTTATCCAAACATCCAATTAGTTCTTCACCTAGAGATTGATCCAAACATTTTTTTAAGTCATCTTCTGTTTGTGATGAAATGTTTTTTTCAATATCCATGTCATTTTCATTTTCAAGATGTGCTGTTGTAATTTCAAAAGACATTTCTTTGCTGTTCTTCATTTTAATTTCAAATTTCTTGCTGGAAATTGCAGAAAAAAAGTAATCACGTTCAATTATCGTTTTTAGTAATACATAACATAAAAGTAGCTTAATCAAGTATTTAGTTCTTTAAAATTAATTGGGCAGTGTCTAGTGTCAGACAGGAACTAGAAATATAAACAACTGCATGTGATGAAACCAATCTTAAACAATATTTACAACAGAAGGACTGTAAATAACTAATGGAAAACACAAAATGATAGGTACATTCCGCAAGGGGCTTGTAAATATGCCAATGACTCCATTACACTATCTCTGTACCAGCATTAATGTCAAACATTGCGCAAGGGGCTTGTAAATATGACAATGAAACCATTACACTATCTCTGTACCAGCATTAATGTCAAACATTGCACAAGCGGCTTGTAAATATGCCAATGAAACCATTACACTATCTCTGTACCAGCATTAATGTCAAACATTGCACAAGGGGCTTGTAAATATGCCAATGAAACCATTATACTATCTCTATACCAGCATTAATGTCAAACATTGCGCAAGCGGCTTGTAAATATGCCAATGAAACCATTACACTATCTCTGTACCAGCATTAATGTCAAACATTGCGCAAGCGGCTTGTAAATATGCCAATGAAACCATTACACTATCCCTGTACCAGCATTAATGTCAAACATTGCACAAGGGGCTTGTAAATATGCCAATGAAACCATTACACTATCTATATACCAGCATTAATGTGAAACATTGCGCAAGCGGCTTGTAAATATGCCAATGAAACCATTACACTATCTCTGTACACTCACCTTCTTTGAAACCTTCTCCTTTACTTCCCTTCCTCTTTCTTCCCATCCTTCGCTCCTTCACTCTTTTCCCTTCCCTTACTCCCCTTACTCCACTTCAGTAACTCCTTCTCTCAATCCCTCTGTCCTCTAACTTACTCACTCCCCTTCTCTCACTCTCTCTCTATTACCCCCATTCTCTACGTCCTCTTAGTCTCTCACTCCTCTTCTATCACGCTCACTCCCTATAACTGAGCCATACTCCCACACTCACCTTCTTTCAGACCTTCTTCTTTACTTTCTTTCCTCTCTCTTCCCTTCCTTCACTCCTTCGCTGTTTTCCCTTCCCTTACTCTGCTTACTCCACTTCACTAATTCCTTCTCTTACTCCCTCTGTCCTCTTACTTCTACACTCCCCTTCCCTCATTCTCTCTCTGTTAGCCTCATTCTCTCCGTCCCTTTAGTCTCTCACTCATCTTCTGTCACGCTCACTCCCTATAACTCAGCCATACTCCCACACTCACCTTTTTTCAAACCTTCACCTTTACTTCCCTTCCTCTCTCTTCCCATCCTTTGCTCCTTCATTCTTTTCCCTTCCCTTACTCTTCTTACTCCACTTCAGTAACTCCTTCTCTCAAACCCTCTGTCCTCTAATTTACTCACTCCCCTTTTCTCACTCTTTCTCTGTTACCCACATTCTCTCCGTCCTCTTACTCTCTCACTCCTTTTCTATCACGCTCACTCCCTATAACTGAGCCATACTCCCATACTCACCTTCTTTCAGACCTTCTCTTTTACTTTCCTCCTCTCACTTCCCTTCCTTTACTCCTTCACTCTTTTCCCTTCCCTTATTCTCCTTACTCCACTTCACTAATTCCTTCTCTTACTCCCTCTGTCGTCTTACTTCTACACTCCTCTTCCCTGATTCGCTCTCTGTTAGCCTCATTCTCTCCATCCATTTAGTCTCTCACTCCTCTTCTGTCACGTTCACTCCCTATTACTCAGCCATACTCCCACACTCACCTTCTTTTAGACCTTAACCTTTACTTTCCTTTCTGTCTCTTTGCTTCTTTTGCTCCTTCACTCTTTTCTCTTCCCTTACTCTCCTAACTCCACTTCACTAACTCCTTCTGTCCTCCCTCTGTCCTCTAACTTACTCACTCCCCTTCTCTCACTCTCTCTCTGTTACCCTCATTCTCTCCGTCCTCTTAGTCTCTCACTCCTCTTCTATCACGCTCACTCCCTATAACTGAGCCATACTCCCACACTCATCTTCTTTCAGACCTTCTCCTTTACTTTCCTTCCTCTCACTTCCCTTTCTTTACTCCTTCACTGTTTTCCTTTCCCTTACTCTCCTTACTCCACTTCACTAATTCCTCCTCTTACTCCCTCTGTCCTCTTACTTCTACACTCCCCTTCCCTCATTCTCTCTCTGTTAGCCTCATTCTCTCTGACCCCTTAGTCTGTCACTCCTCTTCTATCACGCTCACTCCCTATAACACAGCCACACTCCCTCACTTATGTTTCTTTCCTCCCTCACTCAGTCTTCTACTCTCACTTTTTCTTTTACTTTCTCTGTCTCTTCACTCCCTTACTCACCTTGTCTTACACTCACTTGCCTTTATCCAGTCTGTATCTCCACTCTTTCCTAAATATCACTGCTCTTTTCTTACCCTTCCACACCCCCGTTCCTTTACTACATTTCCTTCACTTATCCTCATTCTACATGTTCACTCTCCTTCTCGTCACTCACCTCCCACACTCACCTTCTTTCAGTCCCCCTACTTCACTTCCCTTCCCCTCTCGTACCTTTCTTTACTTTCTCACTCATTTTCCTCTCCTCTCTCACTGCACTCCACTTCAGTTACTCTTTTTGATTTTTTTAAGAATACAGCTCTTTTTTGAGAATTGGAGGTAGTTCTAAAAAGAACTTTTTTTTTCTTCTTTTTTCGTTTTTTTCTCAACAAAAACAAAAACAGGGAATGGCAAACTGCTCAACAGGAGCAAAAAAAAGAATCAAAATTAGGGGTGGGGACGGCAGCGGTGATTTTCTCAGGTCCGGACAATGTTCAAAATACTTTGTTCACCATAACAAAGTAATTCATCACAATCTTTGCATTTGATTGTGATTCCGTCGAAAACAGGCTGAATATTTGGAATCAGCTGTTCTGGTCGCCCCCTCACCGATACAGTTGCTCCTCCAGTTGAAGTAGAAGCACCATCCCTTGGAGCCTCTCGTGCCAGAGCCCTGACACTCTTCTGGGGGTGCCTCCTCTGAACGTGCCAAATCATCGTCGAATTTCCAAATGAGTATTTCCTGGTAGGGTCACCCCGTGACAGGACAGTGTGACAAATTCGGCACTCCACCTTTGGAGCATTTACTTCTTTTTGGTCTGCAGGTATTGAGAAAAATTTCCATATGAAATGCTCCTTTACTCTAGGCTGAGGAGCCTCTTCCTCTATGAACCCATCTGAGTCCTCACTGCTACTGGTGGGTCTAGCAGCCATGATAATTCCAAAAAGGGTGAGCAGCAAAAAACAGGTCTTTCAGTCACAAAAGTGAAAGAAGAAGTGAAGGAAATGGGTGGGGTTTTCATTCTTTGTAAAAAAAAACTGTTAGCAACCAATGAAAATTGTTATTTTAAGGTCACATGACTTGACGCGCTTACGCTGCGCGCACCGGAGCGCTTCCGGGGGCGCTTACGCAGCACGAACGTGGGCGCTTCCGTGGGCGCTTACGCGGCGCGCCTAAATGACGTTTTGCTAGCTTTACGGAAATGCTAAATCATTTCCATTCTGAAAATCAAAAATACTACTTTTCTAAGTATGGTACTGAATGTCTTGCTTTATTATTTAGTTTTCATACATATTTTTTTTACGAACGCAGAAATAGCGCTCTCGC
Source organism: Lissotriton helveticus (assembly GCF_964261635.1). Classification (NCBI taxonomy): domain Eukaryota; kingdom Metazoa; phylum Chordata; class Amphibia; order Caudata; family Salamandridae; genus Lissotriton; species Lissotriton helveticus. The sequence goes on from NC_136061.1 coordinate 1,001,802,784, forward strand.
TGCGCTCTCGGGAGAGCTTACCGGTGCGCGCACCCTGAGCGCTCCAAGACAAAATGATACGGGTAAGCTTACCGGTGTGCGCACCAGGAAAAAATGATTCAAAAAATTAATACATTGAACAAATATTTTTTTTTTAATTTATTATAATTAATAGTTATGAAAAACAGCTAATAAAAAAAAATCGTAGGTTACAAAGGAATTAGCTTTTAAAAAAACTATTAAATTCACTGAAAAAACCATAGGTTTCACAAACGTTATAGTTAGGAATTAGCATTTAAAAAGCCTTTGAAATTCACTAAAAAAAAACATAGGTTTCACAATCGTTATAGTTAGGAATTAGCATTTAAAAAACCTTTGAAATTCACTGAAAAAACCATAGGTTTCACACTCGATATAGTTAGGAATTAGCATTTAAAAAACCTTTGAAATTCACTGAAAAAACCATAGGTTTCACACCAGTTATAGTTAGCTGAACATTTTACTCATACAAAACCATTGAAATTCCCACGTTATAGTTAGTTGGACTCACTATAACTCGCGCGCCCGCAATCCACTGCTGATGATGTCACATATTACATCATTCATGACATGGTCAGTGACATCACTGGTGACATCACTGATGACATCTCAAATGATATCACTGATGACATCTCAAATGACATCACTGATGACATCACTGATGACATCATCCTGTGTCTGTGTATTTCTGTAAAGTTTAAATATGTTTTACATATTGAAGAATGAGTGGATGTATAAGTGTCTGGATGAAGGATTTAGAAGGTGCGTGACTGACTGTATGAGTGAGTGATTAAATGTGTCTTACTGAATGCATGGGTTAGTGACTAAACTGTCTGGATGTGTGCATCATTATGTCTGTTGTTGTGTAAGCTGCTGCATGTGTTGATCAGTAGCTATATGAGGGGCTATATGGGTTATTGATTGGTTGCCCAAGTATTTGTATGTGAGGCTGAGTGTGTGTGTGGGTGCCTGGGAGGTGTGTGACTGTGCATAGATGTGTGAGCAGTTGATTCACTTGGTGTATGGGTTGAAGAGTGCATGTGGAAACAGCTGTATGGGCGGTTGACTATGTGCATGGGTGTGTTGGTGAGTGAATAGATATCTCAGTGCTACATGTCCAAGTAAGTACATATGTAAAACATAGTGCTTGGGAGAGTTGGCATATGTAAATGACTATACATGGGAGCCTGTGATTGCGTAAGTGGCTGTATGGATCAATGTGTACTTGTATCAGTGACTGTAAAAGAGAGTAAGTATGTGTTAGTATATGTTTGAATAAGTAAGGTTTAGTGTGTATAACTGTGTAGATGAGGAAATGGGAGTGTGATTGATTCTTTGCATAACTGACTAGGTGTGTGAGTAACTCCGTGGATGAGTGTCAGTGTGTGAGTGTCTGTATAGGTGTATGAGTGGATATGATAGTGTTCTATTGATGAGTGACTGTATGTATGAGTGATTGTATGGGTGAATGAGTGGATGTGTGTGTGTAGACCTAGGAATCAGTGAGTGCGTATGTAGTTACTGGTATTGGTGTGTCAATAATTTCAGGAATGGTAGTTTGTATTTATCACTGGGTGTATCAAAGGTTAGATTAGAGTGTGAGGAGGTGCATCGTATTATCACATGGATGATGTCATCAGTGATGTCATCAGTGATGTCATTTGAGATGTCATCAGTGATGTCATCAGTGATGTTGCTGACCATGTCATGAATGATGTAACATGTGACATCATCAGCAGTGGATTGCGGGCGCGTGAGTTATAGTGAGTCCAACTAACTATAACGTGGGAATTTCAATGGTTTTGTATGAGTAAAATGTTCAGCTAACTATAACTGGTGTGAAACCTATGGTTTTTTCAGTGAATATACACATATATACATATACATATATACACATATATACATATACACATATATACATATATATATATATATATATATACACATACATATTATATATATACACATACATATATATATATACACATACATATATATATACATACACATACATATATATACACATACATATATATATACACACATACATATATATATACACATACATATATATATACACATACATATATATATACACATACATAGATATATATACACACACATATACACACACATATACACATACATATATACATATATACATATACATATACATATACACATATACATATACACACACATATATACATATATACATATACACATATATACATATACACATACACACATATACATATACACATATACATATACACATATACACATACACATATACACATACTTATATCTACATATACTTATATATACATACATACACATACACACATATATACACATATATATATATATTTCGCAACTTTCCCCGAAGAGGAAAAAATGGGTCGCACACCCAAGACAGTTCTCAATATCAGCTTTATTTGTATTCAGTCATACAGAGGCTGACAGCGCGTATTTGATCTACGCGTTTCGGTGTCTCTCCACCTTGCTCACGATCAACGGGTTGTCCCGCCCACCATATTTTTAAATGTTCTCCACATTAGTTTGTGACCATTTCCTGTCACATGTTCTGCTGCCAAGGTTTATGGTACTTGTAGTTCTATGTAACTTATTCCAGCAGTAAGCGTGCTGTATGGATGAAATGGTTTGTATCAAGTGAAGCAAGTACGCAATCGGCTAAGTTTCGGGGAGTCCGATAACGAAGTTGTAAAACCGCAGGTGGTTTCAATCTAGAAACGAGCGGAAAAACACTTACTAGTAGTTATTCGGAAATACCGACCAAGATAGAATTGCAGCTTAAACAGTATCAACGATCTAGATTGAGAGGCAAAAAGGACAGTGCGAATATGGAGCAAAGAGCAGCTAAAAGGAATGTATTGGTAACAGATATGTTGGACTCACTATAACTTGCGCGCCCGCAATCCACTGCTGATGATGTCACATATTACATCATTCATGACATGGTCAGTGACATCACTGATGGCATCACTGATGACATCTCAAATGACATCACTGATGACATCACTGATTACATCATCCAGTGTCTGTGTGTTTCTGTAAAGTTAAAATATGTTTAACATATTGAAGAATGAGTGTATGTATGAGTGTCTGGTTAAGGATTTAGTAGGTGTGTGACTGACTGTATGAGTGGGTGATTAAATGTGTCTTACTGAATGCATGGGTTAGTGAGTAAACTGTTTGAATTTGTGCATCATTATGTCTGTTGTTGTGTAAGCTGCTCCATGTATTGATTAGTAGTTATATGACTGCCATATGGGTTATTCATTGGTTTCCCAAGTATTTGTATGTGAGGGTGAGTGTGTGTGTGGGTGGCTGGGAGGTGTGTGACTCTGTGCATAGATGTGTGAGCAGTTGATTCACTTGGTGTATGGGTTCAAGAGTGCATGTGGAAACAGCTGTATGGGCGGTTGAATGTGTGCATGGGTGTGTTGGTGAGTGAATGAATATCTCAGTGCTACATGTCCAAGTAAGTACATATGTAAAACACAGTGCATGTGAGAGTTGGCATATATCAATGACTATACATGAGAGCCTGTGATTGCGTAAGTGACTGTATGGATCAATGTGTACTTGTATCAGTGATTGTAAAAGAGAGTAAGTATGTGTTACTATATGTTTGAATAAGTACGTTTATGTGTGTATAACTGTATAGATGAGGAAATGGGAGTGTGATTGATTCTTTGCATGACTGACTAGGGTTGTGAGTAACTCCATGGATGAATGGCAATGTGTGAGTGTCTGTATAGCTGTATGAGTGCATATGATAGTGTTGTATTGATGAGTGACTGTATGTCTGAGTGATTGTATGGGTGAATGAGTGGATGTGTGTGTAGACTTAGGAATCAGTGAGTGTGTATGTAGTAACTGGAATTGGTGTGTCAATGGTTTCAGGAATGGTAGTCTGTATTCAACACTGGATGTATCAAAGGTTAGATTAGAGTGTGATGAGGTGCATTATATTATCACATGGATGATGTCATCAGTGATGTCATCAGTGATGTCATTTGAGATGTCATCAGTGATGTCATCAGTGATGTCACTGACCATGTCATGAATGATGTAATATGTGACATCATCAGCAGTGGATTGTGGGGGCGCGAGTTATAGTGAGTCCAACTAACTATAGCGTGGGAATTTCAATGGTTTTGTATGAGTAAAATGTTCAGCTAACTATAACTGGTGTGAAACCTATGGTTTTTTCAGTGAATTTCAAAGGTTTTTTAAATGCTAATTCCTAACTATAACGAGTGTGAAACCTATGTTTTTTTCAGTGAATATATATATATATATATATATATATATATATATATATATATATATATATATATATATATATATATATATATATATATATTCCATGCTCCAGACTTTCCCAAGTAACAAGCAGCACTCCTGCTCCCGTTTGCCACAAAGAGCCTTTATTTGGTATGAAAGGCTGACAGTCCTTCGATATTTATAAACAGCTGTTCCGCCCTCGCCTGACGTGTTTCAAAGGGCTTCCTTCTTCCTCAGAGGCTTGTGGGCAGAAAAGATTGCGTGCAAGCCGGTCTCCGTTTCCTACCTTTAATCACAATGCCACGACCCCAAATGGGCTCCTCAAGTGAGCGGGTGGGGGATTCTGGTAACAGAAGTCCCGGTAATTAGTTGCTTCTAATAGCGGCACTGATGTCTGTCGAACTGAAGCCTTTCTAAATCCCAAAAAGTGCTGCTAACTGAGCAGCTTGTTCAATGCAAGCCGTGTGACCCCCACTTCCAGGGGTGGTGCATGCTCGGCGGCGGGGACAGCTAGCTGCTCAGTGCCAGCATTCGAGGGCCTGGGGCTTTGCCTCCCAGCACAGTTCCCAGAGCAATGTCAACATCAACTTCATTAAAAGCCGGGCCATTATAGTAAGTATGTGAGAACTCAGACATATCCCTATCATTTGGACTGCAGGCGAATTGGGACTGGAAATGGGTTACCCAATGATCTTGGCTTACATGATTTGTTGGCTCTAGAGGTCGTCCATCTCTGCCTTATTTTACTACATTCCAAAATTGTTTATGGTTTTTGTTTTCACAAGCACATTTGAAATCCTGCCATCCCAAAGTTTCTTAGCGTCTCCAGGGCTTCCTTCTTTTTCTGCCTTGCAGACTGAACCTTGATAACTTCACCTTCCATAATTGCTTTCCCCAAGGAGCTACGAGCCTTCTTACAGTCCTTATTTATCAATTTGGGGGTCTATTGGACCGCCACCTCCCTGGGGCTTTCTGTTTAAACTATGTGGGGGAAGCGACTTCCCTGATGCTTTAATTTTAATTAGTGCAGAGGGGTCACGTGGACTGCCCTGCAGCCCGAGGGACTGCCACCTCCCCAGGGTTTTTGTCAAATTGAATGCAGGGGGCCGTTACCTCCCTGGGGCAAATTCTAAGAAAGGAAGTCATTGTGGCCCTGGAGACCGCCACCCCCAAGGGCTGTCTTCTGCTAAATCCCGGGGTGCCCAGCCTCGGGACATAGCTATTGGCTATGGCTTGACGGGAGCTTTATATATATCAAGAGGGAGGGACTCGGAGCGCATAAAGGACCAGCATACATGCTCCGATTAGCTAATCATGATCACCGGGGTATGCAGTTCCTAGTAAGTACAGATGTGTCTGTTTACGTCAGCTAAGTTCCACAGAGTCTGCAGGTAGCATTACTCAGTAGGAATAAATGCCCTCACCAACCTAGATAGGTATTATGCTTCATAATTGGGCTTTCGCTCCATGTCGGGCCGGCGCTGCAATGTACGAAGGGCACTCTCAATGGGTGCTCTCTACTGGAGATCTTTTAAGAAGGTGTATGGTGAAGTTTGGGTGTGTGGGTAAAATAGTAGATTGGTGTATTTTAAGTAAATATGTGAAACCGTGAGATAAAAATAGGATGGGGTACTCTAAAGAAATATTTTAATGAGGCTATAAATCAGGACTCAAGTATTTTGCCTAGGAGGTTACCAGCGAGAGTAGGGTGCTGATAGAGAGGAGCTCCATGCTAATAAACGTGTCACTAGGCAAAATACTCGAGGATTCCTGATTTATACCCTCAGTGGGTCTTCTCATATTTTGATTTACTTATATTGATACATGGAGAAGTATAGGTGGTTGGGAGTAACACAAATTAACTCATATATTGAAACCCCAGTCACTGTGTAGTTTTTATGGTCCTGAAAAAAGCCGCTAGATCAGTCACATGACTAAATTAGGCTTGCAACATCTCGACCTTAAACTACCTTAGATAATCACTTCTAGTGGGTAGCACCACATATTTTAACATAGGCAGTAGGACTAAATCATTAAAATATTTCTGTGGAGCACCCCCTGTCCTATTTTTATCCCACTCTTTCAAATATTCACCTGTCTAGGTGTGTGAGGGCATTTGTTCCTATAGAGTAATGCTCCCTGCAGACTCTGTGGAACTTTACTGGCCTAAACAGATACATCTGTACTTACTAGGAGCTGCATACCCCAGTGATCATGATGGCAGGAGCTTTACCACTCCTGCCAACCCATAGCAAACTGTGCTCCGCTTCTAGCTAGCAAGACCATAAGAAATGCTCTTGCTTGCTAGAAGTGGAGCAAAATTACTTTTACACAGAGGGAGCTGCATCTTCAGCAGCTCCCTATGTGTAACAAGCATTGGCATAGCCAATAGGTCTCGCTTTTGAAACCTTACAAGTGTTTAGCCAGAGCTATTGGCTTTTCCAATGTCTTTAAGTTATGTTGTAGAGCAGCATGGATGCTGTGCAGCATGTTGAAAAGTTATTTTAAAAAAAGTGTTATAAGCATTTTGCTTATCTTTAATATAACCAATAAGACATTATTTTCTAAGCGTGACCTAAAAAATGAGGTACTGCATTTTTTTCACGCCCGCAAATAGCTCAAAATATACTAAAAAATGCAGCAACATGTGCTGCTGCACAGTGATGGCCCTTCCCAAAGGTTAACTGGTCACCTTTCAATAGTTTATTGTTGTTTGAACGTTAAAGAGGTACTTACAGGGTGAAACCTTAGATAGAACGATATCAACATGGGTGAAAATAACAACAAAATGTATTAAAACTGTTACAAAATATGCCATATAATTTGCCTTTCTTGATGTATAATTTTGTTAACTCTGCTACATAATTAGGCCCTTTCCTACCAGATAATTCCAGTGGACCGTGGTACAGCAATTATGAGAGTTTGCAATTGCAGTGTTTTCTATGTAATAATGGATTAACCACACTTGCCACGTAGGACCTGCCTTATCATTTGCAGTACTCAGCGAAACACATTTAATTCCTAAGCGAAAGGGATCAAAAGTAACTACAAAGAAGTGTGAAATGCATGTGCCAAGTTTTGGCAGATGCTTGGCAAAGGTTAATAAACCACCCCTTAATTGCTGCACTAATGTGTTCAGTGTATCTAATAGAGTGAAACTTTTGACCAGACAGCATTAATGTGGCTTGAAATGACAAAGTAGTGCCACATCATGCATCATGTTTTCTAGCCACACAGTTTATCAACGCTGCCATATATTTAGCCCTATACTGCTACACAATTCCAGTGACACTGACAAAGAGAATGTGTTGTAGTAAGAAGTCAGCATGGTCAGCGATAGGCTTGGAGCCTATGGCAAACAATAATACAGCCAGGGTGCAGTCATGGACTTAATGTGCGATGCAGACTTTTTATGTAAGGAATAACAGAGGTTTCACCAACAACGTTCTGCAATCCGACCACCCACTAACTATAGAATTATAGAACGCACCTCAAACTCCCAATGGGTCACTCTCAGGGGCTGCTCCGTCTGCTCAGTGCCTCATGCGGCAGTGAGAACAAACTGCTTGATCATCAGCTGCAGTTTGAGCGCCTTCAAGTTCATATTGTAATTGTATTTATAGAGCGCTACCTACCCCTGACTAGGAATCAGGATTAAAACTAACTCACCAGCATCACATGCACAATACGCGGTGGGGCACGTGTTAATTTGTTGGCTGTCCTAGTTTCAAACCCATGACCAGTTAGTAAATATTACCGTGAATTAAACTTATACACCTTCCAATGTTAAAATGTCCACTTTATAAAGTTTATAGGTAGGTGACGAAAAGAAAGAGGCAGATGTAGATACGAAGACCCAAACTGATCTTGGGGATCTGACCTATACATACCTCTATTGAAAGCACCTGAAAAATAAGTACATATTTAAGCAGTGTGGGGCAATTGCCACACTTAATAACGAAACATAATTAAACATATCCAAAGAGAAATTTGCTGGTTGGTCAATGGGGCACCTTGATGTAAAAAGATTCACAGAAGAGTTAAGGTTGCCTGCTCAACTACAGCTACCAAGAGCTGAGCTCAGGGTTAAATTATAGAGACCCAACAAGATCTAGAAAGGAATAGTGCCAATATTACTTTAACGAACGAATAATCCACTTTCTCACAGTTTAACCTCACACTTAGTGCCGGAGCTCTCAACTTGTTTAACATTAACACTGGGTATAAGGCTAAGCAAACATTTAAGTTATGATGCATCATTTCTTGTGTCTGTCTCATACACTGGAGGTTTTAGCAATTAATTATAATTCCCACCGCTTCTTACAGGGAGTACACATAATTTTGCAAAGAGCATTCCATTAACTAAAAAGCTGGCTCAGAAGCATATTATGGTAATCGTATTTCTTTCTCCTGACTGAGTGAGCTTGCACAGGCTCAGAAGTAAGTAACTGTAGGCATTTTAAGATGAAGGAAATACATTTTAGGGATCACCTGTTAAAAGGCAAACTTTGTTAAAGATCTCAAATGGGGGGTTTGGGAGGTTATCAATGTGTACAACTGCAAAGATACTGTCGGGCCTTGTTGTAAAAATATCCGAAAACCCGGACGAGTATTTTCAAATGTGTACACATTTCCCCCTAGGAGTCAGAGCAAGTGGTATGACTGTTTGATCCCAGAGATAAGCCTCGAATCTGTGTTCAATAATCCATAGAGTCAAACGAGGATCCTTTTTAGACACAGATCAGAACTGCAAGCAACCATTAAGCACGTTTGCTTGAGAAAGAGAGACTTGATGTCGAAAGCCGGGATTAATGTGCGTCTGGATCCCCATTCTGGTATTTTCTTACAAAGACAAGTTACAAACTTACTTGATGAAGATCATTCCCGGGCATGTACTCCTGGAAGTAGCCGGGTGCTGCCGACGATGCTCGGATGGCTTGCCAAAGATTATACTGACATCCTCCAAGTAGTGAAACTTGACACCCGGCAGATGATTTTAGTTTCTGAACACAAATGCTTTCGGTGGTGTTCCTCTGTTAACGATCGTGCTCACTGCAGAAACCTGGAGGGAAGACAACAGATATTTACTCGATGTGATCACTCAGTTCATTTCAGTTTCATGGACAAGAGTGCAGTATCAACATCATCAAACAAACACTTTCGTCTTACTGGAGCTTTGTGATAGTAAGACGACACGGACCTCACCACATTTCTAAGACACTTGAAAGGTCAAAAGAGATTTAGTAATAAAGATCACACTTATTTTTATTTATGTTAGGGAGGAAATATCAAGCGGATATTTGAAATGTTTTTTAAAAAAAAAACAATGTTAGATTGCTGAGCATGCGCAGCACATTGCAGCTGGGAAATATTACTTTTAGTTTACATATTTGGATTATAATGTACTCATGTAGCTTTTGTATAAGGACTGATCCTGTCTATTTTAAAATGATCTGCCTAGAAGGTAATGACAATGGCCACTTACAATACAAAAAATATGGGCATTCATTTTGTATAAGTAATTATATATGGTATATGTATATATGGTGCTCTTCTCACCCACCACTGATATGCCTATTCTCCAAGGTCATGGAAAACAAGACAAGCCCGGCTTAGAAAGTGGTGCGCGTGAGCGCCAGCCACAGCGAAAGTGAAAGCAGTGTTTTTGCACATATGTTTCGAATTAACGCGAGACCTGGTGGTGGAGGGGCGGAGGAGCCTTGAAGGCGAGCAAGACGGAGAGGTGGAGCGAGGCGCGCGCGCTTGTGCGCGTAACCGCACACTCTATGCCTCTCAAAAAGCTGTGGTCGGCTTTTTGAAGCCCACTAACTAAAAGTCTCGACAGGGCAGCGCATGAGCTGGCTCAGGCGAGACCTAAAAAACAATGCCGGCTCCCACAGGAGGAGGGGAGCCAGCAGGAATCGCGGTGGCCTTAAGGCTTCCCTCACAGTCCCCATTGATGGTGAGTGGGTGCCCTAGGTGGGACCAGGGCACCCAAAATAGAGGCCGGGCCCCAAAGGATGGGGTCCCTGGGGCCAAATCGAACCAGGAAAGGGGGGCACATACCCCCCTCCCCAAATAAATGAGAGAAATGTTTGAAAACAAAGCCGAATGGCAAGCCTCCGGAGGCACAGCCCCCTTACCTTTCACTACCACTTTGCAAACGTGCTTCCTGGTGCACATCTAGTTGGGGGATTAAGTCCCCTTGACTCCAGTGGGTCCTTGGGGGCCAACTACTCCTCCTGTTACCGCCATTAAGTCCCACACAGTGGGATTGCTGAGAGGTTAATGGAGGTTACACTCCATTTCCCCACCACTCTGCAAACAGGCCTCCTGGTGCACTACTAGTTGGAGGATGAAGTTCCCTTGGCTCTTGAGAGTCCTTGAGAGCTGGTCGGAGGCCTGCCCCTTTGTCCACCACCCTGCCAACGTGATTACCAGCTAAAATCCCATAGAAATTAACTTAAAAAGCAGAGGTTACAGGAATTTTATAGTTAGAAAATAGAATTTGAAAAACCTTAGAAATTCACGGAAAAAAACAAAGGTTAAAGGGACATTACTGTTAGCCTTATATTTCACTCATACAAAACCTCTGAAATTCAGCATTTATAGTTACCTGAGTTAACTATAACTTATGCCCCCACATTGCACTGCTTATGAGCTCACACATTACATCACTCATGATATGGTCAGTGACATCACTATTGACATCACTGATGACATCATCTACAGAATCACTCACACACCTACTCATACCCCCATACAACCTCTTGTATGTCCACTCCCACTCCACACAACCACTCACATACCCATTCATAGACCCATACCTGCACTCACATACCCACTCACTCCTCCATAGAGGCACTCACACACCCACCCATTCACTCACTCATACAGCCACTCACACAACCATTCACTCACTCATACAACCACTTATACAGCCAGTCACTCACCAATACAGCCACTCACATAACCACAGGCCCACCCATTTAGCTACTCACACACCCACTTATTTACCTACACAGTTACTCTCACTCACTCATACAGCCTCTCAACACAGCCACTCACTCATTCTAGCACTCATATACCCACAGAACCACTTACATACCCATTGACACCTCCATACAAGCACTCACCCATCCGCTCACTCACCCATACAGCCATTCATACAGACACTTACTCTCCAATACAGCCACACACACACCAACCAACTTAACGAAACACCAACTTACACCACCACTCACTTACCCATAAAGTCACTGACACACCCACTCACTCACCAATACCACCAATCACACATCATCTCACTCACTCACAAAGCTTCTTACTCACCCACCCAGCTACTCACACACCCACTTATACACCCATACAGCCACTCAAACACCCTTACACACAAGGATACATACAGTCACACACCTACTGAATTAATATATGCTTGAAGTAGTATCACTCAGTAGTAGTGCACCTAGTATACTAATTTAACTTTTGTAGTAGGTTAGTATACATGTTGAACACACATAAACTCTTACAAACACTTACACTCACGTGTTGGTGTCATCAGTGATGTCATTTGAGATGTCAGCACTGATGTCACTGACCATGTCATGAGTTATGTAATATCTGAGGTCATAAGCAGTGCATTGCGGGACGTAAGTTATAGTTAGCTCAGGTAACTGTCTAGTACCTGCAGTCAAAAAGAAGTTGTGCTTTGCTTTCATTAGCATTCCCCCTTACAATTATTGACACTCAGTTAGTCACCAAGCATTTGACAGGTGGGTATGCTGCAATCGGGCATGCCTATGCCAACCTGCAGTTTGATGCCCCATTTCTGCTAGCTGGCCATTTTCTACAAAGGCTTCAGTAGACACAGCAAGAGCACCTTAGGTGAATATCTATGCCAGGCAGCCTCCAAGCAATGGGGTTGTTTCTGAATGCAAAACAAGTATTCCTGGCATTCAGACTTTTTCCCTGGTCTCCCAAACCTTGCATAGTTGATCTGGTCAAGAAAAATGTACATCAGAAGCCCTATTCTAAATTCAGCTGGCAATCCAACATACACAACCTGTAGGTCCTAGAGCAAAATAGTGCATAACAAATCATGTTTCTGTTATATCTTTTCCATCAACCAATTAAATGTTCGAGATCCCCAAAAATATTTTTGTCTGGTGCCTTTCTTTTTACCAGGCATATACAGTATTATAAACTGTGTACTATGTGCTCCTATAGATGTTCTCTGTACCACAGATCTCATGAAACGTTAAAACTGAAAGGTAATTTCCTTCTGCAGTGTCCCTTGGAGTTCATGGATCATCCTTGCAGTGGTCAAAGCTGTGAGAGAAGCACAATTGACAAACGTTCCCTAACACAGCAAAGCACTTGTAGCATCCACCCCAGCTCTGGAGCAGCAAAAGCCTACACCACACACAGAACTCTAAAATACATTTCTTTATTCTTCAGCATGCTTCCATCAACTGAATACACTGTGCCATAGACCCTATTGTCCAAACCCAGACACACGCCAAATACCTCCCTACTGATTATGTAACTTTGTAAGGCGTCTGCACAGGACCACAAGGGTCCAACTGCACATATCACATGACACTCAATCTCCCCCTTTGTTAAATAAAAAAAATATGGACAACATATAAACATTATATTTCCTTAATGAATCGTGGTGGTGCTTGCACCAATCTTCCAGATCAAGTCGTGCGAGATGAAGGAGTTGCGCTGTCATCTGGCATCGTAGATGTAGACTCAGATGCCTGACTTGGGCGCTCATGTGGACTTGTCTCACTCTGAAGATCTAGATCAGATGAACATCAAGGCAAATGTTTGAAATGTGACAAGTCTCTCATACTGGATTTTCCGGGATGTTGAGCGATCACCATATTCCCTTTTCTTGTCACGCCTCTCAATGGTTCATCATCAAACGGTGCGTCAGACTTGTGTTTTCATTTTTGTTTAACTAGAACCCGGTCTCCTTCCTCGAAAACTGTGTCCCGATCTTATCTGCGCTTATCTGCATAGACCTTCATCTTACTTTTGCAAGAAGTGCCTGTGACACGATTCTCATCAGTATATCTTACTCAGCTTGGGGTCAATTGTGGTACCTATGTCCTATGGATCTCCCAAACAGCAAGATGGCAGGGCTTTCACCTGTTGTGGCATGTGGAGTATATCGATAGGCACATAGGACTGGGCATAAGGCTGACTTGAGATCTATTCCTTTGAGCGCAGCGATTTGAACCTCTTTCTTCAGGGTGCTCATAAATCATTCAACAACGCCATTTGCCAGTGGCCATAGCGGTGTACTTTTCTGATGCTTGACATTCAAGTAACTTAAGAGGTCATTCAACTCTCTGCTGTTAAAGGGTGGTCCGTTGTCAGACGAAAGGATGGAGGGAACACCCAACTCTGCAATATTATCATCCAGCCTTTCTATGACTTTGTCACGGGTGGTTGATGACAAATATTCCACTGTGGCAAAATATGAGTACTCCTCAATGACTACCAAGAGATGATGACCACTGTTTAAGGGTCAAAAGATATCAACTGCAATTTTCTCCTACACAGGTTAAGGAAGGTCATTCATAATTGGCTTTTAGTTCCTTCTCGCCTCATTTGTCAAGGTGAAGAAACCAGATTCGGTCTCTGAAGGCTTCCTTGGTGGCTACAATGTCACAATTTCCTTCATGTGCCAGTTCAATAAGTTGCTGCTTCAAACTCTCAGGTATGGCAATCCTCAAACCTCTTAGTATAATACCATCTTGAGTAACAGAAAGTTTTTCCTGCACATTTTTAATTTTTTGACATTTAACGCCATCTGTGAGACATCAAGTATGCTTTCTTCATGATTACATTGTAATTATATCCTTGAGTGTGAGCATGTCTGTCTTTGTTGGTAGCATCAATGATGTGCTAAATGAATAGAGCTGCAGGGGTGCTAGATTGTACTATGAAATTGATTTATGCTTCAGCCACTTTATTGACTGTATAACAGCACTTGTGAGAAGTAATTTTTGGGGTTCTGAGCCTTCCCCAGCTTATGCACAATAGTGTAGTTATACTCTTCCAACCACAACCCCCACCTCTCGATACAACATGTCTATTGGTTTTCGAACTTCTGAAAATGGGAGCAATATCGGTGGTCAGTGGGAAGGGAGAAATGCTCTCCGTTCAGAAACACATGAAAATGTTCTCAAGCCCACACTATAGCCAGGGTCTCTTTTTCTAGCTGAGAACAGGCACTTTCAGTCTGAGATAGACCTCTGCTAGAATAGGCCACAATGTATCTGAGCATTTGAATGTTCATTGTATTGAGCAAGGATTGCACCCAACCCTTCCAGGCTTGCGTCCACAAAAATCTCAGTATGTAACTTTGGATCAAAGCAAGCCATTTCAGTGCAGTTTCAATAGTGTGTTGAATGGGGCATTCCCCCGTGTCAAAACGATGAATATATCTGGAGCAATAGCTGGCCCTGCCTAAGAAGGATCACAGCTTGGTTACCTCTTGGGGAGGACAGGTGGATTACAATGCTTGTACTTTTTCAGGGAAAACCATTATAAGCTAATGGGGTGACCCACTTACTGTCCTTGGACCTGGGTATTGTGCAATATAGAACAGCAATTGGTCCCTGGACTCTTGTTTTTGTAATAAATTAAAACACGTTTTCCAATTTAGTTTGCACACAGAAACATATTAAGCATATAATAATCAATATTCAACTTAGTGCACCTTGAGCAAAAAGAAGGAAATATCGATACCTACTGAATTAAACAAAACTGTCTATTTTATTTATAGTATAGAAGTCATAGGTTAGAACATAGTTATGCAATTAGTTTGTAGGAAGGTTGCTCCAAAAAGGAGGAGGGAAGTGAAAAGTGTGCTCTTGTGCGTGATAGGAATAGGAAAGGATAAAGAATGAAGGTAATTCAAACGTAGGGTTTCTTGATTTAACCTGTAAAACTGGTTAAAACATCAGCACCACTTATTTAAGGCCTGTCCATGTAAAAACATTATTCCATTACTCAAACAAAAATGTGTGTGATGTTGCAGATAAATGTATCATCTGTTTAAGGGACGGGGTGGTGGTAACCAATAGTACAGGCCTTTGTAGGGGTTAAAAGTCAACATTTCGACTTGTCTAGGTGTGGGAGGGTACTTTAGATCCTCCGCATGCGGGTCTTCTTCAGGACAGGGATTGGGTGGGGCAACCTACAAGCAATGTTGAAAAGGGTATAAAAAATAACTCAAATTAAGACAGTGGAGTGGGATCTAGAGAGTATATTAATTACTGACCTAAATGAGATGCCTGGCGTTTGTAGGCCCTGTTGCCTGCTCCCACAAGTGCATGATCTGTGGGAATATAGGTGCATAATTTAGATGGCCCATAATGAAGCAGGGTCCCACACTATTTGTGATGAGATAATCTCCCCAAAAGAACTTTCCCGCATCACACTCGCGGTGGGGAGCAGGGAAGAGCGGCACCACAAACACCAAGGGTGGTGGACAGTGTTTATTTCAAACAGAAAATACGATTCCAAATGGTTCAGATATTCGGTGAGTAAATTACTCTGTTCTCCCTGAAATAGAAGTGAGGCTTAGTTGATGCCTAAAAGTGGATACAGGGTCTCAGCAATAACCAACGGAGGCCCAGGGTCGTATAATTACCTTCTGTAAATGCTCAGGGACCGTCCTTCACTGAGGCAGCAGGGGACTGATTCTCGAGGAGAAGCAGTATTTAAAGCATTCTCCGAACGCGGGTGCGTTACGGGTCGCCGTGCATGTACACCGCACGGTGAGAAAAGGAAAGAAGACTCCTGAACGCCCACGGAACAGATATAGAAAACACGTCGATGTTGGAAAACGCTTATACAAGTTAAAACATTGAATCTTAATATATACTTTAAATGCACTAGACATTGTTTGCGAAGCAGTGATAATAAATAACCGGGTGCTCAGGAGACGGGCCCTACGTGACATAATGTAATGTGAATACTAATTTTATGGCAAGACCGGAGGCTTCTATTATGTTTTCTTACCTTGCTTTAATTACAATAGCACCCAAGATAAGTAAAAACTACAGTTCCCAGAGGGCCAAACGGAAACAACTGCCCAATGGGAATGCAATAGAACAAAACCTTGTATCCAATCAGAGAATACGAGCATGGATAAAGTCAAAACTGACTGCGAACATTCCTCTTTTCTTGCTGCTCGCAGGCAGATAAGTGACTTATCTTCGTTGCTCTTCTCATAATATGCTTTTGAGATTATTGGTGTTATTTTATGCTATATAATGTTGTGTATTTAGTTAATATTTGCATAAACAGCTTACCGCTTTATTTTTGGTGTTTCTCGCCGCTACCTCTTTGTTCCGCTCCGCTTCTCCCCCTGCGGGTGCGGAGTTCGGTTGGTCTCAACCATTGCGCTGTTCCTGTTGTCTCCCGTTTTTCCCCCTCAAGGAGTGCGCACGTCCCCTGCCTTCGTTGCCACTTTACCGGAGCTTTTGTCAGCTAGAGGGCCTTTTCTCTCGCCCTGAAGGGAGTGTTCTGGTTGTTTCCTCTCGCTTTCCTGCAGTGCGCACGGTTCCTTCTTTCACGTCGCTTTTCAGGAGCTTCTGTGGTGGTTTTTTCATGCCCCTAAAGGGAGTGTCTTGGTTGTGTTCCTCCCTCCTTCATTCCAGTTAACCCCTTCCTGCCTTGTTTTTTCCCTTTGTACCAAGTCAATGGAAATTGATAGTTCTCCTGGTTCAGACCGGCAACATGAGGAAGGCGAGGCTTTCATGAATGATTTAAACAAGTTTATTAATAATTCTGTGGAGAATGCGGTAGAAATGTCCATTAAGTGCTTGTCTAAGGGAATGGAACATTTTATGATGAGTCTGTTGTCCAAAGCATTGGCCCAGTCTGCGAGGGATAGCAGAAAAAGAAAGGTGGTTTCCTCAGCTTCTATACATGCTTTTAATACTGCATCACGTTTGAATAGCGAGGTTTCATCACGTTTGATTGAGGACCAGGTGCCTCCCAGGCCTCCTTCCAAGGAGGCGTTGTTAGGGTCAGAGGGCAAATGCAAAAATAAAACGAAGCATTCAGAGGTACCCAAAAAGTTGATTATTTCCACCATTATGGGCACAGACAATGACATGAGTGATGCAGATGACTTATTTGATCTTTTTGATGTGTCTCACCCTTCCTCCCCTCCTTCCAAAAAATTCAAGTCAGATTCCTTTACTTTTGAGTCTGTCATGGACTCGGAAGGGGTGCCTATGCTTGACCCTTCCTCCATTCGCCATCCTAGTTCCACCGAATGGTTTCCTGCCCCTCATGTTGGTGATTATATTTCAGCCAGACTTCGTCTTCCCTTGGATTCTTCTGCTAGATCGAGGTTGAAGTTTGAGTGTTCTAAACCCTCTTTAGCTGAGAAAGTTACCATTGTCCCTTCCATTGATCAGCCCTTACTCACTTTTTTTACTAAGTTTGGCAAAGGGGTGGACAAGGCTTGGTCCACCTGCCAAGATAAATTGCTTGACGTTGTGGGTCCTTTGGTGCGTCCTTTTGACTTGGCAGAATCTGCCTGTCTGGAGGGCACTGATTTGTCCGTGTAAGACATCTCACTGTGGGTCCAGTGAGTTTTTTGTCTTCTAGGGAACGCCAATGCCGCTATCGCACATGAACGCCGCAAAGGGCTTCTTATCACACTTTACCTCAAGTTGGCTAATTTAGCCACACAGGACCCATGCCGTGGATTCAGAGCGCGAGGTCAGAAGAATTACCGCAACAACAGCCAACAAGGTACGTCTTTCACCTCCTCCCCCGGTAGGAGGGCATCTAAAACTTTTTCTTCCAAAGTGGCGAACTATCAGCGCAGATCCTTGGGTCCTAAATACAGTTCAAGGTTATCTTATAGAGCTTTGTGCGCCGCCTTCCCAAAATGTGTTCCGTCCTCCTCTGGTTTTCTCAACCGAACTATCTCAGCTAATCTCTCTGGAGGTTCAATGCCTTCTCCAAAAGTGGCCATCCAAACCGCTCCCTTAGATCCCACAGGGTTTCTCAGTTCAATTTTCTTAGTTCAGAAAAAGAACAAAAAGATGCGTCCTGTTATAAATCTAAAATGTTTCAATCAATTTGCGGTGCATCTCCACTTCAAAATGGAGACTATTAGTCATTGGAGCTAACATTTAAGAGATACACAGTTCGTCCAAACGATTGGATGATCAGATTGGATTTACAGGATGCATACCTCACCATTCCAATTCATCCTTCTCATACCAAGTTTCTTCAATTCCAGTGGTTAGGAGTAACCTATAATTTCACTTCTCTTCCTTTCAGTCTGACTTCAGCACCATGGTGCTTTACAAAAATCATGAAACCAGTGGTGGCTTTCCTGCGATCCCTTGGGATTAGACTTATAATATACATTTATGATATTTTGATCATAAACACAGACAAACAGCTTCTTCTGTCTGATCTCAACACCACTCAATCCCTGCTCCTGGATCTGGGTTTCCTTCTCAATCACGAAAAATCAATGCTTCTTCCTTCCCAGCGCATCGTGTTTTTGGGCTTCCTCGTGGACTCATCCACGGCGTCCCTCCTGCTTCCTCAATCAAAGTTCTCGACTATCAAGTCAGTATTTCTCACGTCCTTCTGACCTCCCTCATATCCCTCAGATATCTCGCAAGAATAGTCGGCCTTCTCATTGCTTCCATTCAGGCCATCTTTCCAGGTCCCCTGCATTATCGGGCCCTTCAACGTCTAAAAATCAGACATTTACGTCAAGGGTTGGCGTTCTCCGACCTTATCGCTTTGGGTCAAGAGTCTCGCGTCGAACTTCAATGGTGGAGCGACCATTTAGATGCTTGGAACGCGCGACTATCTTCGCTTCTGCCCCAGATCTTGCGTTAGAATCAGATGCAAGCCTGTCGGGTTGGGGCGCCCGTTGTGGACCAATATCGACTGGCAGTACATGGTCTCGTGAGGAGTAGAAATTGCACATCAATTGTTTAGAAATGCTTGCAGGCTCGTTTGCGATCCAAAGCCTCACAAATAACAGAATTCGATGTTCCATTCTTCTTCGTATGGCCAATGTTTCTGCGGTCCGCTACATCAACCATCTCGGTGGCACCAAATCCAAGCCCCTTGCAGAGTTGGCAAAGAGCCTTTGGGAGTATTGTCTGTCAAACAAGCTACTCCTGGTAGCGGAATATCTTCTGGGAGATCTCAATACTGTGGCAGATTGGCATTCTCGCTATCTTCGAGACTCCAGCGATTGGAAGCTTCTTCCATCTGTCTTCCGAACTCTATCTCAAAAATGGGGCCCTTTTTATATCGATCTCTTTGCTTCCCGCCTCAACACTCAGTTGCCTTGTTTCTTCAGTTGGCGCCTGGATCCTTCAGCCCTTGCAACAGATGCTGTCCTTCAGGATTGGTCCCTTCACCTCAACTATGCATTTCCTCATTTTCTCATGATCAACAGAGTACTGTCCCAGGTACGTCGTCAGTCAGTGGTTCCTTTTTGGCAATCTCAGATTTGGTTTCCGTCTCTTCTGAACTTGCTTCTGAACCCCTTAGGCCTTCCACATAGTCTTATTCTGGACAATTCCCTGGTTCTGTCTGCTTGGAAAGTTTCCAACCTGTCCCTCCTGACCTCCTCCTTTCGCAAGAGGCTTCTCTCTTTATCAGCAAAGCCTGGGCCCCTGGGACCTCAAAAGCATAAAAGTCCGCTTGGTCTTTATTGGCAAGCTGGTGTATGGAAAGACATATTGATCCCTTTTCAGCCCCTCTGAATTTTATGGTCAATTTCTTGGCTTCTGAAGCCAGTGCAGGTAAGTCATACAGGACAGTCAACTTGTACAGATCTGCCATTTCACTTAACCATTCCCCAATAGACGGCAAGCCTGTGGGAGTTCAACCTTTGTTCTGCCGTATTCTGCGAGGAGTTCGGTTTTCCAAACCTCTGTTGGCTAAGTATTCAAATTTATGGGATGTTAATGTAGTTCTAAAGTTGTTTTCTGATTGGCCAGATAATTCTGCTCTTTCTCTAAAAATTTTGTAAGCTAAGCTTACCATGTTACTCTGCCTTGTCTCGATTAAACGGGTTTCAGATGTTAAGGCTTTGGATATTTCCTCCCGGCAGTTTTCTCATACAGGTGTTTTGTTCCACATTAATAGGAGGACACAGACACATTTAAATTCAGTTGTTTATCCTTATTTCCCATCCCATCCTAAATGATGCATAGGTCAATGTCCCAAAGTGTATGAACAAAGAACTTCTGATCTCAGAACGTCCTCTCACTCCCAACTTCTCATTTCCTTTCGTCCTGTTTCCTCTGCTACTCTGGCTCATTGGCTTCGTTGGGTCATGTCCCATGCGGGCATTGACGTCTGTTTTCGGAGCTCATTCCACCAGGGGAGCCATGGCATTCAAAGCTTTTTGGGTGGGCTTTCATTTGGAGGACATTCTGAGATCAGCAGATTGGTCTAATGATAATGTTTTTCGAATGTTCTACGGCAAACCTGTTGTTACCATTGCTTCTTTGGTGGTTGATATGCTTTAAACAAGCATAATAGGAGCCTCCGGTCTTGCCATAAAATGTAGATTTTCTTACTAGATTATGACGGAAAGTCTTAATTTTATTAAAGACACGGAGGGGAGTATTATCGCACCGCAACACTTTTAACCTGTGTTTCTCCCTCCCTTTAGCGAGTCCAGCGTTGCCTCCTGTATCTTCATGATGTAACGGATACCCTGCAAGAGCGTCTTCCACTTCGCTTGGACACCACTCCTTCCTGTTTCGATTCTTCTACAGTGATTCCTGCAGTTCGCCAACCCTGGTTGGATGTTGGTCAAACCTTTTGTTCTTAGACTTTAGCCCTTTCTATTGTTGTCTCAATTGTTCCACTGTTTATTGACTCTATCTGAGCTGCTCGCCGGTGAAAAAAGGAATGTTTGCCGCCAGTTGTGACATTATCCATGCTGGTAATCTCTGATTGGATACAAGGTTTTGTTCTATTGCATTCCCATTGGCAAGTTGTTTCCGCTTGGCCCTCTGGGAACTGTAGTTTTTACTTAACTTGGCTGCTATGGTATTAAAGCATAATTGTTAGATTTGGGGGTCTCTAGTTGGCACAGGTAGGTACTTGTGACAAATAGGGACCCTTGCCCCTAGTCAGGGTAAGGGGGTATACTCCTAAAAAAATCCCTGCTCACCCCCTTGGTACCTTGGCACGAGCAGACAGGCTTATCTCAGAGGCAGTGTGTAAAGCATTTGAGATCACATACAGTAACCCAGTGACAACACTACAGATGGACACCACACAGTTGTATAGTAAAAATAAGTATTCTTTATATAGACTTAACACAAGACCCCAAACGACAAAAATCCACAATAATATACTTAAGATGGTAGTTTTAGCTTAGTTCAGTTCAGCTCTTAAATTGCGACACTTTAAGTCAATGTACCTTACGATGCATGATGCTTCCACAACAAAAGTGTTGCAGTGATGGAAATGCAGCAAAGTTCCGGTGCAAAGAAATAAAGACGTGAAGATCTTCCAGATGCAGCACGCTTCTCCGATGATGCAAGAAGTCTCGATTCGATGCATCAGCTGCAGCGGCGACACCATTGTTCAGCGATGCGATGGCAACAGCCTCGGCTGCGGCACTCTTCTCCGACATTTGCGAGACGCTTCCACACAATGCCACACCTACTGCGGCGACATCCAAGATGCGACGGGAGCAGCTCCGACGGCGGCACGCTTCTCCCTGAATGTGAGGCGCTTTCTTTGATGAGGTGCAATACGACAGCTACAGTGGCGACATCCACGATGAGACGGCAGCAGCAGCGATGGCGACATGCTTCTTCCTCGTTGCGAGGCGCTTCTCTCGATGCGGTGAAATACAACAGCTACAGTGGCGACATCCAAGATGCGACGGCAGCAGCAGCGACAGCGACATGCTTCCTCTTCGTTGCGAGACGCTTCTCTCGATGTGGTGGAATACGACAGCTACAGCGGCAACATCCACGATGCGATGGCAGCAGCAGTGACGGCGACACGCTTCTTCCTCTTGAGTCACGCTTCCAACTCCTTGCAACACGAAGTCCCTCAGAAGACCCAAAACAGCAGCAGGCACTTCCAAAGAACTCTAGGGAGCTGGGGGTTGAAGTCTGTTGTCCCTGAGACTTCAGCAGGAGGCACGCTCTGTTCCAAGGCCTTAGAGATCTTTACAAGTTGAAAATAAAGTACACAAAGTTCCTTTCTCCTTCCTTTGGCAGTCAGGCAACTACGGCAGGCCAATCCTCCAAGCAGAACTTCAGCTTAGGGATAGTCTCTCCTCAGCTTCTTCAGGTTCCTCTTCTCAGTAAAGGTTTCTTCTTGTTTGTCCATAAGTGATCTAATTTCCTGGGATAAGGGTCCCAATATTTATACCCCAAAATCCTTTGTTCTCTGATGGCAGAGGGGCCTTTGCCCAGTCCAAACCAGTTCTGGAGCACTCTGTTGACAAGACTCCTTCTTTCCTTTCACAGTGCAGAGCAGAAACATTGGACGCCCCACAGGAGTTGAAGCTAGCATTGTTGAGGGAAAGCAAAGGCCTAGAGCACTTTGTTGAGATGATTCCTTCTCTTCTTTCACAGTGCAGGGCAGAGACATCAGACGCACCACAGGGGGTTGAGCCAGCACTGTGGGGGCAGGCACAGTCCTATTCAGGTCCCAGGTGCAACTCCTCCCTCCCATCTAGATGTAGATCTCTCTATTCACCACTGGGCAGACTCATTCTGTCTCCTGGAATCCCCCAGCCCTGTCACTCAAACTCCAGACAGGGAATACACAACCTAGCAGAGGCCGGCCTGGATAGTTAGAGAAGAAAATACCTACTTTCTAAAAGTGGTATTTTCAATCACAGAATGTTAAAACCAACTTCACTAAAAGATGTATTTTTATTGCACACAGGCTCTGCAATGGCAGACCTTAGACACTCTTTTACATGCTACTTCTGTGGGTGGCACAACCAGTGCTGCAAGCCCACCAGCAGCATTTGGTTTATAAGCCCTGGGCACTCCTGGTGCCCTGTACAAGGTTTTGACAAGTAAGCCAAACCAGTCAATTATGGAATCACAAATTCATACCTTAATTTATAATAGGGTGAACATGTGCCCTTTAGCACTGATCAGCAGGGGGAAAGTGCCCAGAGTCATAAAACCAACAAAAACAGGTCAGACAAAATACAGGAGGAAGGCAAAAAGTTCAGGGATCACCCTGCAAAAAGGTCCAAGTCCAACACAACCCCCTTCCTGCCAAAACGCAGGGTAGACAAATCACTACCTTGATGGGCTTCCCTGCTTTGGGCGATAGAACATGGACCTGGCCCGCAGGGGCATATTCCAGTTCTATGCCAATCTGAACTCATTTCAATTCCTCTGTCCATACTCTCAGGGCCCACCATGCTAACCCATGGGGAACCCTTCTCCTCACCTGTGGCACCACCTGTGCAGTATCTAACCTTAACTTGCTCACAGGGGTGTCCCAACAGACAGACAGCAAGCCACAGTGGACACTGACAGTAGTCAGGGATGACAGCCAGGCCCTATGCCTCTCAGGGCTCTCAAACCTCTGTGGCTTCAGAGAGCGGGGGCAGTAGCCCCAGGTGCTTGGCACCCTTTGCCCACTCTCCCTCCTGTCAGGTCAGGTATGACGTCCTGATACTGATCAACACACAAAAGGGGAGAGGGCCAAAATTATTTAAACTCCAACACCCCAGGCCCCCTGGAGTAAACCAAGTAATCACACACAAGGGGTATATAGAGTACACAACTAAAACAAAGGAAAATTCTCCAATTTGGAAAAACTGCCCTCACTCACATACCGAGGTATGTGACATGCTTCATCATAGGGCCTGCTACAAACGCCCTGGTGTAGCCACATCCAGGGCGGAGCATTAGGGAGGGGGAAAATAATAAATTCCACGCTACAAAACGTACAACACACTCAGTCAGTACGTACAACGAATAACGTACATGAGTGATGAAACGTGCAGTGAACACCTCGTGGATAAGTTGTTAGTGCGAAAAGAAAGTGCAGTAAGGATTGGTTTTAAAACTGATTAAGGGTGCCAGTAGGAAGAATTGCTTTATTAGACCCAATTTAATACCCTTATCAGGATTAAAAATTATGAAAGAGGATGGGAAATTGTCTAATTGAGAAAATAAAGTTCCTCAAGACTTCCCTCCTACCACTGCTGAAGTCAACATGTTTCGACCGCATCAATTGTGCCTCGAGAGGTCACTTCGGTCTTCCTCAGGACTGTCGCAGTCAAATCCACTTGTTACCCATGCCGTAATTCGGTCAAGGGGTCTCCCGAATGGAGTAGGTCTCGTAAATCCGTACTCTTCCGGGTCTTCCGATCATTCAGTGGAGATAAAGTCCCCAAAATTAAGGGGAGAACATTCACTGGAAAAGTGTTAAGAATAATAAGAGGGGTGCGAGTGCTAGCCCCCCATTTTTTATTCAATTCCTCCTAAAATTTCTGTTTTTCTAACTAGGGTATTTCTCCAACTTAATGAATGAACTATGCTTCACCAACGTTCCACAATCGGACTCAATAGTATGACATTATAGCCTGGATTTTCTTTCCAAACATTCCAGGTGAATCACTTTGATCACTTAGTCTTGAATCAAAGTATTCGCTAAGCGATATGGTAATGAACTAAGCAACACACTCACGTACCCCAAGCCAAGCCTGGGACCACCATGAGCCCACACACTCTCCACCAAAGAACCACTCTTAACTTAGGCACATCGTTAAAAAGCCTCAAATGAGGCTTGTGACCCACAGGTGAACAGACTTACCGAGCTTATGTGCTACACAAACTCGAACTGTTGTCCGTCAGGGGGGTCTGCCTGTGAACACAATCTAAAAGGAATAGAGCGTAAATGGTATTTTAGCGTCATCCCCTCTGCCGATCCGGTATGATTACAATCACAAGAAGAAGCGCCGGTCTTTCCAACCCTCACCCGTACTCCTTACCGTTCTATTAGGCTAGCCCTGCGAAATGAATCCTGTATCTTAAGGCACCGCGTAGATGAAAAGACGTGGTGTCCGTTCGTATATTTACCGGTAAGCCGTTGCCTGTTCCGCCCCCGCCATCTGACGTCACGGGCGTCAAGACGTCATTACGTCGGGCGTGACAAACCAATGGGAGCAGTCGGGAGATGTAGTCCCGACTGAGTCACTCGTCTCCAGGCATCATCACCTGATATGGGCTGATATGCGCAGCGAGCGCTAACAAACCTCACCCATTCAGTATAAAAAACTATCCTACTTCAGAGCGAATTTGCGGAAAGGCACATTTCCAACTAATGAGATCGGTAAGTTAATATCAAAGGGGCCCCTCAGCAAATGGTTGATAATCACTACCCCAGATCATAAATGTCTATATCCGCAATCTAAGAAGTAGTATAGATGATAAAAAATATATATATTGGGTGACAGGAGGACTTTGTCAAAAGAAATCAGTGGTCCAGGGTTTGTTCGAAATGAGGAATGTATGATGTACATCCTTCATGATGCTTCACCAGGGCAGAACACCCTTCCCCACTAAAGGGGTAGTAATGACTAAAGTGACCCCATATTGTAAGATAATGACTAACCTTAAATATTGACCCGAGTACGTAACCCTCATATAACTGTATCCTATGTGATGTCCCAAGTGTGTTAATTCATAGGGGACGACCACCAGGTGTAATGTATAGATGATATAAACAGTCTTCGTTGCTGAAAGGGTGATCAAAAAATATCCATGGCCGTATTTAGAAAAATTGCTTTATTTACTTATTGTTGTCTTCCCAGTGTCTGCCAGGGAATATCATCCTTTAATCCCACTTTATGGCTTCTCAGATGGTAAACCCATCGTTGTTCTCGTTGCAGTAACACCCTTTGGTCATCTATTTGGTGTCTGCTGGGTTTTATCTTCTCTATCACGGTCCATCTAAGGTCTTCTATACTATGTCCTTGTTCAGAAAAATGGGCGGTGATACTGACCCACCAGCCCCAGGCCTCTACCCAGCGGCTGGACCAGAAAGTGGGTGGCCTCTCCCATACCCGGTCTTCCTCCTTGGGGCTCTGTACCCTCCCACCTGGAGTGGTACCCCTTCAAGACTTGTCAGGGTGCCTGTAGCAGGTGTCCTGCACAATTCGCCCACCAGTTCAGGGTTTTATCCTGCAACTGGGCTTCCAGGTCAGGGGGGACACCAAAGTCAAAGGCGAGGACTCCCTTCCTCTGCACCCCCTTCTAGAGTGCTTTACCCTCCCACCTGGAGTGGTACACCTAGAAGTTACATTGGCCAGGACACTGATTACAGTTGCCCCTTCCTCCAGGTCAGACAACACCTGAACCTGGCTTCCCAACCCAGAGACCAACCCCTACAGTTGAACACTTGCCTGGCAAACCAGGACTTCCTGGGGAGTGCTTATACCCTCCCCAAGGGTGACACATAACTCATGTGTCGTGTTACAGTCTGCCTGGCGCAGATCTCCCGACTCCTGTCCCTCTGACAGTGCGCGAAGATCCCCCAGGACAGAAGTGGTGTCACTATGGTCACTCCTTGGTGATGCAGCCCTTCTGGCTGGCCCCTGACCCACTGGTTCTTCCACTGGGGACTCTTCCTCCCTCTCATCCCTCAGTCTGGACTTCTGCACCCTCCACTTAGGAGCGGCACTGCCAGACACCAGAACTGATGGGGGCCTGCTTACAAACACTCCCAGTTCACTAGACAGTAGGGGATCTCCCTCAACAGGTGGCCCATCAGGACAGCCTAGGCTCCCCATCTGGTGCTTCCTTAAAGAACCATCCAGGTCCTGAGACGGGTTTCGGGCACCTTGGGACACGCAGCCCCACACTCACTTCTTCTCCACTGAAACAGGAAGTGAGCCCCTACACCCCTCCCACTACAACGGGACCTAGCTGGGCTACTCTGAACCGCTTCCACCACTCTAGGTTGGAAGATACCTGAGCCACTCCCCACAGGGTCAATCCCCAATGCCTCTCCAGACCCTCTGAAATCCACCAAAAGGTATGCCTCCAATGTGAGTTCCCGGGGATCAGAGAACTCACTCTCCAACAGGTGTTAGCATAGCTCTGAAAAATAGGGACTTCCAATATGCTCTCCCACAATTGGATCACACAGCCCCCCACAGGGGTTAACCAACCTATCCTTCACCTCACCATCCAGTGCCTCACACACATACTCCACACCACTCTCCTGAGATTGGCAAGACAGTATCTGACTGTCTCTGTCATTCAACCAACACTCTTCTGGGCGGTGTTCACACTCACATACCAGGACTTCAACCTTGGGGGAACCCCTCTCCCTGCACCTCTCATCTAGAGTCAGTAGAGTGTCCCTCCCACCACTAGGACCATGAACCCCTGCGCCAGTTACCCTATTCTCCTCAGGGACGTTGCACACTACTGGAGCTACCTCATGTCCTTGAACCTCCTGGTGTATGTTAACCCCCTCCAAGTCAGGCGCCACATCTCTGGGTGTGTGTACTACTCTCTAAGCACTAAATAACTCAATATTGCTGCCAGCATGTGAGCTGGATTCTACCTCCAACTCGGCAAAGCTCACTCTCTGAGTTACACACATTTCTTGTTGCTGGGCTGAGACACTCATGGCCTCAAACCTCTTGAGCTCTAAATCAAGCTCCCTTATCTCAACTCATGCTCAAACTGTATTCTATTTTCCTCTAAGTCTAATTTTCTAATTTGCAATTCAATTTCCAACTGCCCACTTAACTTGAGCTTGGTCAGCTCCATTTCATGCACCCTGCATCTCTCCGTGTCCTCCAACTCGTCTGGGGACAGGCCTCTGGCAGAAACACTGCTACCTGCTGGGGAAGCAGTGATCCTAGATCCAATGGCCCCTCCAGCTGCCTTACATTGTAGCATTCCAGTTTCTCCTCTTCCCAATCAAAATCAACAGATGCTATGGATGCTGCTCTCTCCATGGTGGTTAAACTTGACAGTTCTCAAAAATAGAAAATCCCAAAAAGAAATCTACCAAAAAGTATGTGGTCGCGTTTTGGTCTGCATTCACTAGTAGTGTTCACCAATCACCGTACATGAGTCACAAATGCAAGTCCAGAATCCCACAGCTGCCACCAATGTTAGATTTGGGGGTCTCTAGTTGGCACAGGTAGGTACTTGTGACAAATAGGGACCCTTGTCACTAGTCCGGGTAAGGGGTACACTCCTAAAATAACACCTGCTCACCCCCTTGGTAGCTTGGCACGAGCAGACAGGCTTATCTCTGAGGCAGTGCATAAAGCATTTGTGACCACATACAGTAACCCAGTGACAACACTACAGATGGACACCACACAGTTGTATATTAAAAATAAGTATTCTTTATATAGACTTAACACAAGACCACAAACGACAAAAATCCATGGTAGATTTAGCTTAGTTCAGGTCAGTTCTTAAGATGCAACATTTTAAGTCAATGTATCTTATGACGCGTGACACTTCCACAACAAAAGTGTTGCAGCGATAAAAATGCGGCAAAGTTCTGGTGCAAAGAAATAAAGACGTGAAGATCTTCCAGATGCGGCATGCTTCTCTGATGATGCGAGAAGTCTTGATTCGATGCGTCAGCTGCAGCAGTGACACCCTTGTTCAGCAATGCAACGGTAACAGCTCCGGCTGCGTCACTCTTCTCTGACGTTTGCGAGACGCTTCTGCACAATGCGACAACTACAGCGGCGACATCCAAGATGCGACGGCAGCAGCTCTGACGGCGTCACACTACTCTGTGGATGCGAGACGCTTTCCTTGATGCGGTGCAATACGACAGTTACAGCGTCGACATCCACGATGCGACAGCAGCAGCAGCGCAGGCGACACGCTTCTTCCTCGTTGCGAGACACTTCTCTCGATGCGGTGCAATACGACAGCTACAGCGGCGACATCCAAGATGCGACGGCAGCAGCAGCGACGGCGACACGCTTCATCTTCGTTGCAAGACACTTCTCTCGATGCGGTGCAATACGACAGCTGTAGCGGCAACATCCATGATGCGACGGCAGCAGCAGTGACGGCAACACGCTTCTTCCTCTTGAGTCGCACTTCCAGCTCCTTGCGACGCGCAGTCCCTCAGAAGGCCCAAAAAAGCAGCAGGCACTTCCAAAGAACTCTGGGGAGCTGGGGGTTGAAGTCTGTTGTCCCTGAGACTTCAGCAGGAGGCACGCTCTGATCCAAGCCCTTGGAGATCCTTACAAGTTGAAAATAAAGTACACAAAGTTCCTTTCTCCTTCCTCTGGCAGTCACGCAACCACTGCAGGCCAATCCCCCAAGTAGCACTTCAGCTTAGGGATAGTCTCTCCTCAGTTTCTCCAGGTTCCTCTACTCAGTAAAGGTTTCTTGTTTGTCCAAAAGTGATCTAATTTCCTAGGATCAGGGTCCCAATATGTATACCCCAAAATCCTTTGTCCTCTGAAGGCAGAGGGGCCTTTGCACAGTCCAAACCAGTTCTGGAGCACTCTGTTGACAAGACTCCTTCTTTCCTTTCACAGTGCAGAGCAGAAACATTGGACGAACCCACAGGAGGTGGAGCCAGCATTGTGGAGGGAAGGCACAGCCCTGGAGCACTTTATTGACATGATTCCTTCTCTTCTTTCACAGTGCAGGGCAGAGACATCAGACGCACCTTAGGGGGTGGAGCCAGCACTGTGGGGGCAGTCACAGTCCTATTCAGGTCCCAGGTGCAACTCCTCCCTCCCATCTAGATGCAGATCCCTCTATTCACCACTGGGCGGACTCATTCAGTCTCCTGGAATCTCTTAGCCCTGTCACTCAAACTCCAGACAAGGAATACACAACCTAGCAGAGGCAGGCCTGGATAGTTAGACAAGAAAATACCTACTTTCTAAAAGTGGTATTTTCAAACACAGAATGTTAAAACCAACGTCACTAAAAGATGTGTTTTATCATTCTGAGTACAGGCATACTAAACTCGAAATTCTAGCATGTTCCCTGAGTCAGTTAGGATTATAAAATGTAATAATCTAACTGCCCATTCTGGCCTATGGAGAACAGGTAGCCTTGCAATAGTGAAAAACTAAAATGGCTGTAATTCACTATTAGGACATGCCACACACACCAGGGCATGTCCTACATTATACTTACAATGCACCCTGCCCCCCTTGGGCCTACCAGAGGGGTGTCTGATATGAAGAAAAGGGAAGGTTTAGGGACTGGCAAGTGGGTGCACTTGCCGAGTCAGCATGACAGTACCTGACTGCACACAGGCACTGCAATGGCAAACCTTAGACACACTTTTACAGGCTGCTTCTCTGGGTGGCACAACCAGTGCTGTAAGCCCACCAGCAGCATTTTGTTTACAAGCCCTGGGCACTCCTGGTGCACTGTACTAGGGTCTGACAAGTAAACCAAAGTGAAGTACCGCATTTGTTTTTTAATGTAAATTGCCAAAAATTCGGAATGGGCAAATTACCCCAAAGGTATGCATTTACTGTAATTACCACACCTGACTTAAAGAGATTCCTCGCCATTTGCTAATTCATCTACCTGAGAGGATTGCTGACATTGTTTACAGCACATTTCACCTAGGATCGATATCCCTTGAATATGTATCATATAGTTATTGATTGTGATTGTTATACACGAAATATCATCCAATTTTAGTCGGGCTTTATATAACGAAGTGTCCCATGTGGGCAGATACTCATGGTCCCCCAAAATTGTCCTTGAGGTGTAATTAGTATTCACATTACATTATGTCACGTAAGGCTAGTCTCCTGAGCACCCGGTTATTTATTATCACTGCTTCGCAAACAATATCAAGTGCGGTTGAAGTATATAAGATTCAATATTTTAACTTGTATAAGTGTTTTTCAAGAGAAAAAATCCAGTCTTTCTGCCCCCAATATGACCCCGAAGGGGGTGGGGGGGAGGCAGAAAGCCCCCTAGAGGCCAGAGATTTTTTTTAATTTGATTTATAGGTGGGTGCTGCCCAAGATGGGCATGTCAATGCCCCCACCCCACTCAGCAAAATTCCAGTCTTTCTGCTCCCCCTGGGGGGAGAAAGCCCACTAGAAACCAAGGATTAAAAAAAAAATTATTTAGGGGTGGGGGTAGCCCAAGATGGGCATGACAATGCCCCAACTCCCCTCGGAAAAATTATTTCTGCCCTCCCTGGGGTGCAGATGGGGAGGGCAGTAGCCCCTAATCTGCCCCTGGGGGGAGTGGTGCAGAGATCCCACTAGATACAGGGATTTGTTTTTGTATTGCTATAGGGGTGGGGTCTGCCCATGATGGGCATGACAATGTCCCCCCAGCAAAATTCAAGTCTTTATCCCCCCTGGGGGGAAGAAAGCCCACTAGAAGCCAGTAATTATTTTTTTTATTACTCAAGATGGTACCAGTTCCTAAAAGGGAGTCTGTGGATTACAGCCAGTTGTGGTTGCAAGTATGGGTAGGGTGTCTCCAAAACCAAGATAAGAGTGTGTAAGAGTGAGGAGAGGTACGCCTGTGTATGTTGTGCCCTCACACACCCTTGCAAGTGTAAAGCATCATCATTGGGCACTGCTCCTTGTGGGGGTGGCGCTGCAGTCTCTCACGGGCCCTCAAAGAGGGCACTTTGATGGAGATCTTTTAGGAGTTGCCGCAGTTGTGCATGTGGGTGTGTGGGCCAAGTAGTTTGAGTGAAAATAAAATAACCCGTCGGTACCCTACAGTAATTATTAAAGGGTCCTCAGGGTTAGGTTAAAATCTAAACGGGGATGGAGATGCTCTTTATGCTGTTAGAGAGGGGAAAAAAACAAATAGATTCCCACTTCTCTCAACCCGTGCGGCAATGTGGTGCCATGTGTTAGAAGTGAGTGGTCGACATGTTTCGCGCTATCAAATGGTCCCTAATGGATCCCGAAACGCTTCTTCAGGACTGTGAGTGCAAGTGTACAATGGGAGGAGTAGGGAAAAGACACCATTTGTTCCTACCATGCCTTCATTGAGGACGTCTTAGGTAGTAAAAAGCAACGTCTTATTCGTATGCTCTAGTTTAAACCTGTTGGAGACATAAGAAGGGAAGGGGGAGGAGAAATAAACACAAAAAACAAGGGAGAGAAAACACTGCAATCATGATTATGATAATGGGAGGCGGTGAGCTACACACAGTCTTATCATGCTTAGTTGAAACCGGGTCCATGCAGGCAAATCATTTAAGAAAAAAGGCAGTATGGCCTGTAGGCAATGCTGTTCATGTATAGTTGGTACGCCATGCAAAATGGGCTGTAGTACCGAAATGAGCGGGGTACCAAAGGTATACTGAAGGGAGACAGAAGCTGTGTGGCTGGATGGGAGGGCATGCACAAGCGCAGACCTAGATGTGGCCCATGCTGAGCATCATGCAAAGCCCACCCCATGGCACAGATCAAGTGGCTGGTAGAGCAAGTGAGGGGAGCAGCACGCTTGCTAATGGCTGTAATTACAGATCATATTAAAATAAAGGCGTGCGCCATGAAGTGACCAGTGTGTGACTTAGCGGTAGCAGATAAAAAACGTTAACATACGCACAAATTGCTACACAAAGCGCATAATATTAGGACACAATCTGGATAAATCATACCCTTCCCGATGTGGAATCGGGCCCCTACAGCGAAGGCCGGCTAGTGAGGAAGGAGAGCTGTCAGAAAAACCGAGGGAGGACAGAGATGATGAAGAACTTTTTCCGACATAAGCAAAACGCTCTTACCTAATACCTTGTGATACTAGGTGATGGTGAATGTGGAAACACTTACTTTCCACGCGCCAACTGTTACTGGGGACCTAACATCCTTCCCAATCCACCGGTGCATTGCTGTGAGGAAACTCCGTGGAAATAGTCTGCGGAGTAGGTCATTGCTGGTGCGACCGCTGGAGCTAGGAAGGTGGGCGGCTGAAGTGTGGAATTAATGCGGCCATCTTAGGCAGCATATCTAGTGTGCTTTTCTAATGTTTTTTTTTGTGGTACAATGATCAGGAATTACTAAGGGAGATATCGTGGTAAACATACCCGTGGGCAGTGGATGGCGCAAGTATTGTAGTAGGAGCAGTACGGTAATATCCTGGGAAGTGAAAGCAGGGGCCGCGCACACTGGCGG
Organism: Lissotriton helveticus; assembly: GCF_964261635.1. Taxonomy (NCBI): domain Eukaryota; kingdom Metazoa; phylum Chordata; class Amphibia; order Caudata; family Salamandridae; genus Lissotriton; species Lissotriton helveticus. The sequence continues at coordinate 1,001,836,274 of NC_136061.1, forward strand.
CCATGTTAATAAAGTCATGATGGTGCTGAAGCGGGGGGTCGCGCTCAATAGCGGCCATGTTGGATGAGTCATGGTGGTGCCGTAATGGGTCTGGATGTCACTATTGTGTGATGTTGATACATCATGGCTGCCCCCGCTGAATAGGGGTAAAGTATAAATCAACAATCATATATAATGTAAAAAATGGTATTGTAGAGCCACCTATAGTTCTATAATGGTGGTGGCCCATATTGTGCAGTCCTGGGCTTGGTATTATAGCCTGGGCATCGTGATGTCAGAAAAGTAAAGAGTTGGAAAGTAGTACCACCTAAGTTCTATAATGGGGGTGGCCAATGTTGTCCAGTCCTGGGCTTGATAGTGGTGCCCGCACATCGTATGTGAAAAATAAAAATTGTAATGTAGTGCCATCTATAGTTCTATACTGGTGGGGGCCAATGCTGTGCGGTCCTAGGCTTGGTAGTGGTGCTTGGAAATCGTGATGTTGAGGCCTGAAAATCACAGTTAAGGTCACCAGCGAGTAGTAAGACAGCCCACATGACAACCCACATAGAAGCGTGTATAGTGGGATGTAGTGAATGCTGCGTGGGCCGTCATGGGTGTCAGTAAAACTAGTACCGCCGGGGAATGATACTGAACCCACTCACAGTGGGAAGCAGTGTTCATAATGTGTCCCTGCTGATCATGGGAGGAAGGCAGAGAATGGATGTTCAGGGTACTAGTTCTACCCAGGGTCTGTCATCGTTCAACCCTCCAACATTGCTTTTTAGTCTAAACATCCATTGTTGCTCTTGCCTGAATAGGACCGTGGCTGTCCAGTTGGGGTTAGTCTTGATCACAGTCCATTTAAACTGTCTGGGGGTGATTGTTCTCTAGGAAATGTCTCAGTAATCTGATGGCGTTTTTTTTGCACCGGATTGTACTCTCATGTTCTCCAATTCGTACTTTTATTGGTCTGGCTGTCATTCCTATCTACTGAAAGCCACACGGGCATGTGATCATGTAGACGCAGTTCTTCGTATTGCAGTTAGTATGGCGTCTTTGTTGCCAAGGTCTAGCGAGCCCGAGGTCTATCTCTTTGGAAGGTTTTGTTTGAGGGCAGACAGCGCATGATCCACATGGGAAATGACCCACTACTGGGGCAGTGTCCAGAGTGTCGGTTGTGGTCGGATGGAGTTCTTGGGGCGTGTATGCACAAGGATGTCTCTCAAGTTCTGTGTTCTTTTGAAAGCAAATATTGGTGTGGGGCCAGGGTTAAAGGTACAAGTATTCAAGATTTTCCAGTGTTTTTTAACAATCTTCTGGATTCTGTTGGAGGTTGGGGTGAATGATGTAACACAGGTTAGGGTGTCTGTCTTGGTTTTGGTCTTGGTTTCTAAAAGAGACTCTCTTTAGTTATTTCTAGCTCTTTTTCGTGCGTGTTTAATGATTTCCCTGGGGTATTGTCTCGCTGTCAAATTGTCTGAAAGAGTGGTAGCCTGGTAGCCTGGGTCTCATATTCAGTCAATGTGTCAATGTATCTGTGGGCTTCTTATAGTTGGTAGTCTTGAGGACGCCATCTTGCAAAGAGATCAGAAGATCTAGGAAGGGAATGGAATCCCGTGTCAGTGTGCCAGTAAATTTTAGGAATGGGTCAATGCTGTTGAGCCAGTCAAAAAAAGAGTGACATACCATGTCTCGCTTAGTAATTCATGATCATTGTACCACAAAAAAACCCCATTAGAAAAGCACACTTTATACGCTGTCTAAGATGGCCATGTTCATTACACACTTCAGCCGCCCACCTTCCTAGCTCCCGCGGTCGCACCAGCAATGACATACTCCGCAGACTATTTCCACGGAGTTTCCTCGCAGCAGAGCACCGGCAGATTAGGAAGGCAGTTAGGTCCCCTATAACGGTTGGCGGGTGGAAAGTAAGTGTTTCCACGTTCACGATCACCTAGGATCAAAAGGTATTTGGCACGAGCGCTTTGCTTGTGTCGGAAAACGTTCTTCATCGTCTCTGTCCTCCCCCATTTTTTACGACAGCTCTCCTTCCTCACTAGCCGGCCTTCACCATAGGAGCCCTATTCCACATCGGGAAGGGTATGATTTATCCTGATTGTGTCCTAATAATATGCCCTTTGTTTAGCAATTTGTGCCTATGTTAACGTTTTTTATCTGCTACCGCTAAGTCACATGTTGGTAACTTCACGGCGCACGCCTTTATTTTAATATGATCTGTAGTTACAGCCATTAGGAAGCGTGCTGCTCCCCTCACTTGCTCTACCAGCTACTTGATCTGTGCCATGGGGTGGGCTTTGCATGATGCTCAGCAGGGGCCACATTTAGGTCTGCGCTTGTGCATGCCCTCTCATCCAGCCACACAGTTTCTGTCTCCCCTCAGTATACCTTTGGAACTCCCCACTCATTTCGGTGCTACAGCCCATTTTGCATGACTTACCAACTATGCATGAACAGCATTGCCTTCAGGCCACACTGCCTTTTTTCTTTAATTATTTGCCTGCATGGACCCGGTATCAACTACGCATGATAAGACTGTGTGTAGCTCACCGCCTCCCATTGTTATAATCTTGACTCTTGCAGTGTTTTCTCTCCCTTGTTTTTTGTGTTTGTTTCTTCCGCCCCCTCCCCTTCTTATGTCTCCAACAGGTTTGAACTAGAGCATACGAACAAGACGTCTTTACTACCTAAGACGTCCTCAATGAAGGCATGGTAGGAACATAGGGTGTCTTTTCCCTACTCCTCCGTTTTGTACACTTGCACTCACGGTCCTGAAGAAGCACTCCGGAAACCATTAGGGACTATTTGATAGCGTGAAACATGTCGACCACTCACTTCTAACATATCGCACCACATTGCCACATGGGTTGAGAGAAGTGGGAATCTATTTCTTTTTTTCCCCTCTCTAACAGCATAAAGAGCATCTCCATCCCCGTTTAGATTTTAACCTAACCCTGAGGACCCTTTAATGTGGGGTACCAACGGGTTATTTTATATTCACTCACACTACTTGGCCCACACACCCACATGCACAACTGCGGCAACTCCTAAAAGATCTCAATCAAAGTGCCCTCTTTGAGGGCCCGTGAGGGACTGCAGCGCCACCCCTACAAGGAGCAGTGCCCAATGATCATGCTTTACACTCGCAAGGGTGTGTAATGGCACAACATACACAGGAGTGCCTCTCCTCACTCTTACACACTCTTACCTTGGTTTTGGATACCCCCTACTCTTACTTGCAATCACAAGAGGCTGTAATCTACAGACTCCCCATTAGGAACTGGTACCATCTTGAGTAATAAACATTACCTTTAGGGGCATCGGTCCAGGACCTTTTCCATTTAGCTCCTTGTCACCCTCTTTTTTGAATTGTGGTCATTATTTTTTTATACATAGGGGAGGGGCAGCCCAGAATGGACATGCCTAATCCCCCACCCCCAAAAAAATTGCCACAGTCCTTCTGCACCCCGGGAGGCATATGGTAGGAATAGCCCCTTGTCTGCCCCCCTGGGGGAAGAAAGCCCACTAGGAATCAGGGAATTTCTTTTTCAAAATTCAGGGGTGAGGACTGCCCAGAATGGGCATGCCAATGCCCCAGTCTCCCAGGAATGCCACAGTCTTCCTGCCCCTGGTAGGCAGATTGGGGCAATAACCATTTATCTGAACGTTGCATCACAGAAATGTGAGGATAATGTGTTTTTTACAAAGTTTGAGGTTTGCAAGGGATTCTGGGTAACAGAACCTGGTGAGAGCCACACATCTCACCCCCTCCTAAATTACTCCGGGTGTCGAGTTTTCAAAAATGTATAGGTTTGCTATGTTTCCATAGGTGCCGGCAGAGCTAGAGTTCAAACTATACAGCTAGGCACTTTGCAAAAAAGGGTCAGTTTTTACTGTAAAAATGTGGTGTGTCCACGTTGCAATTTGGGCCGTTTCCTGTCGCGGGCACTACCCCTACCCACACAAGTGAGGTACCATTTTTATCAGAAGACTTTGGGGAATGCGGGGTGGGTGAAATTTTGCGGATCCATGCAGATTCCAGAACTTTCGATCCAGAAATGTGAAGATTTTTTTTTTTTTTACAAAGTTTGAGGTTTGCAAGAGATTCTGGGTAACAGAACCTGGTGAGTTCCACACAAGTCACCCCATAGTGGATACCTCTGTGTATCTTATTTTAAAAAATGTATATGTTTGCTAGGTTTTTCCTAGCGGCTGGCAGAGCTTGGGTTCAAAATCTACAGCTAGGCACTGTGCAAGAAAAGGGTCAGTTTTCACTGTATAAATGTGGCGTGTCCACGTTGCAATTTGGGCAGTTTCCTGTTGCGGGCACTAGGCCTACCCCCCACAAGTGAGGTACTATTTTTATTTGGAGACTTTGAGGAATTTGGGGTGGGTGGAAGGTTGTGGATCCACACTGATTCCAGAACTTTCCATCACAGAAATGTGAGGAAAATGTGTTTTTTTACAAAGTTTGAGGTTTGCAAGGGATTCCGGGTAACAGAACCTGGTGAGAGCCACGCAAGTCACCCCATCCTGGATTTCCCTGGGTGTCTAGTTTTTAAAAATGTATAGGAGTGCTAGGTTTCCCTAGGTCCCGGCAGAACTTGGGTTCAAAAGTGTTCATGTTGCGTTTTGGCCCATTTCTTTCGCGGGCACGAGGCTTACCCTCACAAGTGAGGTACCATTTTTATTGGAAGACTTAGGGAACACAGAATTGTAGAGCAACTGTTATTACCTATTGACTTTCTATGCATTCCTGCCTTCCAAATGTAAGACAATGTGTAAAAAAGAAATCACTTTGAAAAATGTCCTATAATTCACATGCTAGTATGTGTACCTACAAGTTCGGGGATGTGCAAATAGCTACTGTTTCTAAACTCTATATTTTGGTCCCATTTCGGAAATACATAGGTGTCTTTATTACCTTTCTTTCACTATTTATATTTTATGGAATGAATTGCTATATACCCGGTACACAATAAAAAGCCATTGCAAGATTCTGCTCAGTTATTGGCTCTGGGTTTCTTGGGTTATTGGTGAACCTACATGTCCTATATATACCCACAACCAGAAGGGTCCAGCAAATGTAACGGTATATTGCTTTAAAAAATCTGTCATACAAAGAAGAAGTTACAGGTGAAAACGTTGGCGCAAATTGCTGTTTTTTTTAACTCATTTTCAATTTTTCCTATTTTCAGCTTTAACGGTCCTACACAAATGACCACTTGCTGAATTCAGAATGTTGTCTACTTTTCAGAAATGTATAGCTTTCCGGGATTCATTATTGCTTTCACACCCATTTCTACCACTAACTGGAAGGACGTTGAAAACAGAAAAAGTAGCAAAAATAGCCTATGTCCCAGTAAAATGCCAAAACTGTGTAAAAATGTTTAGTTTTCTGATAAACGTCTGCCTGTCCCTGAAAGCTGTGAAGATGGTGCTTTCAGCACCACAAACCCTTTGTTGATACCATTTGCAGAGAAAAAAACAGACGCTTTCTTCTGCTGCACTTTTTCCCTTATTTTAAAAAAAAATCCCCAAGATGATGGAAAAAAAGGAAGCAAATTTGGCGTGGATCCCTTGTGGACAAAAATTTACAGGGGCCTAAGTGCGAACTATCCCTAATAGCCAAAAAAAGGCTTAGTACGGGGGAAAAGGCCTAGCAGCGAAGGGGTTAAAAGTTCTTTATCCTAATTTTTTGCACCTCAAAGGCATTTCTTGCAATTTGTCTGGAGGAGTCAGGTTTGGGAATTCAAGGTATTTTCCTTTGTTCTGTCATCAGTGCCATTGTGCTTCACAAAACTGCTGAAACCAGTAGTTACCTGGTGGCGATCGTGGGGACAATGTATGATCATTTATCTGGACAACATGACTATCATGTCACAGGACAGGGCCACGCTGATGGCCCAAGCACAGACCACGATATCTCTGTTGGAGGACCTAGGATTCATAATCAATTTGACCAAATCAGATCTCACTCCCAAACAGAAGATAAGAGTTTCTAGGATGTACCACCGACTCCATCACAGCAATGATGGAATTGCATGTCAAAAACATTTCCTTGATCAAGGCAGAGATCATGCAGCTGATAACAGTGGAACGTATTTCCTTGACGAAATTGGCACAAGTGTTAGGCTTACTTGTATCGCCGATCCAGGCGATTTGCGTATGCCCCTTACACTACAGGGCCTTACAGTGGCTAAAGATGAAGCATCTAAAGTGGGGCCTATCCTACGAGGAAGAAGTGGCACTGACCATAGAGGCCAGGACGGAGATGAAAGGATGACTGGACCACATGGAAGCATGGAACGGTCGCACAATCTTCAGCTCTTTTGCCGAGATTGTTATTGAATAACATGGCAGCCATTGGGGCTGGTGAGCCAGATGCAGATCCACATCCACTGGAGAGGTATAGTCGCAGGATGAACTGAAGCTCCAAATAAACTGCTTCGAGTTGTTATCAGGATCCTTTATCCATGGCTAAACCAAGTATGTCAAATACTGCATTCTGTTAAAAATGAACGATATCCCTGCAGTACAGTATGTCAAAAAGCTGGGAGTAATGAGATCCAAAGCCCTGACTGAGATTGCCAAAGATTTTTGGCACTTCTACCAGGAGAAGAAAATCTTGGTGTTGGCGATGAATCTCATGCGCAGCTCCAACACCATTGATGATTGGAACCCACGATTCCTGAGGTATTCCAGCGACTGGAGGCTAAATACTCGAGTATTCAACAGCTTCTGCGAGAGATGTGGAACCCCTCTAATGGATTTATTTGCATCATACTGAATGCGCAGGTTCCACAGTTCTACAGTTGGAGGCCGTATCCAGAGAATGCCTTTCTTCAGGACTAGTTTATGGATTTGAATTATGCCTTTCCCCTACATCAAGATCACGAGAGTGACGACACAGGTGAAACATCAGCAGGTGGAATTGATTTTGGTGTTTCCGCTATGGTGGTCACAGCAATGGTTTCTGCTTCTCCTGGAGATGTTGTACAACTATCCGGTACGTCACTTATCATTACAACTGAAGACTTTGATTGAGTGAGGAGGGTTTGTTTAAATGTTCATCCAAAAACAATAAACTGGTCATCGAGCTGAAGGCTTGCTTAAAAAACTCTGGGAGTATGGATTCTGTTTTTTTTTTCAATATTAGAAGTTATTGCGGAAAGATTAAACAAATGAGTAAGTTTCAGATAGATGCTGCAGTTCAAGTCAAGGAGTACTTAGACACAATGGATGACAAGAAGACTCAGCTACCGGACTGGGTGGAGAAAATAGAGCAATAATTCTCAGATTGCAAGGATGCACTTCTTATAGTAGGGGACCAAGCTGCACAGTTCGATAAGGATGCATGACCTCCCAGAATCTTACAATACTGCAGGCACATAGAGTTATCTCTCAGATTGTACCTAATGCTAAATATCCTAGGACTGTTCTGGTTAATTTCTCGGAGTACAGGGAGATTAATTCCCACTAAAGCAATTCTGGGAATAAACATTTGAGATCCAAAGGCAATATACATTTCAGTTTTTTTCAGGCATGACAATTGAAGCTGCCCATAGATGCTGAGAGTTCGAAAATGTCATCCCAGTTCAAGCAGCTGGTGCCCAGGCTTCCGTTGTGCAACAAGCTTGGCTAAAGGTTCTTACAAGGGACAGTATAATTGTTTATCAGGGTTAAAGTAGCAAAGGCCTTTATGAATGAAGCTTGGCATTCTGGTGCAGGATGATGATATAATTAGGGTTAATTGTGGAAGGATAGAAGACTTACAGGAAACGTGGGGAACAATTTCTCTAATTCATGGTGCCAATATAGTTTGGAGTCTGAGCACAAGTGACATGTACGAGCAGTATTACATTCCTCTATTAATGGAAGGACAGACACATGCTGGTAAGTGTCTTTCATTTTTTATTAGACACTACATACACCAACTGAGAAACCGCTGCCACCATCTTCATCCCACTGCTTCTAACTGTCATCCAGGAATCCTTTCGACACAGCATTCCAGGATGACCAGAATTCTTCCTTTGTTCTGTCATCAGTGCCATTGTGCTTCACAAAACTGCTGAAACCAGTAGTTACCTGGTGGCGATTGTGGGGACAATGTATGATCATTTATCTGGACAACATGACTATCATGTCACAGGACAGGGCCACGCTGATGGCCCAAGCACAGACCACGATATCTCTGTTGGAGGACCTAGGATTCATAATCAATTTGACCAAATCAGATCTCACTCCCAAACAGAAGATAAGAGTTTCTAGGATGTACCACCGACTCCATCACAGCAATGATGGAATTGCATGTCAAAAACATTTCCTTGATCAAGGCAGAGATCATGCAGCTGATAACAGTGGAACGTATTTCCTTGACGAAATTGGCACAAGTGTTAGGCTTACTTGTATCGCCGATCCAGGCGATTTGCTTATGCCCCTTACACTACAGGGCCTTACAGTGGCTAAAGATGAAGCATCTAAAGTGGGGCCTATCCTACGAGGAAGAAGTGGCACTGACCATAGAGGCCAGGACGGAGATGAAAGGATGACTGGACCACATGGAAGCATGGAACGGTCGCACAATCTTCAGCTCTTTTGCCGAGATTGTTATTGAATAACATGGCAGCCATTGGGGCTGGTGAGCCAGATGCAGATCCACATCCACTGGAGAGGTATAGTCGCAGGATGAACTGAAGCTCCAAATAAACTGCTTCGAGTTGTTATCAGGATCCTTTATCCATGGCTAAACCAAGTATGTCAAATACTGCATTCTGTAAAAAATGAACGATATCCCTGCAGTACAGTATGTCAAAAAGCTGGGAGTAATGAGATCCAAAGCCCTGACTGAGATTGCCAAAGATTTTTGGCACTTCTACCAGGAGAAGAAAATCTTGGTGTTGGCGATGAATCTCATGCGCAGCTCCAACACCATTGATGATTGGAACCCACGATTCCTGAGGTATTCCAGCGACTGGAGGCTAAATACTCGAGTATTCAACAGCTTCTGCGAGAGATGTGGAACCCCTCTAATGGATTTATTTGCATCATACTGAATGCGCAGGTTCCACAGTTCTACAGTTGGAGGCCGTATCCAGAGAATGCCTTTCTTCAGGACTAGTTTATGGATTTGAATTATGCCTTTCCCCTACATCAAGATCACGAGAGTGACGACACAGGTGAAACATCAGCAGGTGGAATTGATTTTGGTGTTTCCGCTATGGTGGTCACAGCAATGGTTTCTGCTTCTCCTGGAGATGTTGTACAACTATCCGGTACGTCACTTATCATTACAACTGAAGACTTTGATTGAGTGAGGAGGGTTTGTTTAAATGTTCATCCAAAAACAATAAACTGGTCATCGAGCTGAAGGCTTGCTTAAAAAACTCTGGGAGTATGGATTCTGTTTTTTTTTTCAATATTAGAAGTTATTGCGGAAAGATTAAACAAATGAGTAAGTTTCAGATAGATGCTGCAGTTCAAGTTAAGGAGTACTTAGACACAATGGATGACAAGAAGACTCAGCTACCGGACTGGGTGGAGAAAATAGAGCAATAATTCTCAGATTGCAAGGATGCACTTCTTATAGTAGGGGACCAAGCTGCACAGTTCGATAAGGATGCATGACCTCCCAGAATCTTACAATACTGCAGGCACATAGAGTTATCTCTCAGATTGTACCTAATGCTAAATATCCTAGGACTGTTCTGGTTAATTTCTCGGAGTACAGGGAGATTAATTCCCACTAAAGCAATTCTGGGAATAAACATTTGAGATCCAAAGGCAATATACATTTCAGTTTTTTTCAGGCATGACAATTGAAGCTGCCCATAGACGCTGAGAGTTCGAAAATGTCATCCCAGTTCAAGCAGCTGGTGCCCAGGCTTCCGTTGTGCAACAAGCTTGGCTAAAGGTTCTTACAAGGGACAGTATAATTGTTTATCAGGGTTAAAGTAGCAAAGGCCTTTATGAATGAAGCTTGGCATTCTGGTGCAGGATGATGATATAATTAGGGTTAATTGTGGAAGGATAGAAGACTTACAGGAAACGTGGGGAACAATTTCTCTAATTCATGGTGCCAATATAGTTTGGAGTCTGAGCACAAGTGACATGTACGAGCAGTATTACATTCCTCTATTAAAGGAAGGACAGACACATGCTGGTAAGTGTCTTTCATTTTTTATTAGACACTACATACACCAACTGAGAAACCGCTGCCACCATCTTCATCCCACTGCTTCTAACTGTCATCCAGGAATCCTTTCGACACAGCATTCCAGGATGACCAGAATTCTTCCTTTGTTCTGTCATCAGTGCCATTGTGCTTCACAAAACTGCTGAAACCAGTAGTTACCTGGTGGCGATCGTGGGGACAATGTATGATCATTTATCTGGACAACATGACTATCATGTCACAGGACAGGGCCACGCTGATGGCCCAAGCACAGACCACGATATCTCTGTTGGAGGACCTAGGATTCATAATCAATTTGACCAAATCAGATCTCACTCCCAAACAGAAGATAAGAGTTTCTAGGATGTACCACCGACTCCATCACAGCAATGATGGAATTGCATGTCAAAAACATTTCCTTGATCAAGGCAGAGATCATGCAGCTGATAACAGTGGAACGGATTTCCTTGACGAAATTGGCACAAGTGTTAGGCTTACTTGTATCGCCGATCCAGGCGATTTGCTTATGCCCCTTACACTACAGGGCCTTACAGTGGCTAAAGATGAAGCATCTAAAGTGGGGCCTATCCTACGAGGAAGAAGTGGCACTGACCATAGAGGCCAGGACGGAGATGAAAGGATGACTGGACCACATGGAAGCATGGAACGGTCGCACAATCTTCAGCTCTTTTGCCGAGATTGTTATTGAATAACATGGCAGCCATTGGGGCTGGTGAGCCAGATGCAGATCCACATCCACTGGAGAGGTATAGTCGCAGGATGAACTGAAGCTCCAAATAAACTGCTTCGAGTTGTTATCAGGATCCTTTATCCATGGCTAAACCAAGTATGTCAAATACTGCATTCTGTTAAAAATGAACGATATCCCTGCAGTACAGTATGTCAAAAAGCTGGGAGTAATGAGATCCAAAGCCCTGACTGAGATTGCCAAAGATTTTTGGCACTTCTACCAGGAGAAGAAAATCTTGGTGTTGGCGATGAATCTCATGCGCAGCTCCAACACCATTGATGATTGGAACCCACGATTCCTGGGGTATTCCAGCGACTGGAGGCTAAATACTCGAGTATTCAACATCTTCTGCAAGAGATGTGGAACCCCTCTAATGGATTTATTTGCATCATACTGAATGCGCAGGTTCCACAGTTCTACAGTTGGAGGCCGTATCCAGAGAATGCCTTTCTTCAGGACTAGTTTATGGATTTGAATTATGCCTTTCCCCTACATCAAGATCACGAGAGTGACGACACAGGTGAAACATCAGCAGGTGGAATTGATTTTGGTGTTTCCGCTATGGTGGTCACAGCAATGGTTTCTGCTTCTCCTGGAGATGTTGTACAACTATCCGGTACGTCACTTATCATTACAACTGAAGACTTTGATTGAGTGAGGAGGGTTTGTTTAAATGTTCATCCAAAAACAATACACTGGTCATCGAGCTGAAGGCTTGCTTAAAAAACTCTGGGAGTATGGATTCTGTTTTTTTTTCAATATTAGAAGTTATTGCGGAAAGATTAAACAAATGAGTAAGTTTCAGATAGATGCTGCAGTTCAAGTCAAGGAGTACTTAGACACAATGGATGACAAGAAGACTCAGCTACCGGACTGGGTGGAGAAAATAGAGCAATAATTCTCAGATTGCAAGGATGCACTTCTTATAGTAGGGGACCAAGCTGCACAGTTCGATAAGGATGCATGACCTCCCAGAATCTTACAATACTGCAGGCACATAGAGTTATCTCTCAGATTGTACCTAATGCTAAATATCCTAGGACTGTTCTGGTTAATTTCTCGGAGTACAGGGAGATTAATTCCCACTAAAGCAATTCTGGGAATAAACATTTGAGATCCAAAGGCAATATACATTTCAGTTTTTTTCAGGCATGACAATTGAAGCTGCCCATAGACGCTGAGAGTTCGAAAATGTCATCCCAGTTCAAGCAGCTGGTGCCCAGGCTTCCGTTGTGCAACAAGCTTTGCTAAAGGTTCTTACAAGGGACAGTATAATTGTTTATCAGGGTTAAAGTAGCACAGGCCTTTATGAATGAAGCTTGGCAATCTGGTGCAGGATGATGATATAATTAGGGTTAATGGTGGAAGGATAGAAGACTTACAGGAAACGTGGGGAACAATTTCTCTAATTCATGGTGCCAATATAGTTTGGAGTCTGAGCATAAGTGACATGTACGAGCAGTATTACATTCCTCTATTAAAGGAAGGAGAGACACATGCTGGTAAGTGTCTTTAATTTTTTATTAGACACTACATACACCAACTGAGAAACCGCTGCCACCATCTTCATCCCACTGCTTCTAACTGTCATCCAGGAATCCTTTCGACACAGCATTCCAGGATGACCAGAATTCTTCCTTTGTTCTGTCATCAGTGCCATTGTGCTTCACAAAACTGCTGAAACCAGTAGTTACCTGGTGGCGATCGTGGGGACAATGTATGATCATTTATCTGGACAACATGACTATCATGTCACAGGACAGGGCCACGCTGATGGCCCAAGCACAGACCACGATATCTCTGTTGGAGGACCTAGGATTCATAATCAATTTGACCAAATCCGATCTCACTCCCAAACAGAAGATAAGAGTTTCTAGGATGTACCACCGACTCCATCACAGCAATGATGGAATTGCATGTCAAAAACATTTCCTTGATCAAGGCAGAGATCATGCAGCTGATAACAGTGGAACGTATTTCCTTGACGAAATTGGCACAAGTGTTAGGCTTACTTGTATCGCCGATCCAGGCGATTTGCTTATGCCCCTTACACTACAGGGCCTTACAGTGGCTAAAGATGAAGCATCTAAAGTGGGGCCTATCCTACGAGGAAGAAGTGGCACTGACCATAGAGGCCAGGACGGAGATGAAAGGATGACTGGACCACATGGAAGCATGGAACGGTCGCACAATCTTCAGCTCTTTTGCCGAGATTGTTATTGAATAACATGGCAGCCATTGGGGCTGGTGAGCCAGATGCAGATCCACATCCACTGGAGAGGTATAGTCGCAGGATGAACTGAAGCTCCAAATAAACTGCTTCGAGTTGTTATCAGGATCCTTTATCCATGGCTAAACCAAGTATGTAAATACTGCATTCTGTTAAAAATGAACGATATCCCTGCAGTACAGTATGTCAAAAAGCTGGGAGTAATGAGATCCAAAGCCCTGACTGAGATTGCCAAAGATTTTTGGCACTTCTACCAGGAGAAGAAAATCTTGGTGTTGGCGATGAATCTCATGCGGAGCTCCAACACCATTGATGATTGGAACCCACGATTCCTGAGGTATTCCAGCGACTGGAGGCTAAATAATCGAGTATTCAACAGCTTCTGCGAGAGATGTGGAACCCCTCTAATGGATTTATTTGCATCATACTGAATGCGCAGGTTCCACAGTTCTACAGTTGGAGGCCGTATCCAGAGAATGCCTTGCTTCAGGACTAGTTTATGGATTTGAATTATGCCTTTCCCCCTACATCAAGATCACGAGAGTGACGACACAGGTGAAACATCAGCAGGTGGAATTGATTTTGGTGTTTCCGCTATGGTGGTCACAGCAATGGTTTCTGCTTCTCCTGGAGATGTTGTACAACTATCCGGTACGTCACTTATCATTACAACTGAAGACTTTGATTGAGTGAGGAGGGTTTGTTTAAATTTTCATCCAAAAACAATACACTGGTCATCGAGCTGAAGGCTTGCTTAAAAAACTCTGGGAGTATGGATTCAGGTTTTTTTTTCAATATTAGAAGTTATTGCGGAAAGATTAAACAAATGAGTAAGTTTCAGATAGATGCTGCAGTTCAAGTCAAGGAGTACTTAGACACAATGGATGACAAGTAGACTCAGCTACCGGACTGGGTGGAGAAAATAGAGCAATAATTCTCAGATTGCAAGGATACACTTCTTATAGTAGGGGACCAAGCTGCACAGTTCTATAAGGATGCATGACCTCCCAGAATCTTACAATACTGCAGGCACATAGAGTTATCTCTCAGATTGTACCTAATGCTAAATATCCTAGGACTGTTCTGGTTAATTTCTCGGAGTACAGGGAGATTAATTCCCACTAAAGCAATTCTGGGAATAAACATTTGAGATCCAAAGGCAATATACATTTCAGTTTTTTTCAGGCATGACAATTGAAGCTGCCCATAGACGCTGAGAGTTCGAAAATGTCATCCCAGTTCAAGCAGCTGGTGCCCAGGCTTCCGTTGTGCAACAAGCTTTGCTAAAGGTTCTTACAAGGGACAGTATAATTGTTTATCAGGGTTAAAGTAGCACAGGCCTTTATGAATGAAGCTTGGCATTCTGGTGCACGATGATGATATAATTAGGGTTAATGGTGGAAGGATAGAAGACTTACAGGAAACGTGGGGAACAATTTCTCTAATTCATGGTGCCAATATCGTTTGGAGTCTGAGCGCAAGTGACATGTACGAGCAGTATTACATTCCTCTATTAAAGGAAGGACAGACACATGCTGGTAAGTGTCTTTAATTTTTTATTAGACATTACATACACCAACTGAGAAACCGCTGCCACCATCTTCATCCCACTGCTTCTAACTGTCATCCAGGAATCCTTTCGACACAGCATTCCAGGATGACCAGAATTCTTCCATAGAATGGACGAAAGTTCCAAACTCCAGGCATGAACAACAATTATCCTTTCCCTTAATAAGAAAGAAGGAGTAGTTTCTGTCCTGTAACTCCAGTTCTGTAGTAGGGGTATCTCTGTTATAGTCATAATCTAGTGAATAGTCCCGCCCATGTGCGTGGACCCCGGAGCAATCAAAAATAATCTCTTACAGTGTCGAAAAATGCAGAACTGCACAGACACTTAAGAGAGAATTTAAAGACAAATAATGCAGCCTAAAAAGGCTACACTGTCCAGTACTTCAACTAGAAATTCCACCACAAAATCCACAAAAACAGCAAAGCCTGTACAGATTTCCCTTGCTTTCACAGCAAAATCCCTCAGGAATGATAGAGAGAAGAACCTGGGCAGACAAGCCCCATAGGCTGCCATTATGTGGCTCAGAACAGGATACTGTGCCTTTAAGAGAACTTTACAGAACTTCACAGTATCCCAGAATGCCCTGCAGGTCCCAGTTACTTTCAGTTCTTTTTGTAGGCGTAACACGCCAGACCTGTAGCATTCCTTACATGAATATCTCTCTCCACCGGGGAGGAGGGCGGGCGCTTATGACTATAACAGAGATACCCCTACTACAGAACTGGAGTTACAGGACAGAAACTACTCCTTCTGTAGTAGGGGATCTCTGTGTATAGTCATAATCTAGTGAATAGAATGGCAAGCCCATCCCCACACCAAGCGGCGGTGGAGAAAAAAGAAATCACGCCACTATTGTGCGAACAGATTCTGTAGCGAAGCCTGCCCAACCTGAGCGTCTGCCCTGGCATCAGCGTCCAGGCAGTAATGCTTAGCAAAGGTATGGACCGACTTCCAAGTGGCCGCCTTGCAGATCTCTGCAATGGGAACATTACGAAGCAACGCTGTCGTGGCAGCTTTGCCCCTGGTGGAATGAGCCTTAGGTTTGCCCCCTAAGGTCTTATTAGCTTTGTAGTAACACAATTGTATGCAGGACACAATCCACCTCGAGATGGACTGTTTAGAGGTAGCAAGACCCGTCCTGACCGATCCATAATTGATAAACAATTGGTCTGACCTACGAATATCCTTGGTTTTATGCAGATAAAATTTCAGTACCCTCCTAACATCCAGGGAATGTAAAGACCTTTCCGTTGGAGATGAAGGATTCTGAAAAAACGTAGGCAAAGTTATAGTCTGGTTGACATGAAAATCAGAAATAACCTTGGGAAGAAATTTAGGGTGAGTCCGCATAACAACCTTAGCAGCATGAAATACAGTATAAGGTTCTTGGCAACACAACGCCTGAATTTCACTCACCCTGCGGGCCAATGTAATGGCCACGAGGAACGCCGCCTTTCAGGACAGGTGCTGCAACGAAGCCTTATGAATAGGTTCAAAAGGCTCCTTCATCAATCTCGACAGCACCACGTTCAATTCCCAGGAAGGCGAAGGAAGCCTGACAGGAGGGAATACTTTCTTCAAGCCTTCCAAAAAATCTTTGATCACAGGGATCTGGAAGAAGGAAGTCTGTGAAGAGCATTTCCTGTAGGCAGTCAAAGCAGCCAGATGAACCTTAATGGAATGGACATTAAGGCCAGACTGCGCCAGATGTAGTAGATATGGAAGGATGACATCCTCCTTGCATGTCGTAGGGTCATAGTTCTTGGACTTGCACCAGATGCAAAACCTCTTCCACTTGTAAGCATAAGAAGTCCTAGTGGAAGGTCGCTTAGCCTCCTTCAGTATGTCCATGCAATCCTCTGGGAGATTCAGATGACCATATTGCACTATCTCAGGAGCCATGCCGCCAAACTCAAAGACGAGAGGTTGGGGTGCAACATCCGCCCCCCGAACTTCGTGAGAAGGTCCGGCCTGCACGGCAGCTTCATGTGAGGAAGGAGAGACCGGTGAAGCAGGTCCGTGAACCACCACTGTCTGGGCCATTCCGGGGCAATCAGTATCATCCGCGCCCTGGACTGGGACAGTTTGATGAGAACCGTCGGAATCAGGGGAATGAGTGGAAAAGCGTACAGAAAGCTGTTCGACCAGTTGATCCATAAGGCATTCCCCAGCGTCCCCGGCTGGTAGTACCTGGAGGCGAAGTCTCGGCATTTGCTGTTTTCTGCGGTGGTGAACAGATCTACGTCTGGAGTTCCCCACCTTGCGAAGACTTCTCCTAGTACTTCGTCGTTTATGACCCATTCGTGGTTTTCCTGAATCAGTCTGCTCAGTGCGTCTGCCTGAACATTCTGCACACCTGGCAGATGGGTGGCCGTTATCGTCAGTCCTCGAGCCAGAAGCCAGTGCCAGATCGCCTGCGCCTCCTGTGACAAGGTGCGTGATCTCGAGCCCCCCTGCTTTTGAGGTAATACATCCTGGTCGTATTGTCCGTCTGTACAAGCAGAGAGTTGGTCTGAAAGGACGGATGAAAGGCCTTTAATGCCAAGTGAACAGCTCTGAGTTCCAGGAAATTGATGTGGTACGTGGACTCCGTCGTGGACCACGTCCCTTGAATCTGTAGGTCTCCGGAATGCGCTCCCCAGCCCTGGAGAGAAGCATCCGTCACGATAGTCTGAGTGGGAATGTCC
Source organism: Lissotriton helveticus (assembly GCF_964261635.1). NCBI lineage: Eukaryota > Metazoa > Chordata > Amphibia > Caudata > Salamandridae > Lissotriton > Lissotriton helveticus. Next base: position 1,001,853,686 of record NC_136061.1, read on the forward strand.
TTGTGGAAGGGAACCCCTCTGAGGAGATTCTCCGCTGAACACCTCCACTTCAGAGACTGAAGAGCATGTAGAGACAGTCGTATCCTGTCGTCCCAAGATCCTCTCCTCTGGTCCCACTGATCCTCCAAGCACTCCTGCAGCGGTCTCATGTGCAGCCGCGCGTGTGGCGTCAGGAAGATACAAGAGGCCATCGATCCCAGTAGAGAAGACACCGTCCTCACTGTTGTAGATGGAGTTGTCAAAAGAGCCTGAGCCCTCCGAAGGAGTGATAACCGTCGCTCCTCCGAAGGAGACACGCTTGCTGACAGCGTATTGATGGAGGCTCCCAAGTACTGAATGCACTGGACCGGAGTCGGGACCGACTTGGACATTTTGATGTGCAACCCCAGCTTGTTCAACAGAACGCACGTCTTCTGGAAGTGCGCTTGAGCTTCCGAGAAGGAGGAGGCCTTGATCAACCAATCGTCCAGGTACGGGTAGACAAACACCTTGTTCTTCCTCAGGTGTGCTGCTACCACCGCCATGCACTTCGAGAAAGTTCTGGACGCAGACTTCAGCCCGAATGGCAGTACTGTGTATTTTGTAGTGATTGGTGCCGACTTGAAATCGCAGGAACTTCCTGTGTTTGTGTGCAATGGGCACATGGAAGTATACATCCTGTAGGTCTATTGCACAAAGCCAGTCTCCCTGTTGCAACTGAGGATAAATCTGATGCAACGACAGCATGCGAAACTTTTCTCTGCGAATCCACTTGTTTGCCTGTCGCAAGTCCAGAATGGGCCTGAACTCGTTCTTGTCCTTCTTGCGGACCAGAAAGAACCGAGAGTACAGACCTCTTCCTCTTTGAGACAGAGGTACCTCTTCTATCGCCCTTTTCCTTAACAGGATATCGGCCTCCGCCTGGAGCTCGCGCAGCTGATACTGCGAGCTGACCGGAGGAATCGATGGAGGAGGGCTGGTAAACCGAAGACTGTATCCATTGCAAACAATATTCAGCACCCACTTGTCCTGAGTAATTTTTCTCGACTCTGCCAGAAAAAATTTAACGCTTCCCCCCACCGGAGCGGGTAACGGATGAAGGGGAAGTAACCGCTCAGGGTCGAGACCCGGCCGGGCCCTTGTTCGGGGTAGAGGACTGCTGTCCACCTCTACCACTCTGGCGTTTCTGGAAGGGTCTCCGGAACTGCTGCTGTGGTTGCTGCTGCTGTTGTCCCGAAGATTGTCCTCGTCCTTTCCCATGCGAGCCGAACCGTCGTTGGAACTGGCGGTAGGGCTTCTTGTCTTTGGGCTTCTCCAAGCCCACAGCCGTCAGGGTTTCAGCCTCGGCCTTCATGCGGGCCATTTCATCGTCGGCATGTTTCCCAAATAGTGTTTCACCAGAAAACGGCAGATTAGCCACTCGCTGTTGCGCCTCAGGCTTGAGTGACGTAAGCCTGAGCCAAGCATGGCGGCCCTGGTTGACCCCGTGACAGTAGCCATGTGCGGCCAACAGTGCGATATCCGCAGCGGCGCTGATGGCCTGGTTCGAAACCAGCATCCCTTCCTTGACAATTTCTTGGCAGTCCTCCCTCCTGTCGCGTGGTAGAAGGTCTGCGAACTGTTCCAGGGAGTCCCACAGCGCACGGCCGTACCGCCCCAACAACGCCGAATCGCTGGAGGCCTTCATAGTAGTGGAAGAAGTCCCACAAGCCTTCCTTCCAGCTGAATCAATCCAGCGGCTCTCTTTATCCGGTGGCACGGTGGAGGACGGGGAGGTAGAATGCAACTTCCTGGCCGCCGTCACTATCACAGAATCGGGCACTGGGTCCATTTGTAGGAACGCCGGGCCCGAGTCAGGTGCTCTGTACTTCTTCAGAAGTCTGGATGGAGCAGCCTTCACCACCGCAGGCGTAAGGAACAGCTCCTCCGCAAGTTCGACCAGTCCGGGCACCAACGGCAGCAGAGGGCGAGAGAGGTGCTTCTTGTGAAGAGTCTCGAATATCACGGACGTCGTAGGTGTAGGAGCCATCACCGTGATACCCAACTTTGCAGCCCCCCTCAGGAGAACCTCCTGGAACGTGCCGATGTCGTCTTCCGGAGACACCCTAGTCTCCGGGGAGTCCGATAAAGTAGGCGAATAGGAACGAGTCCTAGAGGATGCCGAACGGGACCTGGACCTATGCCTCCTATGGCGATGCCTAGATCTAGTGGAGGACCTGTGTCTACTCCTCGATCTTCCTCTCCGTCCGGAGCGTGACAGTGATCGCCTAGGTCTGGGACGTTCTGCCGGTTTCCCCGGGGCGGACGTCTTGGGCTTGGGCGGTTCCTTAGACTTAGGAGTCTTTTTGGGAGGGGTCGGAAGCCTGGGCAACGAGACCGACCTCGGTGGAACCGGTGGTGGTTTGTCTGGCACGGGAGGCCGTGGTCCCGTTGGAAGCGGAGGTAGAGGAGGCAACGGAGGAGGGGTTGGAGCCCTCGGATGGAGACCTCTCGGCAACGGAGGCGGAGGTGTAACAGTCTTCTTCGGAGTATACACCTCGGAGTACACCGATCCCGGTGACCCGCCATCCTGTCCGGACTGAGGGGAGCCCCCCACAGTCTTAGGCCTTGCATCACGATCCCTCGACGGCGAAGACCGGTGACCAGACGGCGAGCGTAGGTCCCTCGACGTCGAGCGCCCCTTCGGCGTCGATCGTCTCCCATGCTTCGGCGTCGACCGTCTTCCAAGCCTCGACGTCGATCCCGACCATCTCGACGACGATCACTTGTGTCTCGACGGCGATCTCTTGCGCCTCAACGGCGATCTCTTGCACCTCGACGGCGACCTTGTGCGCCTCGACGGCGACCTCGTCCGCCTCGAAGGCAACCTCGACCGCCTCGACAGCGACCTCTTCCGCCTCGACGGCGATCTCTTCTGCCTCGACAGTGACCTCTTCCGTCTCGACGGCGGCCTCGACGACGAGGATCCCCTCGACGACGATAGCGTCCTCTCCGTCGACGGCGAACGGCGGTGTCGCCTCGAGGGCGAGCACCGACGCCGGGCCCGTCGACGCCAATCACTCGACGTCGACGCTGAAGACGACGACGATGACAAAATCGTCAATCGACGGCGGCCTGTGCAACTCCCTCGACGGGCGACGTTTCCTCGACCCAGAGCCCTGGGGAGACGGGGAGCCGGCCTTGGACCTCCCTCTCGACGTCGTGGTCAGTGCCACCGACCCCGACGGAGAATGGGGACGTTTGCTGGACTTCCTGCCCCTGGGGAGCCCCCCAGAGGCCTCAGCATGGGCAGACGAAGCCCCTCCAGACCCACCTTGCGCCTTCAGCCTTCTTTCCTCGAGGCCCTAAAGCCTGATCTTCATTCTGTCCTTCAGGGTCCTGCCAGAGAAGCCTTGACAAATCTCACACTCCTCTGGGATGTGGGAAGAGGGAAGACAGAGGATACACACCTCATGGGGGTCTGATTTTGCCTTCTTCCTGGAGCACTCCGGGCATTTGTCAAATAATGCAGGCATATTTGACAGCAAAAGGGTGCAAAAACCAAGAAGAACAGCACAAAAGTACTTTGGAAGCACTCAAATCGAATTTAAAGTGAAAAAACACCAATAAACCCTTGAAAAGGGAGAGCTCAATGCTCCAGGGTCCTGCTTGCAGGAGTCGGAAAAAAGAACTGAAAGTAACTGGGACCTGCAGGGCATTCTGGGATACTGTGAAGTTCTGGAAAGTTCTCTTAAAGGCACAGTATCCTGTTCTGAGCCACATAATGGCAGCCTATGGGGCTTGTCTGTCCAGGTTCTTCTCTCTATCATTCCTGAGGGATTTTGCTGTGAAAGCAAGGGAAATCTGTACAGGCTTTGCTGTTTTTGTGGATTTTGTGGTGGAATTTCTAGTTGAAGTACTGGACAGTGTAGCCTTTTTAGACTGCATTATCTGTCTTTAAATTATCTCTTAAGTGTCTGTGCAGTTCTGCATTTTTCGACACTGTAAGAGATTATTTTTGATTGCTCCGGGGTCCACGCATATGGGCGGGACTATTCACTAGATTATGACTATACACAGAGATCCCCTACTACAGAAGACCTGTACAGAAACAGTACATGAACATACAGGAATTGCAAACTAACGGATAATGAATATATATACAGTTCAATATTCATCAATATTGTAGAACAGTAAAATCAAAAACATTACATTTTGGAGCATAAAATGATCGGGAAAAAATACATAAGATATGGAAAATAATGTAGCATTCTACAATGACAATATGACATTATACTATGGCACCATGCAATCTTTCCACTAGAGGGATCTGTGGCAATATGCTATGACATCACGCAATCTTTCCCCCAATGCGGGTCTAGAAGAAGCTCTTGTGTTCTATCTGGGAAATGATCTTGCAGGGTAATTATAACTGTGGCTACCCTGTGGATGGATCATTGCTCTCACATTTCCCATTTCACAGAAATAAAACTTGCCTCAAAACTTAGTCCATCATCGGGACTGTCAGAAGCAACACCATTCCATTTCACCAATGTAAACATTCCCCAAGCATCACCATCGCCATTATCCAGCCTAACTTCATTCCTCATAACCGTCTTCAAGTTGAAAGGGCTCATACAGCTTGACTCATCATTCCGCACAAAACTCAGCTTCTTCACCAGTACCTTTTCACCAACCAACCAGTTGGCACAATTATTATGCTCATACCGCCTCTTATAATTGCTTTGATACACATCTCACAACAACGTATTCTCCCGCTTGAGTGCACCCATGCTTACCTCATCATCCAACTGCTTCAATCCTTGAAATCCTCCACTCATCCATGCCTGATTCAACTTTTTGTTCCCTACTCTCCCTCTCATCCAAAGGAAACTTTACTTGAACGTTTCTGGACTGGGAATGTTGTGATGTGCCCACCATACTTCACTCACCGTGTCAGACAAAGACCTTCTTGTTTCAGAGCTTTTTGTACAAATAATTTCAACAATCGATGCATACGCTCAGCAAGTCCGTTCGCTTGTGGAGGTTATAATGCTGGTTTGATGCTCCAAAAACTCCTGCATCTCTTGAGATGTCAACTGGACCCATTGTCTGTAATGGTTTTATGAGGCACCACTTCATGAACAAACTTTTTCTTTGAGCAATCAATTGCAACTCTGATGTCAATTAAGCTTACACACTTTGCCACTGCCCACTTGGACATACAATCCACTAATCGTATCACATAGCTTTCACTTCGGTGTAAAACTTGAAATGGACCAGTGAAACTAATCCCAAATTCCTTCAGGGTTCCTCTAGAATTTCAAAAGGAGACAACAGAGCTTTCGACACTAACTTACTCTTGTCATTCATGGCACAAGAAACAGTCTATAACTACATTCTCAATGTGCTGAGCTAACCCTGGCCACCAGTACAACTCCCTCATCCTGTGTTTTCTGAGATTCCTCCCAAACTGGCCCTCATGTGCCAGATTTACAACTTCGTCTCTCAGTTGTCTGGGTGGAATCAACCTCGTACCCTGAACAGTTCACTTCTAATCCAACTCAATTCTTCCTTCAGATTTCAAAACCCCTCAAACCTTCTGAGAGAGTTCTGAACAATGGAAAACCTTAGCTATGAACTCTCTGAGATCCTTGGTCTCCCGAGCTCTCTCTCTTGCCATCTGCCACTCATCTTCACGCATAGCACTTTCACTTATCCAGTTAATGTGATAAATACCTGTTAACTCAATATCCTTGTCTAACAGTAGTCTGGATAAGCAGGACGCTACTTGGTTCCTGGAACCAGCAATATACTCCACTTGGAAATTGAAATCACTCAACCCTGCTACTCATCTCTTAATCCTGGGAGTCAGATCATCATCCTTCCTAATGGAAAATACATTAACTGATGTCCTAACACAGTATGAGCAAACCACTCTGAGGATTCTATCTTCTTGATTATGCCTTCTCCAAGAAATCTGCCGATTTCTCCCTTCACAGGTTTCAACAGGGAATTGGGAACTTTTCTCACTTTATGAATGCATGGGATAGCATTTTTCTTCAAAATGATTTTGTGTTGGGAACCTTTAAGATGACCCAATTTAACTTTGAATATACTTGAAAATCATGAAGGTATATTTCTATGCTCTTGCCCTGCTAATACAGACATAATTGGTTGTAAGGCATTGGGATTCAACATAATACCCACGTTGGTGACACCAACCCAATAGATTGTCCCCTTGTTTGGCCACATATACATTTCCCACAGACTCTTTGTCCAAAAATGCAATCCTTATGATAGCATAACCCAAGTCGTCAATCTTGGTGCCTCCGTAGCTCACAGGACTTATATCAGGTGGAATAAGAGAAATGTAATCATCACCAAACTCCTTTCCCAATTTGTATCACCCACCATAGTATTAGAAGATTCTAATTCAGCTAATCCCACAATTTCCTATTATTCAGCTTAATGTGCCACTTAGGCATCGTCAAGGGGGCAGCATCAACCCCCACTCAAATTGGGTTTAATGGTTAAAACCATCTTAGTCAGACCTTCACTTACTATATCTACAGTTTAATCCTTGTCACCCTTACAAACTCGGGTATAGTGAACCTTTTTTCCACATTTTCTGCACGTAGAATTCCTGGCATAAAACTAAACACTATTTGCAGAATGACCAGGATCACCATAACAATACCATTTCTTTTTACTATTCTTGGCTTCCCTACTATTGCCAATTTGTTACCCCTCAAATTTGATTCTATCAACAACATCTTCAGCAACTTCCTTTATCCCAACATTAGTGGAATAACTCTGCAACGGAGGAAGCAGAACTCACATCTCACACATGCATGTGGTTGTGCTTTCTATAAACAGTAGCAATGGCCTCTTTGAGATCAGGATGTTTTGCCAATAACTTCTCTTGAAACCTGATACTATTGGTGTACCTTACCAACTGATCCATAATACGTGAATCAGTTATAAGATCAAATTCACAAGTGTGTGCTAGTGTCCACAAGCAAGCGACATAGGGGCATATTACCAACAACTAGCGATAATTATCGCTATGTTGGCTTAGCGGCAATATTTTTATCGCCAAGCTGCGGCGATTTTTATTGCTTAGGAACCTTGCTATTATCAAGGTTTATCTCCTAAGCGATAAAAATCGTCGGAAATGCATGTATATCGCTGAAAAGTCAGCGATATTCATGCATTACCGAGCTAATGCTCTTAGCCATGTTATCCACCTCCCATTGGATAACATGGCTAAGAACTGCTCTGGGGCAGGTGTTAGCTTTTGGAGATATTCGAGCTTAGCGCGAATATCTCCAAAAGTTGGTAATAGGAGATAGCGATGTTAGCGACTGTTTCCAGTCGCTAACATCTTGGCACGCCCACTTTGCCTGTCATTAGTGATAAATTTCACTGACATGCAAAGCGGGGCCCAAGATGGTCGCTATCTCCTATAGGGAGATAATTTTATCTCCGCTTTCTTGGCTTTTAAAGCCAAAGAAGCGGAGATAAACCCCCTTGATAATATGCCCCATAGTTACCAACACTTTCATTTTTCGCTTGTGTCCTTGAGAAAAATTTGTGACATTCGAGAACTTCATCCTTGCTTCAAAACTTTTTCGAGCATCAACACAGACATATAAACATCTCTTGGTTCTCCTTCCACATTCCCTACTGGAATGGTTTCTAGCCTGTCATGAATCTTACATCCTACTACTACTTAAATGTGTAGCAGTACTCCTTGTTTCCTGGCAGCAGAAAAATGTTCACCCTCAATGGCTACAATGTACGAATCAAAAATATTTTTCTATCTCTTCCACTGTATCAGTGATTCGTCCTTATCAGACAAAAAACAGTAGGAGGAGGCACAGGGCCGGCGCTAGGCATGGGCAGTGTGTGCAGCTGCCCAGGGCCTCGCGCTCGGCTGCAAGACAGGGGGCCACCACAGCTTCACTGTGAAAGGCCACACTTTCACAGATTGCCCATCTACTCCTGCTGGGCCCCCTCCCCGCACAATCACAATACAATACACATGCAAGGCTGGAGTCGACCTTGATGATCACAGCGTGTTGGCATTCCTGGGGGTGCAGGGGTGGGGGGAAGGCAGAGCAGCTGGCCAGCATCACAGTGTCAGGGGCGGGGGAGCACCTGTGTTAAGTACCGGCCATTCCCTTTCTGCATTTTGTTGCCAGGTGACAGAACGCCCCTTTGTATCCAGGACCAGCCGGACACAGGTAAGGGAGATGGGTGACGGGAGGAGGGAGCAGCCAGATCAACTGGCTTTTGTTAACTTCATGTATGTAGAACTGCCAGTGCTAGGGCAGTGTTTTACGAAATGACTCACTGCTTCAATGGCCATGGGGAGGGGGCCCCCTTTCCCTGGGCCTCTAAGCACTATAGAAAGCTGCAAGGTCCAGGTGTGGGGGGCCCTTTCCTTGGGCCTTGTAGCCAGTACTCCTTTATTTGTTCTCCAGTGAAATTAATCCAAAAAATAAAAACTGTTGCTGGAAAGGGCGTCTTTTTTCTGACATTTTTCACTTCCAACCTGCAGCATTGGGATGGAGAGAAATAAAAGGTTCAAAATGTAAAAAATAACTAAAGCAAGACAGAGTGGGTCGAAAAGGGGCCAGATTGATTTTATTCACACCCAAAACACATTAGTGCCAGTGAAGCGCTACTTTTGTTTTCTTGTCTTTCTCTGAACAGCATTGTTTTCCCCGGGTTTGGTAGTGCACCATTCCTGGATGTACTGCAATACCTGCTTGATGGGCGGATTGGAAAACAAAATGCATGCCGAGGCTCTGTATTCACGAATGTGGTTTTTTTTAACTATATTGCTTACGTTTTGTAAGGATATAAGCAATGGACATTGAAACTGTCCCCTTCCGGCCCTGTAGTCATGGCCTTTACTTTTCATGCAAAAGCACTCATTGATTTCTGAATAATAGGTGCAAAAGGGTTAAGGTAACCATGTTGTTCCTGCTTACATTTCACATGCTTTTATTAATGTTACATTCCTTATGAGTGTTTGCTTTTTCCAGGATGTTGTCACTTTTTTTAGGCAGCATATTGCTCTTGTCTAGTGCCTAATTTGAATTGGGTCGCCTCCAGGTGTTTAAAGCGGGGCGCAATTGGATTTGTAGTTGAAGGCAGTGCGAGTTTCTCCCAGTGTGGCAGTATGGTGTTCAGTGAGGTAAAGGATGTGGCACTATGGTCAGAGCTGCCAAATTTGGAACTGGGGAACCAGGTTCAGCCTTCATGACCAGTCCAGACCACTCCCCTAAGAGAGCACATTTAGTAGGCCCCGAAAGACCTCAGAAGAATGGTGTCTGAGCACCAGCAGGTGGACCATAGTGGTGGCAAGTGCGGGTTAAACTTGAAGGCCTGTCCATTACAACCCTTATTGAAGCTCAACTTGAGTCTTTTGGGCAGGCCTTCGAAGCAGCACACCCTAGTGACTATGTCATTGAGGTCATAGGACCCTTGAGCAGGAAGGCTCTAGGGCGGCTCGACCTATGAGATTGCACTGGGTGCTGACTTTGGGTGGGGGTATCATGTTTGCGAGTATATTATGTTTCTAAAAGCACTTGTTGCCTCCTTCCTGGCCTCCAACAATTTTGGCCACAATAAAAATGTCATGAATACTCCGATGATTAATGTTCTTCCTAGAGAGAGATGGAGTTTTGACTTCTTTAAAAGGTAGCACAGAGGGCTAATGTGCCTGCTGCAAACAACATGTACCATGCAGATCACTAAATCCACATAATTTAAATAGGCCAATGGGTTACTGCTTTTGTCAGCGAGATGCTTTTGTTACTTGCAGTTTATAAGTCAAAATCCTAACATTGAACAATGAACTATTAACTGTCATCTAAGAGCTGCAAGCAAACTGCAAGGTATAAATTACAGCGTTATGGTTTTTTCCCCAGTCCTTGATTATCCCAATGTTGCAAAAAGGATTAATTTGGACAGAAATCAATTCTAGTTATTAAATAGAACCCTGAACCATGGTATTACATTCTAAATTCAGAGTGTGTGTTTTTCCAGATCAATCACTAATACACCATACTGCCTACTAGTACGATTGTAATGTGACTCCTAGTCCTTTTTCTTATGTAACATTACCTATTGTGATTTACACACGTAGGATTGATTGTCTCCATGTAATGTGTGATATAAAGTTCTCTGACACCCTTCACTGGTATCAGTGGCGCTGGTAATCAAATTAAATGCATCTGAGCGAGAATGTGGTTATGGAGACTTGAGTGGCACTGTTAAAGGGTAGTAGTGAGTGAATCCGTGCCAGAGCGAGTCATTGAGGGGCACCAACATTGTCGCACAGGGCTCCACCAGCGCTAAAGACAGCCACTTCTACTTCCTACAGTTCTACCACCAAATCAAAAACGTTGATTTGAAAACCCCTTGAATCTGAAGTTTACCTTCAAGTCAATGTATGATTTAGCAGTGGTCTTGGTTGTTTCAAGTCTTTTTTTATTCATGTACAATCTTTATTTGTTTGCTATGGTGTCTTGTAATTTTGTACTATGCGTTGTGTTTTTGCACTTAACATAATTCGGGCGAGTAAAGAGCCCACACACAAAAAAGATTGTCCTACATCTCTTAGCATGTGTATGCAGGGTACTGATGAGAGGATTTATGTTAAAACAAATTACGAAGTATTAATGTCATCCTAAGGTAGCACAATAATGTCACAGAAAGATAAGGGAGCCTTTTCAAATTTGCAATTAGTTCCATGGTGTGAGAGGTTTTCTCTTGTGTTATTTTATATTTTGAATGATTCCGCCCCTCATTACCTCAACAGGATCTCCCCCTTTATGAGGCAGAACTGGAAAGTGTATCATGCACTCATGTGGAAACAATCTGTTAACAAGGAGTAAATAATTTACATCTTTGTGAGACCTGCACCTAGCTTTTCCATCCAATGTGACAAATGTAATCCATTTAATACAGTTTTAAAATATATGGACTTATTTTATATGTACATTTATCTTTTTGTCCATGTTACTGATATCCACGTTAGGTCTCTTCAGTGACGCCAAATAAGATCAATTGTGCTGAGATGTCAATTTCTGTGATGTCACTTCTTGTGATGTTACGAAGGGCGGCTCCTCCACTAGGGCGCAGGAGCGTCGCCCTACTGCTTTCTCACAGTGCGAGAAGCAGAAACACAAAATTCTAAAACTCCCATTTTATGTTCCTGCTTGTCGCACTGCAAGAAAGCAGAAGTGTTTGGTTGGGGGTGGGCGGGTCTGCTTTAGGGCAGGGGAGGAGTCCCTTGTCCACTGCTAAGGGCGCTGACTGTTTGGTCGGCCCTCCGGGGCCGACCAAACCAGTCTTGGGCACTGCACCCTACATGGAGAACAAGCATTTACAATGCAATGGTTTTGCCTTTGTTAAAGTTTGAGCTATTGGCAATGCTCTTGACATTATTTTTATTTATGTTTTTTTTTTTACATAAATAAATGGCATTGTCATTTGCAATGCCACTAGCTTTATCTTTCACAAATGACACCCACAAACACCTACAGAGAGCCCCCCAACACACACCCACACAGAGCCCCCACACACTGCGAGCCCCCCACACACTGCGAGCCCCCCACACACACTGCGAGCTCCCTCCACACACTGCGAGCCTTCTCCACACACTGCGAGCCTCCCCCACACACTGAGAGCCCCCCCACACACTGAGAGCCCCCTTATCGTAACGGACCTTCATGCTCTGACTAAATCTAGAGTTGACACGAACACATGCTTGTGCTCAGCTGACTCTCAGCCCCACGATTAAAGCACAATAAAAAAAAATCTGGCATCGCACAGAAACAGGGCATCCTAATGCAAGCGCAGGAATCAATTTGGCCATTATAGTGCTGCATGTAGATCTGGCGTTCATTAGACAGAATGAGAGGCACCTTGGTAATGTGATATATAAAGATGCAGGACTGAGAGACCTTGAGCGTTGGAGTTTGTAGGTGTAATGATACTCCTGAGGGGGTGATAGCCACATATAAGTCTGAGTCAGTGGTATTGTGGAAGGAATGATGTGTGAGGTTGGTGAGCTGTGAGGATACACAAGCATGATGAGGGTGACGTGGTGGCTCAACGAGGAGGCTGTCGTGTGGCTTACGTTGGGTAAGTGAATTGAGATAGTGGTGATGTGGTAGAGCGTGTGTGATTTGTTTTGGTTGGGTGGTGGTGTTCTGGTGTACAGAGGAACACAAAAGGTGTGTGCAGGCCAGAGACTGAATTGGACAGTTGTTGGCTGAATCGCGGTGTATGCTTGCAACTTGGTCAGTTGGTATAGGTAGGAGACCCTTTGACTTGTGCCCAGTATCGCTCGTCACCTCCAGTGATCAAGCACAGAGTTACGACGGCAGCTGTTGAATTCTTAGTTTTGTAGGTATTCTGACTTAAATTGAATCATTTCCCGGTGGCCCAGAGCACTGGGTGAACTGCATCTGGACTGCTAAGACTTCTCTCAGATGTCAACCCGGGCTGAAGACTTGGGCTGTATAGCATTGCCTAACGGATGGGCCGAAGTAAGGCTGCCAGGTGTGTGGATGGATAGGGATCTGGTCTGAGCTGTACTGCCCAGAGATGCGGTTGGTTACTTCTGCTGAAGCCACTCGGGGTCATTGTGCCCGCATGGAGGTCAGAAGAGGATAGGTGGGTGTGGTCTGTTGTCTAAAGGTGGACCCGTCTGTGTACCAGCGGTGTAGGGGCAGGCGCGGTGCGTCCATTGGGGCGTAGGGGCGAAGCCCCACTAAGCCCCATGGACCCACTACGTCGTCACTAGAAGCCAAACACAATTATTTTAAAAAATCGCGCTATCTGCCGGCCGGGAGACACCGACCTTCCCGGAGTGCGCAAGGGAAGGGGGGGGGGGGGGGGATCGGGCTGCATGCAGCTGCGCAAGTGTATTTTTGGGCACAAACATGCCCGCGCATGCGCAGATCATTTTCTTGTGAATTCCCCCTTAGAGAGAGGACCAGGGGGCGGGCCGCAGCCCCCGGGGATACACAGGGCGACTGGGCGAGGAGTCATGGTGCCCCCCCAGCCAATCCTGGTGCAGGATTGGCTGGTCACTACATAGCCCGGTTACATAACCCCTGACGGATAGCACGGCCGACTTTGGTGCTGGGAAACCAGGTTCGAGCCTCTTTTCAAACCATAAAAATGTATACATGACTTACTTTGGTGGTAAATAAATAGATACTTTAAAAAACAAATAAAAAGGATGTTCCGACTAAGGTGTGAAATTGGTGTCGAACAAATACATGTTTTTAAAAACAATTAATTTTAATCATGTATCATTGGTGCTGGAGTACAAGGTTCGAGACTGGTATTAAACACTGACAAGCTGTGTGCAAGTTATATGGTCATAAAAATACATGAATGATGGATGCAGGATGGGTGGATGCATGAATGGATGCAGGATGAATGATGGGTGGATGAATGGATGGGTGGATGCATGAATGAATGATGGATGCAGGATGGATGCAGGATGGGTGGATGGGTAGATGAATGAATGATGGATGCAGGATGGATGCAGGGTGGATGGATGGGTGCATGAATGAATGATGGATGCAGGATGGGTGGATGGATGATGGATGATGGATGAATGATGGGTGGATGAATGGATGGGTTGATGCATGAATGAATGATGGATGCAGGATGGGTGGATGGATGGGTGGACACATGAATGGATGCAGGATGAATGATGTGTGGATGAATGGATGGGTGGATGCATGAATGAATGATGGATGCAGGATGGGTGGATGAATGAATGATGGATGCAGGATGGATGCATGGTGGATGGATGGGTGCATGAATGAATGATGGATGCAGGATGGATGGATGGGTGGATGCATGAATGGATGCAGGAATGGATGCAGGAATGGATGATGGATGGGTGGATGGATGGGTGGGTGGATGGATGGATGCATGAATGAATGATGGATGCAGGATGGATGCAGAATTGGTGGATGGATGGGTGGGTGGGTGGATGGATGGATGGGTGGATGAATGAATGGTGTATGGATGGATGCAAGGTGGTTCGGGCTCGCTCGCTGCGCTCGCTGCGGTGCAATATGCAAATTAGTTTACGCCCACCACTTTCAAATGTCACCAGCCGCCCCTGTGTAGGGGGGGGTGTTTATATGCCCTTTGGGCTCGCGTCTGGGGTGGTCTGTATCCTCTTCGAGGCGGGGTCTTTGTTCCATGTGGAATGCGGTCTGTGTGCGTTGTTCGATGCGGTCTGTGCATTCACTGGCGATACGGTCTGTGGTGGGTCTGTTGCTGCGGTCTGTGAACGCGGCCAGTGTCTCACTTTAACCTTTTGATGATCAGCTATACCCCCCAGCCCCCAGTCACTTCTCTCACCTCTCTATTTCCAGCCCTCCGCTTTAGTGCATATCTTAACTCCGCCCCCAGGTCCCCCCCCCCACCTCCACCCCCAATAAAAGCTGAGGTTTGGTCTGCAGTAACCCTGGCAACTTGCAGCCTTCACCGAGAGCATGCCCAGGGCCAGAAGGCTTCTCAGGGGGGTTCAGAGGAAGCCGGGAGCCTGTGGATAGACAGTTTAATGATGACATCATCCGAGTGTGCGGGGAAGGGGTGGGGGAGCCGAGCGAGGACAGGATAGAAAGGAAGGTGGGATAAACCGGAGAGGGGCAGGGAGGGAAGGAGAGAGAGATACAGAGAGGAGGAGAGGTCAGGAAGGGGGGACAGAGGGCAGGCTGGACTGACGAGTGAGGGAAAAAGGGAGGGAAGGAAGGTGAGTGAGAGAAAGATACAGGGAGGGTGAGAGCGCAGAAGACAGGTTAGAAGGAGAAAGGGTAGAAAGAAAGAGTTGAGAGACAGGAACATAAGGACATAAATAAGTCAGTGAAGAGAGGGGAAGAGAAGCGAGAGGCAGGCTGGAACTTAAGGTTACGGGAGGTGGAGAAGAAAGAACAGATGAAGAGGAGAGGAAGGGAGAAATAAAGAAAATGTGCACAGAAAAGAATGCAAGGAAAGAAAAAAAGAGACAAGAAGAGTGAAAAGAAGAAGGGACAAGAGAGGCAACCCTACAGCGGCTCGAAGAAACGGATACAACAAGTGAAGAACAAAGGACGGGAAGGAAGGAGGTGCAAATTGGAGCAAGGAAATGAGGCAGGAAGAAAGGAAAGGGAGGGAAAGAAAACAAAGAGAACAGAGGAAGGAAGAAAAAAGGCTAGAATGAGAAAACGGGGAACAGAGAAATTATGGCGTGACAAAGGAGGAGACTGTGAAAAAAGAACAAGAAGGGAAGAAAAGAAAAGGCTGAGAGTGAAACAAGGGGTGAAAGAAAACGTCATAAAATAGAGAAGTGGAGGGATAGAAATGAGAAATAGAACCGAAGGAGATAAAGAGAGAGGATGTGTTCCATGCTCACAAGGAAAGCTCCGTGGGGACGACTGGACTAATTTATAAGGTGCAGTCCTATGACCCTAGCAACCGGGTCAGATCAGTGAGAGAACAAAGCACCCCCACCCCCCCCTAACCCCCCTTCCGGGGAAGTGTGAGCCTCAACATTCTTGGCACATCAGAAGTGGTCAATTGATAGCTTTTTACAACAAAAAAATCAGATCAAAGATATTTACTGTAAAAACATCTCAAAGGTATGCGAACACATTGCGTCACAAAAAGATGCTTCAACAAAACGACTCCGTGCAAGTGAACCGGTGAACCCGGGTGCACGCGCCATATGTACCCAGCCCAAGTACACTACCAGGGCGGGTATGAACACAACTCTGCGTCAGAGGGCGGCGCGCGCGCGCATCAGCCCCCTGCTGTATTCCTCGTCGTTTCCAGGTGGAGCAGCGAGCTGGACTGGGTATTGCAACAGCTGGCCAGCTGTCGGCGTCCAGCTGTCGGCTCCGCATCTTTGCAGGCGCCGACGGAGCTCGCGGACAGCTTTTCATGAATGCTCTGATCTGCTGCTGGTTGAATCAACTTCAAGGCGCCCAGAGGTTGAGAAACCCACACATCTGGAGTCATCGCTTCACACTGGGTGCGTCCTTGCTTAGTCACGACGACCCTTTCAAAATCAGTCTTCTAGGGTCGACTGTGATGCATTTTTTTTGTGAAAGGCAATCAGCTGACGGCTCTTTTCATTTGCCAAGGAAGTTGAAGCTCTGTGGACGTGCTCAGCCCGCTGATGTGCTGACCAGATTCAGGGGCGTTCCCGGCTTTCGGCTGACGTCGCGTGACGTCGGCAAAAGCCAAAGAATCTCGGGAACGCCCCCGAATCTGGTCCGGCATTGACGGACAGGCCCCTCGTCCAATGGCTAGGCTCCATTTATGGAGCCAGCCAATGAATGACGAGGGCCGACCCAAACCCACACTACAGTTCTCATCAGGTTTTCGCCTGCGCGAAAAAGATGCGCAGAGCGCATCTTTTCGCCAGGCAAAACCTAAAAAGGCCTCCCCATAGGCGCCTGGCTGGTCGGCGTACCGACCAATCACAATGCTGCCATTGCAGCCTTGTGATTGGCTTAGGGAAAGGAGGCTGCCTGCTTCCTGTTCCTGCCAGAGGCAGGAAAGCAGGAGAGCAGGTCAGGAGCTGAGACGATGCGAGACCTGGGAAGGTAAGTTTATTTATTTTTTTAATTACCCCCGCGCCGAACCCCCACGAGACCCTCCACCCGTGCATCATGCAGACTGTGACTGGATGTTACGTGGAAATTAGGGGGGCCTCACATCTTCCCTTTCGCCCGGGGCCCCAGAAGTTCTAGGACCGGCCCTGAGGAGGCATGCTAGCTGTTGCCTTTATTAGACGATATAGCGCTTGATAGCTGTATTAAGTTTGCAAAAATAGTAATGTTACTTAATATTATTGGCCGAGTAAACAATATGGTGAATAAGTCATTCATAGTAAATGACTGAAGTAAGTGCTTCTAACGGTGGTAATATATTCACAGGAGAAAGGCAGCACTGCCCACAAATCATCAGTTAACTCTCCAGCTCTATAGAATGCTGTGAGCATATCACCAACTTAAGACGGCTGCAGTAATAATGAATGCACCAGAGCCAACAAATCTGGCAATTTTATTGTGCGTGTAGGAACACTGGGCTGCTCCATCATGCGCGCGGTATCCCAAAGCAAAGTGGCTGCTTTGTCATGCGTCTTGATGACGTACGTCTCCCGCAGTTGAGTCAGTACACAAGATGGCGCCGCTGCCGTGCGCTGCTCTAGAAGCGCGAGCTAAGGCTGCTGCTGTGCCACGTATTGAACTAGAAGCGCGAGTTCAATTTCGACTCGTGGATGCTACTCACCAATTCCCAAAATCCGCACGAGTGCTCCATACTAAAACATACTTCAGGAAAATGGCAAATATGGTCTGTGAAGCAGCTAAATATAATATATCAGATGAGTGGAGAGTTCTCCTCGGTTTATTCATAAAGTGGGAGAGGTTGGCGTGGTTCAACTAGCCTGTCTCCTCGTCGCCAGAGTTATGTTTCTCTATTAAAGGAAGGACACATGCCGGTAAGTGTACTTCATTTCTTTATTAGACAATACCTACACCATCTGAGGAATGGCAGCCGTCATCTTCATCCCACGGCTATCCTGGAATCCCTTTGACACAACAGTCCAGGATGATAAGAGTTCTTCTATGGATTAGACGACAGGTCCAAACTCCAGGCAGAACAAGCAGATTTTGACAGGGTTAAGGGGGGTTTAAGTAAGCAGCTAAAACAAGCATTTACAATGCAATGGTCTCGGCATTATTAAAGGTAGAGCTATTGGCATTGCTCATGACATATCTTTTTTGTTCTTTAAATCATAAATAAATGGCATTGTCATTTACATTGCCAATACACAGCACTCTGCACTCAACAGCACACAGCACTCTGCACTCAACAGCACACAGCACTCTGCACTCAACAGCACTCTGCACTCAACAGCACACAGCACTCTGCACTCAACAGCACTCACTACTCTGCACTCACTACTCTGCACTCACTACTCTGCACTCACTACTCTGCACTCACTACTCTGCACTCACCACTCTGCACTCACCACTCTGCACTCACCACTCTGCACTCACTACTCACCACTCTGCACTCACTACTCTGCACTCACTACTCTGCACTCTGCACTCACTACTCTGCACTCACTACTCTGCACTCACTACTCTGCACTCACTACTCTGCACTCACTACTCTGCACTCACTACTCTGCACTCACTACTCTGCACTCACCACTCTGCACTCACTACTCACCACTCTGCACTCACTACTCTGCACTCTGCACTCACTACTCTGCACTCTGCACTCACTACTCTGCACTCACTACTCTGCACTCACCACTCTGCACTCACTACTCACCACTCTGCACTCACTACTCTGCACTCTGCACTCACTACTCTGCACTCTGCACTCACTACTCTGCACTCACTACTCTGCACTCACTACTCTGCACTCTGCACTCACTACTCTGCACTCACTGTGATGGAATTGTTGGATGAGTAAAAGGGTGGCTGGATGGACTGCATGAAAGGGTGGGAGGAAGAACGTAAGAATGGATGTGTTGAAGGATTGATAGGTCAGTGAAGCGGCAGATGGACAGATAGATGGATTGATGGATAGAATGAATGGGTGGATGGATGGACTGAGTGAAAGGGTGGATGATTGAAAGTATCGATGGATGGATGATTAAAAGGATTAGTGTAAAGATAGATGAGTGAAAGAATGGCTGTAAGAATGGATGAGTGAGAGAGTCGATGGATGAATGAAAGGGAGGATGAATGGATGAAAGGCGGGATTTATTGACAAGTGAAAGAATGGATGGGTGAATGAAAGGATGGGTGAATGAGTGAAAGGGTGTTCGGAGGAATGGAAGGCTGGGTGAAGGGTGGATGGATGAATGAGTGAAAGGGGTGATGTTTGGAGTCAAAGTTTGGATGGGTGGACGGATGGATGGATGAGTGAAAGGGTGGATAGAGGGATGAAAGTGAAAGGATGGATGGAGGGATGGAAGAAAGGATGGATGGGCTTATGGATAGGTTTGGAGATAGATGGATAGGTTTGGAGATGAATGGGCGTACAGACAGAATGGTGAGAGACTGACTGATAGATGAAAGCATGAATGGATGGCAGAATGTAAAGGTGAAATGATGGATATCAGTGGGTGAATGATGAAAGGATAGATGCTTGGGTGGAAGAGACAATAGAGCTCCTATGGGGAGGGTCACAGTGACTTGCTTCGTGCCTTAAGAGCTTTGGTTCAAAGTGAGGGATGTTTCAATTCTCTGGCTTCTCCCTTGCTCGCAAATCAATACACTTGTTAATGCAAGTTCAATTTAATTGTGAAACTATCTTCGTGAACCGTGCGGGCCCCACTGTGTTATTCCTTGCAAATCACGTGCACGCAGAGTGTCAGGCAATTATCATGTGCACATTTAATTATCGTGCAGAAATCGCCTTTGTGTATGTGCACAGCATAGTTTTATCATTCCAAAAACTTTACTTGGCTTTACGCTTTTAAAAATATTTTCTCACACACGTATTTTTGCGTGAATAAATCTTCCATAAGGCGTTTGTTGAGTGTCCCGTGGCTAGCATGTCCTGCTACGCTCCTGTTTTGGGGTTTTCATAAGTGTTTTCTCAGCTCATTCTCCTTTTGGAGATTGTTACAGATTTACTTGGTCAAGGAATACCTCCAAAATTGGTGAGGGTGTAGGTGATGTTAAAAAAAATCTACGATTGACTCATTCAAGACATTTTTGCATGCGTAGCTGTACAATGTTTATAGATTTTCTTCCAAAACTCCCTTCGAGATTGAGGAAGTTTGAATTCACAAGGCTTTTTTCAGGAGAACTCCTGGAATCATTTATGAGTTTCAAAAATGAGTAAATATAAGCCCAAACCTAGGAGTACACCTACTACAGATGTACATTTATATATTTTTTAGAATCCATCCCATTGTTAGCTATTGCAACCGTTTAAGAACAGTATTAGGTAATATATATATGAAGCCCCGGGTGACAATGGACTGTTTCCATGACATTACGGCTTAATAATATCCGACCCATGGGGTGGCTTAGATTTTTTTGGTACCCTGCTGGCTTCTGTCCCCAATTAATAGCACACAGAGTCCTGTCCTCTCTGAAACCAGAGAGGCATTCACAGCCCAAACCGGCAGGGTTGGCCACAGAGCCCGACAGATCATATTCCCGCCCATAATTACACAACTTCGTCTGCAGGGCCTCGGATCGCACCAAAAATAGCCCCTAATTAGAAGTTAGCAATTTTCTCCCGAAGAGAGGGCACTATTAACTCTTGCTAATGGGTATTTTAATATATTCGATAGATGCGGTACTACTCGCATCATCTGTCATTTACAGCGCTTAGAAACTGTAGAAGTTGAAGCTGAAGCGCTATGCAGTATAGTCACAGTCACACAGCAGCTCTGCTACCGGCACATGAACTCACTGAGCTATCTTGATGCTGTGTCCTACCTCCGTGAGCATCCGGATAAATATGATGGGAACACTGTGAATGATGCTGGAACACCGAGACAAAAACATTCAACAAAAACACTCAGGTTTTATGGGAACTTTGGTGGGAGTTCAGCCTATCGGGTTTCAAGGACCCAGGAGCAGATCAAAGGCCGCGGCTCCTCTGTTCTGTGTTTGACGAGTCTTTAAAGCGAGTGTGTCACGGGAGCCGGTGGGACAGGGGAGGGGGCGGAGGCAGATGGGGGGGGGGTGCCACCCAGGCTCTAGGCTGGTACAGTCATGGTCTGAAGACATCAGAGGGCGATGCTCTGAAAAAAGCCCCCCCCCCTACCTCAGGCAGGGTCATGAAAACAGGAGCCACCGTCGCTTCTGGAGGTAGAGGCCAGCCTTAAATTACAACCGAGGGGGACTGCCGGGGGCTGCAGTGTCCATGCAGCAAGATGATGGTAGGATAGCTCAGGGGGTTAACGTGCTTCCTGCATAGCTCTATGTGTCATCTGTAGGGCAGATTTCAAGCCCAGTAGGGACAACTTAGATATTTGTTGTTGGAGAATCGACAATGTGACTACCATTGACTCGATAAATAAATATATGGGGCCTCATTAAACCTTTAAAGTAAATGATGTAAAAGGAAACACAGGACAATATATTCATGTAGTGGCTGAGCTGAACAACGTGAAACAAGACAAGTCCACCCCAAGTCTGTTTCACCCCGTTTAGCAGGCAGGCGGAGGGGGGTGGGGGGGGAGCGGGACGGAGGAGAGCTGCGGGCGGAGGGAGGGGGGAGCGGGACGAAGGAGAGCTGCGGGCGGAGGGAGGGGGGGAGCGGGACGGAGGAGAGCTGCGGGCGGAGGGAGGGGGGAGCGGGACAGAGGAGAGCTGCGGAGGGAGGGGGGACGAGCAGAGCAGCTCTGGAAACCACCACCGTCTTTCTCCAAGGCAAAGCAGAAATGCCTCGGAGAAAGCATGGTAATTTTCGCATTCGGGGGCGTGTGTTTTGTTGTTCTGAGTGACGGGTGACGTCACTGGCGAAAGAACAGCAAAATGTACGCCCCCAAATCCGAAAAAGACGGAGCCTATTCGGAGGGACAGCTCTCTCCTCCAATGGCTGGCCTCCATTTAGGAAGCCAGCCAATGGGAGAGAGGCAAAAACAGAGGCGGGACAAATAGTCCACACTAAGCAACATTAAATCTCGGTACTTCCGTTCTGCCTTCGGCAGACCGGATATTACCTTGACCTAAAAAGGAGACATAGCATTTGCTGTGTTTTCCACGTTGATGCTCTTAAAGTAATACAGTCCTACATTTATCATAGGTCGCTAAGAGGCATATTTGTACCCTAAATGGTAGTGGCAAAAGGGGGTATTGATTCACACAGGAGTAGCGGTGCCTGCAATGTATCGTACTGTAACTCCGTGCATTAAAGTCAAGCGGTGCGACAGGTGAGGGGAAAACCCCTAAAACCCTCCAATTGGGACCATAAGTCCAAATTAAATAAAGTCAAATCCTGTGCACACGCGTTCGGGTAATTTGAAAGTTCATCCAAAGTTAAAAATTAAAGCAAGTATAGTCTTTTGGTAAGTATTCTTATTCTTTATTCCAGAGAATACCACAAGGTCCAGCTAACACGTGCTTCACATTACCTGAACTCAGACCAAACAGCGTCCTTCGTGACGGCTGCAACGACCCCCAGCTCGCCTCCCCGGCGACGCACAGGCCACGCCCACTTTCGAGGCCACGCCCACTTTCGAGACAACACTTAAAAGCGCGCGCGCTGTGCGCCGCCTCCAGAAGTGTCAGAGCTCCGCAGGCAGACGCCGGGAGACACGCTCTTTTAAAACTTGTAAAAATTGCTTTTATCTGTGTGCACTTATCTAGAAACTTGTTGCTTCACATTACCTGAACTCAGACCAAACAGCGTCCTTCGTGACGGCTGCAACGACCCCCAGCTCGCCTCCCCGGCGACGCACAGGCCACGCCCACTTTCGAGGCCACGCCCTCCCCCGCCCATATCATGTGTTGCCAGCGGAAGCGCAGCGGACGAGCGCAGCGGGAGCGCCGTTTGCGCGCCGAAGGCGCACCTAAGGCAAGCCCGTCTGCGCCCGTCCGCGGCAGACCGGGGCACGGGGCCAGACCCCCTGGTCCTCACCTCCCAGATAACCGATACGATAAAGAGGAGCTCCTCAGCCTCCGCTACATTTACCTAAAGGTATGTGAGCACAGTATTGATCTCAGTATGCGTAGTCCTATAAATCCCTGCGAACACTGTGGCTTCATCCTCAATAAACATCCCAAAGCAAGTACGCCCAACGGCAACGCCCAACCAGAGCACAGTAGGAAAATCAGTGGTGCTCTGCTTAACTGTCGCTCCCTCAAAAAGCATAAACTAGAAGTATTTGACCTTATAACAGACAACAAATGGGACATACTATGCCTCACTGAAACTTGGCTGGACGAAGACTCAGACCCTGAAGTCAGGGAGGCCCTGCCCCCTGGATATGCAATTTGCAGGCAGGATAGACCTAAGGGAAGGGGAGGTGGCATTGCCATAATCTATAGAATGAATATGACATGCTCCCTCGAACCAGCTAATATAACAGATAGCGAAACTGGTGCCTTCTCCATCGGTATCGACAAAAATACGGTCATTAAAGGCCTACTAATCTATAGACCCCCGGGAGGTAGCAGAAACTTCGCGGAAAGTCTCATCCAGAACGTCACCCCATCGGCTATGAGATACAGGAAGTTCCTTGTACTAGGGGATCTTAATCTCCACTTCGAAGACCTCAACAATTCAGCTGCTCAAGAATTGCGCCAAGAGTTGCAAACCTTACAATTAGAAACTGCCTCCCTCCTCCCGACTCATCGCCAGGGGCACCTACTTGACCCCATTTTTAATAACTTAGAGGATCTGAAGCAGGACATTCCCATTCCTTTGCTGTGGACCGATCACTTTCTTGTCCCCTTTCACTTCCTAGTCATGACTCACCATAATAAAACTCACCATAGTGCCAATAAACAACAAAGGAAATGGGCCAGTTTCTCCATGGACTCTTTTGAACATCACTTCCTACTTAACGGTTCCCCCGCAGACTTAGGAGTGGACGTTGACAGGGCTTGCATGGCCCTGGACGGACACATCACTAAAGCCCTGGACATCACTGCCCCTTGGGCCAATAAGGGCCCGGAGCGACAAACTAAAACTGCACCTTGGTTCAGCACAGCTCTTAGAGAAACCAAGGCAGCCTGTAAGAGGCTCGAACGCGCCTGGAGAAAGAACTACTCACCAGAGGCAAGAGATGTATACAAAGCTAGCATAAAAGAATACCACTTCCAAATTAGGAAAACTAAAGCGACCTTCTACGCTGATCGAATAGATAGTGCTAACTGCTCATCCAAGGAACTCTTTAGGATCTATAAAGAGATTACTACACCTCCCCCCGCTTTAGAGCAGGCCGATACCTCAGCACAATCCTGTAACGCCATCGCGGAATTTTTCCACAAAAAAGTACGCGACATTTACAACAGCTTCCCTGATGATGCCAGAACTGGCTCTAACCTTCTTCCTCTTCAGGAAGAAGCAACTTGGGAGGCAAAGATCGAAGACTGCCTCACAGTATACCAGGTTCCGTCGGAGGACCTCCTGATAGCCACTGCTAAAGGAATCAAATCAGGCTCCCCGCAAGATCCTGCCCCTGCCAAATTCCTGGCCAGTGCCATGAGTCTTCTGGCACCTTATGTTGGCCACATATTGTCTACCTCTTTTAACACTGGCAAGGTCCCTCACGGGTGGAAACAGGCAGTCGTACTGCCTCTTAAGAAAAAGCCCAACATCAGTGCGTCCCAGCTTAGTAACCTACGCCCCATTTCGCTTCTACCCTTCTTCTCTAAACTGGCGGAAAAGCTGGTCAACCAACAACTCTCAGCACACATAGAGTCCAGAGGCCTCCTGCATACCAACCAATCGGGCTTCCGGGCCCGCCACTCCACAGAATCAGCCCTCCTTTTTTCGACTGAGGAAGCACGTGGACGCCGGTCATGTGGCAGCACTAGTGCTCCTGGACCTCAGTGCAGCCTTCGACACTGTGGCACATCATACGTTGCTACAGTGTCTGAAGAAAGGAGGGGTGACAGGCATGGCCTGGTTATGGCTGGAATAATTTCTCACCAACCGTAGCTTCTCGGTGGAGCAAGGAGGAGCACGTTCCGATACCTTTGACCTCGGTCAAGGAGTGCCGCAGGGCTCAAGTCTCAGTCCAACCCTTTTTAATTTATATGTCACCCCCGTGGCTATTACTGCGGAACGCTATGGGGTGGAAGTAGTGACATACGCAGACGACACACAGTTGGTGGTCGCTCTGACCCAACCTGCTGAACAAGCCGCCGCGAACTTCTCAGCATGCCTCCAGGAGCTGGCTGGATGGATGGCGAAGAACTGCCTCCGTCTTAACGGTGACAAGACTGAGGTGTTGATTGTTGGAAAACCCCCCTCAGTCTGGTCATCTGCCTGGTGGCCGCAGACCTTGGGGCCCCTCCCTACCCCTAGTGATCGGGTCAAGAATCTGGGAGTATGGGTGGACGCAAAGTTGGACTACGACTACCATACCAGACGGGTAGCTGGTACGTGCTTCTCGATTCTACGGAAACTCCGCAAAACCATCGACCTGCTCCCAGAATCATCTAGGAAGACCCTGGTCCACGCCCTTGTCACGTCAAGACTGGACTACGGCAATGCCCTGTATCTAGGTGCCAACGCCACTAGTCGGCGGCGACTGCAGACAATTCAGAATGCTGCCGCTCGCCTGGTCCTCCGGCTGCCCAGAAGAGCCGCCTCAAAAAAATCCCTACAAACACTACATTGGCTTCCGATCAATGAAAGAATCGATTTCAAAGTTCTTTGTATTGGTCACAGGATCGTACATGGCAAGGGCCCGGCCTTCCTTCGGAACCTTCTGTGCCCCTATACGCCCACACGACAACTCCGCTCGCTAGGAGCAGGCCTTCTCGCTGTCCCCAGACACAAGAAAGCCAGAATGGGAGGAAGATCCTTTCGTACTTTGGCGGCACACAAATGGAACTCTCTCCCCCTGAGCTTAAGAGTGGAAACATCGGAGCTCATCTTCCGCAGGAAACTTAAAACATTCCTCTTTCCTAAAGACTAGCCCATCTTGTTCTGACTGACGGAGTAGCTGGCTCTTCTGACAGCGCGGGGACACACTGACAGTGTAACCAGGCGCTTTACAAATTCAGAAATAATAATAATTGTCGTTAGGGTATTGACCCTCGACTTCTTCAGGGCTGTATAGTTACCCAACCGAAAATTCAATGCCTAGTTCCCGGTTATACTTCCGACCCGGCTAGGTCATTCCAATTCTAGTGTTTTGAATCCAAATGTACGCTGTCTTTGTCAATACAGGTGAAGTATGCCACGAGATTTGTGCAAAAAGAACAATTGATGGACAGAATGCAGAACAATGTCATATATTCACCCCAGTACAGAGATCTGGGCCTAAATCCATTGTTTTTTTGCTCACCATGCCATTCCAGTTTGGACCCAGCCATATGCAAATCAGCCTTGACCCTGTGCCTCATGGGAACAGTCCAGCCCGAACTGCCAGGCCTGTTCCTCCCTGGACTGGAAACAAGCATCCTAGGACCGGTTGACTTCAGTGGCATTGAGAGCATGGGGCTCACATCTGAGCATACCCATCCCACTTGGGGTGACAAATGCAAAAAGAACAATTGATGGACAAAATGCAGAACAATGTCATACATTCACCCCAGTACAGAGATCTGGGCCTAAATCCATCAGTTTATTGCTCATCATGCCATTCCAGCTTGGACCCAGCCATATGCAAATCAGTCTTGACACTGCACCCAATGGGAACAGTCCAGCCCGAACTGCGAGGCCAGGTCCTTTCTTTACTGGAAACAAGCATCCTAGGACCGGTTTCGGGCTTTCAGTCCTCATCAGTCAGGATAGCTTGACTCCAGTGGCATCGAGAGCACGGGACTCATGTCTGAGCATACCCGTCCCACTCGGGGTGACAGATGCAAAAAGAACAATTGATGGACAGAATGTAGAACGATGTCATACATTCAACCCAGTACAGAGATCTGGGCCTAAAACCATAGTTTTTTTGCTCACAATGCCATTCCAGTGTATGATCTGTAGCGAGTACACTGATCTCTTCCCCACTACCGGCGAAGCGTTCTGAACCGGAGGCTCGGCATTGAAGACCGAGGAAAAATCTGCAATAAGAATTATCAAGATGCTTTACTGTCCAAAAAGAAAGTTAATCATTGCTGAGGGAAATTAAATAAGCAAGACTGTCTTGTATCATTATAAAAATACCTACATAAGCATCATGAAAATGATTTAATAAATCTGGAAACTCTTCTTAAACGATATTCCAATTGGTATTCTTTCTCTATCGCAAACATTTGTGTGCAGCATCATATAACATTTTACATTAGATGAACTAGAATCTGTAAGTCTATCCTTATCACATGGGAAAGCTAGTCAAGAAGATGAGGTTCTCACAAAAAGTTTTAAACCATTTGGGAAAGCTTTAATATTCATCTGTTATAACGTATGAATTATGTTTTAGCAGGTGGTGACATCCCTTTTTAGGTCTCGGCTAGTAACGCGCGAAGCGCGTTCTCGCCAGAGAACTATAGCTGGTGTCTCAGCCGACAACGAGCTGGAATGTGGCTACAAGACCTGGCCGCGCGCGCAGCGTTGTCCCATAGGATAATGTTGGGCGCGTGCGCTTCTGCCTCACACAGCATGGCATGGCAGACCGGATCATGACGCACGTCTCGTGGAATGCAGGGGGAGTCTGCAGAGGGGCGCGCGGCGCTGATAAACAGGCAGGCTTTTTGTCTGTAGACAGCCGTGCGGCTGGTAAGTTTCGTTTTGCTTTTTGGCTACTTCCTTGTTCCCGAGCAGTCATCCGTTCCCTGGCATGCCATTTTCGGGGACAGCTTCCTAGTGAGGTCTGTGTATCTTCGAGCCAGTCGATGTGAGGCCCCTCTCTGAAGAAGGGGGCCAGTGTCCTGATTAGAAACCTAAAGTTTGCTATTCCATCGCAATAGTGCCCCCTTCTTTTCAACGGCCGTCCCTCTTGCACCGACAATCTGCGATACTCCAGCGCTTGGCAAGGGGCCGTAAGAAGTTCCGGAAGAACCTGACCCACAGCCCTCTCGAGGTACGAGGCCACCCGATGGCCCCAGACAGCCCCCGGATACTGTCCGATACAGCATCTGCAGGACTCCGCGGGTCTCTGCAGCACTCGCGGCACCTCCTACAGCTCCCTGCACCCTGTGCAGAGAGAGGTGAGGCGGCGCAGCCCCCTCCGACCCGGGATCCACCTGTGCTGGCCCCCTGCCTGCCCTCCCCCCGCACATCGGCTACGCGAAGCTCTACTGCCCCCTGCCCAGGTCTGCCTGTCTTATTCTCTGCCCTCCTATAACTCACTGCCTGTCCCCTTCCTTTATGCACCCTGCTGTGTGCTCAGAACTAGCCTCAGATTCACAAGTCGGCCTTACAACACAAGCACACACGCCGGAAAAGTACACAATTGTACTTGGTGTGCATGTAAACTGTAGGTGCTCTTGTAAAGAAAGCGCTTGAATACCTTTCGGGGCGAGTTCGCGCTATATAAAACTGCAAAACAAGTAAACGAGTCTGCTCTTTCCTTACATTGAGAATCTATTCCCTCTGGGAGGATGTGGGTTTGAAAGTTCTCAGTTTAACAATATGGGTTACCCCAGTACCGATTACATCCCAGCACAACTACAGATTGTTTTATCTTTAAGAAAAAAAGGTGTTCAAAAACGGTCCGAGTAAAATATTTGGAACCTTGATTCCCCAGGTCACTGTATCAAACAAGACTGTAACCTAGATTTAATGAATAGTCAGGGCTTTAAGTGGGCTGCGACCTGCCGGTGCTTAGCACCGGCAAATCTTAAAAGCAGGTGCCGAGACGGGTCCCCATAGTGCTCACCATTTTCGTTTTTTTATGTAACTTTTCTTTTTTTGCAGTTCTATATTGAAAAACTTTTAGTGCTTTACATGAGCACCAACAAAGGCATATTCATGTATTTTTCGATAGGCACGGGAGTTTAAGTGATTTGCTCAGAATCACAGGATGTGGGGCTGCCGCTGATACTCAAACCTGCTTCCTCAGCTCGAAAGTTGCCTCCTGGCTTGTTGTATAATACATGTGGAGGCAAGAAGCAGCCAAATACCAATCGGGTCTCACATTATGCCGGGCACAGACTTTTAGCATAAATGTTTAAAGTCACACCCTTAATTTTAGCGGCCACGCCCCCTTGAGAGACCCCCCACTTTTTAGGTCTCGGGCCTAGCGTCACACTACGTAAGCAGTGTGGGCGGAGCTCGAGAATTAATGTTTTCCTACAGTGGGGCTTGAACCTGCCCCTCTTCTCCATTGGCTATGCCAATAGCTCGAACTTTAACAAAGCCGAGACCATTGCATTGTAAATGCTTGTTTAATACAGGAATAGTGCTCAGCTTTTGGGGAAGAAAGGCACAAATCCCAAAGACTGAAATTCATACCAAATGATTAGCCTACTCAATTCAGATTATACTATTATAACCAAGGTAACAGAATTATGGATAAGCAGATCCTTAAAGATCAAAATGTTTTCATTGCGGATTGCCAATTATCTGCCAATACAAATTACTCAATAGAAGCATTAGTTAAGCATTTTAATTGTACGCAAATTCATATAATGGTATTTTAAGTAGATGCAAAAAGACTTTTGCCCTCATGTGCAGGGAGAGTCTTTGTCATCTGAAATATATTTGTCTTTTTCTCCCACCTCATGAAGGATTTAAGTAATCTTTAGAGGAAGTAATCTTTAGAGGTGCCAAGGTCAATTTGATATTACATTTAGACATCAGCACTTTTGAATTTAATCAGTGAAATAGATAGGTCTGTCCGTCTCCAATTATTTTTTATAGAACCACTTGCTATTGCAATACAAAACAATCATGCCATAAATTCTCCATTACAGAAAATAGCTAAAATTAAACTATATGTAGCCGATACATTGTTTTTCTTGAAGTAAAGACAATAAAATACAGGAGATACTTTTTTTTTCAAGATTTAGGTGGATACAACATTAATAAATCAAAAACTGATGGCTTAATATTTATTTAATTTACTTATAAAGTGCAACACTCATCCCAAGGGATGTCACAGCACTAAGATAGCTAACCCATATTGAGAAGACACTTGTTGAGGCACGAGGAGTTCAGTCCTGAATAGCCATGTTTTCCGTTTTTTCCTAAACCCCATATGGTTGTCGGTAAGATGGAGGGCTAAAGGGAGGTGATTCCAATGAATGGCTGCCTGGTATGAAAATGAGCAGCCCCCAGATCTGACTTTCTTTATGCGTCTGGTTTTAGCAAGAGTGAGATTTCTGGACCTCATTTCTCGCGGGAGGACATAAAAATCAACTTTGTCCTGCAGGATTTTGGGCCGAACTTGTGTAGGGCTTTATGCGCATAGTATGGTAATTTAAACTTAGCTCTTTGGTGCATAGGCATCCAATGTAGCGCCTTTAGGCACTCGGACGCCGAGCTGGACTTATTCTTGTTGCTGACCAGTTTACCTGCTGAATCCTGGGTCATCTGTAGTCTGGAGAATGGGTAGTTAGCCATACCAACATATAGCGCATTCCCATAGTCTAATTTGCTAGTTACCAAGGCCTGAACAACGGTTTGTCTCCAGTTGGCCGGGATCCATAAAAAAAGGCTCCTTAGTAATTTTAGCATGGCAAAACATTTGCCACACAGTGTTTTTGCTTAATCTTGCATGGTTCGTGCGTTGTCAACCAGAATTCCTAATTGTTTTTACAACCCGTCTGGGTTCTGGTGCAGTGCCTAACGATTGAGGCCGCCAAGATGCGTCCCAGACTAGCTGTGCCTTTCCAAAGAGAAGTATTTCAGACTTCTGTGTCCTCATATCATCCAGCTATAGCTATCAACTACTGTGTGTCAATGGCATAAGAGCAAATATTAAAGCCCCATTTCCTCCCAATCATGGCCAATGGAGTAACATAAGCATTGAAGAGGGTGGGCTCAATGATGCTCACTGCGGATCTCCCACGTGATTATTTTTGGATTTGAAGAAAAGAACCCAAGCTGTACTCTCTGGGTTCTTTTTTTTAGAAAGGTGCTAGGCCATTGAAGGGTTTTAGAACAGAGTCCTTTTTCATGCAATGTTTGCATTTGGAGGCTGTGAGATACAGTGTCGAAAGCGTTCAATAGGTCCAAAAGCATCAAGGCAGCTGCTTTACCCTGGTCCATCAATAGTCTCAAATTATCCAACTCTGCTAATAGTGTATCCTCCGTACTGTTCATAGCGCTAAAGCCTTTCTGTGAAGGATCCAGGAGATTGTTTGTCTCTAGGTAGTCAACAAGTTGTTTGTTAACCAGTTTCTCTAAAACCTTAGACGAGATTGGAAGTCAGGAAATTGGCCGATAATTCGAGAGGTTGGAAACATCCATACCTGCCTCTTTTGCCAATGTAAATGCAATAGCTTGTTTCCAAGCATCCAGAACCACAGTTGCTTCTAATGATTGGTTAAAAATTTGTGTTAAGTAAGGGCATAGGACAGGTGTTAACTGAGCATAGATGAAGTGTGGGCAAGGATCTAACAAGGAGCCCGATTTTACTTCAGTCATTACCTTCGCTACTTGCTCTTTGGTAAGAGGAGCAACGTTTCCTAAATGAGAGAACCCTTCAGGGTAGGATTTCAGAGCTTCCCAATTAGTGTCCTCCGGTGTGGGTTGAGTTTTGAAAGTGGAGTAGATTTGGGAAACTTTAACTGTGAGAAAGTTAGCAACAAGCTTCTGAAGGAGTGAATGATTGGGAGATGCCAACTGGCTTGGAAAGTTCCTTCACTATTTTGAATAATTCTTTAGTTGAATTGCTATTCTCTTCAATTCTTTTCACACAGTACAGTTTTTTAAATGTTTGATGGCTTTGTGATACCTCTTTAGTTCCTCTTTGTATAATAATCTAGCTCCACTCGCTTTGGTTTTTCTCCATCTATGTTCCACAGATTTGCTTTTTCTTTTCATCAATCTGAGTTCTGAGCACCACTTTTCTGTTGGAGATTTCCTAGTTAGATTACTTTTTTCCGGGGGACACACTGATACACTGCAGAGCTTATTTCTAGGTTTAAAATCTCTACCTGCTCGGAGAGTGCTCTGAAGCAGTTTGTTCCATAGAAGGAAAATGGAGATCTGGGGTTATAAGATTCCATTACCTTTTTGTATTTGCTGAGGGTGTATGCAGGTTTTTTTTTTAATCCCCCATAGGTAGTGTAAAGGAGAAGGAGATTAAAAAAGGATTGGTCCAAATTAAAGGCTTAGATCCGGAAATAATAGTGGACTCGATGTTGGAAAATAAAAGATCAAGTGTATGCCCTGCAATATGAGTGGGACCACTGACCCATTGTTCGAGCAGTAGAATCTGCATGTCACTTTCCAATCGTTTACACCCAAAATCGTCCTTGTTTTCAAAATGAACACTAAAATCCCCTATTACTAAAAAATGGTTGAATTTCAAGCACAGAGAAAGCAGCTGAGAAAATAGTTTAGCTCTAAATTCAGGTTTGCAGCCTGGGGGCTTGTAAATTATTGCTCCCCAAACAATCTGCAATCTCTACTAGAAACTTGAAATACTAAAATTTCATGTTCCTCTGTTGGCATTACTGATTCGGAAAGGCAAGTGTAGCAATTTTAAAAAAGGATGGCAGTTCCTCCTCCCGCCCTACCCTATCAGTCAATATTTTATAGCCCTCAGGAATGGCAGTAGAGATATCAGGGAAGTTATCATCTAGCCACGTCTCTGTTATAAATGCTAAATCAGGCTTTTTTTCTGTCAGAATATCCCAGATCTCAAAACAGTGCTTAGGAAGGGGTCTTGCATTGAAGTAGACACCTTTTAACGATATCCCTCCCTCCCAGTCCTGCCAAAAATCCACTGCTCGACTTCCCCACTTGCAGTTAAGGCATGAAAATGGGCCGATGATACAGTCTGGGGACCCTTTAACACAGAGTGCCTCATTAAATATTATGGCCTTGCCTAACTCGAGAAGCACTTGCCTTGTGTATCGGTAAGGACTACCATTATCTGGCAGAAAAGGAACAGTGTCCCTGGCCCCTGGTCTAGTCTGGGCGCAGAGGGGCTTGCCTTTGGCGTGTCCACTGTGCACGTCTGCTGCATGGCCGTGCCGCGGCCCCGTTTATGAAGCCATATGTCTTCAACATCTAGGCGGCTGACCCTCCCTCCGGTTTCAGCTCAACTTCCAGAAATTTCCAGTAACGCTGCTTCCGGTCTTCGTCTCCCACCTTCCCACCATCCGATTCAAGTCTCCTCTAATTGGGGGCAGGTAAGGACTTACAAATCAGATTCAAATTCAGCACAAATTCAATGTAAACTGTTTTAATAAAAACAATAAAAAGGGCCTAGCAGTAAAATAACGAAGAAGAAACAATTTGTTTAAGTGTCAAACTGAGTACCTCAGATGCCTTAGACATGCATTGCCTGGCAAATGAGATGAAGATCATCTATAAAAAAAACATTATAGTCATCTTTGGTCGGAAAAAGAAAAAACAATATCAATGGCATCTTGACAATCATAGCCTGACAATTATGAACCAATATAAATATCTGGACTGCTGGTTAGACAACAAAGGAGGTCACTTATTGCACTTGAACTTACTAAAACCAAAACTAGCTTCGCTGTAAGGTGCTTTCCGAACAATATTTAAGAGCACAAATAAGTTCTCTTTCAAGGCATTGCTGAAAATAGTCTCTACCAAATTAGAGTCAACACTGTCATACAGGTCAGAGGCCTACCCTGGAAAACGGAGGGCTTTCCTAAAATTTCAATTGCCACCCAACACCTTGCCAGCTCAAATTAGAATGGAATTTGCATTGCAGGACCAACTGCTCTGTTGCAGGGATTCTGCACATACACAGAACTATGCGCAGGAATACTGGACCCCGGTGCATAGGGACTAAGCTTTCCTACTGCCTCAGTACCCACAATCCCGGGACCGACTAGCTATAAGTCTCACTTGCTCTCCTAAGCAATCACGACTCTCAGGAATCGCTTTGGAAGACGTACCCTTTTGCTCACTCACTCGTACTCGACCACAATAAGAATTGACAGAGACAATGTTACAGTTTAAAATGTTTATTTTAACTATCGTGCTCTCCAACACAGTACACAAACCACTATCAGCAGCAAAATGCATAAACCTAAAACTGTTAGCATTGTAGCAAGTCCATATATCATAAAGGGAGATGTCATGTTTTATAGACAGTGGAGAAAGGACTATAATAAGGCCTAACCACCCTCCCCTTGGTAAGAATAAGTATTATTATATAATAGAAGATCTCTGGGCTTTGTCAGCAGACCCCATACCTTAGTGCAGTGGTTCCCAAACTATTTTGACCTGTGGTTCCCTTGACCTAATCGGCAGTTGGCCGTGGCTCCCCACCATTTTTTTACCGGTGGGTGGGTGGTATGTACCTCCTGTTATCTTCCTTAAAGTAATTGGGACGCATTCTTTCACTCATCCAACCATCCGTTCACTCATCCAGCCATCCGTTCTCTCATCCATCCACCCTTTCACTTCACTCATCTATCCATCCTTTTGTTCATCTACCCCCTTTCACTAACTCATCAATCCTTACATTCACCCTTTCACTCATTCATCCATTCACCATTTCACTTAT
This sequence comes from Lissotriton helveticus, assembly GCF_964261635.1. Lineage (NCBI taxonomy): Eukaryota > Metazoa > Chordata > Amphibia > Caudata > Salamandridae > Lissotriton > Lissotriton helveticus. The sequence continues at coordinate 1,001,887,950 of NC_136061.1, forward strand.
CAATTCATCCATCCACCCATTCACTTGCCCATCATCTAGCCTTTCATTCATCCATCCATCCATCCTTTCACACACCCATCAGCTGCCCTTTCACTCATCCATCCATTCACACACCCATCCACACTTTTACCCATCCATCTACCTTTCCACCCATACATCCATCTATTTACCTTTTCTCTCATCCATACTTCCACTCATTCACTCATCCATCCATCCATCCTTTCTTTCATTATCTATCCATTCCCCCTTTCATTCATGCATTCATCCTTTCAGTCATCCATCCAGCCATTCAGACATTCCTTCACTTATTTACTCACCCACCTTTCCACATTATTAGCTGAGCCTTTGTCTGCTGAGTTGTAGGCAGAAGAGGCCTATCAAGAACAAACTACAGCAAGGGGTGGGGTGCGGTGGGGGAGAGTTCACTATGCCCCTGCACATAGGCAGTCTGAAAACGTAGAAGTCATGAGTCACACATGATGCACAGTGCCAGGATGTGAGGTTACTGTAACATGGTGTTGTTTCCAGGGCTTTAAGCGGTGTAAAAAAATGGGGGGTCTCTTCAAAGGGGGTGTTGCATGTAATTGAGAGCGCAGTTTAAAACACCTAGGCTAAAAATCTGTGCTTAGCATAGTGTTGCGCCCGACTGGTATTATGTTGTTTCTGTCATTGCATCCAGATATATAATACAGCAAGTATCATTGCACCAACAACAAACCAGGACTATTGGCTTTGTCAATGGTTGCTAGTTCCTTAAAATAAAAAAAAGCAGCAACCATGGCATTGCTGAATATAATATTGAAAATACTTCAGTTAAAAAATGGTGAGACAGTGAAAGAACGATGACCCGTTATTTTAAACTTATTTCACAGGCTTCTTTAAATGAAGTGTTCTCTAACATTGCAGCGTGGGCATTTTACTTTTTTTTATCTAACAGAATGCTCTTCTGTACACTGAGGCAGGAGGAGCCTGCCACATGCTTGAAAACCCCTGACTGCCCCATTGTCATTAAGTAAGTGGCAATCAGCCCCATACAGAATTTCAATGGGCGGGAGGGGCTGCTCCTGTGCTCCTGGAGGAGTGCGAGGCGGCTCCAGCAGCGGGGGTGAGGCCTCTCACAGGGGAGCAGCGCTGCTCCCTGTGATGGCCACAATTACCGATAAAAGGGGTAGGGACGTCCGTGGAATTTACGGACGGTTGGTCACCCTAGTGTGCGCGGCGCCCCTGGCACCTCATTACGGCGCACTGGGGAGCCGCGGCGCCAGTTTGGGAACCACAGCCTTAGTGCCTAGATGGTATATCTACATCATACGAACAGCATGGCTCTTCTCCCTGGAAAGGTCCCTCTCCAAGTGTGTGTCAACCAAACATGCATTCTCATAATATCAAAGCACAAGTCTTCAGCAGCCGCAACTGTGTTAGCGTGTTATATCTAGGTGCTAGGGACTGACCAGAACAGAATAACAAGGGGCATTATTTACCGACCTTGCCTTGATGCTTTTGGACCTATTGAACGCTTTCGACACTGTATCTCACAGCCTCCTAATGCAAACATTGCATGAAAAAGGACTCTGTTCTAAAACCCTTCAATGGCCTTTCTAAAAAACAAGAACCCAGAGAGTACAGCTTGGGTTCTTTTCTTCAAATCCAAAAATAATCACGTGGGAGATCCGCAGTGAGCATCATTGAGCCCACCCTCTTCAATGCTTATGTTACTCCATTGGCCATGATTGGGAGGAAATGGGACTTTAATATTTGCTCTTATGCCATTGACACACAGTAGTTGATAGCTATAGCTGGATGATATGAGGACACACAAGTCTGAAATACTTCTCTTTGGAAAGGCACAGCTAGTCTGGAATAGACTGCATAGTCGGCATATTTTCGACTGGTTTAACTGCCAATGGTGGCAACAGGTCTAAGGACGCAAAAGAACCCATCCGAAGCTGTAGGAGTTTCATTTGGGAACCACTGCTCTAGGAGGTTCATTTTATAATAGATTGGATATGTTTAATTGATGTATTTTTGTGGGTCTTTTCTGTCATGCCTGCAAAGAACCAAGTAGGAATGTTCTCTTCTAGCAAATGATCTTTGGTCAGAGCTAAGAGATATCATTTTTACCTTTCTGTTCAAGGCTGTTTTGAACTGAAGATGAGGTAATTTTAAGTTCCACAGCTCCCTTGAGAGAGTTTGCACCAATGCTTCGACTAGGGCGCGTGACTAGGCATTTGAATCAGTTGTACTGTCAACACACACAACTTCCCGCCAAATGAGATGTTTTAAGAATCCTTGATCAGCAGAGCTTGTGAGTGCAAATATTTTATTATGCAGGCCCTCTGTACGAGCTGTCATATGGTCGGTAGGGTCATTGTCGACATCGCTAAGTTAATGTTGCAGGGATTCTGCACATACACAGAACTATGCGCAGGAATACTGGACCATAGGGGCTAAGCCTTCCTACTGCCTCAGTACCCACAATGCCGGGACCGACTAGCTATAAGTCTCACTTGCTCTCCTAAGCAATCACGACTCTCAGGAATCGCTGTAGGAAGAAGTACCCTTTTGCTCACTCACTCGTACTCGACCACAATAAGAATTGACAGAGACAATGTTACAGTTTAAATGTTTATTTTAACTATCGTGCTCTCCAACACAGTACTAAAACCACTACCAGCAGCAAAATGCATATACCTAAAACTGTTAGCATTGTAGCAAGTCCATATATCATAAAGGGAGATGTCATGTTTTATAGACAGTGGAGAAAGGACTATAATAAGGCCTAACCACCCTCCCCTTGGTAAGAATAAGTATTATTATATAATAGAAGATCTCTGGGCTTTGTCAGCAGACCCCATACCTTAGTGCAGTGGTTCCCAAACTATTTTGACCTGTGGTTCCCTTGACCTAATCGGCAGTTGGCCGTGGCTCCCCACCATTTTTTTACCGGTGGGTGGGTGGTATGTACCTCCTGTTATCTTCCTTAAAGTAATTGGGACGCATTCTTTCACTCATCCAACCATCCGTTCACTCATCCAGCCATCCGTTCTCTCACCCATCCACACTTTTACCCATCCATCTACCTTTCCACCCATACATCCATCTATTTACCTTTTCTCTCATCCATACTTCCACTCATTCACTCATCCATCCATCCATCCTTTCTTTCATTATCTATCCATTCCCCCTTTCATTCATGCATTCATCCTTTCAGTCATCCATCCAGCCATTCAGACATTCCTTCACTTATTTACTCACCCACCTTTCCACATTATTAGCTGAGCCTTTGTCTGCTGAGTTGTAGGCAGGAGAGGCCTATCAAGAACAAACTACAGCAAGGGGTGGGGTGCGGTGGGGGAGAGTTCACTATGCCCCTGCACATAGGCAGTCTGAAAACGTAGAAGTCATGAGTCACACATGATGCACAGTGCCAGGATGTGAGGTTACTGTAACATGGTGTTGTTTCCAGGGCTTTAAGCGGTGTAAAAAAAATGGGGGGTCTCTTCAAAGGGGGTGTTGCATGTAATTGAGAGCGCAGTTTAAAACACCTAGGCTAAAAATCTGTGCTTAGCATAGTGTTGCGCCCGACTGGTATTATGTTGTTTCTGTCATTGCATCCAGATATATAATACAGCAAGTATCATTGCACCAACAACAAACCAGGACTATTGGCTTTGTCAATGGTTGCTAGTTCCTTAAAATAAAAAAAAGCAGCAACCATGGCATTGCTGAATATAATATTGAAAATACTTCAGTTAAAAAATGGTGAGACAGTGAAAGAACGATGACCCGTTATTTTAAACTTATTTCACAGGCTTCTTTAAATGAAGTGTTCTCTAACATTGCAGCGTGGGCATTTTACTTTTTTTTATCTAACAGAATGCTCTTCTGTACACTGAGGCAGGAGGAGCCTGCCACATGCTTGAAAACCCCTGACTGCCCCATTGTCATTAAGTAAGTGGCAATCAGCCCCATACAGAATTTCAATGGGCGGGAGGGGCTGCTCCTGTGCTCCTGGAGGAGTGCGAGGCGGCTCCAGCAGCGGGGGTGAGGCCTCTCACAGGGGAGCAGCGCTGCTCCCTGTGATGGCCACAATTACAGATAAAAGGCGTAGGGACGTCCGTGGAATTTACGGACGGTTGGTCACCCTAGTGTGCGCCACGCCCCTGGCACCTCATTACGGCGCACTGGGGAGCCGCGGCGCACAGTTTGGGAACCACAGCCTTAGTGCCTAGATGGTATATCTACATCATACGAACAGCATGGCTCTTCTCCCTGGAAAGGTCCCTCTCCAAGTGTGTGTCAACCAAACATGCATTCTCATAATATCAAAGCACAAGTCTTCAGCAGCCGCAACTGTGTTAGCGTGTTATATCTAGGTGCTAGGGACTGACCAGAACAGAATAACAAGGGGCATTATTTACCGACCTTGCCTTGATGCTTTTGGACCTATTGAACGCTTTCGACACTGTATCTCACAGCCTCCTAATGCAAACATTGCATGAAAAAGGACTCTGTTCTAAAACCCTTCAATGGCCTTTCTAAAAAACAAGAACCCAGAGAGTACAGCTTGGGTTCTTTTCTTCAAATCCAAAAATAATCACGTGGGAGATCCGCAGTGAGCATCATTGAGCCCACCCTCTTCAATGCTTATGTTACTCCATTGGCCATGATTGGGAGGAAATGGGACTTTAATATTTGCTCTTATGCCATTGACACACAGTAGTTGATAGCTATAGCTGGATGATATGAGGACACACAAGTCTGAAATACTTCTCTTTGGAAAGGCACAGCTAGTCTGGAATAGACTGCATAGTCGGCATATTTTCGACTGGTTTAACTGCCAATGGTGGCAACAGGTCTAAGGACGCAAAAGAACCCATCCGAAGCTGTAGGAGTTTCATTTGGGAACCACTGCTCTAGGAGGTTCATTTTATAATAGATTGGATATGTTTAATTGATGTATTTTTGTGGGTCTTTTCTGTCATGCCTGCAAAGAACCAAGTAGGAATGTTCTCTTCTAGCAAATGATCTTTGGTCAGAGCTAAGAGATATCATTTTTACCTTTCTGTTCAAGGCTGTTTTGAACTGAAGATGAGGTAATTTTAAGTTCCACAGCTCCCTTGAGAGAGTTTGCACCAATGCTTCGACTAGGGCGCGTGACTAGGCATTTGAATCAGTTGTACTGTCAACACACACAACTTCCCGCCAAATGAGATGTTTTAAGAATCCTTGATCAGCAGAGCTTGTGAGTGCAAATATTTTATTATGCAGGCCCTCTGTACGAGCTGTCATATGGTCGGTAGGGTCATTGTCGACATCGCTAAGTTAATGTTGCAGGGATTCTGCACATACACAGAACTATGCGCAGGAATACTGGACCATAGGGGCTAAGCCTTCCTACTGCCTCAGTACCCACAATGCCGGGACCGACTAGCTATAAGTCTCACTTGCTCTCCTAAGCAATCACGACTCTCAGGAATCGCTGTAGGAAGAAGTACCCTTTTGCTCACTCACTCGTACTCGACCACAATAAGAATTGACAGAGACAATGTTACAGTTTAAATGTTTATTTTAACTATCGTGCTCTCCAACACAGTACTAAAACCACTACCAGCAGCAAAATGCATATACCTAAAACTGTTAGCATTGTAGCAAGTCCATATATCATAAAGGGAGATGTCATGTTTTATAGACAGTGGAGAAAGGACTATAATAAGGCCTAACCACCCTCCCCTTGGTAAGAATAAGTATTATTATATAATAGAAGATCTCTGGGCTTTGTCAGCAGACCCCATACCTTAGTGCAGTGGTTCCCAAACTATTTTGACCTGTGGTTCCCTTGACCTAATCGGCAGTTGGCCGTGGCTCCCCACCATTTTTTTACCGGTGGGTGGGTGGTATGTACCTCCTGTTATCTTCCTTAAAGTAATTGGGACGCATTCTTTCACTCATCCAACCATCCGTTCACTCATCCAGCCATCCGTTCTCTCACCCATCCACACTTTTACCCATCCATCTACCTTTCCACCCATACATCCATCTATTTACCTTTTCTCTCATCCATACTTCCACTCATTCACTCATCCATCCATCCATCCTTTCTTTCATTATCTATCCATTCCCCCTTTCATTCATGCATTCATCCTTTCAGTCATCCATCCAGCCATTCAGACATTCCTTCACTTATTTACTCACCCACCTTTCCACATTATTAGCTGAGCCTTTGTCTGCTGAGTTGTAGGCAGGAGAGGCCTATCAAGAACAAACTACAGCAAGGGGTGGGGTGCGGTGGGGGAGAGTTCACTATGCCCCTGCACATAGGCAGTCTGAAAACGTAGAAGTCATGAGTCACACATGATGCACAGTGCCAGGATGTGAGGTTACTGTAACATGGTGTTGTTTCCAGGGCTTTAAGCGGTGTAAAAAAAATGGGGGGTCTCTTCAAAGGGGGTGTTGCATGTAATTGAGAGCGCAGTTTAAAACACCTAGGCTAAAAATCTGTGCTTAGCATAGTGTTGCGCCCGACTGGTATTATGTTGTTTCTGTCATTGCATCCAGATATATAATACAGCAAGTATCATTGCACCAACAACAAACCAGGACTATTGGCTTTGTCAATGGTTGCTAGTTCCTTAAAATAAAAAAAAGCAGCAACCATGGCATTGCTGAATATAATATTGAAAATACTTCAGTTAAAAAATGGTGAGACAGTGAAAGAACGATGACCCGTTATTTTAAACTTATTTCACAGGCTTCTTTAAATGAAGTGTTCTCTAACATTGCAGCGTGGGCATTTTACTTTTTTTTATCTAACAGAATGCTCTTCTGTACACTGAGGCAGGAGGAGCCTGCCACATGCTTGAAAACCCCTGACTGCCCCATTGTCATTAAGTAAGTGGCAATCAGCCCCATACAGAATTTCAATGGGCGGGAGGGGCTGCTCCTGTGCTCCTGGAGGAGTGCGAGGCGGCTCCAGCAGCGGGGGTGAGGCCTCTCACAGGGGAGCAGCGCTGCTCCCTGTGATGGCCACAATTACAGATAAAAGGCGTAGGGACGTCCGTGGAATTTACGGACGGTTGGTCACCCTAGTGTGCGCCACGCCCCTGGCACCTCATTACGGCGCACTGGGGAGCCGCGGCGCACAGTTTGGGAACCACAGCCTTAGTGCCTAGATGGTATATCTACATCATACGAACAGCATGGCTCTTCTCCCTGGAAAGGTCCCTCTCCAAGTGTGTGTCAACCAAACATGCATTCTCATAATATCAAAGCACAAGTCTTCAGCAGCCGCAACTGTGTTAGCGTGTTATATCTAGGTGCTAGGGACTGACCAGAACAGAATAACAAGGGGCATTATTTACCGACCTTGCCTTGATGCTTTTGGACCTATTGAACGCTTTCGACACTGTATCTCACAGCCTTCTAATGCAAACATTGCATGAAAAAGGACTCTGTTCTAAAACCCTTCAATGGCCTTTCTAAAAAACAAGAACCCAGAGAGTACAGCTTGGGTTCTTTTCTTCAAATCCAAAAATAATCACGTGGGAGATCCGCAGTGAGCATCATTGAGCCCACCCTCTTCAATGCTTATGTTACTCCATTGGCCATGATTGGGAGGAAATGGGACTTTAATATTTGCTCTTATGCCATTGACACACAGTAGTTGATAGCTATAGCTGGATGATATGAGGACACACAAGTCTGAAATACTTCTCTTTGGAAAGGCACAGCTAGTCTGGAATAGACTGCATAGTCGGCATATTTTCGACTGGTTTAACTGCCAATGGTGGCAACAGGTCTAAGGACGCAAAAGAACCCATCCGAAGCTGTAGGAGTTTCATTTGGGAACCACTGCTCTAGGAGGTTCATTTTATAATAGATTGGATATGTTTAATTGATGTATTTTTGTGGGTCTTTTCTGTCATGCCTGCAAAGAACCAAGTAGGAATGTTCTCTTCTAGCAAATGATCTTTGGTCAGAGCTAAGAGATATCATTTTTACCTTTCTGTTCAAGGCTGTTTTGAACTGAAGATGAGGTAATTTTAAGTTCCACAGCTCCCTTGAGAGAGTTTGCACCAATGCTTCGACTAGGGCGCGTGACTAGGCATTTGAATCAGTTGTACTGTCAACACACACAACTTCCCGCCAAATGAGATGTTTTAAGAATCCTTGATCAGCAGAGCTTGTGAGTGCAAATATTTTATTATGCAGGCCCTCTGTACGAGCTGTCATATGGTCGGTAGGGTCATTGTCGACATCGCTAAGTTAATGTTGCAGGGATTCTGCACATACACAGAACTATGCGCAGGAATACTGGACCATAGGGGCTAAGCCTTCCTACTGCCTCAGTACCCACAATCCCGGGACCGACTAGCTATAAGTCTCACTTGCTCTCCTAAGCAATCACGACTCTCAGGAATCGCTGTAGGAAGACGTACCCTTTTGCTCACTCACTCGTACTCAACCACAATAAGAATTGACAGAGACAATGTTACAGTTTAAATGTTTATTTTAACTATCGTGCTCTCCAACACAGTACACAAACCACTACCAGCAGCAAAATGCATATACCTAAAACTATTAGCATTGTAGCAAGTCCATATATCATAAAGGGAGATGTCATCTTATATAGACAGTGGAGAAAGGACTATAATAAGGCCTAACCACCCTCCCCTTGGTAAGAATAAGTATTAATATATAATAGAAGATCTCTGGGCTTTGTCAGCAGACCCCATACCTTAGTGCCTAGATGGTATATCTACATCATACGAACAGCATGGCTCTTCTCCCTGGAAAGGTCCCTCTCCAAGTGTGTGTCAACCAAACATGCATTCTCATAATATCAAAGCACAAGTCTTCAGCAGCCGCAACGGTGTTAGCGTGTTATATCTAGGTGCTAGGGACTGACCAGAACAGAATAACAAGGGGCATTATTTATCGACCTTGCTCACCGTGTTCAGACTAAACTCCAGGAACAGACCGAGAACGCACAAAGCAGACGGTTCTCACGTGAAAGGGATAAACAGAGTCAAGCAAAACAAAGTCATGTAGTAACGTGCGCTAAAGCCGCATCATGACTGCAGAGCTCATGCTAATATCATTTGGCCGGTAGGGTCATTGTCGACATCACTAGATTAGCATGAGCTTGGCTGTCATGATGCTGCTTTTGCGCCTGTTACTACATGACTACAGTCATGTAGTAACGTTCATGATTGTTTAGGAGCGCAAGTGAAAAACTATAGATAGTTAGTCCTGGGATTGTGGGTACTGAGGCAGTAGGAAGGCTTAGCCCCCATACACAGAGGTCCCGTATTCCTGCGCATAATTCTGTGTGTGTGCAGAATCCCTGCAACATTAAATTAGCGATGTCAACAATGACCCTACTGACCATATGACAGCTTGTGCAGAGGGCCTGCATAATAAAATATTTGCACTCACAAGCTCTGCTGATCAAGGATTCTTAAAACATCTCATTTGGCGGGAAGTTGTGTGTGTTGACAGTACAACTTATTCAAATGCCTGGTCACGCGCCCTAGCCGAAGCATTGGTGCAAACTCGCTCAAGGGAGCTGTGGAACTTAAAATTACCTCATCTTCAGTTCAAAACAGCCTTGAACAGAAAGGTAAAAATTATATCTCTTAACTCTGACCAAAGAGCATTTGCTAGAAGAGAACATTCCTACTTGGTTCTTTGCAGGCATGACAGAAAAGACCCACAAAAATACATCAATTAAACATTTCCAATCTATTATAAAATGAACCTCCTAGAGCAGTGGTTCCCAAACGTTTTTGACCTGTGGCTCCCCTGACCTAATCGGCAGTTGGCGGTGGCTCCCCACCCCAAAATAGTGCCGCCTGTGGCAGACCGCGCCCACCCCCCCCCCCCCAGCTGCGCCACTGCACATAGGTCCATCAGCCTGTAGCTGCAATTTCCCACATCATACGCGCTGCGCCCTCAGCACCTCATTACAGCGCACAGGGGTGCCGCGGCGCGCAGTTTGGGAACCACTGAGGTAGGGTGACCATTTCAATCCATGTCACTACAGACAATCTCCACTCCTAAATTTTTCACAGACAAATCATTGATTTCAGGTATGTTAGTCTAATTATTCAATGAATGCAAAACATGACTACAATACTCTAAACGCATTGGGGTAGCATACAAAAGTCCAGGACTGGAAAACATGCCCATAATGACTTTGAGGAAGGCGGTCTCCCTGGCAAGAGTAAGTCATGCCTACACATATCTCTAAACTAACCGTTTTCAGCGGTGTCACCCTTCTTGAACGCATCCCCACTGTCTAAATGTGAGAAATACATGCCATAGACTTCAATAGGATAAACCGCCCTAAAATGTTTCCTTGTCTCCAGATTTTATTGTTATCTCCCTTGATTTTATTACGGTTATTCTCAAAACAAAGTAATTTTACCCCGCTGGAAATTCAAAAGGTTGAGAGGAATTTCTACTCGCAGAAAAGCTTTATAAACTGAGGCCGAGCACTCTATGTATTTGAATATTTTGGAGAGTGGCAGCTTTTCAAAGAAAAACAGTGCACAAGGCAACACAGAAGGGTGCGAGTCACAAAGACTGGTGTATGAGTGGGTATGACTTACTATTGTAGTACTGTCGAATGACGTACTCCTAAATTTCAGGAGTAAGCGACGAATACTACTGTCGTAATGCTGGCTTACTCCTAGAATTCTGCTGTGCCTCAAGCCCAAATCACAACACAATCTTTGTGAATTTGGCCCTTTGCGTTTGTGAGGTGATAACCAGTTTAGGGAATGCATTCAAGGGTGGTAATGTAGGTGAGTGTCAACAGGTTGTTGCTGGTGCTGCCAGGAATTTTGGTTTTGGATGAGGTGAACTTAGGCGGGTCGATTGTCAGCAGTGTTGACTCTCCAAGCAGAATTCTTGGAGGGCGATCTTAAACGCAGAAGGGATTGCCAGTAGTTTATAAATGTAACAGGCAGACTTGCACTACATCAAAACTGAAGGAAGTTAATAGATATGCACGTTTATTTTTTATGTGGGAGAGATACCGTTTTTAAGAGGTGCAAGAGGAGCAGGAAACCTAGAAGCCCAGACATTAAGTATAAACTGATAAATGAACAGCAATGTACAGTGACTGCCTAATTAAAGTCTGTGTTGCGTAAGTTAGGATGCACTGAAGTCCCTTCCCCGAGCCAGCTCACTTTCTCGCGCTCCCCGGGGTGCAGGCGCACACACACACACACACGCGGGGCCTCTTGCTTCAGGAAAGCTCGGTGATGTGACTTTTAGATTTTTTTGCAAACCTATGGCCTTTTTTTAATCACTGTGTGGCTTGTTCTCTGAATGCTGGCCCCCGAAATAGTTTTGCGTGGGGCGGACCGCCCCCCCCTAGCTGCGCCACGGCACATAGGTGCAATTTCCTACATTGTGCGCTGCGGCGCCCCTGGCACCTCATTAGAGTGCACCGGGGTGCCGCGGCGCCCAGTTTGGGAACCACAGTCCTAGAGCTTCGGATGGGTTCTTTTGCGTCCTTAGACCTGTTGCCACCATTGGCAGTTAAACCAGTCGAAAATATGCAGACTATGCAGTCTATTCCAGGAGTCAATAGCTCACTTGATCTGTATATGCCCTATACTCTTGGAAGACCGCAGAAGATTGCTTAGGTTCCTATGGGCTAAGGAGGGGACACGGACATTACCATCCGCCGTCAGCTTCCTACTGAATAATGAGCAGCCGCAAGCAATCACCAAACTGGTAAAAAATTTCGGGTGCGTGGTGAAGCAACTAAGAATAAATTCAGAACCTCAAAATGAAGAAGGGGAGGAATTTTGAACCTTAGTAGTCTTAAAAAATTTGCCTCAAATAGACAGACAGTACTGCTTTTCCCTTTAACCTAAAACTAACTTATTAAGTCATTAGCTTTTTATCGAATTGTATTTTAACCATTTTTACTATCGAGGAAACCTGAGGATGAACTATGGATTACTTGTTAAATTATTGAGATTTAACGAAATACAGTGTAAATAGAAATCATTCTGATTTTATTTGAAATTAATGCACTTTGACAGACTTCATTGTCTAAAAGTATTTTTGAGTGCATCACACACCTAAAATAGATAGTAGCTATCTGTTGCTATATTACGCAATTACACTCCAAATATTTTAGTCAAATCTCTGCTATCAAGATCGGACACCCTCCCTCTGCTGCTTCATGGCAGAGTAGTTTTAATTAGAATGCCAGTTGTGCTATTATTTATTTTTATTTTCATTGCGGTCCCATGTGTTTTATATCTTACTTTTTTTTTAAGTAGAGTAGGTTTTGCCTATTAATTTGGGGAAGTAAACCCCATAGACTATCACTTTAAACAGATAGACTTAACTCTTCCAAATATTAAAACATAATATTGTGTGATTTTAGCAGACCAAAAGGTATTAAAATATGCATCTGGCCAAGGAAGTAGCCAGAAAATTAAAATACCCCCTCCACCCCCCACTTTGAGCAATTGCTCTTATGGGACCAAGCAAGTGTAGCAAGTCATCACAACCCTACCCATCCCTCTTTTCTCTTCCATCCAAGCATCTATCCATTCAATCTTCCATCCACCCACTGATATCCACCTTTCTTCGTTACTTTCTGTCATTCATTCATTCTTTCATCCACCTCTGTCTTTCACCTTTCCGTACGTCCGACTGCCCATTCATATCCAAACCTATCTATCCATCTACAAACCTATCCATCCATCCAACCAACCATCCATCTATCCTTTCACTCATCTATCCCATGAGCCATCTATCCATCCTTTTGCTAGCCCTTCCTTCTACCTTTTCACTCCATCCATCCACCCTCCCGTTCACTCATCCATCACTGTTTCTCTCAGTCATCCATCCTTTCCTTCATCAATCCTTCCGCCCATCCATCCACACACCGCTCTATCTATTTACTCTTTCTCATTCATCCATCCTTTCACTCACTCTTCAATCCATCTACCCTTTCACCGATCTGTCCATCCATTCACCCTTTGACTCATCCATCCATTCTCCCTTTCACTCCTCCATTCCTACATCCATTCCTTTACTCATTCATCAATTCTTTCACTGTCTACCAATTCAGCTTTCTCTCATCCATCCACCCTTTAACTCATCCATCCACCCTTTCACTCATCCACCCATCCTTTCACCCAGCCATCCTTACACCCAGCCATCCTTACATCCATTCTTTCTCTGATTGATCCATGCTTCCACTCTATCCACCCGCCCATCCATCCATCCTCCCATTCACTCATCTATCCATTCACCCTTTCACTCAGTCAACCATCTTTTCACTCTTCCTTCCACCCAACTTTCCCCTAATTTACCCTTTCACTCGTCCATCCATCATTTCATTCACTCCTCCATCAATCCTCCCTTCCACTCATCCATTCTTTCACTCATACACACTTATATCTATCCTTTCACTCATTTATCCACCCATCCATTCTCCCACTCTTTCACATCAATTATGAGCTTCTGTCTTCTGAGCTGCAGACAAAAGAGCCTCATTATGGACTTCAACGCCGCTGTAGCAACTACAATGGGGGGCTCACTACAACAGTGAATCTGGCGACTAGTTTGATAACGAGTGGAGTATGATTTTGAAAGAATTTTTTTTTATATCAAGTGGCTAACCAAATCATCCAAGAAAGTATTAGGTCCTCCAATGGTTTTCAAAAGAAAAGAGCAGTTTTGGCATTTCTCCATTCTATATTCCAACGCCCCCACGCATTTTAAAGACTTAAATAGGAAGGACCAGCCGTTCTTAAAGTGAAAATATCTAGATGGCAAACTAATCTATTTTGTAAATGGTCAGATTTTTTTAATGTTGCGTGACAAACCCAGCCAAGTCTTAAACCATGAATAAAAATATTTAAAGAATGGTTGATGTGGTCCTATAATGCAATACATCCTTTTTGTGTCAAGTATTGATCTGGGCAGTTTGAGTATTTCTACAGATCTGGTTTCAGAGCTAATATCGAAACCATCGGTAAAATCAGATGGCACTTGGAAAACATATCTAGTCAGTATAAAAGAAATGTAAATCTTCTCCGAAATCACATAAATGGGCGCTGGAGGAAAATTATAACCCCAGATAAGTGGAATAAAAGTAATACAATGTTATTTTTCTTTGTTCTGAGAGAGGCCAGCCACCACAGGATGCAATTTTATGCAAAATGGCTAATCTACAGCACAGTTAGGTGTTTTAAAAAAAAAATACAAGATTAACCCTGAATACCCAGCTAATTGTTTCAGATGAGACTATGGGGGAAAGGGAAATTGGTCCCATACTTTATTCTGCTGTTCTAGATTACATCTCGTTTGGAATTTAGTTTTTGAAAATTGTGAAAATAAATTGAATAGTAAATTGCCACACGTTCCTGCAGTGGTTTTCCTTGGCTATTCATCTTCATTAGCATTAACAGCTAGACTTTGTAAATGGATATAGGGTTATGTGCAGAGTGCCCCACATTATTATTGCAAAAATGGAAGTCTAAATTAATTTGACATTTTCTGAATGGCTGGGCAAAAAGTTGAGAGTAAAACAGCAAAAACGTGTCGGTGTAGTTTTGCAGCTTGAAGAATTTTCTGGCTTCACATGCTGTGCATTATTCCATCATCTAGTGGTTGGGTCTGGAATTGTTGTATTTCTTCTCTTTTTTTGTTTTTTTAGTTGGTGGGCGTCGACATACCACCATTTGGTGTCCTCCTGTGACGTTGACGTGTTTCCTCCAGAAGCTCCCACCTTTGGTCACCATCTTCAGATTCTTTTTTTTTCCTCCTTTCTCATCTTTTTGGTGGAGGAGGGTGGGTTCGCTAGTGAATCCAGAAAATTCTTCAAGCTGCAAAAGTACACCGGCAGGTAAGAAATTATACATTTTGCAGCATGAATCTTTTCTGGATTCCCATGCTGTGCATAGATTTTGTAGCAGTTGGCTAGTCTTGTGGTGACTGGGTGGAAGATAAGCGCTGGTTTGTACATATATGTTGTAAGACACTTTGCCCCACTTGTACCTCTTTATTCATCTGAATGTCCACACAATAATGTTTTGTGAACGTTTGCACTGCAGACCATGTTTTGGCAAAGCAAATGTCTTGAATTGGAGTATTCGCTAGAAATGCGACTGTGCTCCTTTCTTCCTTGTTGAGTGAGTCTTTGGTGATCTTTGTAATGTTTGTCCTGCTTGTTTGTGGCATAATTGTATTATTATTATTTTTATTGTTATTATTAATTAGTATTTATTAAGCGCATGGCTCCCCTGAGGCATCCCAGCACTAGTGGCAAATCAAGTTAAAAGAGGAGCCAGCAATTATCGTTCTGGAATAGCCATGTTTTAAGACCCTTCCGGAGGAGAGGTTGGAAGTTTCAAGCTGCAGATTGAGAAGGGGGGTGTCTTACAGTCTGGCTATGTTATATGAACCTATAGATTTTAGGAATGCAGGCTAAATTTAAATTCGCCGAGCAAAGAGATTTCTTAGGAAGATAGGCGGTGATCAGAGACTGGTTAATGCGGGGGCCTGTGTCCCTAAGCGTCTTATGAGCAGTGCATAAGGCTTTAAAGGAGATTCTCTCCTTTATCGGCAGCCAGTGAAGGTCTTGCAAACTGGATCTAGCTGACTGCGTACTGCCATAACCGGTCGGAAGTCGCGCAGCCGAACTCTGTGCCACCTGAAGCTTCCTTAGGGTAGATTTTGGGGATCCCAAGTACAGTGAGATACAGGAGTCTAGGCGCGAGAGAAACAGGGCCTGGACCACAATTTTCCTAGCTTCAGTGGGCAGTAGGGGAAGCACCTTCGTAGCATTCTAAGGATGCTGCGGCAAGCCCCCGTCACTGCCACTGCCTGCTGGTCGAGTTTCAGAGAATCATCCAGCCACACACCGAGGCTCTTGATCTTGGACTTCGGGACTGGGGGAGCACCCAGGCAGGAAGGCCATGACAGTGTGGGAGCTAACTTGGCAGTATTGCCCAAGTACATGATTTCCGTTTTTTCTCCGTTCAGTTTGAGACAAGAATGTTGCATCCAGGTGGTGACTTTTCCCAAACAGAGCTCCAGGTCTGCAGGGTCAGTCCACAGAGATATCACCAGCCGAGTGTCATCCGCGTAGGTGACCACTTTGATCCCAAACACCTGGATGACCTCAACCAGTGGCCTCATATATACGTTAAATAACGTGGCTTGAGCAATCCATCTTGCGATGGTGTTCTTGGTAATAGGTTGTCCTAGGAAGCTGTTAGCAAAAGATACAAATAATTGCTTTGTTTGCTTGTATTCCTTTGTCCTTTCAATGTAATACATGACTGCTCTTCTAGCGTCAAAAGTGTGCAAAGCTTTTTCTGCTTGTGTTTTTGTATTTTGGAAGAAACTTGGAATGTGTATCGTTTGGTTTATGTGGAATTTTTATACCACCTTTGGCATAAATTGTGTTTCTGTTCTCATGACAATCCAGTCATTATGTATTTGGAAGAAGGGTTCCTGTAGTGTTAGTGTTTGAAATTCACTAACTCAAAGTAGAGATGTAATTGCCACTAAAAATGCTGTCTTTAGCGTGAGCATTTGTGGCGTTGCTTTGTGTAGTGGTTTGAATGGTGCTTTCATCAGCTGAACTAGTACTATATTTAAGTTCCATGTGGGTGCTGGTACCCTTTTTGGGGGTGCTATTGGTTTTGCTCCTTCTAGGAACCTTTTAACTAAGTAAGAAGTGAAACAACTCTTCTCAGTTTCTCCTCTTGTATATGCTACAATTGCTGCTAAGTGTACATTTAATGACGTGTAGCTTAGATTACTTTGTAGTTAATGCGTCAGGTATTTTAGAACTGTCCATTCCCTTGTGATCTTCTTTGACAGGTTTTCTTTAAGGCACCATTGAGAGTATCTCTTCCATTTTGCTGTGTAACATTTTCTTGTTGTTGGTTTTCTTGCTTCTCTTGGTACAGCCATTGTGCTTTCTGGCAGTTTGAGGTGTGCAAATTCTAAGTCCTCAAGAGCCATGCAGCTAGGCTTAGGCTCTTGGGTTCTGGGTGCAGTACACTTCAGTTCTGCATTGTTAATAGGTCTTTTATTTTTGAAAGCCTGCGCACTGTTCCCTCTATTATCTCCATTATCTCTGAGAACCATGGGGCATATTATCAAGACAGGCGATAAAATTATCGCCGTTTTAGCGGCAGAAAACTGCTGCTAAAACGGCGATAAGGACTGTGTTCCTCCTTGCTTGTTTATGTAAAACATGGTGGTTGTGTTGTCTGTTTGTATTAACACTTTCTTTCCATAAAGCTCCTTCTGAAAGGCTTTAAGGCAAGGAACACCATTTTTAGTTCCCGGAAATGTATGTGTTTTACTGCATCCTCCCGTGTCCACAATCCCGTTACTTTGAGGCTGTTCATATGTGCTCCCCATCCTATCTGGAAAGCATCTGTTATGGTCACTGTTGGAGTTGGTTGTGTGAAAAGTCTTCCATGTGCTATGTTTGTTTTGGTCCACCATGCCATCTCCTGATGAACTGTTTACATGACAACCACTAGATCCTGCCAACTCCCTGTTGCTTGTGACCATTGCTCTTGAAGCTATTGCTGGAACGGCCTCATGTGCAAGCAAATGTTGGGGATTAAATGAACGCATGAAGCCATCATTCCTAGAATCTTCCCCACTATCTTCACTGTCAGAGCTTGCCCCTTGTGGTACAGATGTGTCTCCTGCAGCAGTGCCAATGTTTTCTTCTTGCTTGGGAAGACTTTTCCTACTATGGTGTTGATTTGTGCTGCTAAGAACACCTTCTATTGTTCTGGAGACGACTTGTTCCAGTGCATTGAAAATCCAAGTTGAACTAGTGTCTCTCTCACTTGTTGTATA
The DNA here is from genome assembly GCF_964261635.1 of Lissotriton helveticus. NCBI lineage: Eukaryota > Metazoa > Chordata > Amphibia > Caudata > Salamandridae > Lissotriton > Lissotriton helveticus. Next base: position 1,001,905,824 of record NC_136061.1, read on the forward strand.
TGCTGTTTGCAGAGACTGTATCAGCTTGCTTTTATTAACCAGTCATCCAGGTACAGGTATACATGAATTCCCTGCCTTCTTAGAGGAGTGGCTACTGCCGCTAGACATTTTGTGAAAACCCTTGGTGCTGATTTTAGGCTGAACGCTAGCACTTTGAATTGGTAGTGTGTTTTGTTGCCCACAAACCATAATAGATTTTTGTTTTTTCTGTTCATTGGAATGTGCAAGCATGCATCCTTTAATTCTATGGTTGCCATGTAGTCTCCATTCTGCATCTAAGGTATCACCTCTCTCAATGTTGTCCTTTAGAATCTTTGTGTCTTTTTGAATTTGTTGAGAAACCTTAGGTCTAGTATTGGAAGCAATGCTCCGTCTACTTTTGGAATTAGGAAGTATGTTGAGTAAATGCCGTAGTTCCTTTCCCTTTGTGGTACCTGTTCTATGGCCTCCTTGGATTGAAGTTCTTGCACCTCCTGGAGTAATTGGGATAAATCTTTTTGTAAATGTGTCTTTTTGTCTGAAGGTTGCTTTGTCAGTTCTTTGCAGTAACGGTACTGTATTATATTTAATATCCATTTGTCTGAAGTGATATCTCTCCATTTTTGGAGAAAGTATTAAATCCTGCCTCCTACTGGTGTAGTATGTTGGAGGAACTGTTTTTTTAAAGGATGAAGTATTTTTTCTGATAGTGTCTCTGGGGGCCCACTCTGATGTTTTTGGTGAGTGGCCCATTTTTGGAATGCAGTCACTTTGTTGTGGTCTGCGGTCCTCCTCATTGTGTTTGCCGTCTTCCACGAGGACGCCCTTGAAAGGATTGTCTTCCCCATTGGAACTGCCAATTCTGCTGCTGCCCTTGTTGCTAGCCCTGGCTTACCCCTTGGTAAGTTTCCTGATATGTTTGGTGTGAGGCTGTTAGTGATGGTTACCTCTGCCTGCTGGTCTCCCCGAGAGTGTGCCTCTACGCATGCCTCTAAATTGTAGTGCACCCATAGGCCTTGCTGTTTCATTGTCTTTTTTCAGTTGATTCAGCATTTCATCTACGATGCTACCAAACAGGTGTTCCCCATTGAACAGTGAGTTTAGTATGTTATTCTGCACTTCTGGCTTGAAACCTGAGATTCTCAGCCATGCATGTCTTCTCTCGGTTATGCCGATCATCATCTGTCTGCTAGATGTGTCTGCAGCATCTAGGGCTGATTTTAAACGTGTTTGCCATGTTCTTTCCCTCTTCCACTAAGTGGTTTACCCTTCTTTGGAACTGTTCTGGCAGGTGCTCTAGTAGTTCTCCTACCTCCTGCCAATGCGGATATGTGTGCCTGTTTATCAATGCATTTGAGTTTGCAATCCGCCACTGAATTGCTGCACTTCTCTCGACCTTTCTCCCCATAAGGTCTATCCTCTTGGTCTCTTTGTCTGGCGGTGGTCCGACACTGGTTGGTACATTGGCCCTTTTTCCTGTCTGTAGACTTAATGATTGAGTCAGCTGGCACCGACCCTTTGATGTACAATGAATCCTTTGAGGAATGTTTGTATTTTTTCTCACCTCTTAGTGTGACTGCTTTGCAAGTGGCAGGCTCTTTAAAGGCCTCTTTCCCTTGATCTAATACACTTGGTAGCATGGGTATAAACTGGCTCCTTGATTGAGTAGGCAGTAAAGTCTCTAGTAGAAAGCATGATTGTGGCATTTCTTCTTCAAATTGCACTACAGATGTGCCTGCCCTTTTTATGACTTGGTTTCGCCATCAGAGTCCTTTTCGGAGGATTCGACAAGGTGCTTCTCTTTGGAGGCTGCTGCAGCCATCGACTGTTTCGCCACCGAGGCTTCTTTCGAGGACTTTTAGAATGTTTTCGTGTCTCCTCATGTCTTTTTGAGGTCGACGGCTCGCTTACCTCCTTCAAAGTCTTCTTCTTGACCTCTATGTCTGGGATGTCTGTGTTCTCGTCGACTTCAGGGCCTTTGGCGACATTGTCCCCTTCTCTGCTGGAAAGGCCCAGATCTCGAAGCGATGGTGCTGGCACCTGGCCCTGCATGTTGTAGTTGGCCATTCTCTGTCTCCTCTTACCCTCAATGTCTTTGGGGTGAAAGCCGAGCACGTGTTGCAAACTTCACTTCGGTGATCCAGCGGAAGGCAAAGGTTACAAACTGGATGCTGATCTTTTTAAGCATGCTTATTACATTTCCTGCAGAACTTGAAAGGTGTCTTGTCCATTACCATGCACAGGAAGCCCCCTGCATGGACATTCTCAGTGTCGTCCAAGTTCCATACTTTTCCCCTTTTCTGCGCACTCAGGCTCGTCGGATAGTAGTCCGGTACGTCGAAAACGTTTTATAGCTGTTTTGTATAAGTGTCACCTATGTTCGTTGATTCTTCTCCTCAAATATCTGGCACTCCTTCCGAATCGATCCAGACCCAACGGTCGAAAAAATAATCTGAAGAAGGTGACCAAAGGAGGGAGCTTCCAGAGGAAGCACGTTGACGTCACAGGAGGACACCAAATGGTGGTATGTCAACGCCCACCAACATCAACAAATAAATTTAAAAAAGCAATACAACGATTCCGCAATTCCGGACCCAACCACTAGATGGCGGAATAATGCACAGCATGTGAATCCAGAAAAGATTCACGCTGCAAAACAACTGTATGCAGCCTGACTGGGAGCCACATAAACATTTTTAGGCTGTGGTGAAATTGTTTAAACCCAATGTATTATGGTGTTAGGATGAAATGCTCTATTTACATTCTATTTATGGTCTATGAATTGTCCATATTAATGAACGACCTATGATACTACTTGAATTTGTTTATTTACATCTACTGATCTCTGTATCTATTTAAAGAGGCTCCAAAACTGCACAGAAGTTCAGATCTCACAGAAGCCAGCTCTGCAGTAACTGTCTAAAACAGGAATCAATGTTACATAGCAAATGTCAAACAGTACACAAAACTGTGCTCACTATATTTAACCATATCCACTCAGGAGGGCACAAGAGAGCCGGCGCACAAGATGGGCGCGCCGACGTGAGGCTCAGGAGGTCTGGGGCTATCATCCAACATAATCCTGAAAATCCTGGCTCCATTTTGGCTTAAACACAGGACAACTGCTGTGTGGTCACTGCAACGGTCCAGCCTATGCCATCATTGGGCGAAAACATGCCTTATGGCTGCGGCAGTGCATACATGCAGACACACGCCACAAGACTATCATGGCGGCCATATGAGACGCTGAGAAGTAGTGTTGCGCATCAGAACCGTGGTGAGTGACAGCCAGGGGCGCATCTTGGTGGCTGCAGCGGCCCTGTGGCTATAATTGTGTCCCACCCCCAGAGTCAAGTTGGACTGGAAATGGGGGAGGCGGAGTGCAGGGAGCCATCTGAATCCTGTGTGGCCCAGTGCCTGTGCCCTCAGTGGCTGTTGAAGATCGTGGGCGCCTGGGGAGAGCAGAGACTGGTGCACACCACCCTCTCCCCTCATCTAGTTGAAGTCTGTGAATCTCCAGCGATATCCGTGATTTTCGCCCAGGCTGGTGAAATATGAAAGCGCTTCTAGAGACTGGGTGTGATACTGTACATGTCTGTTTCACTCCAGTATTTCTGCCTGTACAAACTGTATTCTACTACTAGGAAGAGCCTGATCCTGCTTGACATAGGCAATTTCTTTTCTTCACATTCAATATGGGGAAAACTGATGGACAGGAGACCAGGCTACAGTGTGATGCGCAGCAGATAGGACACGGTGCCGGGCACTCTCCTGAACAGCCTGGCCATGAAGAAGCATCCAAAGAAAATCTTGGTGCCGTAGGCATGACGTCGCCGATTCTGGCTATGCAGCAATGAAATACCTCCATCGAGACAAAAATTGATATCATGTGCGTCAAAACGGACTCCATTGGAGAAACACGATGGTCACATAGCTGAAGTTGAACAAAGAATTTCTACAGTAGAGGATATGGTCTCAACTCGCAGCAAAGAATTGCTGAATTTGAAGAAAGTGCTGAACCTTATTTCTGCCAAAAACAAAGATTTGAAATACCAGAATCTACGAATACTGGGAAAATGGAGGACTATATCAATCAATCAATCAGAGTACTTGTAAAGCGCGCTACTTACCCGTGAGGGTCCCAAGGCGCTGAGGGGAGAGGAGGGTGCTGCTACTGCTCGAAGAAAGCGATACAAAAGGAGATGATGGACGGAGCGTTTGAACAAATCAAACACTCACCCCCATTCAACTGATCTGGGTTTAATCCATCACCATTCTTTAGTTCACTCAGCCACTCCAGTTCAGACATGGCTATATGCAAATCAGTCTGACCCTGTGCCTCATGGGAACAGTCCAGCCCGAACTGCCAAGCCATGTCTTCTCTGGACCGGAAACAAGCATCCTAGGACCGGTTTCGGATTCATAATCATCATCAGCCAGGCTATCTTGAATCCAGTGGCCAAGTGAACAAGGGACTCACGTCTGAGCATACCCTGCCACACTTAGGGCGAACAAAGCGATACAAAAGGGGATGATGGACGGAGCGTTTGAACAAATCAAACACTCAACCCCAGTCAACTGATCTGGGTTTAATCCATCACCATTCTTTAGTTCACTCAGCCACCCCAGTTCAGACATGGCTATATGCAAATCAGTCTGACCCTGTGCCTCATGGGAACAGTCCAGCCCGAACTGCCAAGCCATGTCTTCCCTGGACCGGAAACAAGCATCCTAGGACCGGTTTCGGCTTCATAATCCTCATCAGCCAGGCTATCTTGAATCCAGTGGCCAAGTGAACAAGGGACTCACGTCTGAGCATACCCTGCCACACTTAGGGCGAACAAAGCGATACAAAAGGGGATGATGGACGGAGCGTTTGAACAAATCAAACACTCACCCCCAGTCAACTGATCTGGGTTTAATCCATCACCATTCTTTAGTTCACTCAGCCACCCCAGTTCAGACATGGCTATATGCAAATCAGTCTGACCATGTGCCTCATGGGAACAGTCCAGCCCGAACTGCCAAGCCATGTCTTCCCTGGACCGGAAACAAGCATCCTAGGACCGGTTTCGGATTCATAATCCTCATCAGCCAGGCTATCTTGAATCCAGTGGCCAAGTGAACAAGGGACTCACGTCTGAGCATACCCTGCCACACTTTGGGCGAACAAAGCGATACAAAAGGGGATGATGGACGGAGCGTTTGAACAAATCAAACACTCACCCCCAGTCAACTGATCTGGGTTTAATCCATCACCATTCTTTAGTTCACTCAGCCACCCCAGTTCAGACATGGCTATATGCAAATCAGTCTGACCCTGTGCCTCATGGGAACAGTCCAGCCCGAACTGCCAAGCCATGTCTTGCCTGGACCGGAAACAAGCATCCTAGGACCGGTTTCGGATTCATAATCCTCATCAGCCAGGCTATCTTGAATCCAGTGGCCAAGTGAACAAGGGACTCACGTCTGAGCATACCCTGCCACACTTAGGGCGAACAAAGTGTATCGCTACTGCTCGAAGAGCCTGGTCTTGAGGAGTCTTCTGAAGGCGAGTAGGTCTTGGGTCTGCCGTATGTGGGTAGGGAGGGTGTTCCAGGTCTTGGCGGCGAGGTAGGAGAAGGATCCCGCTGGAGGTCATTCGTTGGATGCGGGGGGCGAGGCTGGCGGAGCGGAGCTGGTGGGTGGGGGTGTGGAAGCTGAGTCTGCTGTTTAGGTAGGCTGGTCTGGCGTTGTGGAGTGCTTTGTGTGCGTGGGTGAGGAGCTTGAAGGTGATCCTCTTGTCGACGGGGAGCCAGTGTAGGTCTCTCAGGTGACGGGTGATGTGGCTGCGGCGGGGGACGTTGACAATCATTCGGACTGAGGCGTTTTGGATGCGTATAGAGCAGTGTTCTTCAAACGTTTTGATGCCGAGACCCCCCTATCAAAATTTTCCAGGAGTAAGGACCCCCTCCTGACAAAAAATGGTTAGACTGAAACTCATCAACTATAAACACACCTAATTCCCATGGCAAATCATCTTTACGGTGGGAAAACATTAAAGTTTTTAGTAAACCAAAGGTTTGTGGGTGACTGGTTTTGGGTCAGAGGCTTACCAAAGAGTTCAGACAAAAAGTCTCCAAAAGAATTACCCAAAAAGGCACAATGGTACTTTATTTTTTCACAAACAAAACATAATTTGACATAATTTATTTGGATGATAACACCTTTCTGAACTAATGTGATTAGTGTGCCCTTTTTTCTGTAGGGAAACTATCACTTTCACCTCATTAGTCCCAGTTTAACAGCCAAATATAGCAATAAGAGCAAACGTTTTGTATTCCAGGCAGAAGTGAAGATGAGGAACACACGCACCCCCACTTTCCCCACTCCCTGGGGGTACAGCCCCCACAGAATGAAGACCTCTGAAATAGAGAAACAGTCATGTTTTTTGGCACATAATCATTCTTAAAAATGCTCATTGTTGAACAGGCTCACCAGGCCTTAACGGCTCTCTCAAACCAGTGCCCCAGCAAGGCCAATCATTGCTTGACTCCTGAATGACTGGAACACTGGCCTCCGATTGGAACTTCGAGGGCAACATAGTGACCATATATCCAGATTTCACTGTAGCTGTGCAGAAGAAATTTACTCACAAATACACCGAGGAGGCCCACCGCACTGTACACAAGGCTCTACCCCGCTTATCTTCCATCTCCTTGCAAGGCAGAGATCACATCTCTACTTCCCCTCAGCAGGGAGGTGAATTGATGCACTGAAATGCAATGCGCACCTCCCCAGCAAAATCATTGGCTACACCATTTGGATTAGCATCGCTGCTATCGTAGCTGGGCCCATTATCCGCCTCAGAAACCTCCATAAACTATGCATACCCTCTGAACTGTGGTGGTGTGCCCCTGGTGAATGCCCTGGCTATGTCACTGTGCCAGTGACTGTGGACAACTCACATGACCTATACGATTCTCCTTCCTACCTTATTTGTTGGCCCTGCTCCCTCTCTACGGTTGGCAACCTTAGGCAATCCATACGCCCACCCTGGAAAAACTCGTAGAGAGGATGATCCCGTCTGGCTCTTTGGATGAACTGTTACGGGAGAGCCCCTAACTCGCTCAAATTTTAAACATACCGATTTGGTATTTGTGACCTTCTACGTGACTTCTTTTCCTATCACGCCCCACCTCCTTCTCTAACCCTCCTCTCACACACTGGCCTCCCTTCTTTCCGACCTTTGTTTGCTTCCACCTTTCTCTCTGAACAGGCGATACCATTGCTGTACTGTTATGGATGTTGCTATGTTAAGGGTTTTTTGGGGGAATGCATATACCAGATGGGATTGGGGCATCAACGTGGAGTGCTTGAACAGTTAGCATGTGCACTTAATCTACTTCTGGTGATGCCACACTGCCATATCGCACGGACATGTGCCTCCATATATGGCTTGTCCCATACACATCGTATCACCCGCCTTGAAATGCCTAGTACTGTCACCGATCGGGCTAAGACCACACCTGTGAAGTACAATTGCATATCCTGGAATGTCCTTAAACGTAGACATACTCGCCTACTGTCCATATCGCCCTCCTTCAAGAATCTCATCTAAAAGATTCAGCTTACACCACATTAGCCGCCCACTGGCACTTTTTGGGCATTTTCCTCCTACGCACGGGGAACTATCACCTACATTCGTAAAAGGGTACCATACATGCCGCTGAGCACGCTAAATGATTATCAGGGGCGATATACATTGATGTGGGGCCTTGCCCCACTCATAGCTCTCTTGAGAAATGTATGAGTAAAGGCAATTGGAAGTCTGTTGCAATCAGCCTCCTGTTAGCAAAATGCAGTCTCGTCTGTAGGTGAGGAAAGGGCACCCAAATTTAAAGACTGACTGAATTATCTAATTTGTCGAGACCAAATACCCACATATGCGAAACGATTGCCCCCGAGATCTCGTCCCAGGGATTCCTTGCACACCTACCTCTTGACTCTCCACAAGCAGCATTCCTTTGGCTCGAGAGCCCTGTCCATTCATTAACTAGCCAGTAGCACATTTTTGGTCTGATTTGCAGACCTAGCACTGCTCTCTCTTAACCATATGTAACAAGCAGAAAGACATCATTACAACTTAGCTCCGCAGACGTGTTGATTTTCAGTTACGGATGGGTAGAAGACGTGCACAGAGATTCCCAATTAGGTCCTCTTAGGAACAATTTTGGATGACTTTGCCAGGTTGAATTGTATATGCTGGTTATTTTTAGAAGATTGATTGCTGCCCAGCGTGAAAGCTTATGCTCAATGGGCAAGAGCTCTATAGGGATCAGTCAACCTTCTTGGCCTATGTTGGCCATTACTAAGAGTTGGCCACAAACACACGCTGCACCCAGAAAACTTTGTTTAGTCAGCAAGACCAGCCAGATCATATTTTGACCCATGGGTGGGAACTAGTGTTCAATTAAGGTTATTGAAGGTGGTTGTTCAGATACATTGGCCCGATGTTGTGAAGTGCTGTGTATGAATGAATGAGGACTTTGAATTGGCTGAGTTTGTGTGTGGTGCGATGTGGGTGCATAATGGGAGGTCAGTCTTGCTGCAGTGTTCTGGGTGGTCTGGAGAAGACAATGTAGCACATGTAGCATGATCTTATTTTTTTCTTTTTAAATTTCTTCAACTGTCTTTGCCTGTGGTTCTTATAGTTTAAAATTGTAGTTTTAAGCTGCCAGTGATGGCATAATTTATCCCACGTTTGTCTTTAAACTTATGGTTTTTCCTGCCCGTGACTGCTTTCATTTAAACTGTTGAATTGTGGGATTTGCAGTCCAAACTCTGTAGTTTCCCCCCCTCATTCCCCATGACGATCAGTTTTTTCCCTACAAATGTCTCCTTTGCTCTGGGCTAAGACCTGTATGTTAAGCAGTGCACCCCCACGACCATTTTGTGTTAACAAGTCAGTGAAACCAGCCCCCCCCCCCAAGACAGCAGTAATCAGCTGTAAGCCGTTTAAACTGTGTTTAATAGGGACTGTGCACTTCGTTTTTTGGCCAGGAGAGGGAGTACAGTTTTATACAAATAGTGTTAGAGGACAAGTTTGTTAGGGCCTTTCCAAAGTGTGGATTGAGTCAGTCTGCTCCTCTATTCAGAAATCTCTAGGAGACAGCTTCAAACTCCCTAGCCAGCAAACCATGTCTGGGTCTTCTCTTCGTCTGTCAGATGGCTTCTGACAGTAGTGTGTTTTGGATACCGAGGCAGTTGCCTCATTACTCCACATTCTTTTTTGAGTTTTATAGTCGCTGTTTTCGGTTTTCTTATTGATCTGTGGCACTTTGTCACAGTTGAAGTAGGTTCACAAGGTCAGCTCAGTGATGGGCCGCGGGTAGCGGTCAATTGAGTTTGCAGAATTGTCAGCATGTTTCCTCAAAGAGTCTTGTCTTTGTCTATCAACTTTTGATATTTGTCTATCAAGTACCTTCTGATAGTGATGAGTTTTGGATGCCTGCCGAGGGGGTTGCTTTCAGACAGTGAACGGTTTTGGATGCCTGCCAAGGTGGTTGCCTTCAGACAGTGAAGGGTTTTGGATGCCTGCAATGGCGGTTGCCTTCTGACAGTGCTGATTTTTTGGATGCCGGGGCAGTAGCCTCATTGCTTCACATGTATTTTGAGGTTTGTTTTTAGTCGCTGTTTCCGGCTCACAAGGTCATTGCTGGAATGGAACGCGGGTAGCGGTCAAATGGGTTTGCAGAGATGTCGGCAAGTTTCCTGATCAGTGGGTTTTCTTTTTGATCCAACCCTTTGTAGAAATTCTTGTTGAATTTGCGAAGATGGTCGTCCAGCATCTCAACGCCTAGGTCTCTTTGAAGGTCCGCTGTTCTTGTGAAGTTAGGAGCCCCTACTGCAATACGTAAGGCCTTGCTCTGTACTTTCTGCAAGTCTTGCCGATACCTCGGATGGCAGCCACTCCAAACTGGTGAAGCATATGTCATTGTTTGGTCGTATTATTGAGTTGATTGCTCACACCTTGCTCTGCATGGGCATCGACTTGGTCTTCAGGAGTGGGTACAATGCAGCCAGTTTGGTTGCTGCTTTCTGGCAAGTCTTCTCAACATGGTTTCTCCAGCTGAGTTTAGAGTCCAGAGTCACCCGTAGGTAGTAGCTGCTTGTTTCCCATTTGATCTCTTATAGATTGAGGAGGATCTGTGGGTGTTTCCTGTTCAGCTTTCTGGTGAATAGTGTTGCTGTGGTTTTGCTTGTGTTCAGGGTGATCTGCCAGTCGCTGTACCATTCAGAGAGTTTGCTGAGTGATGCCTCAAGACTCTTAGCCACTTCTATTTCGCTGAAGGATTGGGAGATAACTGCAACATCATCGGCATAAAGATCAAGATCAGTCTTCTTTAAGTCTGTGGGGATATCATTGGTAAATATATTAAAGAGGAAAGGTCCAAGTATTGATCTCTGAGGCACTCCAGCGAGGATAGGGCCTGAGGTTGAGCATTCCTCCCATACCGCCACATGGAAGGTCCCTTCTAGCAAGTAGCTAGACAGCAGCTTAACTAGGTAGCTTTGAAACTTGAGCTTAATGAGTTTGTAAAGCAGACCCTTGTGCCATACTCGGTCGAATTGCTTTGGCTACAAACAGAAAGACTACTCCTGTAGACTTGTGGATGTTGAATCCATGGCTGATGATGTCCACAACTCTGAGAAGTTGGTGATTTGTTGAATGGTCTTTCCGGAAGCCAAACTGTTCTTTGGAGAGGTTTTCACGTGACGCAAAGTCAATGAGACGAGCAAGAATAGCTTTTTCAAAGAGCTTCGATAGGCCTGATAGCAGGCTTATAGGTCGGTAGTTTGCAGGGTCTTGTAGTGGTTTTCCAGCCTTAGGGAAAACGATGACTCTTGCCTCTTTCCAAACCTAGGGGAAGTACTGGTGATGCAAACACGCATTGAATATCTCTGCAAGTCGATCCACTGCAGCATCTGGGAGCATCTTGATGGCTTGGCTTGTTATTCCATCCTTTCCTGGAGCCTTGCTATTTTTTAGTTTCTTTATCAGGGCTAGGACTTCATCTGTTGAGCATTCCTCAGTGGTTGCAGCTCCGGTTTCTGGCGGGTGCTCCAGGTGGTGCTTTGTGACCTCTTGTTCGACTTCTGCTGCCAGTTTGCTTGCCTGGTTAGGCCTGAAGGATGCCTCCAGTGTTTCGGCGAATACCTCAGCCTTGCCCCTGTTGCTGCATGCCAGGTGTGCCTTTCCTTTTATGGGTGGGTTTGGTTCTTTCTTTCCAGTCAAGCGCCAAGTCATTTTCCAGAGAGAATTGTCCGAGTCCTTCAGGTTGGCTGTAGCTGCTTCCCATTTTTTACCTCTGTGCTGGCTTATTTGCATCTTCAGCTGTCTTGTCAGTTCGTTGTACTTCTTCAGCAGATCAGGGGTGCAGTACTTTTGTCACTCTCTTCGGGCTTTGTTCTTGACAGCTATCGACTTCTTGATGCTGTTCGGGAGGTCATAGATGGAACAGCGTTTGCGTTTCTTCTGGGGAATGCTGTTTTCAATAGCAGTATGGACTGCAGCTGTGAAGTGGTGGACCGGCTGGTCAATTTCTTCAATCCAGCGTATGGGGCCATGGGCCAGTGTCTCCTCCAGGCTTCTCTTGTACTGACTCTAGTCCGCCTTCTTGTAGTTGTGCCTGGTGCCCTGCTGTTGGTTTGTTGGTTTTCAATCATGTCTCCAACTGTGATCAATACTGGGTTGTGATCAGATGTCAGCGCTGTCAAAGTATTTGCAAAACGAGAGTACAAAGTTCCTCTGGTTGAGTGGGATCAGGGGATTCTGAACACAAACCGGTAGTGGAATCCAAGAGGGATCACTAATGTGTTTATACAGGAGAGGGAGTTCTCCTTGTTGGATCTAAGGCTCTCACACACCCAGCAAGCTAGGTGTCATGCTTCATCATTTGAGACTGCCCCTCATCAGGTCGGCGGTGCAATACCTGACGGGCACCCGAAACCGGGGCTCTTTGTCTAAGATCTTTTGTTCCTGCCGGTGGGTGCAGTGGGGGTAAGAGGCCAAGTGAGTGTAGTAGGGTGTGTTGGAAGTTAAAATAGGTCAGTTAGTCCTAACCAAAATTTATTACAAAGGTAAACTGCCTAATTAAAATAACGTCGAGAGGACCCAAACCTAGTCGTGAGGTGTCTAGTGGTCGGGGTTCTACTCTCCAATGTTTCGTGTCTCAATAGTCAATGGTGATCAGGACACTTCTTCAGGATCAATGCTATGCTATCTACACTAGTAGGTAAGTGTGAGACTACATACTCTGTCTTGTCATGGTAGACCTGTAAGTGGAGATAAAAACGGGAGATACAAGATATGTTGTTTGGGACACACATTAATGAGACCAACCTCAGTAATCAGAGGACAATTGCTATCCGGCTTATCAATAGTCATGAGGAAATCATGTCTAGTGCTCAGTTATGTAGCATTATAGTGGAGATGAGATATAACATGTAGTCATGGGCGTCCGCAGGGGGGGGCAAGGAGGGGCGCTTGCCCCCCCCCCCCCCCCCCCCCCCCGATCGCAAGTCGGTCCGGTGGGCAGCGCCCTCCCTTGAGGTGATCAGTCGAGGTGCAGCTGCAAGGCCCAAGGCGGGCCCCCTCCCCTGGGCTATGCTGCATGGGCTGAAAAGGTAATATGACCCCTCGGATTCCTTTCAGCTCTGGCAGACTGGGCAGGGCTGGTTTTGTGGCCGTGATCAGCTTTCTTTGCTGACAACTCTCCTATCCTAATCGCTGCATCTGCATGATAATTGCAGATGCTTGAACTGGCCTTCGGTGTGAAGTGAGCCCTGCCCCTCATGAATGAAAGGCATCCTACAGGGCTCACAACAAAACAAGCATAAACCTTGCGACATACAAGATACACAATACAGTGCAATCGAATCTATTGTATCACAAAACATAGATCAAAATAAGAATATAAGCATGGACCGTTACCACCCAACATAGTAGTTCACAGATGATGAATTTCAAGGCCTCTTTTTCCTCATTTCGGGGACATTCGCCTCCACCGTCCACTTCAATGGAAGGGACATCTGCAATTGGCACTGCCAGGAGGAGAAGTCGTTATATCAGAGAACGCATATTATATTACTGGTGGCTTCAGGCAGCCAAAACTGGGAGCGCCACCTCAGAGGTCGGAAGGAATGAAAACCTGTGATAATCTGCTCTCACTCATCAGTGAGGGTTAAAAACACGGGTTCTGAACAGTTATTATAAATGTGTCAGGCTGTGAAACAGTACGGCAATGGGACATGCACGCTGCCCTCTATAATTGTTCTATAGAACGTATACACAGTATTTGTGGCTAGAGAGGCCGGTAAGCCTTGATTAGGATCTACATGCAGAGAGCTAGGAGAACAAGGTTTGTAGTATCAAAAGTCAGATGGGCTGGTAACCTTGGAATAATGCATATTTCAAACCTAAACTCACTCCAACACAATGGACAATAACTGTCCCCATATAGAGTGCCTCAGTAGAGAGGCCAAGGACTGAATGTGCAAGTAGTCGAAAGGGAAAAGGACTTGTTTTACACTGGAGGTGATTGTGTGGGATACTGCACTGGAGTGAAGGGCTGCACCTTAACGTGCTCTCGAACCACCTCAACAAGCAGTACATTCACAAGCAAAAAACCAAAAGAACGTAGAGGACATTCGGTTATCATATTACACAATGCAACAAGCACATTATTTTTGGTGCGATCGCTGCAACGCTTCATATGGTCGCAGGGTGTGAAAGAAACGCAGCCGAATGCACTAAATATCCAGACTCATGATTCCACCTGGCATGACATGTACTTGAAAACCTTTTAAAACGCTGCAGACTGCTTTTCCATTTTGGCCCTTACCTACCTAAGACATTGTTCACACGTGAGTTTCAGCGAGACAAAGGCATGCATGGACAGTGAAGCACCGACTGTAGTCAAATCAGCTGCAAATATGTTAATGCAATGGAAGGCGAGCTATTATTTGGTGACTGCGCTAGGAGTTTGGTTTTAAAACGAAGCGGTTACCATATGGCAAATCTACAAGCACAGTTATCCCACAACAATAAGGGGCCATTATACATGGGTACAGTACGGTCACACTTACAGGAAAACTGTTTTAACGCAGATCCACACACATGTAAAACTCAACATGTGTAGTTTGACACATACCTCACTGATAACATGTATGATTAGTGATCTTAAATGCCAATCAGGATTTTTATCTTATCTGTGGTCGCCAAACTGTAAAGACAACTGCTTCCACAGTAGATTAATTCCACTGCATTAGTTACCTCCTACTGACGCAACATGACTCGGCTACTGAATCCCTAGACCAGATGGGGCAATGCTCTCTTAAGCTGTACATCCAGAAGCAGTGACCTGTCCAGAACTTGGGGTTGGTGTGGCTTTTGACATGATTAACAAACCAGAAAACACGTGTTTTGAAAGATTTATACTTTCATACTTTCCTCCTGTACAGTCTGAATGAATCAGTCATTCTCCAGGCACCCAGAAACCCAGGCGAGTATTATACCTCACAAAATCACCTCCAAGAACTAACTATACCCAACTTGAGGACCACTTCGAAGTAAAGAACACAGAAAAGTCACCTGCCGAGAGAAGGGCATGCTACTGTGCCCAACATTCAATTCCTGTTAGGGCAGCTGGTCACTGCCCTAAGAGAAACCATCCACCCAGAAAAGAACACCAAACATGATTATTCAAAGTATTTGTGCTCCTTCTCAGTTGAATTCCACAAAAAACTGTCCATTAAATTCTCCAAAAATACTTCTTTAATCATTCATTTTAACTTTGAAAGTGCAGGTTTAAGCAGCAAATATAGCCTACTGCTTAGCAGGCATACAGGCATCCACATATGCTTGCGGATTGACATTTTCGCAAACGTTTTCTCAACAAATAACAAGGGGTTACTTCACCACTCAAACACATCTTGGGGCTCAGTGTTTTACACATGGGTGCCCGATTTACGAAGGTTAACTACAGGTGTAGGAAACCGGCTATTTCTGGTAGGCTAAGGCTGACGCCAAAGCCAGGCCGAAACCACCATTCCAGTCAGGGCAAGGAAGTCACACGCCAAGATAACCCCTGCTCACCCTCTAGGTAGCTTGGCACGAGCAGTCTAGGCTAAACTCGGAGGCGATGTGTAAAGCATTTGCGTCAGCGCACAACAGCAACAACATACTAGGTACACCACAAAAGAGACTCCACACAAGGTTATATTAAAATAACTTTTGTATTGTCAAAGCATATCAGATAGAAATTACACATGTACATTGTGCCAACTGGCACGGCAATATTCACAAGGGATTATTTACAAGACAGGGCCACATGGGCCACTGCCTGAATCAACACTTTGCAGATATAGAAATACTTGTCAGTAATTAGAATAAAAGTATATAAACTTCACTGTAACACAAAGTAACAGTTATAGAGCACATCCAGTAACTACTGGGAACAGGTAAGTACCACCTACGCAACCCTAACCCCTTAGGAGACTGTCACGCAGGGGACCAGGACCTCACTAGGACCACCTGTACTAAAAAGAACAACCACCTAAGTATCACACAGCATTTAGGGGTCTAAGACAGAACACAGTACCCATGATGTATGAAACACATTCAGAGGAGTAGTAAAGGAAAACCACCTAAGTAGCACACAGCGTTTTAGGGGTCTAAGAAAGGACACATTACCCATGATGCATAAATATACATTCAGAGGAGTAGTCAAGAAAAACACATAATGCATGAACCTACACATTCAGCGGTGTTAAGAATAAAGCACATGATGCAATAAAATTACATTCAGAGGTACCAGAATAATACAGTAGCGCAATAGTCACATGATGTCTAAAAACATTCAGAGGTGCAGGAATGAGACATGATGCAAGAAATCACATTCAGAGGTGCAAGAACCATACAATTGCGCAAAACCTACATAAGCCACCACCTGTGGCAGTCCCTAGGCCAACTGGCCTTGTTGGGGCTAGCACGCCCTGAGTCTCAATGTCAGGGGCCTAAACGCTGCAGGGGCCCACTACTTGCTGGGCCCCTGGGAACACTCACAAGGGCCTAAACGTTGCAGCTGGCACTAAGTGCTACGCAGCTGGGAAGGCCGGGCACCACTGTGCCCTCGCTGTCCCACACAGGGACTCTCTCCTGAAATTGCGCCTAAACGGTGCAGCTGCCCACTAATTGCTGGGCAGCTGGAGAATCATCAAAACTGTGCCCGGGCCCTCACTGGCCCTCAGGCGCAAACTGCGCCACGCTGGAGCCCCACGGGCTCTACCCACAGCTAGGTCCACGTTGGAGCCACACAGGCTCTGGCATGACACTGCGCAACGTTGGAGCCACCCAGGCTCGGAACAAATATGCCCCCTGAGCCTAGCAGGCTCTTAGAACAACCATGGTGCTTTCACTGGCACCAGACCTACACAAGCCCAGGAGGGGACGGGCATCGACAATATGCCCCGAGGTGTCCCAGGAGCCATCTCGACTCCTTAAACAAATATTGCCTGCGTTGGAGCCTCTCAGGGCTCGTAGGGAAGTCACCCACTCCGTTGGAGTCCCACTCGGGGGACTCAGAGTTACGACACGCCCCCTGCGCCTCCCGGGGCTCTCAACATAAATATGGGCTTTGGAGCCTCAGGCTCCGTCGAAACCTGGGGGCGGCCCACTGTCAGCTGGGGCCGCCCTACCTCCACTCCCGCCCAGGTGCCGCTCTCCGGCACCAACAGCAGCTGCACGGAGCCCTCCCCAGCCCTTCCGACTCACCGGGCTTTCTTGGGCGGGCTCCTCCGGGCGGCGGCTTCTCTGCTGGGCGGCGGCTCACTCTCGCCGCCTGCGGTGGGGGCCGGCACCGACCATGTGCCTCGCGCCCCCTCCGCTCTGCTCACTCGGGGCTCCCTCAGCACACGGGAGCCCCAGCAGCCATTCCTCGGCGCGCCTTCCTCCGCGCGGCAGCTCCGGTCACATGGGAGCCTCGCTGCTCCCGCGCCGGACCTCTCTCTCTCGGCAGGGCTCCCTCGGCACACGGGAGCCCTGTCAGCTGGCCGCCACGTTTCTCTGGGGCTCCCTCAGCCGAGAGGAGCCCCGTCCACCGCCGCCATCTCCCGCGCCTTCTTCGTCCTCTCCCCGTCGACTGCGGGGGGGGCGGGACTTCCGGCCGGCCGCGCTGAGATTGGCCGGCCGGCCGACCACTTCCGGGTCGCTGCGGGCAGCGCAGCAGCCCTCCTCTTTAGGCAGGCAGGCGGGGAACCACGATCCGAGGGGTGGCACCCTCGATACAACCAGCCCCCATAAAAGTTGAAGCGCTATTAAGCTATTGGCTTGGGGCCAAGTAGCGCTGTGAAGACAAATAAAGCGCTCTCCAGCGCTTGGGGCAATAAAGCGCTCCAAGCGCTAGAAAAATAGGAAAAGCGCTCCTAAGGGCTATTGACCAGCAAAGTCTTCCAAGCAATGCAGCAGGCAAGGGGACAGTCAGGAAGAGTCCCCCAGCAGTCCATCAGCCTCCAGGGGCTGGGCAGCGCCAGCCCCGGGTAGATTCCCGTCAGCAACAGAACAAGACAAGAAGAACTTGGAAGGGAACACAGCCCCTCATACACAGAAAAGGCTTTGAAGTCTTTTGAAGTCTTTGTGTGAGCGAGCCCTAAGCCCTGGGTGTATCTGGTTTCCCTCTCCTGTCAGCCTCAGGTCAGAGGTGACAGGGGGCCATCAGAAGGGAGAGGCAGCAGGGTGGGCTGACAGGCACAGCCTGGCACCACCAGAGCTCTTCCCTCCCATCCGTGACAGCAGATGGGGGCCTTTCATCTACGGCTGACTCAGACCCCCTCCTCCGGGGCCCTGCAGACCCCGTCCTACTCACCAGACAGTCCATCTACCAGCAGGCCTAGGCATGCCTGGGCCAGGCCCATCAGCCAATCACGTGCCAGCAGACTCACTACACAATTATGCCAACTTCTAAAAGTAGCGCTTCTAGACTAGACACAGCCATGCCGCATATACCATTCTGCAGCATTCCTTACCACGAGTTCACACATATCAAACTCGACCCTGTACTCCCCATGCATCAGGAATCTACCATGGGCATGCATATTCCCCATTCATTCCTATGGGAGGGCAGGTCACTCACCATCTATACACAGAGAGCACACGCACTTTACACTGTACCACAGTGAAAAAGTGCGCAGAGGCCTAAAATCACCAATCCAGGTTCCAAAAACAGGCTAGGAAAAAGCAAAAAGTCACGGGGTGAACCTGCCTAAAGGACCGGGTCCAACAACAGGCTTAAAATAGAAGTCAAACTTGTCTTCTATGGTAAAACATATTTAAAATGTTCGTACCCTAGAATAACTTTTGGTAATCAGGCCCCACGTGACTCAATGTACACCTGCCCTGTACACTGCCACACAGTTGCTGTTTACTTCCAGGCACACAGGTTTGGCACAGGTTCACTGGTGTGAAGTGAGTATAGGTAGGGGTAGAAAATAGTTTTAGTATTGTAGCATAATTCATACTCTACAGTAACTCTGGTTGAAACTTTGAGGAGTAGTCGGAGATGCAGCTAATGGAAATGAATTCAGAATGCTAAATATAGCTAAGAAAAAACAAAGTTCTTTAAGGTAGGACTGCCTTATCAGACCTACTCACGGGACCCTTGTGGCCTTTGTCTTTGAGAGACGGGACAACAAATTTAAAACAATCATTCTAATATAGACGGATGTGCCATTTTGACAATGACAAGGAAACCAGAGTGAAATTCCAAAATGAAAGCTTGTTTGCTATAGTAAAATTGTAGGTAAAAGTTAAAGAAGCACTCAAAAACTTCAAACCACTAAAGTAAGGTAATAGCCTAAGAAAGATTCCAACCCCAGCATAGGGGCATTGGCCTGCTCGCCGGACATGAAAGGGTGCCTGGAAAGAGGCGCTTTATTACCCATGACAAAGGAAAGGCAGGAAAGGCAGATGGCCGTGCCCGCACTCGCACGTGCACTCAAGCTTGTAGCCAGCCAGCAAACTCCTGGTTAGCATTTTCAGAATCCCCTTTACTAAAAGTTGAGCAACAAACAGCGCATGCGCTGTTCTAGCTCGACCTACAAACCGAGTGACCTTAATGTCACAATCGGCGCTGCTCAGTTTCAATGAAGGGAAAAGGAAAAGAGCAGAAAATGGAGAGAGAAGCTATTCTTTTCTTTGCAACCTTTTTCTTGTTTTTTTTCCAAACAAGCATGTGCATACAAAAGAAACATAAATGGAGTTAAACGTAAATAGTGAATCAGTTGAATATAAGCACTTGGTGTTTTTTTTTATTTTCATTGAAAAAATGAATAATAAAAAATTGGGTTGGTAAAAGAATAGTGGAGAGGATAACATTGAGTTGGTAGGAGGGAAGGAGGGGTGACCCCCACATCCATTCTTACCACCCTGAGAGGAGTGCAACTAACCCTCCAAGATACACCCAAGTTATAACCCCTCAAGCCACTCTCCATTACTTGTTTTACACATCTGAAAAGGTTGCGCTACTCCCCGGCATCATGTTTGTTCATATCTGAAATATTGAATGCCTGTGTTCCTGGGTACATCTAAGGAGGTCTGGTGTCCACTTTTGCTTTTAATAGAAGTATCGAGGGAGAGGCACATCTAAAAGGGGCTAGACAAATAAAAAAAAATGTAATAGGTGGGGAGATGACGGAGCAGCAGAGGTGAGAGCTGAACATAAGGGGCAAAACAACTATATAGAACAAGACGCTTAAGGAAAGGGAGATGGGGAAGGAGTGATGTGAATGTAATGGGAGAATCAACGAGAGAAGGGAAGAGTCTTGGTTAGGTAAACGGAACAGCATGCAAAAGAGAAATGTAACAGGCTTGAGGAGAGTGGGAGGATGGAAGGGGAGAGAATGCTGTAAATAAAACAAGAGCAGTGGTGTAACCCAAAATGATGGGGTCCCTCTCCGCAGAATGTGATAAAAGGCCTCTGAGTGTCCCACATCTCACAGATATTCATTGGCCCTGGGCTGAATGGGAACCCCGTGATGGGTTGGGGGCCTCCTGAAGTGTTGTGGGCCCATCTGTGCTGCAGGGGCCTGTATTGCGTCCTGGCACTAGAGGTGAAGCAAGGTAAGAGGCTGGGGAGAAGAGTAGTAAATAGCTGTGCATGTAGGGCAGAGGTGGAAGCTTAAGGGACAGAAACAGTGAATTGAGGGTAGAGGTGTGAGGAAATAAAACATGAAGAGTTGAGCATGGAAGGGAGAGGTGGACATAAAGGGGGCAGAACCAGTGAACAAAGTTGAGTCTGGAGAGAAAGATGAAAGGTGAAAGGAAGTGCTTGGATAGGAGAGGTAGATATAAGAGAAGCAGAGCCATCAGGAGAACTTAAGTGTCATGGAGATGGTATGTTGAGTGTTAGATATAAGTGGGCAGGACAACCAAGAGCAGGTGAGAGGCGGGGGAGAGAAGCAGGGGAGAGGTAAATATAGAAAGGTAGAACCAGTGAGAGAATGTTAGAGGCTGTGACGAGATGAGAGGTGAAAGGTTCAGTAGGTAGGTAAGAGGTGAGTGTAATAGAGGCAGAATTAGTGAGAAAGGAAAGAGACAGTAGTAGAGATAAAGTGAAGTGTTGAGCATGGAAGGGAGACGCGGATATAAGAGAGGCAGAAACAGTGAGACAAGGTAAGAGGCAGGGAGGTATAAGAGAAGAGGTGGGTGTAAAGGGGGCAGACCAGCAAAAAACTCTAGGAGGCTGGAGGAAGAAATGTGAAGTGAATGGCAGTACATGCATGGGAATGTAGATGTAAGAGAGGCGGAACAATCGAGAAACCTTACACAGAGAAGAGAGAAGAAATGATGAGAGGTGGATGCAGAAGACCAGAATCAGTGAGAAAGGTAAGAGGCAGGGGGAGAGACGAGGCATACAGCATGGAGGATAAAGGTGGATATAAGAGGGACATAATGAGAAAGAGAAGCAACAAAGTTGGGATAGCAGAGAGTTTCATGTTAAAGGGCAGAATCCACAAAATGAGGTTTGAGGAAGAGACAAGAATAAGAGTAGAGGTTGAATGGAAATAGGTGGTGTAAGTGGCAAAATCAGTGAGAAACTAATAGTGTTCAGGAGGATGAACATGTAGAGAAGATGTAAATGGGGCAGAGCCAGTGAAAAAAAGTTATAAGGCTGGGGGAGAGACGAGCAGTGAAGGTAGTGCATGGATATGAGTCATGGCTATAAGAGAGACATAACCAGCAAAAGCACATAAGCAGAGTGGAAAGAGAGAGAAGTGGATGGAAGAGAGAAGAACCACCAGGAGATAATAAGAGGTTGGATGAAGAGGGAAAGAGGAGGAGAAGGTGGATGTAAGATGTGCAAAACCAGCAAGAGAACGTTAAAGGCTTGGTGGGCGATTAGAGATGAAGATTAGATCAGGGAGGTAGAATTTGATGTAAGAAGGGCAGAATCAGCAAGAGGAGAGGGAAGGCGGAAGGGGAGAGGTGTATGTAATGGGGCAGGAACAGGAAGAGAAGATAAAAGGAAAGGGGAGAAGGAAAAAGCATAGCTGTATTTAGGATGGCATAACCAACAGAGAAGATAAAGACTGGGTGGAGAGTTGAAAGGTGAAGAGTAGGGCAGGGAAGAGAGATGTGAATGTAAGAGGGGCAGAATCAGCAAGCAAATATGAGAGGAAAGGTGGGAAGATGAGAGGTAAAGAGTAGAGCATGGAGGTATTAGGGCCAAGAGCAATGTAAGAGTGGCAGAACTAGAGTGAAAAAAATGTGATCCTTATCAACTGTTTTCCTTATATTAGTTTATAAAATGTGTACTCTAGCTTTATGTTCATGAATGTGGTCTTTTAAAACCATACTCCTTATGTTTTGTAAGGATTTAAGCAATGGACATTGACGTTCTTGCTTTTTGGAGTTGGTTTACACCTTTTAGATACAAAATCTTGCTTAAATTAGCAGTCAGGTTACGGCATGTTTTGCTTATTTTTGGTATCCTCAAAGTGTTGGTATGATAAATCGTTTATTTAATTGGGGAAGATGCCGATTTTTGTTAAAGTACATCTCGGGCTGTGTGAAATATTGGTACATAGAGGAACGCTATGCTGTGTGTTAGGGGTAAGGTTTTCAGTTGGTTATGCAAAACTTGAGAGAGGCGCATTGTCTGTTTGTGATGCAACTCTGCCTAGAAGTTGGTTTAGTACCTGTGGTGAGTGTGAAGTGAGCTGGCCCCCATTTCATGAATAGAAATAGGATTGTCGTTTCGCATTGGGGGAGGGGGGAGGGGGAGGCGGGCAGTATAGAATGACTAAATTGACAGCTCGTTGTGGTGGCATTTTTGTGGGGTTTCGCTCTTTTCTGTGTGTGCTTTGGGGGTTATTTCTGAGGAGGGCTTCTTCAGGGAGTTTCCGCTAAAGCCACTTGTGTGGGCTATATCTCTGGGAGTAATGTGCTGGTATTAAGTACCCCATGCCGCGGCATTGTTATAATCCCTTTATGGCGGGGTCGATATTAATGTTGTTTGGAAGAAATAAATATTGGTATGAGGCTCACCCTTTATGTGGGTCTTTGTTTGGGTGAACTGCAGAGCTTTGGTGACATTGTGGTGGTTGGGCACTGTCTGCGAATATAAATTTTTCGGGGCAGTATCAGTCATATGTATAGGGTGACCAGATGACTCTCACCAGGGCACAACTTTTCCAGCTTTAATTTGCCATACCAGTGCATTCTGGGAGCTGTAGTCTAGGTTAATTTTTTTTCAACCAATTGGTCGAACACACTAGCTAATAATGTAAAAGCAAAACCCAGGTCTGGAAAAGTAATTCTCCCCATCACTTGCAGTCATCTTGTCGCCTTAATTATGTAGCACCAACGGGCAGTGTCTCTTAAAGGAAGAATTCTTCCTTGGTGTATTTGAGAGATGCAGTTCTTTTGAAGAAGTGTCTGCAAAGTGCTATGCTTCTGTTGGGATCTGTGTTAGGTGTCACTATTTTAAACAAAATTTAACCTCAAGCTCCAATGGGGCATTGTCGGTGTGAAATGCAGCTCTTTAGGCAGGAATGGGCGTGGAGACTATACATGTGTGTGTATGCAATGGTGTCAAAATGGGGTGTGCATATTTGAAGCCACTTCTCTTGGGCTAGCAACTGGAGAATTATCTCTTGGGATCAAACTAATTGGCTTGTCATTGAAGGACGAAAAAGAGCAATGAAATCAGCACAGACAAACTTTAAAGTTAGATAAAGTCCATGTTATTATGGAGACAAGAAAAAACTAAAAAGAATTCCCCACCCCTTTAGTTTATAAACTACATCTTACCATTACCATCTACTATGCAAGAACCTAGCCAGTGTTTGACTCTCGGCTATCTCTCTCACCACTTTACTTAGTTCTTTGGGTTCTAGGCCCTGTTCACTTTGCATTGGCATATTGGTCTCCTCTTAGGCCTAACAGACACCTTCTTCACACTGATCGTTTAGTCCTTTCTCAAACTTACCGGTATCAGGCCAGCACTGCCATAGCTCAGTGATTCCAGGTTATATTATGTCTGACCCGGACCCTCTAGGCAAATTAAGAGGAGGAATGTTCACTTGACTTGCTACCCCACCTCCTTTTTCTTAAAACTAGAAGCAACTGTATTCGTCCATCTCCACCATTTGGTCATCCCTCATCAATCCCCAGCAAGTCTTACTAGATATTATTTATTACTTCCGGCCTTGCCACTTTAACAGATTACTTTTCTCCTAAATGTATCTGTTAGCCCTGGGCATCCGTATCCTAGCTTTAGCAACACCAGAAAGAGCTGGGGCTACCTCATAACCTCCCCCCATCTACAGTACTTTTTTACTCTGACCACATCACCTTTTTAGCATCAAGCCCATCCTCCATTTTCTTGGCCACTTACTCCTAGCTGAATGTAACTCCCAAGTCTGTCAGAACTCCTTCTCACCACACCCATGAACTCCATTCTGTCCATATTTCTCTTGGGCTAGCAACTGGAGAATTATCTCTTTTGGATCAAACTAATTCGCTTGTCATTGAAGGACGTAAAGGAGCAATGAAATCAGCACAGACAACATGTTGGCACTCTACTAGAACTCCTGACTCATTGCAAACCAGGCTGACCTAGAGACCCACCCCATTTTTAATATATTAACTAGGAGCAAGAATAAAATAATTCCGCCCACTAGTTAGGTATTTTTAATCACTCCACTCCACATACACCACTGCACTACACATAGTTCCTCACTACAGTGCTCCTACGTATTTTCGCAAGTCGCAGCACACCTCAATCCGCAGCGGGTTGGGATGGCCCTATGATGAAGCATGTCACATTGAGGAAACTCCGGTGAGTGAGGGGACTCAAGAAAGGAAATTTTTCCTTTCAAGATTACATCCATTACCGATGATAATCTACCTCAACAGCTAGGTTCTTCGTCCGAGATCCCGGATATTTCGTGTCTACGATCTCTCTAGAACCACATCAATCTGATTCAGATTTCTTTTTCTGGCCATTTTTAGTTTTTTCCTGTTTCATGGCAGTTGCCAGGTCTTCTCCCGTGGCGCTTCATAGGATTTTTCTCTCCAGCCTCCCCCCCCCCATGGGTTTATTTGTTTATTTAAGCTCTTTGTCTTATTAGGTTTTTTATTTATTTATTTAATACTTGTGCTCAATCATGTCGGAGGATGGTGATGAAGCAAAATTTTGCCCCCCCCCTGGAAACATTTCTGCGGATGCCCATGCATGTAGTTAAAAAGTAAAAAGTGAAATCGCTGCATAGTAAAGTGATTCACTGAAAGAACAATTAAAATAAATCAAAGGAAAGAAAATACAAGAGGCCCAATATTATGGGTGTGATAGGACTCACCTAAACTAACCGCACAACACGTGTGCTACACTGACTGACAATCTTACGTGTGTAACATCTTTCACCCCTGATTCCGCACGGATCAAAAAGATAATTCTCAAACATTGGCAGATTCTGAACACAGGGGACTTACAACTGTCCAGACCCAGGTTTGCATACGTTACGTTATGTTATGTTAAGGAATATTTATATAGCGCCTATCACCGCCGGTCTCTAAGCGCTTAACAGAAGAACATAACACACTGGTGCCCATAGAACCCTCAGGTATTCCACCGCCTAGACTGTCATGAAAGCTTTTCTAAAAAGATGGGTTTTTAGTTTCTTTCTGAAGGGTAGAAGCTGTGATTCCTCCTTCAAGGTATGCGGGAGCTCGTTCCACAGTTGTGGAAGAAGCACAGACAGGGCCCTGCCTCCTTTAGTTTTTAATTTGAACCTAGGTTGAATCAGATTCGATGTTGTCCTGAGCGCAAGGGTCTCCCAGGAATATACCTCTTCAAACGTTGCTTAATGTACTCTGGGGCTTTCCCAAAGAGTGCCTTATGGGCCACACAGAGACATTTGAACTGGGCTCGAAATTTCACTGGGAGCCAGTGCAGCTTCTGAAGCAGGGGGGTTGCATGCGAATTTCTAGGCAGGGAGTGGATCAGCCTAGCTGCATCATTCTGCACCACCTGCAGCTTCCTCAACAGCTTCTGTGGCAGGCCAAGATATAAGGCATTGCAATAGTCGAGCCTTGAGATGACTGTGGCAGATACGATCGATTGCAAGGTGGAGGCAGATAGAATAGGAACTAACTTTCGTAGTTGCATCAACACACCAATGCAGGATCCAACGACAGCCGAGACTTGGGGGGCCATTGAGAGATCCGCGTCGATCCTTAGCCCTAAGCTTTTTACTACAGTACCAGGAGACGGGGTGGTTCCCAGCTCAGGAGGCCAGTACAGGTCACTCCAGGGGTCCTCTTTGTTGCTGATCACCAACACCTCCGTTTTGTCAGCATTCACTTTCAACAGATTGTTAGTCATCCAGTTGACTGTGAAGCTGTGCAAGTTCCTCACTGATTCCTGGGCCTCTTTGGTATCATCCAGCCAGACTAATAGCTGGGTATCATCTGCGTAATTGAAAATTTCGCAGTTCATACGCATAAGCTCCTCCACCAGTGGTTGTAAGTAGATATTAAAAAGCAGGGGGGATAAAGCCGACCCCTGGGGCACCCCCCAAGTCACTTCACTGATCTCAGACAGTTGGTCTCCTAGCTGCACTCTCTGGGTTCGACCTGACAGGAAGGATTCTAGCCACTTTAGCACCTTGCCTGTGATCCCCAATTTCGCGATACGGTCCAGTAAGATGGTATGACTGACCGTATCGAAGGCGGCCGATAAGTCTAAGAGAACTCGTAACCTAAAAGATGCTCTGGTACACACTAGACCCAAAAGAGCCAGCCCTGACACCCAGAGGACCCTATGGAGTCTTCCACTGGTAACAGGACACTACCCCTGTGGGTCATGTGTCATATGCCCACTCACGATTGCAACGAAGGAGATAACACTGCAACCTAATTTCAGGTGGACACAGAAGAGGCACACTAATTACAATACGAAACAATGTATCTACATGCTCAAATGTCCGTGTGGAATGAAATACATAGGCATGACTATGCGACCAATAAAGACAAGAATCAGTGAGCATAGAAGTAACATACGCTGCCAAAAGGTTACTACTAGGATGTACACTCACTACAAAGAGACTGCACATAGCTCTAATGATATTTGTTGGACAATATTGGAAGCTTTCCAAACAATCACCCAGACTAAATTGTTCAAGATTGAACAAAGATGGATACACAGATTGTCTACTCTGGCTTGAACGATGATATCCAGTGGGGATCATTACATTAACTGTTGGTCGATCTGCCTCTATACATCCTCGAACACATGAATTTATAAGGTTCAACAGACAAAAATCATCCCCCAGACCAGTGACTTGATCAATGACCTACCTACATCTTGACACCGGGCAGGATGACTTTAGTTGGGTCCCGACCGCAACTATGTTTTAACTACCCACTAGTGTATTATCACTTCGTAAACCAACTAAGAGCCTTGGTGGCATTTTGTATCCCAATGTGCAAACAACTGCTCATGCCACCACCAACATTCATGTATGCCTTGGCTTATATATAGTAACCACCCTTAGTAGTAATACGCTGTATATCTACTCTACATGTACATGCCTAAGGAGTAGTTTCTGTCCTGTAACTCCAGTTCTGTAGTAGGGGTATCTCTGTTATAGTCATAATCTAGTGAATAGTCCCGCCCATGTGCGTGGACCTCGGAGCAATCAAAAATAATCTCTTACAGTGTCAAAAAATGCAGAAATGCATAGACACGTAAGAGAGAATTTAAAGCCAGATAATGCAGCCTAAAAGGCTGCACTGTCCAGTACTTCAACTAGAAATTCCACCATAAAATCCACAAAACAGCAAAAGCCTGTACAGATTTCCATTGCTTTAACAGCAAACTCCCTCAGGAATGATAGAGAGAAGAACCTGGACAGACAAGCCCCATAGGCTGCCATTATGTGGCTCAGAACAGGATACTGTGCCTTTAAGAGAATCTTCCAGAACCTTCTCCCAGTATCCCATAATGCACAGCAGGTCCAACTTACTTTCAGTTCTTTTTGAAGGCGTAACACGCCAGACCTGTAGCATTCCTTAAAGGAATATGTCTCTCTCCACCGGGGAGGAGGGAGGGCGCTTATGACTATAACAGAGATACCCCTACTACAGAACTGGAGTTACAGGACAGAAACTACTCCTTCTGTAGTAGGGGATCTCTGTGTATAATCATAATCTAGTGAATAGAATGGCAAGCCCATCCCCACACCAAAGCGGCGGTGGAGAAAATAGAATCAACACCACTATTGTGCGAACAGATTTCGCAGTGAAGCCTGTCCAACCTGAGCATCTGCCCTAGCATCAGTGTCCAGGCAGTAATGCTTAGCAAAGGTATGAACCGACTTCCAAGTGGCCGCCTTGCAGATTTATGCAATCGGAACCTTACGGAGCAATGCTGTCGTGGCAGCCTTGCCCCTGGTGGAATGAGCCTTAGGCTTACCTCCTAAGGTCTTATTAGCTTTTTGGTAACACAGCTGTATGCAGGACACAATCCACCTAGAGATAGACTGCTTAGAGGTCGCAAGACCCGTCCTGACTGATCCATAATTGATGAACAATTGGTCTGACCTACGAATATCACTGGTTTATCCAGATAAAATTTCAGCACCCTCCGAACATCCAGGGAATGCAAAGACCTTTCCGCCGGAGATGAAGGATTCTGAAAGAACGTAGGTAAAGTTATAGTCTGGTTGATATGAAAATCAGAAACAACCTTGGGAAGAAACTTAGGGTGAGTACGCATAACAACCTTAGCAGCATGAAAGACAGTATAAGGTTCTTGGCAACACAACGCCTGAATTTCACTCACCCTGCGGGCCGATGTAATGGCCACGAGGAACGCCGCCTTCTAGGACAGGTGCTGCAACGAAGCCTTATGAATAGGTTCAAAAGGCTCCTTCATCAACCTGGACAGCACCACATTCAAGTCCCATGAAGGCGAAGGAAGCCTGACAGGAGGGAATACTTTCTTCAAGCCTTCTAGAAAATCCTTGATCACAGGGATCTGGAAGAAGGAAGTCTGTGAAGGGCATTTCTTGTAGGCAGTCAAAGCAGCCAGATGAACCTTAATGGAATGGACATTAAGGCCAGACTGCGCCAGATGTAGCAGATATGGAAGGATGACATCTTCCTTGCATGTCGTAGGGTCATAGTTCTTAGACTTGCACCAGATGCAAAACCTCTTCCACTTGTAAGCATAAGAAGTCCTAGTGGAAGGTCGCTTAGCCTCCTTCAGTATGTCCATACAATCCTCTGGGAGATTCAAATGGCCATATTGCACTATTTCAGGAGCCATGCCGCCAAACTCAAAGACAAGAGGTTGGGGTGCACCATTCGCCCCCCGAACTTCGTGAGAAGGTCCGGCCTGCACGGCAGCTTCATGTGAGGAAGGAGAGACCGGTGAAGCAGGTCCGTGAACCACCACTGTCTGGGCCATTCCGGGGCAATCAGAATCATCTTCGCCCTGGATTGGGAGAGCTTGATGAGAACCGCTGGAATCAGGGGAATGGGGGGAAAAGCATACAGAAAGCTGTTCGACCAGTTGATCCATAACGCGTTCCCCAGCGTCCCCGGCTGGTAGTACCTGGAGGCGAAGTCTCGGCATTTGCTGTTTTCGGCGGTGGCGAACAGATCTACGTCTGGAGTTCCCCACCTTGCGAAGACTCCTCCTAGTACTTCGTCGTTTATGACCCATTCGTGGTTTTCCTGAATCAGTCTGCTCAGCTCGTCTGCCTGAACATTCTGCACACCTGGCAGATGAGTGGCCGTTATCGAGAGTCCTCGAGCCAGAAGCCAATGCCAGATCGCCTGCGCCTCCTGAGACAGAGTGCGTGATCTCGAGCCCCCCTGCTTGTTGAGGTAATACATCGTGGTCGTATTGTCCGTCTGTACAAGCAGAGAGTTGGTCCGGAAGGACGGTTGAAAGGCCTTCAGCGCCAAGTGAACAGCCCTGAGTTCCAGGAAATTGATGTGGTACGTGGACTCCGTCGGGGACCACGTCCCTTGAATCTGCAGGTCTGCGGAGTGTGCTCCCCATCCCAGGAGAGAAGCATCCGTCACGATAGTCTGAGTGGGAATGTCCTTGTGGAAGGGAACCCCTCTGAGGAGATTCTCCGCTGAACACCACCACTTCAGAGACTGAAGAGCATGTAGAGACAGTCGTATCTTGTCGTCCCAAGAGCCTCTCCTCTGGTCCCACTGATCTTCCAAGCACTCCTGCAGCGGTCTCATGTGCAGCCACGCATGTGGTGTCAGGAAGATGCAAGAGGCCATCGATCCCAGCAGAGAAGACACCGTCCTCACTGTCGTGGATGGAGTGGACATGAGAGCCTGAGCCTTCCGAAGGAGTGATAAACGTCGCTCTTCCGAAGGAGACACGCTTGCCGACAGCGTATCGATGGAGGCTCCGAAGTACTGGATGCACTGGACCGGAGTCGGGACAGACTTGGACATGTTGATGTGCAACCCCAGCTTGTTCAAGAGAACGCACGTCTTCTGGAAGTGCGCTTGCGCTTCTGTGAAGGAGGAGGCCTTGATCAACCAATCGTCCAGGTATGGGTAGACAAACACCTTGTTCTTCCTCAGGTGTGCCGCTACCACTGCCATGCACTTCGAGAACGTCCTGGGCGCAGACTTCAGCCCGAACGGAAGTACCGTGTACTGATAGTGATTGGTGCCGACTTGAAATCGCAGGAACTTCCTGTGTTTTTGTGCAATGGGCACATGGAAGGAGTAGTTTCTGTCCTGTAACTCCAGTTCTGTAGTAGGGGTATCTCTGTTATAGTCATAATCTAGTGAATAGTCCCGCCCATGTGCGTGGACCCCGGAGCAATCAAAAATAATCTCTTACAGTGTCAAAAAATGCAGAAATGCATAGACACTTAAGAGAGAATTTAAAGACAGATAATGCAGCCAAAAAAGGCTACACTGTCCAGTACTTCAACTAGAAATTCCACCACAAAATCCACAAAACAGCAAAGCCTGTACAGATTTCCCTTGCTTAACAGCAAAATCCCTCAGGAATGATAGAGAGAAGAACCTGGACAGACAAGCCCCATAGGCTGCCATTATGTGGCTTAAATAGGATACTGTGCCTTTAAGGAACCTTCCAGAACCTTCTCCCAGTATCCCAGAATGCATAGCAGGTCCAACTTAGTTTCAGTTCTTTTTGAAAGCGTAAAAAACGCCAGACCTGTAGCATTATGTACCTGAACAAATCTCCACCGGGGAGGAGGGAGGGCGCTTATGACTATAACAGAGATACCCCTACTACAGAACTGGAGTTACAGGACAGAAACTACTCCTTCTGTAGTAGGGGATCTCTGTGTATAGTCATAATCTAGTGAATAGAATGGCAAGCCCATCCCCACATCAAGCGGCGGTGGAGAATATGAAATTACGCCACTATTGTGCGAACAAATTCCGCAGCGAAGCCTGCCCAACCTGAGCGTCTGCCCTGGCATCAGTTTCCAGGCAGTAATGCTTAGCAAAGGTATGGACCGACTTCCAAGTGGCCGCCTTGCAGATCTCTGCAAAGGGAACATTACGAAGCATAGCTGTCGTGGCAGCCTTGCCTCTGGTGGAATGAGCCTTAGGTTTACCCCCTAAGGTCTTATTAGCTTTGCAGTAACACAATTGTATGCAGGACACAATCCACCTCGAGATGGACTGTTTAGAGGTAGCAAGACCTGTCCTGACTGAGCCATAATTAATGAACAATTGGTCTGACCTACGAATATCTTTAGTCTTATCAAGATAAAACTTCAGCACCCTCCTCACATCCAGGGAATGTAAAGACCTTTCCGCTGGAGATGACGGATTCTGAAAGAACGTAGGCAAAGTGATAGTCTGATTGATATGAAAATCAGAAACAACCTTGGGAAGAAATTTAGGGTGAGTACGCATAACAACCTTAGCAGCATGAAATACAGTATAAGGTTCTTGGCAACACAACGCCTGAATCTCACTCACCCTGCGGGCCGATGTAATGGCCACGAGGAACGCCGCCTTCCAGGACAGGTGCTGCTACGAAGCCTTATGAATGGGTTCAAAAGGCTCCTTCATCAATCTGGACAGCACCACATTCAAGTCCCACGAAGGCGAAGGAAGCCTGACAGGAGGGAACACTTTCTTCAAGCCTTCCAAAAAATCTTTGATCACAGGGATCTGGAAGAAGGAAGTCTGTGAAGGGCCTTTCCTGTAGGCAGTCAAAGCAGCCAGATGAACCTTAATGGAATGGACATTAAGGCCCGACTGCGCCAGATGTAGCAGATATGGAAGGATGACATCTTCCTTGCATGTCGTAGGGTCATAGTTCTTAGACTTGCACCAGATGCAAAACCTCTTCCACTTGTAAGCATAAGAAGTCCTAGTGGAAGGTCGCTTAGCCTCCTTCAGTATGTCCATACAATCCTCTGGGAGATTCAGATGGCCATATTGCACTATTTCAGGAGCCATGCCGCCAAACTCAAAGACGAGAGGTTGGGGTGAACCATCCGCCCCCCGAACTTCGTGAGAAGGTCCGGCCTGCACGGCAGCTTCATGTGAGGAAGGAGAGAGCGGTGAAGTAGGTCCGTGAACCACCACTGTCTGGGCCATTCCGGGGCAATCAGAATCATTCTCGCCCTGGATTGGGACAGCTTGATGAGAACCGCCGGAATCAGGGGAATTGGTGGAAATGCGTACAGAAAGCTGTTTGACCAGTTGATCCATAACGCGTTCCCCAGCGTCCCCGGCTGGTAGTACCTGGAGGCGAAGCCTCGGCATTTGCTGTTTTCGGCGGTGGCGAACAGATCCACGTCTGGAGTACCCCACCTTGCGAAGACTTCTCCTAGTACTTCGTCGTTTATGACCCATTCGTGGTTTTCCTGAATGAGTCTGCTCAGTTCGTCTGCCTGAACATTCTGCACACCTGGCAGATGGGTGGCCGTTATCGCCAGTCCTCGAGCCAGAAGCCAGTGCCAGATCGTCTGCGCCTCCTGCGACAGAGTGCGCGATCTCGAGCCCCCCTGCTTGTTGAGGTAATACATCGTTGTCGTGTTGTCTGTCTGAACAAGCAGAGAGTTGGTCTGAAAGGACGGGTGAAAAGCCTTCAGTGCCAAGTGCACAGCCCTGAGTTCCAGGAAATTGATGTGGTACGTGGACTCCATCTGGGACCAGGTCCCTTGAATTTGTAGGTCTCCGGAGTGCGCTCCCCAGCCCTGGAGAGAAGCATCCGTCACGATAGTCTGTGTGGGAATGTCCTTGTGGAACGGAACCCCTCTGAGGAGATTCTCCTTCGAGCACCACCACTTCAGAGACTGAAGAGCATGCAGAGACAGTCGTATCTTGTCGTCCCAAGATCCTCTCCTCTGGTCCCATTGATCCTCCAAGCACTCCTGCAGCGGTCTCATGTGCAGCCGCGCATGTGGCGTCAGTAAGATACACGAGGCCATCGATCCCAGCAGAGAAGACACCGTCCTCACTGTCGTGGATGGAGCAGACATGAGAGCCTGAGCCTTCCGAAGGAGTGATAAACGTCGCTCTTCCGAAGGAGACACGCTTGCTGACAGCGTATCGATGGAGGCTCCCAAGTACTGGATGCGCTGGACCGGAATCGGGACCGACTTGGACATGTTGATGTGCAACCCCAGCTTGTTCAAGAGAACGCACGTCTTCTGGAAGTGTGCTTGAGCTTCCGAGAAGGAGGAGGCCTTGATCAACCAATCGTCCAGGTACGGGTAGACAAACACCTTGTTCTTCCGCAGGTGTGCCGCTACCACTGCCATACATTTCGAGAATGTCCTGGGTGCAGACTTCAGCCCGAAGGGCAGCACCGTGTACTGATAGTGATTGGTGCCGACTTGAAAGCGCAGAAACTTCCTGTGTTTGCATGCAATTGGCACGTGGAAGTATGCGTCCTGTAGATCTATGGCACACATCCAATCTCCTCGTTGCAACTGAGGGTAGATCTGATGCAACTACAGCATGCGAAACTTTTCTCTGCGAATCCACTTGTTTGCCTGTCGCAAATCCAGAATGGGCCTGAACTTGTTTTTGTCCTTCTTGCGGACAAGAAAGAACCGAGAGTAAAGACCTCTTCCTCTTTGAGACAGAGGTACGTCTTCTATCGCCCTTTTCCTTAGCAGAATGTCTGCCTCCGCCTGATGCTCGCGCAGTTGATACTGCGAGCTGACGGGAGGAATTGATGGGGGAGGGCTGGTGAAACGCAGACTGTATCCATTGCAAACAATATTCAGCACCCACTTGTCCTGAGTAATTTTTCTTCACTCTGCCAGAAAAAATTGAACGCTTCCCCCCACCGGAGCGGGTAACGGACGAGGGGGAAGTAACTGCTCAGGGTCGAGACCCGGCCGGGCCCTTGGAAGCGGTAGAGGACTGCTGTCTACCTCTACCCCCCTGGCGTTTCTGGAAGGGCCTCCTGTACTGCTGCTGCTGTTGCTGCTGCTGATGTTGTCCGGCAGACTGCCCCCTTCCACGACCCTGCGACCCGAACCGCCGTTGGAACTGGCGGTAGGGTTTCTTCTCTTTGGGCTTCTCCAAGCCCACCGCCGTCAGGGTCTCTGCCTCGGCCTTCATCCTGGCCATCTCGTCATCCGCGTGTTTTCCGAAGAGTGTATCTCCGGAAAACGGGAGATTCGCCACACGTTGTTGTGCTTCTGGCTTAAGAGACGTCAACCGGAGCCAAGCATGGCGCCTCTGGTTAATCCCGTGGCAGTATCCGTGTGCAGACAGCAAGGAGATATCCGCCGCGGCGCTAATGGCCTGGTTAGAGACCAGCATCCCCTCCTGGACGATCTCTATGAAGTCCTCTTTGCGGTCTCGAGGAACGAGGTCCGCAAACTGCTCCATTGAGTCCCACAGTGCACGGTCGTATCGTCCCAACAACGCCGAGTCACTGGCAGCCTTCATTGACGAGGAGGATGTACCACACGCTTTTCGCCCAGCAGAGTCGATCCAGCGGCTCTCCTTGTCCGGAGGCACCGTGGATGCAGGGGAGGTGGCATGAAGCTTCCGGGCCGCCGTCACAATGACCGAATCCGGCACCGGGTCCTTTCTCAAGAAGGCTGGGTCCGAGTCCGGAGCTCTGTATTTCTTGAGGAGCCTGGAAGGCGCAGACTTCACAACCGCCGGCGTCAGGAAAAGCTGTTCAGCCGGCTCGAGGAGCCCCGGCACCAAAGGCAGTAGGGGGCGAGACATGTGTTTCTTGTGTAACGTCTCAAAGATGACAGAAGTCGAAGGTGTAGGCGCTTCAACTTTGATCCCCAACTTCGCCGCTCCGCGCAGGAGAACCTCTTGGAATGTGCCGATATCGTCTATCGGGGACACCCTAGTCTCTGGCGAATCAGACAGCGTGGGCGAGTAAGAACGGGTCCCAGATGAGCGAGACCTGGACCGACGCCTCCTATGGCGATGCCTGGATCTCGACGAAGATCCGCGTCCACTCCTAGACTTGTCCCGTCTCCCAGAGCGAGACCTCGATCTCTTGGGCCTGGGACGGTCCGCCGGCCTCCCCGGTTCCGGAGTCCTAGGCTTCGGCTTCGATTTAGGAGTCTTCTTCGGCGGTGTCGGAAACTTGGGCATCAACACCGCCCGCAGTGGAACCGGGGGTGGGGGAGTCACTGGAAGCGGGGCCTGCGGAGCCGGTCGAGCAGGCAATGGAGGGGGGGTCGGAGCCTTCGGAGGCGGACCCCTTGGTAAAGGAGGCAGAGAAGGAGGAGCCGAAGGCTTCTTCGGGGTATATACCTCGGAATACGCCGTTCCCGGCGAGCCATCATCCTGTCCGGATCGTGGGGAGCCCCCCCCACAGTCCTGGGCCTGTCTTTTCGACCTCCAGACGCCGAAGATCGGTGCCCAGACGGCGAGCCTGGGTCCCTAGACGTCGAGCGGCCCTTCGGCGTCGACCGTTTCTCACTCCTCGACGTCGAACGGTGTCGACGTCTCGACGTCGACCCCGACCAGATGGACGAGCCACGGAATCTCGACGACGGGCGATGGTGCCTCGACGGCGACGGCGACCTCGACCTCTTCGTACGTCTCGACGTCGACCTCTTGGATCGTCTCGATGTCGACCTCTTGGAACGTCTAGACGCCGATCTCTTTGAATGTCTCGACGTCGACGTCTTCGGCGCCGGAGACTTCTCCCGTCTCGACGGCGGTCTCGACGACGAGGATCCCCTCACCGACGATGTCCTTGACGGCGAACGGCGGTGTCGCCTCGACGGCGAGCGCCGACGCCGGGTCCTTCGATGTCGACCACTCGACGCCGACGGCGACGACGAGGAGATCGACGGCGGCCGGAACACATCCCTCGATGTCGACGGGCGATGTTTTCTCAACCCAGAGCCCTGGGGAGACCGGGAACTGGCCGTGGACCTCCCTCTCGACGCCGTGGTCATCGCAACTGACCCAGACGGAGATCTTGGCCGCGGGCTGGACTTCCTGCCCCTGGGGAGGCCCCCAGAGGCCTCAGCATGGGCAGAAGGAGCCCCTCCTGACCCACCTCGTGCCTTTAATCTTCTTTCTTCAAGTCCCTGAAGTCTGATTTTTCTCCTGTCCTTCAGGGTCCTTCCAGAGAAGCCTCTACAGATCACACAGTCCTCAGGGATGTGGGAAGAGGGAAGGCAGAGGATACAGACCTCATGGGGGTCTGACTTGGCCTTCTTCCTGGAGCACTCCGGGCATTTGTCAAATAATGCTGGCATTATGGACAATAAAGAAGTGCAGGAACCCAAGAAGAAAGTCACTAAAGTACTTTAAAAGCACCAAAAATCGAATTTAGTGTAAAAACACCAACAAAAACCTTGAAAAGGGAGAGCTCAATGCTCCAGGGTCCTGCTTGCAGGAGGCGGAAAAAAGAACTGAAACTAAGTTGGACCTGCTATGCATTCTGGGATACTGGGAGAAGGTTCTGGACGGTTCCTTAAAGGCACAGTATCCTATTTAAGCCACATAATGGCAGCCTATGGGGCTTGTCTGTCCAGGTTCTTCTCTCTATCATTCCTGAGGGATTTTGCTGTTAAGCAAGGGAAATCTGTACAGGCTTTGCTGTTTTGTGGATTTTGTGGTGGAATTTCTAGTTGAAGTACTGGACAGTGTAGCCTTTTTTGGCTGCATTATCTGTCTTTAAATTCTCTCTTAAGTGTCTATGCATTTCTGCATTTTTTGACACTGTAAGAGATTATTTTTGATTGCTCTGGGGTCCACGCACATGGGCGGGACTATTCACTAGATTATGACTATACACAGAGATCCCCTACTACAGAAGTACGCATCCTGTAGGTCTATGGCGCAAAGCCAGTCCCCCCGTTGCAGCTGAGGATAAATCTGATGCAACGACAGCATGCGAAACTTTTCTCTGCGAATCCATTTGTTTGCCTGTCGCAAGTCCAGAATGGGCCTGAACTCGTTCTTGTCCTTCTTGCGGACCAGAAAGAACCGAGAGTACAGACCTCTTCCTCTTTGAGACAGAGGTACATCTTCTATCGCCCTTTTCCTTAAAAGAATGTCGGCCTCCGCCTGGAGCTCGCGCAGTTGATACTGCGAGCCGACCGGAGAAATCGATGGAGGAGGGCTGGTGAACCGAAGACTGTATCCATTGCAAACAATATTCAGCACCCACTTGTCCTGAGTAATTTTTCTCCACTCTGCCAGAAAAAATTGAACGCTTCCCCCCACCGGAGCGGGTAACGGACGAAGGGGAAGTAACCGCTCAGGGTCGAGACCCAGCCGGGCCCTTGTTCGCGGTAGAGGACTGCTGTCCACCTCTACCCCTCTGACGTTTCTGGAAGGGTCTTCTGTATTGCTGCTGTTGTTGCTGCTGCTGCTGTTGCCCAGAAGACTGTCCCCTCCTCTACCCTGCGATCCGAACCGTCGTTGGAACTGACGGTAGGGTTTCTTGTCTTTGGGCTTCTCCAAGCCCACAGCCGTCAGGGTTTCAGCCTCGGCCTTCATCCTGGCCATTTCGTCATCTGCATGTTTCCCGAAGAGGGTGTCGCCGGAAAACGGCAGATTTGCCACTCGCTGTTGCGCTTCAGGCTTGAGCGACGTCAGCCGGAGCCAAGCATAGCGTCTCTGATTGATACCCTGGCAGTATCCATGTGCGGCCAACAGGGAGATATCCGCCGCGGCGCTGATGGCTTGGTTCGAAACCAGCATCCCTTCCTGTACGATCTCCATGAAGTCCTCTTTCCTGTCACGCGGTACAAGGTCCGCAAACTGTTCCATGGAATCCCACAGCGCACGGTCGTATCGCCCCAGCAACGCCGAGTCGCTGGAGGCCTACATCGTCGTGGAAGACGTCCCACACGCCTTCCTTCCAGCTGAGTCAATCCAGCGGCTCTCCTTATCCGGAGGCACAGTGGAGGACGGGGAGGTAGCATGTAGTTTCCTAGCCGCCGTCACAATCACCGAATCAGGCACTGGATCCATCCGTAAGAAGGCCGGGTCCGACTCTGGCGCCCTGTAATTCTTGAGAAGCCTGGAGGGAGCGGCTTTCACCACCGCCGGCGTAAGGAAGAGCTGTTCAGCAGGCTCAACCAGTCCTGGCACCAAAGGCAGAAGGGGCGAGACAGGTGCTTCTTGTGCAAAGTCTCGAAGATCACGGAAGTCGTCGGTGTAGGGGCCGTCACCTTGATCCCCAACTTCGCCACCCCCCTCAGGAGAACCTCCTGGAACGTGCCAATGTCATCTATCGGAGACACCCTCGTCTCCGGTGAATCCGACAATGTAGGTGAATATGAACGGGTCCTAGAGGTCGAACAGGACCTGGACCTATGCCTCCTATGGCGATGTCTGGATCTAGTGGAGGATCTGTGTCTACTCCTAGATCTGTCTCTCATCCCTGAGCGCGACCTCGATCTCCTGGGTCTGGGACGTTCTGCCGGCTTCCCCGGGACGGACGTCTTGGGCTTAGGAGGAACCTTCGACTTAGGAGTCTTCTTCGGAGGTGTCGTAAGTCTGGGCAATGACACTGAT
Source organism: Lissotriton helveticus (assembly GCF_964261635.1). Classification (NCBI taxonomy): domain Eukaryota; kingdom Metazoa; phylum Chordata; class Amphibia; order Caudata; family Salamandridae; genus Lissotriton; species Lissotriton helveticus. The sequence continues at coordinate 1,001,944,354 of NC_136061.1, forward strand.
CTCGGTGGAACCGGAGGAGGAGCACCAGGCACAGGGGCCTGTGGTCCCGACGGAAGAGCAGGTAGAGGAGGCAATGGAGGAGGGGTTGGAGCCCTCGGAGGAGGACCTCTAGGCAAAGGAGGAGGAGGAGGAGGTGTAATAGACTTCTTCGGGGTATACACCTCTGAGTACACCGATCCCGGCGACCCACCATCCTTTCCGGACTGAGGGGAGCCCCCTGTCCTTACGACCCCCCCGACGTCGAAGACCGGTGTCCAGACGACGAACGTGGTCCCCTCGACGTCGAGCGGCCCTTCGGCGTCGACCGTTTCACACGCCTCGGCGTCGACCGGCTTCTATGCCTCGACGTCGATCCTGACCAGATGGACGATCCTCTATACCTCGACGGCGAGCGCTTACGCCTCGACGGCGACCTCTTTGACTGCCTCGACGGCGACCTCGATCGCCTCGACGTCGACTTCTTCGTCGCCGGAGACCTCTTCTGCCTCGACGGCGACCTTTTCCGCTTCGACGGCGGCCTCGACGACGAGGATCCCCTCGACGACGACGATGTCCTTGCCCTTGACGGCGAACGGCGGTGTCGCCTCGACGGCGAGCGCCGACGCCGGGTCCTTCGACGCCGTCCACTCGACGCCGACGACGATGAAATCGCCACCGGGTTCGACGGCGGCCTGTGCAAGCTCGTCGACGGGCGACGTTTTCTCGACCCAGAGCCCTGGGGAGACCGGGAACTGGCCGTGGACCTTCCTCTCGACGTCGTGGTTGGAGCCACCGACCCAGACGGAGATTTAGGATGTTTGCTGGAGTTCCTGCCCCTGGGGAGCCCCCCAGAGGCCTCAGCATGGGCAGAAGAAGCCCCACCAGACCCACCTTCAGCCTTCAGCCTCCTTTCCTCGAGGCCCTGAAGTCTGATCTTCATCCTGTCCTTCAGGGTCCTTCCAGAGAAGCCTTTACAGATTTCACACTCCTCTGGGACATGATAAGAGGGTAGGCAGAGGATACACACCTCATGAGGGTCTGACTTAGCCATCTTCCTGGAGCACTCAGGGCATTTGTCGAATAAAGAAGGCATATTCGACTGAAAAGAGTGCAACACCAAGAAGAAAAGTCACAAAGTACTTTGAAAGTACTTCAAATTTAATAAGCAGTGAAAAAACACTAATTAAACCCTAAAAAAGGGAGAGCTCAATGCTCCAGGGTCCTGCTTGCAGGAGCCGGAAAAAAGAACTGAAAGTAAGTTGGACCTGCTGTGCATTCTGGGATACTGGGAGAAGGTTCTGGAAGATTCTCTTAAAGGCACAGTATCCTGTTCTGAGCCACATAATGGCAGCCTATGGGGCTTGTCTGTCCAGGTACTTCTCTCTATCATTCCTGAGGGAGTTTGCTGCGAAAGCAATGGAAATCTGTACAGGCTTTTGCTGTTTTGTGGATTTTATGGTGGAATTTCTAGTTGAAGTACTGGACAGTGTAGCCTTTTAGGCTGCATTATCTGTCTTCAAATTCTCTCTTACGTGTCTATGCATTTCTGCATTTTTTGACACTGTAAGAGATTAATTTTGATTGCTCCGGGGTCCACGCACATGGGCGGGACTATTCACTAGATTATGACTATACACAGAGATTCCCTACTACAGAACTTCAATATCGTTTACACCTATTTACAATTCTACCTCCATGGTTGTTTTTATTATTTCCAACAAACTCTAACTAATGTAGGCACTATCCATTACCATATAGATATTAGGCGCCCACCGCCAACCAACTAACACTTCCAAATGGCCGCCACAACAGAAGGAGGCTTAGATGCCGCGGATGGCCCATTTTCCATTCCTTCGTACCGCACGCACACGTGACAGTACAGCCCGCAAATCCTGTTCTACTACTACCCCCACCGCCGTTACTCCCATTACCATCCCGGGGTCGGCGGTGGGGTAGGTGTAGCAGACGGACGTGCATTGCACGCTGGTGAGTCCCTTCAGTCCTCATCCTGATGGAGGTGAGTGCAGATTGCTTATCTCCGTTAACATGGCTCTGCTACCTGAGACGGTACCGGTTAGCCGGGTTGTGGCGTGGTCGGACCGCGCTGCTCCAAGTTGCTACATTCCGTGAGACCCTCTGACCTGTTGAGGTGTCCCGGGAGTGTGCCCGGGGGGGGCGGTTTTTGACTTGGCCCTACACCTTGATACTATTAACTGGTAATTATCCCTTGCATTCTCTCCTCTTCCTCAAATAGGTCCCAATCGGTGTCCTTGAACCGCCGACCGTTGTAGCACACGTGTTGTGCGGTTAGTTTAGGTGAGTCCTATCACACCCATAATATTGGGCCTCTTGTATTTCCTTTCCTTTGTTTTATTTTAATTGTTCTTTCAGTGAATCACTTTACTATGCAGCGATTTCACTTTTTATGAGTGATGCCATTATAGTAGGTAGCTTTAACATATACTACATGTTATATCTCCTCTCCACTATAATGCTACATAACTGAGCACTAGTCATGATTTCCTCATGACTATTGATAAGCCGGATAGCAATTGTCCCCTGATTACTGAGGTTGGTTTCATTAATGTGTGTCCTAAACAACATATCTTGTAACTCTCGTTTTATCTCCACTTACAGGTCTACCACGACAAGACAGGGTATGTAGTTTCACACTTAACTACTAGTGTAGATAGCATAGCATTGATCGTGAAGAAGTGTCCTGATCACCATTCAATCAATCAATCAATCAAAGCATTTATATAGCGCACTACTCACCCGGAGGGTCTCAAGGCGCTGGGGGTGGGGGTCCGCTACTGCTCGAACAGCCAGGTCTTGAGCTGCTTCCTGAAGGCGAGGTGGTCCTGGGTCAGGCGGAGGTGGGTCGGGAGGGAGTTCCAAGTTTTGGCTGCCAGGTAGGAGAAGGACCTTCCTCCTGTGGTGGCTCTTCGGATGCGGGGGACGGCGGCGAGGGCGTGGCTGGTCGATCGTAGCTGGCGTTTGGGAGCGTAGAAGTTGAGGCGGCTGTTGAGGTATCCTGGGCCTTGGTTGTGTAGGGGTTTGTGTGCGTGGGTGAGGAGCCGGAAGGTGATTCTCTTGTTGACCGGGAGCCAGTGCAGGTTTCTCAGGTGTCCGGAGATGTGGCTGCGGCGGGGGATGTCCAGGATGAGTCGTGCTGAGGTGTTCTGGATACGCTGGAGTCTCTTCTGGAGTTTGGCGGTGGTTCCGGCGTAGAGGGAGTTGCCGTAGTCTAGACGGCTGGTGACGAGGGCCTGGGTGACCGTCTTCCTGGTTTCGGTGGGGATCCATCGGAAGATCTTACGTAGCATGCGAAGGATGTTGAAGCATGACGAGGAGACGGCGTTGACTTGTCTGGTCATGGAGAGGGAGGAGTCCAGGATGAAGCCCAGGTTGCGTGCGTGGTCTGTGGGTTTGGGTGTGCTGCCCAGGGCGGGGGGCCACCAGGAGTCGTCCCAGGCGGAGGGTGATGATCCCAGGATGAGGACTTCCGTCTTGTCCGAGTTCAGTTTCAGGCGGCTGTTCGACATCCATTTGGCTACGTCTGTCATCCCTTCGTGCAGGTTGGCTCTGGCGGTGGCGGGGTCGTTGGTGAGGGAGAGGATCAGCTGGGTGTCGTCGGCGTAGGAGATGATGTTGAGGTTGTGCTGGCGTGCGATGGCTGCGAGGGGGCTCATGTAGACGTTGAAGAGTGTTGGGCTGAGCGAGGAGCCTTGACTCTTGAGACACGAAACATGTTGATCATTGGAGAGTAGAACCCCTACCACTAGACACCTCACAACTAGGTTTGGGTCCTCTCAATGTTATTTTAATTAGGCAGTTTACCTTTGTAATAAAGTTTGGTTAGGACTAACTGACCTATTTTAACTTTCAACACCCCCCTACTACATTCACTTGGCCTCTCACCCCCACTCCACCCACCGGCCGGAACAAAAGATCCCCCGCAAAGAGCCCCGGTTTCGGGTGCCCATCAGGTACTGCAGCGCCGACCTGACGAGGGGCAGGCTCAAATGATGAAGCATGAAACCTAGCTTGCTGGGTGTGTGAGAGCCCTAGTTCCAACAAGGAGAACACCCTCTCCTGTATACACACATTAGTGATCCCTCTTGGATTCCACTACCGGTTTGTGTTCAGTACCCCTGATCCCACTCAAACAGAGGAACTTGTACTCTCATTTTGCAAATACAGTCTCTTGGGCTTGTATGCTGGACCTCTTTAAACTAGCCCTCAGTCCCCCTTTTTGTCTTATATACAGCGCTGTCAGAGTCTCAAGCTCCATAGACTGCGATAGATTCTTCATGACAACTATGTCCAGAAAATTGGGATTGTACCGTGCAGCACCTGGATAGTGTGTTGGGCAAGTTGGGCCGCCACTACAAAGTCCTTCTTCCTTGAATGGGCAAGTAGAGCGTGTCCTTTCCTGTTTGCAGAGCGAGAGTTCCTGCACTAGTGCTTGGCATTAAGGTCTCCTCCAATTAGAGTTGGGATGTTGGGGTCCAGTAAGGCATCTAGATATTTTGGGTGTTGCTTTTCTGGGGGTGAGTAGGCAGCAATGAACCGTAGAGGGCCTGCTGATGTCTGTATCTGTATACCAGTTGCTTCAATGCTCCCCACTGGTGATAGTGCAATCTCGTGGTGTTTCACTTTTGTGCTGACAATCACTGCTGTTCCTCCACCCTTGGCTCCAGTGGTGCGATCTGTGCGGTACACCCTGTGGTTTGTTAGGTTAAGCTTCTGGCTCCCTTGGAGGTGAGTCTCTGAGATTAGCGCTACACTCACATCCTTAGTTTCCATAAGATGTAGGAGTTCATCTGTTTTCGTCTGAATGCTGTGAGCATTCCACATCAAGAAGAGCGAGTTTCTTTTAGTTTTTGCTGCCATGGAAGTTACTTTCTTCACCTGGGAAAAGTCCGGCGATGATATTCGCCACCATTGTCACCACAGAGTGGATGTCCATGTCTGCGACTACTACCGCAACCTTCACAATGAGCCAGTTCATGATTGAGCCTATTACACAGGATGGTCCTGGAGCGATTGTTGGAGGTGGGCTGACTTGCTTAGGTCCGGTAATGTCCGCGTATGTCCTTCCATCCACGTGTGCGTCACTACAGCTGGTGGTTGTATTGGGGGTTGGGATCCTGTATGCCAATGCGGGTTTGCGGTTGTAAGTCTTCCTTTGACCCTGGTCTGTTGCTGTTGAGTGTCGAGAAGACCTTTGTGGTTGAGGGAGTTGCTTGCCTTCTGCAGGTAGGAACAGCCGCGATAGCTTGCTCGGTGATTTCCTGTGCAATTTGTACATTTTGCTGGTTTGGTTTCTCGGTTCTTGGTGCATTGGTTGGAGGTGTGTTCACCTCCACAGTGTACACACCATGGCTTCTGGTGGTAGAACGCACAGGCATGCCCCAGTCGCTGGCAGTTGTAGCACATTACTGGGCCCCTTTTCCCCCTAGGAGCTTCCGTGGTGACGGTGCAGCTGCAGAGCCATGTGACTGCTGAGAGGTCTGCTGGTTTCCCACCCTTGCTTGCCGACAGGGTTACGACGAACATGGGACATTTTTTTGATTTGTCCGCCGGTGAGGCAATCTGTGCAATATTTTTAACAGGAAGTCATAGTTCCGATAAGTCCTCAGTGATCTGTCCAAGGGATGAGTTTACTGGGAGCCCCTATATTACAAAACGTTGGGCTTTTGCAGTGGTCAATGAGAAAGTATGGTATTCCATTTTCTGTTCTGTGAGTATGCTGGTCACACTCCTGTAGTCCTCTGGTGTGGTGAGCATGATCTTGGCGTGGTCCTGCCGGAGTTTGATGGTGAAGGTGGAGGTGCAATGTTCCTCCAGTAGCTCCACGAGGTCCTTGTGAGTGGCTAAGTTCTTCAGGATGATGGGAGGGATCAGTTTTGTAGAACCTGTAGAGTTCTCAGCTTCAGCAGTCTTGTGGTCCTGAGGGTTGGTGTTGCGGTCCTTGTCATCTTGGAGAACCTTAAAGCGGTTTGTGGTTACAATTTTGGCGCATCTGGGAGTTGGGCGGGCAAGCTTTGGGGCTTGTTCCATTGAGTTTGGGCAAGAGTCGTGACTTCTTTGTCTAGGTGTGCCATTCCATGTCTTTGGTGTTGCTGAAGTGAGCCATGGCGTCAGCATCCATCGTTGATTATGCTTGGTGAGGTTGGAGAGCGGCTCCTTGGGTAGAAATTTCCTCAGGTTAATTTAGCTCAGATACTTACGCTCAGTTGCTTTCTCTGGTCGCCGTCCCTAAGACCTATCTGGTCCTGCAGCTGGTCGCAGTGTCTTGTAGAGGTGCTCGCCCTTAGTTTCCTTCCCCCTCAGCGCAGCCTTACTCCGGGCAAGGCAGAGAACGAAGGTCCAGCCTTGGGGTCCAGTCACACAGGGTCTGGACTATCACCCATCGCCACCGCAGCACGCAGCCTGGCCCCGGTCAAGCCAGGGAGACGCAGGCCCAGCACCTAGGTGGGTCTGGGGAGAACCCTTAAATTCTCAGGTATTCAGCCTGACCCCCCTCTCTGGTGCGCCTCCTGGCCCCAGTCAAGCCAGGGAGACGCAGGCCCAGCACCTAAGAGGTTGTTTTGAAAGTAGGGGACCCCTATATATGAATGAACTTGCTATACATAGGAAAGTACAATAGATTTGGAAACGGTCTATAGCTAAGTTAAACAACAGCAAAAATAAGATAAAACTATAAGATAAAACTAGGTGACTGACCAAAACATAATAGAGACCACCCACATAGAAGGGACTGATCACCAGATTGATAGAAAATTTCTGTAAATTTTATTGATCAAATATTTATTTTGTGAGTAGATTTTTTGTTTTTTTGTTAAAGTTCATATGCATTATTCTTGATTGTAGAGGAGAAATAGACTATTTACAGGACAACATCATAAAAACTCCTAAAAAACACCACAAACATAGACAAAGCATTAGACAAGAGAACGGTGGAGGCAATGCGGTAGATAGGAACTACGCGCGTTTCGGCTTCTGGGCCTTCATCAGGTAACCGTCTATTGCAAGACAAACAACAAGGTAAGAGACAAGGTAATAACCAAATATGGAAAACCAACCATCGACCATAGATGCTCCAGGAAATGATTAGATATGGAGGCGATAACACTATGTTAAAATGGAGCAAATCCTGAAAAGATCGCAGGAGTGCCTTCTCAGAGGTATATAGTTCACTTGAAGATGAGAACGGAACATATGAAGCGTCAAAGACGATATATGGTGATGGATAGCGATAATCTGAACGCGTGCTCTAAGGCTCAGCCAGATTATGCAGAAAACAATTGCGGAAGAGAGATAGTGTCCGCACCTGTTGGGATATCTGAACAGATGTACTAAGATGTGTGGAACAGATACGCCAAACGCTCCTAACAGCCTGGGCGTCCGATAATGGTGAGTAGTGCGGCCGGTATAGGAGCCAGCTGGGTAGTGGGTCTAGCCCTTCTCCTTCCCCTCCTTGGCACGCAGCCTGGCCCCGGTCAAGCCAGGGAGACGCAGGCCCAGCACCCAAGAGGAGCCAGCTGGGTAGTGGGTCTAGCCCTTCTCCTTCCCCTCCTTGGCACGCAGCCTGGCCCCGGTCAAGCTAGGGAAACGCAGGCCCAGCACCGTAGAGGAGTAGGGAGAGAGAGTACAGCGAGGGAGAGTCCTAATCAGGTGCTGCCCAATCCAATCAATGAGCAAACCATGTCTGAGGTAGCTGGGACCTTATATAGTCTGATATTGTTTGGTACATGTGTACACTGATTGGTGGTTCTATCTGATGTTTCTATTGGATTAGGGTTAGTGTCCTCATTGGTTGGGTATTTGAATCAGACCCAGAAACCAATCAGAACCCTCAATCAATGTCGTTTTAACAGTTTTCTGAAGCACAAGCCAAATAACATAAATTGATAATACAAAGAAAATACCGATTGATCTCCAAATTATTGTGCTCGTCTTGTGTCTTTATTTCTTTTCACTTGATCAAAGTCTTCCACTCCCTTATGCCAACGCGTTTCGTCGTCATTGGGTGTGTACCCACGACTTCCTCAGGGCTGGAAGTAATATATAAAATCACTAAATTGTACTTATCTATTGTAATAACATCAGTCACCAAAACCAGACAAAGTACCTTCTAAGAGCGTATGGGGAGTACTCGAGCAGGTGCAACATTATCACATTATACTGCATACGTTGTCTCTAGAATTTCAACATTTTATATACATCAAGTTATTATACCAACTTCGTTGACTAAGTGATTGTGCATATCAACTCGTCAGTGCACAGTTAATGCTGATAAACCTCCTGTGAACATTATCTAAAACACAATTTATAAAGAAAAACAGCACTGATACCTTAAGTATCCTGTGAACGCCAGATTACTGTGGATAATAAATCAATAACAATGCTATTTTAGTACTTGGAACCACGGAGGCATGAGACCACACTTATAATTTTTTGTCCTCATTTACTAGTAACCTAATGCAAGAGACGGTATCTTACCGGTCCCTCGCAGTTGCAAGAAGTAGGATGTCTTTTCCAGGGTAAGAATCCCTTTGCTACTTTAAAAGTGTTCATATATACAATTTTTCACCCTACAAAATAACCTCTGTATTAGTTACCTAGTAGTCCACTACACTCTCTAATATGGGCACTATGCAGCTATAACTACTTACATATAAATCCGCCGTTTAATTCAGACAATGTGCGTAAAGTACTTCTCCAGATCATCTCCCACGGTTCAATTATTCATCTCCTATCTGAAAAAAATATATACGCAAAGTTGCTGTCTAGTATTTACATCTCCCGGGTCAACCTCCACATATTAGCTCTCCACAATCAAAGACATTGGATCGACTTACATTAGCAACGATCCAATTCTATCTCTCTTTTGAAAAGTGACGAAAACGCAGAACCAATCCTTCCGCCTAAATCCACAGGTCCCTGCAGTACTGGCAAACCTGTATAGAAGGTTCTTACTCATTAAGAGAGTACTCCAATCAAAACATGCTCGAATCCCTTGAGCTACACGAGCCCCACATACCTGTAACTGTCCTCGCTCGGCTTCTTGCAATATCCAAAGACGCCGCGGTGTCGTGTGTGTGTGCGAGGATAAGGATAGAAACATGGAAATAGAGAGGGTGACTACTCCATCTCCTGAGGCGGCGCCATCTTGAAATGGCTATTTTCTAACTGGGCTGTAACAAACGCGATGAGTAATACACGGTACAACCGCAAAAAGTGCCGTAGTGCCCATATAATGTAACCTATGTTTGAAAATAAATTTTAATTATCCAATATCAAAATTCAAGCTTTTAGTGTTTGCCATAATGAAAATAGCACTGATTCTGAATTACAACTACAAGTATTGTAGTGCCTGGTCATAATGAAGTCCCTCCTTTACTACTCGCAAGCTCATAATCCACCTGGCCTCATGCCTCCGCAATTTCAGTCCCCTGTCGCCACCTCGTGGATCAGGCTTGAGGTGTTCTATGCCATAGAAGGAGTAGTTTCTGTCCTGTAACTCCAGTTCTGTAGTAGGGGTATCTCTGTTATAGTCATAATCTAGTGAATAGTCCCGCCCATGTGCGTGGACCCCGGAGCAATCAAAAATAATCTCTTACAGTGTCAAAAAATGCAGAAAATGCATAGACACTTAAGAGAGAATTTAAAGACAGATAATGCAGCCAAAAAAGGCTACACTGTCCAGTACTTCAACTAGAAATTCCACCATAAAATCCACAAAACAGCAAAGCCTGTACAGATTTCCCTTGCTTAACAGCAAAATCCCTCAGGAATGATAGAGAGAAGAACCTGGACAGACAAGCCCCATAGGCTGCCATTATGTGGCTTAATTAGGATACTGTGCCTTTAAGGAACCTTCCAGAACCTTCTCTCAGTATCCCAGAATGCATAGCAGGTCCAACTTAGCCTCAGTTCTTTTTGAAGGCGCAGAAAACGCCAGACCTGTAGCATTATGATCATGAACAACACTCCACCGGGGAGGCGGGAGGGCGCTTATGACTATAACAGAGATACCCCTACTACAGAACTGGAGTTACAGGACAGAAACTACTCCTTCTGTAGTAGGGGATCTCTGTGTATAGTCATAATCTAGTGAATAGAATGGCAAGCCCATCCCCACACCAAGCGGCGGTGGAGAATAAAATAACGCCACTACTGTGCGAACAGATTCCGCAGCGAAGCCTGCCCAACCTGAGCGTCTGCCCTGGCATCAGTGTCCAGGCAGTAATGCTTAGCAAAGGTATGGACCGACTTCCAAGTGGCCGCCTTGCAGATCTCTGCAATGGGAACATTACGGAGCATAGCTGTCGTAGCAGCCTTGCCCCTGGTGGAATGAGCCTTAGGTTTGCCCCCTAAGGTCTTATTAGCTTTGCAGTAACACAACTGAATGCAGGACACAATCCACCTAGAGATGGACTGTTTAGAGGTAGCAAGACCCGTCCTGACTGAGCCATAATTGATGAACAATTGGTCTGACCTACGAATATCTTTAGTCTTATCAAGATAAAACTTCAGCACCCTCCGCACATCCAGGGAATGTAAAGACCTTTCCGCCGGAGATGAAGGATTCTGAAAGAACGTAGGCAAAGTGATAGTCTGATTGATATGAAAATCAGAAACAACCTTGGGAAGAAACTTAGGGTGAGTACGCATAACAACTATAGCATTATGAAATACAGTATAAGGTTCTTGGCAACACAATGCCTGAATCTCACTCACCCTGCGGGCCGATGTAATGGCCACGAGGAACGCCGCCTTCCAGGACAGGTGCTGCAACGAAGCCTTATGAATGGGTTCGAAAGGCTCCTTCATCAATCTGGACAGCACCACATTCAAGTCCCATGAAGGCGAAGGAAGCCTGACAGGAGGGAACACTTTCTTCAAGCCTTCCAAAAAATCTTTGATCACAGGGATCTGGAAAAAGGAAGTCTGTGAAGGGCCTTTCCTGTAGGCAGTCAAAGCAGCCAGATGAACCTTAATGGAATGGACATTAAGGCCCGACTGCGCCAGATGAAGCAGATATGGAAGGATGACATCTTCCTTGCATGACGTAGGGTCATAGTTCTTAGACTTGCACCAGATGCAAAACCTCTTCCACTTGTAAGCATAGGAAGTCCTAGTGGAAGGTCGCTTAGCCTCCTTCAGTATGCCCATACAATCCTCTGGGAGATTCAGATGGCCATATTGCACTATTTCAGGAGCCATGCCGCCAAACTCAAAGACGAGAGGTTGGGGTGCACCATCCGCCCCCCGAACTTCGTGAGAAGGTCCGGCCTGCACGGCAGCTTCATGTGAGGAAGGAGAGATCGGTGAAGCAGGTCCGTGAACCACCACTGTCTGGGCCATTCCGGGGCAATCAGAATCATTCTCGCCCTGGATTGAGACAGCTTGATGAGAACCGCCGGAATCAGGGGAATTGGTGGAAAAGCGTACAGAAAGCTGTTCGACCAGTTGATCCATAACGCGTTCCCCAGCGTCCCTGGCTGGTAGTACCTGGAGGCGAAGCCTCGGCATTTGCTGTTTTCGGCGGTGGCAAACAGATCTACGTCTGGAGTTCCCCACCTTGCGAAGACTTCTCCTAGTACTTCGTCGTTTATGACCCATTCGTGGTTTTCCTGCACGATTCTGCTCAGTTCGTCTGCCTGAACATTCTGCACACCTGGCAGATGGGTGGCCGTTATCGACAGTCCTCGAGCTAGAAGCCAGTGCCAGATCGCCTGCGCCTCCTGCGACAGAGTGCGCGATCTCGAGCCCCCCTGCTTGTTGAGGTAATACATCGTTGTCGTGTTGTCCGTCTGAACAAGCAGAGAGTTGGTCTGAAAGGACGGATGAAAGGCCTTCAGTGCCAAGTGAACAGCTCTCAGTTCCAGGAAATTGATGTGGTACGTGGACTCCGTCGGGGACCACGTCCCTTGAATTTGCAGGTCTCCGGAATGCGCCCCCCAACCTTGGAGAGACGCATCCGTCACGATGGTCTGTGTGGGAATGTCCTTGTGGAAGGGAACGCCTCTGAGGAGATTCTCCTTCGAGCACCACCACTTTAGAGACTGAAGAGCATGTAGAGACAGTCGTATCCTGTCGTCCCAAGAACCTCTCCTCTGGTCCCACTGATCCTCCAAGCACTCCTGCAGAGGTCTCATCTGTAGCCGTGCGTGAGGAGTGAGAAAGATGCAAGAGGCCATCGATCCCAGTAGAGAAGACACCGTCCTCACAGTCGTAGACGGAGTTTTCATGAGAGCCTGAGCCTTCCGAACGAGTGATAAACGTCGCTCTTCCGAAGGAGACACGCTTGCTGACAGCGTATTGATGGAGGCCCCCAAGTACTGGATGCACTGTACCGGAATCGGGACCGACTTGGACATGTTGATGTGCAACCCCAGCTTGTTCAAGAGAACGCACGTCTTCTGGAAGTGTGCTTGAGCTTCCGAGAAGGAGGAGGCTTTGATCAACCAATCGTCCAGGTACGGGTAGACAAACACCTTGTTCTTCCTCAGGTGTGCCGCTACCACTGCCATACATTTTGAGAATGTCCTGGGTGCAGACTTCAGTCCGAAGGGTAGCACCGTGTATTGATAGTGATTGGTGCCGACCTGAAAGCGCAGAAATTTCCTGTGTTTGCATGCAATGGGCACGTGGAAGTATGCGTCCTGTAGATCTATGGCACACATCCAGTCTCCTCGTTGCAGCTGAGGGTAGATCTGATGCAACGACAGCATGCGAAACTTTTCTCTGCGAATCCACTTGTTTGCCTGCCTCAAATCCAGAATGGGCCTGAACTCGTTTCTGTCCTTCTTGCGGACAAGAAAGAACCGAGAGTACAGACCTCTTCCTCTTTGAGACAGAGGTACGTCTTCGATCGCCCTTTTCCTGAGCAGAACGTCCGCCTCCGTCTGAAGCTCGCGCAGTTGATACTGCGAGCTGACGGGAGGAATCGATGGAGGAGGGCTGGTGAAACGTAGACTGTATCCATTGCAAACAATATTCAGCACCCACTTGTCCTGAGTAATTTTTCTCCACTCTGCCAGAAAAAATTGAACGCTTCCCCCCACCGGAGCGGGTAACGGACGAGGGGGAAGTAACAGCTCAGGGACGGGACCCGGCCGGGCCCTTGGTCGCGGTAGAGGACTGTTGACGACCTCTACCACCCTGTCGCTTCTGGAAGGGCCGCCTGTACTGCTGCTGCTGCTGCTGCTGTTGATGTTGTCCAGCAGACTGACCCCTTCCACGACCCTGCGACCCAAACCGACGTTGGTACTGTCGGAAGGGTTTCTTTTCCTTGGGCTTCTCCAAGCCCACTGCCGTCAGGGTCTCCGCCTCGGCCTTCATCCTGGCCATCTCATCATCCGCGTGTTTCCCGAAGAGGGTATCTCCGGAAAACGGGAGATTCGCCACGCGTTGCTGTGCTTCCGGTTTCAATGACGTCAACCTGAGCCAAGCGTGGCGTCTCTGGTGAATCCCGTGGCAATATCCGTGCGCGGACAGCAATGATATGTCCGCTGCGGCGCCGATGGCCTGATTAGAGACCAGCATCCCCTCCTGGACGATCTCCACAAAGTCCTCCTTGCGGTCTCGAGGGACAAGGTCTGCGAACTGCTCCATCGAGTCCCACAGGGACCGGTCGTAACGTCCCAGCAAAGCCGAGTCACTGGCGGCCTTCATTGACGAGGCGGATGTCCCACACGCCTTACGACCAGCAGAATCGATCCAGCGGCTCTCCTTGTCCGGAGGCACCGTGGACGCAGGGGAGGTGGCATGAAGCTTCCGTGCAGCAGTCACGATGACCGAATCCGGTACCGGGTCCTTCCTCAAGAAGGCTGGGTCTGAGTCCGGAGCCCTGTACTTTTTTAGGATCCTGGAAGGCACAGACTTCACCGTTGCTGGCGTCAGGAATAGCTGTTCGGCGGGCTCAAGGAGCCCCGGCACCAGAGGTAACAGGGGGCGAGACAAGTGTCTTTTGTGTAGTGTCTCAAATATCACCGAGGTAGAAGCCGTAGGTGCCTCAACCTCGATGCCCAACTTCGCCGCTCCACGCAGGAGAACCTCCTGAAATGTGCTTATATCGTCTATCGGAGACACCCTAGTCTCCGGCGAATCGGACAGCATGGGCGAGTAGGAACGGGTCCCAGAGGGAGAACGTGACCTGGACCGACGTCTCTTGTGGTGACGCCTGGATCGTGAGGAAGATCCATGGCCACTCCTTGATCTGTCCCGTCTCCCCGAGCGAGACCTCGACCTCTTGGGCCTCGGACGCTCCTTCGGCCTCCCAGGGTCAGGAGTCCTAGGCTTCTTAGGAGTCTTCTTCGGAGGCGTCGGAAACTTAGGCATCGACACCCCCCTCGGCGGGACCGGGGGCGGAGGAGCAACCGGACGCGGGGTCTGCGGAGCCGGCTTCGGAGGTGGGGTCGGGGCCTTCGGAGGCGGACCCTTCGGCACAGCAGGCCGCGAAGGAGGTGTAGAAGGCTTCATCGGAGTGTCCACCCCGGAATGCGCCGTTCCCGGCGAGCCACCATCCCTTCCGGAGCCCCCCACAGTCCTGGGTCTGTCCTTAGGACCTCCAGACGTTGAAGACCGGTGCCCAGACGACGACCGATGTCCCCTCGACGTCGAACGGTCCTTCGGCGTCGACCGAATCACACTCCTCGACGTCGACCCCGACCAGATCGACGAGCCACGAAACCTCGACGACGGGCGATGGTGCCTCGACGGCGACCTCGACCTCTTCGCCGGCCTCGACGTCGACTTCTTGGATCGCTTCGACGTCGACCCCTTGGACCTTCTCGACGTCGACCTCTCTGACCATCTCGACGTCGATCTCCTTGACCGTCTCGACGTCGGCCTTTTGGAATGCTTCGACGTCGACCTCTTCGGCGCCGGAGACGCCTTCCGTCTCGACGGCGACCTCGACGACGAGGATCCCCTCGACGACGATGTCCTCGACGGCGAACGGCGGTGTCGCCTCGACGGCGAGCGCCGACGCCGGGCCCTCCGATGTCGACCACTCGACGCCGACAGCGACGACGAGGATATCGACACCGGCTTCGACGGCGGCCGGAACACGTTCCTCGACGTCGACGGGCGACGTTTTCTCGACCCAGAGCCCTGGGGAGACCTGGAACTGGCCGTTGACCGTCCCCTCGACGTCGTGGTCAGCGCAACTGACCCAGACGGAGATCTTGGGCGAGGGCTGGTCTTCCTGCCCCTGGGGAGCCCCCCAGAGGCCTCAGCATGGGTAGAAGGAGCCCCTCCTGACCCACCTCGTGCCTTCAACTTTCTCTCCTCAAGTCCCTGAAGCCTGATCTTCTTCCTCTCCTTCAGGGTCCTTCCAGAGAAGCTTCTGCAGATCACACACTCCTCAGGAATGTGGGAAGAGGGAAGGCAGAGAATACAGACCTCATGGGAGTCTGACGTGGCCTTCTTCCTTGAGCACTCAGGGCATTTGTCGAATAATGCAGGCATTATGGACAAAAAAGAGTGCAGAAACACAGAAAGAAAGTCACCAAAGTACTTTAAAAGTACCAAAAATCGAAATTAGTGTAAAACACTAACAAAAACCCTTGAAAAGGGAGAGCTCAATGCTCCAGGGTCCTGCTTGCAGGAGCCGGAAAAAAGAACTGAGGCTAAGTTGGACCTGCTATGCATTCTGGGATACTGAGAGAAGGTTCTGGAAGGTTCCTTAAAGGCACAGTATCCTAATTAAGCCACATAATGGCAGCCTATGGGGCTTGTCTGTCCAGGTTCTTCTCTCTATCATTCCTGAGGGATTTTGCTGTTAAGCAAGGGAAATCTGTACAGGCTTTGCTGTTTTGTGGATTTTATGGTGGAATTTCTAGTTGAAGTACTGGACAGTGTAGCCTTTTTTGGCTGCATTATCTGTCTTTAAATTCTCTCTTAAGTGTCTATGCATTTTCTGCATTTTTTGACACTGTAAGAGATTATTTTTGATTGCTCCGGGGTCCACGCACATGGGCGGGACTATTCACTAGATTATGACTATACACAGAGATCCCCTACTACAGAACTTGAATGTTTTTATTGGTCCTTGATCCTTACATGTATGTACATGTTCAGCAATAGGCTATCTACAATCATTATGTTTGATTGCTCGCATGTGTTCCCCTACTCTATCTTTTAGTGCCCTAATTGTGCTTCCCACATATTTTCTAGAGCATTTACATTCAATAATGTATATCACATATTTTGTTCCACAATTAATATTGGTCAATATAGTGAATATTTTTCCTTTGTTATCTTTAAATGTCTTGATTTTATGTTCCGCAAACCTACACATCCCACAGTTCCCACATTTTAAAAAAAACCTTAAGACACCTCACATAACCAGAATGGTGTCATTGGCAATGTGGGGTAACTTGGACTGACTAAAGTCCCTAAGGTTCTCCCCCCTCTAAATGTGATCTGTGGCCTGTCTGTTAAGAATTCCTTCAGGGTTCTATCAGCCTGCAAAATGTGCCAATGCTTAGTAAGGCTTTTACGTAGTGTCGTACTGTGTACTCTGTGATCAGTCTAATCTGACCAGCTTCCTCTTAGTTTTTCTGCTTAGGTTTTAGTGTTGAGCTTCTCTTGATCCTCATGACTATCTTTAGCTGACACAATATCTCTAAGATCATAGCCTCTTTGAATAAAACGTTTCTCCATATCCATAATGCAGGCCCGAAAGTGTGTTTCATCGCTACAATTGCGTCTAGCCCTCAGCATCTCCCCATAGGGGATAGCTCTGATCTGATGTTTAGGATGTGCACTTTGTGCATGTAGCAAGTAATTACAGGCTGTAGGTTTGCGAAACATTACTTAGTATCTGACCATCTTTAATATATAATTCCACATCCAAGAATACTACTTTCTCAGTGCTAGCATACGTGGTAAACTTAATGATTTCATAGAATATCTAAATCACAATGATATGAACATTAAGTAATTGTGTGGGTCCCGTCCATATCATCAGACAATCATCAATGAAGCGCCCCCAATAGAGTATATGTTCATTCAATTTTTTTGCTGCAGTTCCCCAAATTATAAATTCTTCTACCCAGCCCATAAAAACCTTAGCATAGGCAGGAGAGAATTTCGAACCCATTGCGACGCCCTGCGGATGGTCTGAACCAGTTGTCCATTTTTTGTCAGAATCAATTCTGTCATAGCCAATATCATCTGGGTATGTTCCCATTGATTGGCCAGTCAATTTGACAAAAAATGCATTAGTGCTTTCAGTCCCAATTCATTACGAATACTAGTGTATAGAGACACCACATCTAGGGTCACCAGGGTCATTCCTGGATCCCATGTGATGTCTCCAAGAATATTTAGAATATGTGTCGTATCTTTGATATATGAGTTTAAGTTTACCACTATAGGTTGTAGAAATAGATCCACAAAGTGCGATAAACGTTCTGTCGGTCCCCCAATGCTGGCAATTATAGGCCTCCCTGGTGGAAAGGGGAGTCCCTTGTGGATTTTTGGTAAAGTGTAAAGGCATGGGAACCATGGGCGAGTCACTTTAAAGTACAAAAGCTCATCATCATCTAATAGTCCCTTCTCATGCCAAGTCTTCAGATATCCATTAATGGTTGCTATAAGTGTAAACATAGGGTTATGAGGTACCCTCTCGTAACATTGCATGTCATTCAATTGTAAATAGATTTCATTCTCATAATCCCTAGCGTTCATAACCACAATGTTGCCCCCTTTGTCAGCTTTTCGAATTATAAGATTAGGGTTGTCCATTAATACCCTCATAGCATTTCTTTCCTGTCAGGTTGTCTTTTAATGGGCGTCTCATCGCAGATCGCTTGGTGTAGCTTTTCTCCAGGTCATCAATCACTAATCTATGAAAAGTCTCCACATTATTCCCACTAATAAGATTCGGGGACCAACGTGATTTATTTTTCAAACACTAGATAAAGAAAGATCAGGTCTAATGTCTAAGTCCTCCAGTACCCTCCCAATTGTAACCGGGTCCTCTTCTAGCTCCGTAATGGACAATAAATTTACAGGATCTTGGATATCACTTATAGTCAAATCACTTGACACTGTACCCAATAATGCTGGTGTCATAACTTTATTAGGTTTAGGATTTAGTGCAAAATATTTTTTGAGCTTGAGGCGTCATAAAAATTTAAACAAGTCAATTTTAGTAGGACACAAATAGCCAATTGATTCAGGACAAAAACCCCAAGCCTTTCTTAAGTAGTGAAATCATTGATTCTGTCAAATTATAATCTGAGAGATTTACTACTTCCACTTGCTTATTTTGTTCATTCATTACTGTTTCTTGTCCCAAGAACGGGTTTCATTCTGAGATTGTCTCCTACTCCTTCTGCCCCTCTTCCAACGCCTTGTTTTCTTGTATTGTCCACTTTTTTGGTCTGATCCCTGTTCCCCCACTTGATTCGATTTGCTTCTAGCATGAAGGAAGAGTTGCCTGAAGGGTGTGGCTGCTTAGGTAGTGTTCCTAATGCACCCTCTGTCGCACTATCGCTAGTCAGTATTGTACTTAGTGAGGTGTTGCTTGAGCTGACAGGTGCAGGTGCCTGTTTTGTTTTATCGGTCTGCACCAAATAATCATATTTGCTTGAAAATGTAAAAACCCTCCCATTCTTATAGTCCACCTCATCTCTTTTTAATTTACGGGTTTTTCTCCGTTTAATGTCATTTTGATGATCAGATAAGACTTTCTTCAGAATCTCATAGTTTTTTGTTGTGGGCTCTGGCATATTAAGTGCTTGACTCTCAGCCTCCAACTGTGCAATCTCTGCTTGGAATTTAGCTACTTTCCTCTCTGCATTCTCTATCAAAATGTCCATTCGTTTAATAGAACTAGATGTCAATTCTTTTTCCCAGATATTCAAGAGGTCTTCGTCCAAATCATCATAAGTTGGGATGATCTGTGAACGAAGGCCTCTGGGAATCCTGTCCAGTTTAACATTGTTTTAGTGTTGTGCTGTTGGACATTTCAGCACGTTTTAACTTTTCTAGTCTAATGAATTTCTCACATAAACCTTCATTTTTCTGAAGCACAAGCCAAATAACAAATTGATAATAAAAAAAATATACAGATTGATCTCCAAATTATTGTGCTTGTCTTGTGTCTTTATTTCTTTTCACTTGATCAAAGTCTTCAACTCCCTTATGCCAACACGTTTTGTCATCATTGGGTGTGTACCCCCGACTTCCTCCGGGCTGGAAGGAATACATAAAATCACTAAATTGTATTTATCTATTGTAATAACATCAGTCACCAAAACCAGACAAAGCACCCTCTGAGTACTCAAGCAGGTGCAACATTACCACATTATACTGCATACATTGTCTCTAGAATTTCAACATTTTATATACATCAAGTTATTATACCAACTGTGTTATGTTCATTTAACTTATAAACCTTATGATACACCTTGTGAATAAGTGATTGTGCATATCAACTAGTCAGTGCACAGTTAATGCTGATAAACCTCCCGTGAACATTATCTAAAACACAATTTATATAGGAAAACAGCACTGATACCTTAAGTATCCTGTGAACGCCAGATTACTGTGGATAATTAATCAATAACAATGCTATTTTAGTACTTGGAACCACGGAGGCATGAGACCACACTTATAATCTTTTGTCCTCATTTACTAGTAACCTAATGCAATCAATGTAGGATTGGGACTAGGGCTAGGATTTCTTTTGGAAGTAGGGCTTCCTGTGCCAATGGTTACTTGGACTAGGGTTGGGACTACTGGTAGGGCCAGGGCCTCTATTGGACGTAGAGATCAGGGTTTTTAAACTGATTGGGGACTAGGGCTAAAAGTGGCTGTAAGGTCCTGTCCTCCTATTGGTTCTAGATTTTAGGACTAGTGTTGTGATTGGATAGTGTTAGGGTTCCCATTGGCTGAAGGGGTCACCTGACTACTAGGGCTATAAACAGCCATGGCTTAAGGCAGTGGTTCCCAAACTGTGCGCCGCAGCACCCTGGTGCGCCACAACAACTCGCCAGGGGGCGCCACACACTTCTTGAGAATGTGGGAAAGTTAGGAGGTTGTATCAGTACGTCTCCGTTCTAAAAACACGGCAGTTGCATATTTAAAATGTGCATTTATGGGCTCCAGTAAAGGCACGTGTTAAGTGGGAATTGTACGGGGGAGTTCCGGATGCAGCACCTGTCAGCATTGGACAAGCATTTGACGTGTTGCATGGTCAGGCACAAACATTCACTGATTTCAGAGAATGCAGCTAGTTCTAGACAGGTGGGATTTGTGTCGCCAGGAATTGCACCTTATGTGCGTACATATAAACCTGCTATTTTGTTTTCTCCTCCCAGGAACCATATTCAAGTTTTGCAAAAAAACATTCACCTTAGATGTCCATTAGACCCAAATGCACACATCTGCTATACTTTGCTGGCACTATCCGTAGGTACCTAATTAAGTGGGAAAATCCACTGGGCAGGGCTGTGAAAGTTCAATAGCATGCCTGTGAATAATCTCACCTAAGAATACCCCTTTCCACCTCTCAACCCTAAATGCAGAAAGGCAGTAATGTTCCACTTGTGATGGAATTGCACAAATGCTGGGTGGAATATGAGACAGTAGGAAATACAATTTGTGATTGTGTTTCAAATTGATCAAACCTTTGTAATGTTTGTTGAACACAGGGTCAAATTCACATTCTTACTGGGCAACGGTGGTAGCCATCAATTTACGGCATTTTTGAAAATTCCTAGACAATTCCATTGGCACTTGAGGCAGGCAGAAATACCTAAGACACCATAAAATCATGCACATGGAAGCCTTAGTATCCATATAGAAAGTTTGCATTCTTATTTATTTCACGAAACCGGCGTTGCTCTGCCATAACGTCCTCAACATGTATCAAGTGGCAACTTTAACTGGCTCATTTATTTACTATTTGGGTGTTTGTGTACCTGCCACTTTAGCACAGTCTGTCTGATGCGGAACACCCCTGTGTGTTTTTTTAATTTAACATCCATTGGATGTCTTTGTAAGCAACCAACCACTGGACTAAAGAGAAGTAAAATGGAAGCACTCCAGAGGCTGGGCTTACATCCTCCTCACCCAAAAAAAAAAGTTACATAAAGGAGAGCCGTGGACAACAGTCAATAAAGGAAGCCACAGGTTGAAAGTTTGGGAACCACTGGCTTAGGGCGTCTCGGCTAAGGGTGGAGAAGACAAATGTGAGTACCTGGACGCGCTCTTTGGGATTTGTGCTAGCCGCTTTTGCTGCCCCATACCAGTGTTGGTCGTCTTGCTGGATCGGGATACGCTCCTTGAAACCGGGATCACACATTGCCTGTTGCCTCGCTGCTCCCGCAGACCGCCGGGGCACTACAACCCCCAGAAGGCAGTGCAGTCTCACGAGAGGGGCCGCGTGAGCCAGTGCCACCCCTCATAAGCAGCAGGGAGCCACCGCGGCACGGGACGCGCTCTTTGGGATTTGTTCTAGCCGCTTTTGCTGCCCCATACCTGTGTTGGTAGTCTTGCTGGATCAGGACACGCTCCTTGAAACCAGGATCGCGCATTGCCCACGCAGCGGGGAGCCGCCGCGGCGCAGGACGAGGGCGTCCAGGCCAAGGGCGGGCCTGTCTGTGGCCAGGCTGGGCCAACCTCTTTTGGCTCTGGGATTTGGAAGGAAGCCCGTTCCTATCAGTAAGGCCATATTAAGAATTGTTGACTAACTTTGTTACTGGGACCCAAATCCACCACCCATTTGACTCAGGACTGATACTGGCATTGTTATTGAAGATAATATTGTTATTTATTTATTCAAAGTTTTATATAGCGCGAACAAGATCCTTACAGATATCAGAGCGCTTCGCAAATACAGGGTAGGGGCAGTAGGAGTAAACAGAGATAATGGGAGTAGTATGGTAGTCAATAACATGGTGGGATAATAGTAACATACATAAAACATAACAATATACAATCAGGTAAACAAGTAATATAAGACGGTACAAGTCATTGATCCCACTATAGAGGTGCACCTTGGGTGTGTGGATGGCTTATACCAAAGTCTTAGTGAAGCGAGAACACTGAGTGGGGGCATCTGGAGAGTGAATCAACGTGCGTCATATATTGGTAGTGACAACATCAAGTTAGAGGTACAGTGCCAGCGGACAAGGTGAACAGTGATACAAAGCAATGCAGAGTCTCTGATACAGTACCACTCATGTTCAGGAGATCTTGGCCAGAAGGATGGTTTTCACCTCTTTCTTGAAGAGTGCAGTGGAGGAGATCAGCCTAGTTTCAGGCGGGAGCGCGTTCCAGATCCTGGGTGCCATTCCAGAGAAGGAGCGCTTGTATGTTTTCTCTTTCCGGAATCTACGCGGTTTCAGGAGTAGGTTTTTTGTACTTCTATTGGACCTCGAACCTCCTGAGACAGACAACTTTTGAGCGAGGTAGTTGGGTGCATTGTGGTGCACGGCCGCGTGTGTCATAACTGCAATTTTTAGCTGTATTCTGGCTTCAAAAGGCAGCCATTTTAGAGACTTTAAGTCTGGGGATATATGCGAATGTTTTCTTGAGCCAGTAATGAGTCTTGCTGCAGCGTTCAGAGAGGCTCTTAAGGGTGCAGTTGTGGATAGCAGGAGTCCGCTGAGGGCCACAATTCGGTAGTCTATTCGAGGGATGACTAGAGATTGTACAGCAGTTTGGAAGTCTTCGGCAGGGAGGAAAGGTTTAATTTTCCTCAATGTGTTGATTTGGAAATTAGCTGCTTTTGTGGCTTTGCTAACGTGCTGCTGCATGTTGAGCTTGGCGTCGAGTGTGATGCCTAGGGATTTCGCCGAGTCCACGATGGTAGGTTGGACATTGAGTGCTGTTAGGTTATTAAGCCATGTTTTCGCCGGGGGTGAGATGAGTAGGAAGGAGTAGTTTCTGTCCTGTAACTCCAGTTCTGTAGTAGGGGTATCTCTGTTATAGTCATAATCTAGTGAATAGTCCCGCCCATGTGCGTGGACCCCGGAGCAATCAAAAATAATCTCTTACAGTGTCAAAAAATGCAGAAAATGCATAGACACTTAAGAGAGAATTTAAAGACAGATAATGCAGCCAAAAAGGCTACACTGTCCAGTACTTCAACTAGAAATTCCACCATAAAATCCACAAAACAGCAAAGCCTGTACAGATTTCCCTTGCTTAACAGCAAAATCCCTCAGGAATGATAGAGAGAAGAACCTGGACAGACAAGCCCCATAGGCTGCCATTATGTGGCTTAATTAGGATACTGTGCCTTTAAGGAACCTTCCAGAACCTTCTCTCAGTATCCCAGAATGCATAGCAGGTCCAACTTAGCCTCAGTTCTTTTCGAAGGCGTAGAAAACGCCAGACCTGTAGCATTATGATCATGAACAACACTCCACCGGGGAGGCGGGAGGGCGCTTATGACTATAACAGAGATACCCCTACTACAGAACTGGAGTTACAGGACAGAAACTACTCCTTCTGTAGTAGGGGATCTCTGTGTATAGTCATAATCTAGTGAATAGAATGGCAAGCCCATCCCCACACCAAGCGGCGGTGGAGAGTAAAATAACGCCACTACTGTGCGAACAGATTCCGCAGCGAAGCCTGCCCAACCTGAGCGTCTGTCCTGGCATCAGAATCCAGGCAGTAATGCTTAGCAAAGGTATGGACCGACTTCCAAGTGGCCGCCTTGCAGATCTCTGCAATGGGAACATTACGGAGCATAGCTGTCGTAGCAGCCTTGCCCCTGGTGGAATGAGCCTTAGGTTTGCCCCCTAAGGTCTTATTAGCTTTGCAGTAACACAACTGAATGCAGGACACAATCCACCTAGAGATGGACTGTTTAGAGGTAGCAAGACCCGTCCTGACTGAACCATAATTGATGAACAATTGGTCTGACCTACGAACATCTTTAGTCTTATCAAGATAAAACTTCAGCACCCTCCGCACATCCAGGGAATGTAAAGACCTTTCCGCCGGAGATGAAGGATTCTGAAAGAACGTAGGCAAAGTGATAGTCTGATTGATATGAAAATCAGAAACAACCTTGGGAAGAAACTTAGGGTGAGTACGCATAACAACTTTAGCATTATGAAATACAGTATAAGGTTCCTGGCAACACAATGCCTGAATCTCACTCACCCTGCGGGCCGATGTAATGGCCACGAGGAACGCCGCCTTCCAGGACAGGTGCTGCAACGAAGCCTTATGAATGGGTTCAAAAGGCTCCTTCATCAATCTGGACAGCACCACATTCAAGTCCCATGAAGGCGAAGGAAGCCTGACAGGAGGGAACACTTTCTTCAAGCCTTCCAAAAAATCTTTGATCACAGGGATCTGGAAAAAGGAAGTCTGTGAAGGGCCTTTCCTGTAGGCAGTCAAAGCAGCCAGATGAACCTTAATGGAATGGACATTAAGGCCCGACTGCGCCAGATGAAGCAGATATGGAAGGATGACATCTTCCTTGCATGATGTAGGGTCATAGTTCTTAGACTTGCACCAGATGCAAAACCTCTTCCACTTGTAAGCATAGGAAGTCCTAGTGGAAGGTCGCTTAGCCTCCTTCAGTATGCCCATACAATCCTCTGGGAGATTCAGATGGCCATATTGCACTATTTCAGGAGCCATGCCGCCAAACTCAAAGACGAGAGGTTGGGGTGCACCATCCGCCCCCCGAACTTCGTGAGAAGGTCCGGCCTGCACGGCAGCTTCATGTGAGGAAGGAGAGAACGGTGAAGCAGGTCCGTGAACCACCACTGTCTGGGCCATTCCGGGGCAATCAGAATCATTCTCGCCCTGGATTGAGACAGCTTGATGAGAACCGCCGGAATCAGGGGAATTGGTGGAAAAGCGTACAGAAAGCTGTTCGACCAGTTGATCCATAACGCGTTCCCCAGCGTCCCTGGTTGGTAGTACCTGGAGGCGAAGCCTCGGCATTTGCTGTTTTCGGCGGTGGCAAACAGATCTACGTCTGGAGTTCCCCACCTTGCGAAGACTTCTCCTAGTACTTCGTCGTTTATGACCCATTCGTGGTTTTCCTGCACGATTCTGCTCAGTTCGTCTGCCTGAACATTCTGCACACCTGGCAGATGGGTGGCCGTTATCGACAGTCCTCGAGCCAGAAGCCAGTGCCAGATCGCCTGCGCCTCCTGCGACAGAGTGCGCGATCTCGAGCCCCCCTGCTTGTTGAGGTAATACATCGTTGTCGTGTTGTCCGTCTGAACAAGCAGAGAGTTGGTCTGAAAGGACGGATGAAAGGCCTTCAGCGCCAAGTGAACAGCTCTCAGTTCCAGGAAATTGATGTGGTACGTGGACTCCGTCGGGGACCACGTCCCTTGAATTTGCAGGTCTCCGGAATGCGCCCCCCAACCTTGGAGAGACGCATCCGTCACGATGGTCTGTGCGGGAATGTCCTTGTGGAAGGGAACGCCTCTGAGGAGATTCTCCTTCGAGCACCACCACTTCAGAGACTGAAGAGCATGTAGAGACAGTCGTATCCTGTCGTCCCAAGAACCTCTCCTCTGGTCCCACTGATCCTCCAAGCACTCCTGCAGAGGTCTCATCTGTAGCCGTGCGTGAGGAGTGAGAAAGATGCAAGAGGCCATCGATCCCAGTAGAGAAGACACGGTCCTCACAGTCGTAGACGGAGTTTTCATGAGAGCCTGAGCCTTCCGAACGAGTGATAAACGTCGCTCTTCCGAAGGAGACACGCTTGCTGACAGCGTATTGATGGAGGCCCCCAAGTACTGGATGCACTGCACCGGAATCGGGACCGACTCGGACATGTTGATGTGCAACCCCAGCTTGTTCAAGAGAACGCACGTCTTCTGGAAGTGTGCTCGAGCTTCCGAGAAGGAGGAGGCTTTGATCAACCAATCGTCCAGGTACGGGCAGACAAACACCTTGTTCTTCCTCAGGTGTGCCGCTACCACTGCCATACATTTTGAGAATGTCCTGGGTGCAGACTTCAGTCCGAAGGGTAGCACCGTGTACTGGTAGTGATTGGTGCCGACTTGAAAGCGCAGAAATTTTCTGTGTTTGCATGCAATGGGCACGTGGAAGTATGCGTCCTGTAGATCTATGGCACACATCCAGTCTCCCCGTTGCAGCTGAGGGTAGATCTGATGCAACGACAGCATGCGAAACTTTTCTCTGCGAATCCACTTGTTTGCCTGCCGCAAATCCAGAATGGGCCTGAACTCGTTTTTGTCCTTCTTGCGGACAAGAAAGAACCGAGAGTACAGACCTCTTCCTCTTTGAGACAGAGGTACGTCTTCGATCGCCCTTTTCCTTAGCAGAACGTCCGCCTCCGTCTGAAGCTCGCGCAGTTGATACTGCGAGCTGACGGGAGGAATCGATGGAGGAGGGCTGGTGAAACGTAGACTGTATCCATTGCAAACAATATTCAGCACCCACTTGTCCTGAGTAATTTTTCTCCACTCTGCCAGAAAAAGTTGAACGCTTCCCCCCACCGGAGCGGGTAACGGACGAGGGGGAAGTAACAGCTCAGGGACGGGACCCGGCCGGGCCCTTGGTCGCGGTAGAGGACTGTTGACGACCTCTACCACCCTGTCGCTTCTGGAAGGGCTGCCTGTACTGCTGCTGCTGCTGCCGCTGTTGATGTTGACCAGCAGACTGCCCCCTTCCACGACCCTGCGCCCCAAACCGACGTTGGTACTGTCGGAAGGGTTTCTTTTCCTTGGGCTTTTCCAAGCCCACTGCCGTCAGGGTCTCCGCTTCGGCCTTCATCCTGGCCATCTCATCATCCGCGTGCTTCCCGAAGAGGGTATCTCCGGAAAACGGGAGATTCGCCACGCGTTGCTGTGCCTCCGGTTTCAACGATGTCAACCTGAGCCAAGCATGGCGTCTCTGGTGAATCCCGTGGCAATATCCGTGCGCGGACAGCAACGATATGTCTGCTGCGGCGCCGATGGCCTGATTAGAGACCAACATCCCCTCCTTGACGATCTCCACGAAGTCCTCCTTGCGGTCTCGAGGGACGAGGTCTGCGAACTGCTCCATCGAGTCCCAAAGGGACCGGTCGTAACGTCCCAGCAAAGCCGAGTCACTGGCTGCCTTCATGGACGAGGCGGATGTCCCACACGCCTTGCGACCAGCAGAATCGATCCACCGGCTCTCCTTGTCCGGAGGCACCGTGGACGCAGGGGAGGTGGCATGAAGCTTCCGAGCAGCAGTCACGATGACTGAATCCGGTACCGGGTCCTTCCTCAAGAAGGCTGGGTCTGAGTCCGGAGCCCTGTACTTTTTCAGTATCCTGGAAGGTACAGATTTCACCGTTGCCGGCGTCAGGAATAGCTGTTCGGCGGGCTCAAGGAGCCCCGGCACCAGAGGTAACAGGGGGCGAGACAAGTGCCTTTTGTGTAAAGTCTCAAAGATTACCGAGGTAGAAGCCGTAGGTGCTTCAACCTCAATGCCCAACTTCGCCGCACCACGCAGGAGAACCTCCTGAAATGTACTAATATCGTCTATCGGAGACACCCTAGTCTCCGGCGAATCGGACAGCGTGGGCGAGTAGGAACGGGTCCCAGATGGAGAACGTGACCTGGACCGACGTCTCTTGTGATGATGCCTGGATCGTGATGAAGATCCGCGGCCACTCCTCGATTTGTCCCGTCTCCCCGAGCGAGACCTCGACCTCTTGGGCCTCGGACGCTCCTTCGGCCTCCCAGGGTCAGGAGCTCCAGGCTTCTTAGGAGTCTTCTTCGGAGGCGTCGGGAACTTAGGCATCGACACCTCCCTCGGTGGGATCGGGGGTGGAGGCGCAACCGGACGCGGGTCCCGCGGAGCCGGCTTCGGAGGCGGGGTAGGGGCCTTCGGAGGAGGACCCTTCGGCACAGCCGGCCGCGGAGGAGGCGTAGACGGCTTCATCGGAGTATCCACCCCGGAATGCGCCGGTCCCGGCGAGCCAACACCTCTACCAGAGAGTGGGGAGCCCCCCACAGTCCTGGGCCTGTCCTTAGGACCTCCAGACGCTGAAGACCGGCGTCCAGACGACGACCGATGTCCCCTCGACGTCGAACGGTCCTTCGGCGTCGACCGAATCACACTCCTCGACGTCGAACCGTGTCTCCGTCTCGACGTCGACCCCGACCAGATCGACGAGCCACGAAACCTCGACGACGGGCGATGGTGCCTCGACGGCGACCTCGACCTCCTCGCCGGTCTCGACGTCGACTTCCTGGATCGCTTCGACGGCGACCCTTTGGACCTTCTCGACGTCGACCTCTCCGACCTTCTCGACGTCGATCTCCTTGACCGTCTCGACGTCGGCCTTTTGGAATGCTTCGACGTCGACCTCTTCGGCGCCGGAGATGCCTTTCGTCTCGACGGCGACCTTGACGACGAGGATCCCCTCGACGACGATGTCCTCGACGGCGAACGGCGGTGTCGCCTCGACGGCGAGCGCCGACGCCGGGCCCTCCGATGTCGATCACTCGACGCCGACAGCGACGACGAGGATATCGACACCGGCTTCGACGGCGGCCGGAACACGTTCCTCGACGTCGACGGGCGACGTTTTCTCGACCCAGAGCCCTGGGGAGACCTGGAACTGGCCGTTGACCGTCCCCTCGACGTCGTGGTCAGCGCAACTGACCCAGACGGAGACCTTGGGCGAGGGCTGGTCTTCCTGCCCCTGGGGAGCCCCCCAGAGGCCTCAGCATGGGTAGAAGGAGCCCCTCCTGACCCACCTCGTGCCTTCAGCTTTCTCTCCTCAAGTCCCTGAAGCCTGATCTTCTTCCTCTCCTTCAGGGTCCTTCCAGAGAAGCTTCTGCAGATCCTACACTCCTCAGGGATGTGGGAAGAGGGAAGGCAGAGAATACAGACCTCATGGGAGTCTGTCTTGGCCTTCTTTCTTGAGCACTCAGGGCATTTGTCGAATAATGCAGGCATTATGGACAAAAAAGAGTGCAGAAACACAGAAAGAAAGTCACCAAAGTACTTTAAAAGTACCAAAAATCGAAATCAGTGTAAAACACTAACAAAAACCCTTGAAAGGGAGAGCTCAATGCTCCAGGGTCCTGCTTGCAGGAGCCGGAAAAAAGAACTGAGGCTAAGTTGGACCTGCTATGCATTCTGGGATACTGAGAGAAGGTTCTGGAAGGTTCCTTAAAGGCACAGTATCCTAATTAAGCCACATAATGGCAGCCTATGGGGCTTGTCTGTCCAGGTTCTTCTCTCTATCATTCCTGAGGGATTTTGCTGTTAAGCAAGGGAAATCTGTACAGGCTTTGCTGTTTTGTGGATTTTATGGTGGAATTTCTAGTTGAAGTACTGGACAGTGTAGCCTTTTTGGCTGCATTATCTGTCTTTAAATTCTCTCTTAAGTGTCTATGCATTTTCTGCATTTTTTGACACTGTAAGAGATTATTTTTGATTGCTCCGGGGTCCACGCACATGGGCGGGACTATTCACTAGATTATGACTATAACAGAGATCCCCTACTACAGAACTCAGTTTTCAGAGCATTTAGTTTGAGGTGATTATCTGCCAGCCAAGATTGAGTGTTAATAAGCGTGGAGTTCAGATGTTTGATATCTTCCGGGGATTGTAGCTTTAGGTAGAGTTGTGTGTCGTCGGCGTACATATGGAATTGGACATTGGAAGCTTGGAGCAAGGTGGCGAGCGGTTCCATGACGAGGTTGAACAGTGTGGGGGAGAGGGAGGATCCTTGTGGAACACCTAGATCTGCAGGCACAGGTGTGGATAGCACATTGTCGATCTTGAACTTCTGTGACCGATTGTGAAGGAAGGACGAAAACCATTTGAGAACAGTTCCCGATAGTCCCATTCTAGTGCTTAGCAGCTCCAGCAAGTTCTCATGTTTGACCGTGTCAAATGCTGATGAGAGGTCAAGAAGGATGAGGAGGCAGGACTCATTACGATCAAGTATTTGGAGGGCGTCATCAATTATGTGTGTCATAGCTGTTTCCGTGCTATGTTTCGCTCGGAAGCCTGATTGATGAGGGTTGAGGAGGTCAAATTGGTCAATGTGTTTAGTTAGTTGTAGTTGGGCACATTTTTCCAGCAGTTTGGCCAGGGTGGGGATATTGGTGATGGGCCGGTAATTGTTTAGGTCAGACGGATCAGCTGTAGGTTTCTGGAGTATAGGCGTGACTTGCCCCACCTTGAGGGAGTCCGGAATGAGGCCTTGTTGCAGGGAGCTGTTGATGATTTTGGTCCAGAGAGGGAGAAGCAAGGGGATGAAGTCTTTTACAGCATTAGCAGGTAGAGGGTCAGTGAGGTGATTAGAGGGCTTCAAGGTGCAGAGCAGTTTGCGTATTGCTTCTTCCGAGTAGGTATCGAAGTGCAGCCAAGATGCCTTGTTTTTAGGTTGTGTGTAAGACATTCTGGTGGCGTTGGGGAATTGACTTACATCCATGATGAGGTCATTTCTTATGTTGTCAGTCTTTAGTTTAAAGAAAGCAGAGAAGGCTTCACAGTGTGGGGTGTCGCTTGTTGTGCTGTTTGATTGTAGGGGTTGAGTCTTTGTTTGGGTCTTGATTAGTTCGAACAGCTTTCTTGGCCTGTTTTTTGCTTGGTCCAGCTGGCGGCTAAAGAAGTCCGCCTTTGTGCGCTTTATTTTCCTGTGAAGTAGGCGTTTCTCTTCTTCTTAAGCCTTTTGAGGTGTAGTGCTGAAGGGTCCGATCTCCAGGTGCGCTCTGCCATTCGCATAGAACGCCTGTCGTCATTGAGTGTATCATCATACCAGGGGTTAGAAGTTTTGGTGGAGACTCTCTTCAGTTGCAGTGGGGCGACTTCATTGACTACTGTGTTCATAGAGTCAAGGTAGTGGTCCATCAGTGATTGAACATCCGAGGCACCTGAAGGGGGAAGGAGGAAATTGCCAATGTGGGGAGGCAGGGTAGAGGGGTTAAGGTTCTTCAAGTCCCTTTTCCATGTTTTGGTTTTGATTGGTTGAACTGGGATAGGTTTAACTTTTTCATTGATAAAGAAGGTGATAATGTGGTGATCAGACCAGTCGCAGGGTTGAATCGCCTCCAGTTGTGTTGAGTTCTCTTTGGCAATGATGAGATCGAGTATCGAGCCTTTGTCGTGTGTTGGCCTATCGCATATTTGGGTGAGGTCAAGCGCATTAAGGAAAGTTTTGAGGCTATTCACCACTGTGTCTTTCTGATCGTTCCAGTGGAGATTGAAGTCCCCCAGGTAGACTTGGGTTGTCTGCCGACCGGCATTGGAAGTGATCATGTCCATGAGTTGTTGGGTGAATATGAGATTGTCACCAGGCGGGTGATAGATGAGAAGTAAAGCACAAGCTTGTTTGCCGTCGCTGGTGATGTCGAGGCAGAGGAGTTCACTGGAGGAGAAGGAGGGGGGGGTGATTTTAGTAACGGAGAGGTTGCTCCTAAAAATGCATGCAATTCCTCCGCCCGTCTTGCTAGGAGACCTGTCCAGCCTAATGATGTGATAATTGGGGGGGGACTAGTATGTCCATAATCAGGGTAGAGGCTTCAGTAAGCCACGTTTCCGTTAGAATGGCCAGGTCCAGATCCCTAGCTGAGACAAGATCAGCGATGTCGCAGGAGTGTCTCTGGGCCGATCTGCAATTGAGTAAGATGCATTTGAGTTTGGGAGAGTGAAGGGTGGTCGAGCTTTCTAATGTGAGGGGAACTTTTCTGAGGTTGTTAGGGACGGAACCTCTGTTGTTGAGTGTTGGGAGCCTCAGAGGGTTTGTAGGAATTGTGGGTATGGGGATGTGTGTGTTGGGTATGTGTTTTACCGGACCTGGGCCATAAGAGCGTAGTAGAGAGCATAAGTCACCGTCCGACAATGGGTTGAGGACACGCCGGGGGCAGTGGGCGTTAATGCGAACGGGGATAGTCGGCCAGCGCGGGTGTCGTTGGAGGCGAGGGTATGTAGGGAGGGTGCGTCGTTTGTAGGGTAGAGGGATGGTGGGAAGTAGACTGGGCTGTGAGGAGAGAAGCTCTTTGATTGCGTGGACATCTTTTTTGATTTGTAGAATATCCTCTTTGACTTGCTGGAGGGTGGATAAAGTCTGGTCAGGAGGTGGATTGGGCATGGGGTTTGTGGTGAGAGCCATTGGTGAATCATTGAGTAGTGAGCTGGAGAGCGGGCAGGGTATCGAGGGGGTGGATATACTAGCGTTGTTGGGGGGGTTCTGCGGTGCTAAAGAGTGGGATGGCAATCAAAGTGGGGGCCTTTTTTTGGGTGTGGGTGAGGTAGGTGAAGTGGGCGGTAGGTGGGAGGCATAGGTAGTGACGTCAGTGGGAGACGGTGTCGGTGAGTGGAAGAGCGAGTGAAGGCTGAAGACAGTGGGGGAGACAGGAGGGTAGTGGGGGCTGAGAATAGGAGGTGGGAGAGAGGGGGATGCTAAGGTAAGGGAGACTGTATGTTCTGTATCTTTTGTTGGGAGGGTGAGAGTGTCTTGGGTGGGAGTGGGGAGGGAGCTGGGGAGGGAGAGGTATCCGCCATGGGGGGGATGGGAGGGGGGGGTGGATAAACTCCAAATGGCAGTGTGTTCAGATGGTGGTTTAAAGGTGTTGGTGATAAATGTGGCCTGCTGATGGGCTTATTTTGGTGTTCCTAATTCTAGAGCTAATATGTCTAAGAACAATCGCAGGGGTGTGTGGCTCGGGGGTTGTGGGGACTCTAGAGGAGTTTCTTTTGTGGGCAGTCCGTTCTTATGTAAAAGATTATTACTGAAAAAAAGACTCCTTAGATACCCAATCCCATTGTGTCTCAATAGGAGCTCACACTTCCAGCCCTCCCCCTGCAGAGGCCCCAACCGTGGATAAGACTCATGTGGTGACTGCTCAAATTCATACTTCTGATGTTAGGAATCCTCAGTCCAATAGTAGTATAGTATCTATCGATCCCTCTCCTAAGGTACGCACACGACACCAGAGACTGGAGCAGATTACGGTGGGGGCGGTTCAAACCAACACCAACAAGCATTGAAAATGCAATAGGTCTCGCAATAGAAGAGTTTGACATTTTTCGTTTTGCAAATGGATGAGTGGCGTTGCGTGGCTGAGTGGCGTTGCGTGGCTGAGTGGCGTTGCGTGGCTGAGTGGCGTTGCGTGGCTGAGTGGCGTTGCGTGGCTGAGTGGCGTTGCGTGGCTGAGTGGCGTTGCGTGGCTGAGTGGCGTTGCGTGGCTGAGTGGCGTTGCGTGGCTGAGTGGCGTTGCGTGGCTGAGTGGCGTTGCGTGGCTGAGTGGCGTTGCGTGGCTGAGTGGCGTTGCGTGGCTGAGTGGCGTGGCTGAGTGGCGTTGCGTGGCTGAGTGGCGTTGCGTGGCTGAGTGGCGTTGCGTGGCTGAGTGGCGTTGCGTGGCTGAGTGGCGTTGCGTGGGTGAGTGGCGTTGCGTGGGTGAGTGGCGTTGCGTGGGTGAGTGGCGTTGCGTGGGTGAGTGGCGTTGCGTGGGTGAGTGGCGTTGCGTGGGTGAGTGGCGTTGCGTGGGTGAGTGGCGTTGCGTGGGTGAGTGGCGTTGCGTGGCAATGTTTTTAGAGTACAGGGGTTTTCTTGAAGGCTTCATATTTGAAACAATTTCTTTCAATAAATGTCCATCAAAATAAAATTCTAATGCTAAAAAATAAATAACTTTTTTAATTTTGAATGATCTTTCTCGTATGTTTACATGACAAGTGTTCCCCGATTTACGCGCAACATCTTTGTATGGCTCAGCTCGTTATGGTTCTTTTAACAAGCCAGACGCCATGCTGATACAATAAAAGCGGAAGATATATAAAACAAAGGTCCTTTGCCACAGAGTACCCTATTTAACCGCCTCAGCAAAAATTAGACCAAGGAAGATCGCATTAATATGGTCCGCTACTGTAACACTGAGCGCATGTGTTTATACACATCAGTTTGTTTTATATTACACATGACGATTCATAGAAAAATATAAAAAATAAATGCCTTATACTATCAATGGTTTTATATATTTTAATGATAAGCAGCTCTAATCGACATTAAGATATAGGTAAACAACATCACTTGTGCTTGCAAAAGCTACATATAATATACAACTGTTTGTAATACACGCCCGATGTGTATACTAGCAAATGAAGGTAACCTAAAATTCAAGTGTGATTTTAATGTAGACAGCAGACTAAACAGAGGCCATACAAAGTGTTTGAAGTACGCACTCGCTTTGCATGTAAGTAGAAGGAGATGGCAGAAAAACAAATAGTGTGAATTGAATGGCGCCAGCAAACTAAAGAGAGACTAGACAGCCTGTTTGTGACGGGCGCTTGCTTCGCATGTAAGTCGAGGGAGATAACAGTGGAAGGAAAGATATAATGTAACAGAACACACAAAAGAGAGGACAAATAAAAAGTGTTTATAATGCGCACGCGGTTTGCACCTAAGAAAACGAAGATATCAGCAAAATAAATAGTGTGAACTGAATATTTCACCCCCGTGATCGATGTGCTAGCGGGGGCTTGTGGTGGAGAGTGGGGAGAGAAGCTGAAGTTTCAGTAAGCGGGGTTGGGTTCAAATTTGGATGAGTGAGGGACGTGGGGAGGATCGCATGGCTCGGGAGGAGGCTAAAGGGGGATGGGTGCAGGGGGATTGTGTCCCGGGCTGCGTGGTTCAATGGAAGTGGGTGGTAATCGGCGGGGCGCAGGAAGAACTGGGGGGGGTGCTCGCATGAGTTGGGTAGTCGCATGCAAAAGCCTTTCATCCTTCTGAGTCCGTTTCGGTTGGGGTACAGTTAAAAGAAAAACAAGTCGGGTGGGGGGTGGGGGAGAAGGAGAGTGAGCAGCTTGAGGCGCTATTGATGAGTTGTAAATGGTGGCGCCGTCGATAAGAAAGACTGTACTCGTGGCTGTGCCAAGTGGGCAAAAACTCATCAGACTGAACCTTCCACTTGTGCGGTACGAACAAAGCAAGAGGCAAACTGTTGGCAGACCGAGGGCCATCGACAAGAAGGTGCATCCCTGCCGTGTAAAGTAGCTGTAAAAAACACGCAGCATATGTCGGCCGGAGCTAAAAAGAAAAGAAAGGTCTAATATTGCAATGCTGGTCAGCGCATTTAGCGTCACGAAGCCTCGAGTAATGTGATAAAACTTATGTTGCACATAAATCAACATGATGTAAATACAAACAAGTGAAAGCGGGATGTAATTAGGGGGGAGGAGAAGTCTGGGCAGGCAGGATGACTCAGGGGAGGGGGCTGAGCGGGGCAGAGCGGCATGTGGGTGTGAAGAAGCCGGGCCTTTGAAGTGAAGCTAAGCTTCACTTCAAAGGTGTCGGAGGAATGCGGGCAGCTGTGCACGCGCTTTTAAGCTCAATGCACATGCGCATTGAGCTTAAAAGTCACGGGCACTGCAAGGAATCGCCACGATTCCTTGCTTCTTAGTTAAAGCTTGTATAAGCCGCAATAGGCTCGCAAGCTCGATGCGCATGCGCATCGACAGGCGAGACCTAAAAAAAGGAAGGCACATGGTCAGTCGCATAATACAACCCGGGCTAGTAAGATTGCCAAAACTAGGAGTAAATGCGGAGACAGTGAGGGGGCCCAGAAAGCTGATTTCCCACCAGACATTCATAGTCGTAATAGTGAAAAGGACTTTGAAGAGGTTCTCCTTTCTAAAGTGGGTGTGAAAATGGTGGCCCTGCTAGAACCCATATTATCTAAATTGAGGTTGGAAATGATAAGCCACCCTCTTCTAGCTTAGTTACCGTGCATAGTAATAGTAAACCTAAGGAGATAGGTATTAGCAACCCCGGTAACGGAAGGCTGGGTCCAGCTCCAAATGCTATCATAAGTGGTCAATCTACCGTACCCAATGGTTCATTGTGTATCAGGGAACAGCAAAGGAGTCAGGATTTAGATCACACTCTGTGGAGGTATACTATGCCTAGTAGCTCTCAACCTTCCTCCTGAAGCTACACCATATACCATTATTCTTTCAAATATACCTGTACTCGCAAGCAATAAAGTAGAACACTGGAATCACTAAAGAACAAAGCCTTGCACTTGTTAAATGCTAGAGCTGGGCGATTCCTTATTCCGAGAATTTAAGATGTCTGTAGAGTTTCATGGGTAGGGCCCAATCAGAAAACGTGTAGAGGGGATTGTGTGGTGCTTAGCTTTGGGTCCCCTTCTCTTGTACTAGCAATTCTGAAAAGGACAGGCACGAGCGATTTAAGCCAGGCAAATGTTCACATTCTGCCCCTGGGCTTCTTCTATCGGGCCTCTCCACCAGCCACGATAGCCAGGGGTAGTGAGAGAAAAAGCGATCAGGCTCGACTCTCCTATGATTATATAGTGCCAACGTTAAATAGATTTGATCCCCTTTCCACACTAGGAGATATTGATTGACTGCAATCAGGAAGTGAGTGTAATAGGATTTCCCAGTCACTACCCATTTTAAGTGGAGGGTTGGGGTTTCAGTCAGGTAACATATCCCAAGGTGGACACAGGAAAAAGGGGGGTAGGCCAGAAAGGGCCACGGGTAGGGCTACTGATAGGGATCCAAAAGATATCATGCAAGAAGCCACTGGTGTGGTTGGAGTGCCGAACAAACATTGTTTCCAATCAGGCCCTAGTAATAAATTTGACGTGTCGAAAGGCATAAAGTTGATGTCCTGGAACATTGCAGGGGTCTCAACAAAATTTGGTCTAATTTTGTGGAGCAGGTAGATATAGTGTTTCCAGGGAACCTGGGCCACTGAGGCAGTATTTCGACAAAGTTATTTAATGGGAGGTCCGACGACCTGGGTTAGACAGACTGGCCAGTATTCAGCTGAAGAGGTCCATATGGATTTTAAGAACATTCTAATAGTAAGGCTATCAGGTATTACTGTCCCAGATATACTACTTATCAACATTTATGCCAGAGGATTGCAGGGGGGAAAGCATTGCCTATCGTTACATCCTTAGATTGGTTTTTATCAGATTATAGAGCTGGTAATAATGTTATAATTGCCAGTGATTTTAATTGAACGTTTGAACATCCATGATGTTAATCTCGCCACTGAGGATGAAGAGTGGTCTATTCCCCAGTTAGAAATTCCTCCAATTAAAAAATGGTCAAGCGCAGGCCTTCAACTAAAAGTATTTTGTTTGGAGCATGGAGTAAGGGCTGCAAATGGAAGAACAAAGTCCGATAAATTGGGTTCCCACACTTTTAACAACGGGTTACGCACCAGTAGAATGGATTTCTTCTTGATAAATAAGGAGTACTGGTGCAATGTTGTTGATATGGTGGTCTGCGAAAGACTTGAGTGACCATAATCCTCTGGTGCTCCTTGTAATAAGTCAAACATTAGTAGGTGGAGCTAGCCTAACCCCACGCTCTGACTTTGTGGAAGCTAGACTGACCAATGACACTAGACGTGTTAAGTGGGCAAATGTTTCAGAATGAAGATCTGGATGAAATGAAAATCCTACTCTTAACTGCCATTGGGAAGCTACAGATTAGTGCTACGCAGGAGGAGATCATGATGAATGGTAAAACTGACAATGTCCATGAGAAACTGTTTAAGCTTAAACGTTATTTTATCAAGAGTAGTAAGAACCCTATTTGTCAATCAGATCAAAAAGCAGCAGCCTGGTATGGCACTTCATGCCGTTCGGCATATAGAAACCTAGCAGCAGCAATCCGATCAAAAGATAGGGTTGCTATTTCTAAAACAAGGTCTGATAAGAATGTTCAGTACCGTGCCAAAAGGGCGTGGGATGAACAGCATTGGGGAGGTTTGTTGGAAGCTTCCCTAGGGAGGAATGAGTGCATTTTGGAAACTGGTGAGAGGAGGAAGTGGTGTTCCAAATAATGTTCCCATCATGATGTGGAGCCCGATAGGTGGGTCGCCCATTTTACAGCTCAGTTCTCAAGTGAAGCAGTTAATTTTGACTCTCTAATCATCCCACCCAGTTACGCGTTTACATTTTACTAAGCAGGAGGTGGAAATTGCACCAAGAGGGAGGGCTACAGGGCCAGATTGTATTCCAGCCGACCACTTTGTTTACGATATACTAAACTGGGTAGAATATATTCAGCTCCTAGCCAATGCAGTGGTGCACCAATACCAATTACATGGGCAGGTGCTGAAATATTACCAATTTTTAAATTACGGGATTGTGCATTACCTGGGAACTACAGGCCCATCAGCTTAGACTGTATACAAAAGGTCCTGGCTGGATGAATTCAACATCTTGTCTGATTTACAGGCTGGATTTCGGTCTTGTACAAGCACCATAGATCAGGTGTTCAGATTTATACTTGTATACTGGCATACGGTGGTAATCGGGGTTCAGATTGATCGAACTGTGAGCTGGAAACCACAAGTAGATCTCCTCTCAGTTAAGCCTGCCCAGCTGTCAGGTGCATTAAGGAGCATAGATCATCTTATACAAAACCGATATATAGAATACCAAAATGGGGGCTTCTATCCTCTATGGGGCTGAGCTGTGGGGTTCCGCTAACCTGGATAACTTGGTTTTAGCGCAAAACAAGTTTATGCGGTCTTTAATTGGACTCCCACAGTTCACTCCATGGTTACCATTGTTCCTGGACTTGGGATGCCACTCCATTAGGGATGTGGCAAAGTTTAGGCCAATCGCTTATTGGAGGATTTGGGTGACTCCAGAGTTAAAACATTACGCACTGGCGCTAAACGATGTTAAGAACTTGGACGCCTCTAACAAAATGGTGGTTAATGTGTGAGGAACAATCAGTGAGATGGGTATAATTAGGTGATTGTCTAATCCTGGGGATGCTGTTTATCCGTCCAAGGTTAAGATGAAGGCAGCGTACTAGAACATGGTTGTAATCAGGCGCTACGCGTCCCTTACTGGGAGTTTTGCCCAGAGCATTCCTCGACCATAAACATTAAGTTAAGTATGAAGGCTATTGTGATTTAATAACTACCCCCAATGAAAAGAAATTATATCACCAGCTTAGGGCGAGTTCCCTACCCACTCAGGTCAAAATGGAATGGTCTGAATACTAGTGCCTGCCCATACTGTTCAGATGCAGTAGAGACAATGGCTCATGTTCTAATTGCCTGTCCAGCCGATCACAAACTTAGGCAAAGATGGTTGAAACTGGTCTGCCAGAATATGGGAACCAGGTTGAGCAGTGAGGATCCTAATCACATCATTGGAAGAAACAATAGGGTTGGGCATGGGCTATTAGTTTAAAATCCAACATCCCATGAAAAAGCTATGCCCTGCAAATGTTCATTTGACTATGCACTTAAAAATGTTTGCACTAGGCTTCTTGATGTAGTCCTACCTGTATTTCAGGCCAGCTGTTTTTGGAAGTAAATGTTGTAAATGGTATATATATTTGGGTTCTTCTGTTTTATCATGGTTTTAAGATGTTATCTGTATATTTATTGTGTTCAGTATTTTAACTATAGAAATTGATGTGCAATTGTTAAATGGTATGCATTAATTTTAAAGTACTTTTAGCTTACCTCACTTGTATGTACCTACTTTTGTGATTTTTAATCGAAATGTACCTCCATGTACTTGGATCTGTGGGTCTTTTCTCCTGAAATAGCATATCCAATTCACTACCCTATTTCTCATCATGTACCGCAATCATCTGCATATACTTACCCCCTTTATGCATCTATATACTTTCAATGTACTTATGGATAAATATATGTATAACTTTTTAATTTAGCATTTCCAATGCACTCTTATTTCTCAGCCTATAATTATCTCAATATATCTTCTAGCCCAACTGACTCATCTCAAACTTTTCTACTACTCTTTCCAATGTACTACCCTCTCACGCCATTATATCCTCTATACCCAATCTTTTATCCCATACCACTACGGTTCCCCAAAATAACCCTTTCTTTACTCTCTCCTACTCTACCCCTCCCATCATCCGACACCTCTTACTATACTGATCCCCCAAAACAAACCTTTCTAAACTCTTCCCCTCCCAAAAAAAGTTTTACTCATCCAAAAGCTTCCTCCTACTGCTAGGGCCTAAAAAAAAACCAAAATAAAACAGACATCCTTCACTGTCCCGCCACGATCCTTTTCAATCAATATAACCAGACTAACATGTTCACTTTCCTAATTCCATATTCCACTATACTAATTCTCAATTAATCCTTTACAGGTTTTAGAGTAGCATGCTACCCACCAAAGTGTTTCAACACATCAGGGTTACAGGCGCTATATAAATGCAAACCTTTTTACCCCTCCCCAACCATTCTCAATCCAAATTACTGACTAACATATCCACCACTCAAATTAGTTCAGATTTCAATATACTAATTCAACACTAATCTTTTAAGGTTTCCGTAGTAGCTGGCTACCCGCCAGAAAAGCGCTTCAACACCCCTATGAATGCAAACCTTTGTTTCCCTTCTATTCCTCCACTATCCTTCTCACTCCAAATAACTGACTAATATCCACCACTTAAATGACTTACATATTTCACCATACTAATTCAC
Organism: Lissotriton helveticus; assembly: GCF_964261635.1. Classification (NCBI taxonomy): domain Eukaryota; kingdom Metazoa; phylum Chordata; class Amphibia; order Caudata; family Salamandridae; genus Lissotriton; species Lissotriton helveticus. The sequence goes on from NC_136061.1 coordinate 1,001,984,780, forward strand.
CACTAATCCTTTTTGGGTTTCCGGAGTAGCGTGCTACTCCCAAAAAAGCACTTCAACAACCCCATCAGGGGTAAGAAGCGCTATATAAATACAAACCTTTTTTCCTCGATCCTTCCAAAACCAAATAACTAACATATCCACCACTTAAAATCTACTTGCATGTTTCACTATACTAATTCAATACTGACTCATTGTCAGTGAAATTGCTCTCCCACCCTCGCAGCTCCACCATTAAGTGAGGTGCCCCTGCCCCTGCACTCTTGAGTGTTGGTGATCGAGGCCCTCCTCCACCCGCAGGTTTCCCTGCGCCTCATCCCTGGTGGTCCAGTGGACCTCTGTCTCCTTTCTGCTCCTTCACTCCTTTTTTTCCCCTTTCTATCTTTCACCTTTCTGCACCTCTGTTCTTTTGCGCCTTATTTCTGCCCATTTCCCTTTCTCTCCCTCTGCTCCTTCACTCGTTTTCACTCGTTTTTTTCCCCTTTCTATCTTTCACCTTTCTGCACCTCTGCTCTTTTGTGCCTTATTTTTGCCCATTTTCCCTTTCTCTCCCTCTGCTCCTTCTCTCGTTTTCACTCGTTTTTTTTTACACTTTCTATCTTTCACCTTTCTGCTCCTTTCTGCATCTTTGCTCTTTTGTGCCTTATTTCTGCCTATTTTCCCTTTTTTCTTTATCCCTTCTTTCCTCCCTTTTCCTTTCCCCGCCGCTGCTGCCCCCGCGGCCCCTCCCCCCCAGCACGACCGGCCCAATCCAGCTCCCCTCCCCGCTCCCACCTCCCAGCTGTCCAGCCCTCCCCGACCCCTACTTAATGGCGGCCACTACGGGGGCTGCGGGCGCACCGAAGGCGCATCAAAGGCAAGCACGTCTGCGACCCGTCCGCGACCAGCACCAGGAACCCTGGACCTCCGCCCCGCCAACGCTACGAGCCAGCAGCACTCCACGCACTCAACCCAGGCTGCAACAACAACTGCAAGCTAGCATCACCAGCCGACACCCATGGACCCTTCAGCTGTCACCGCTGCCGGCACACCTGCAGCACCGCCAAGAACACGGATCCAGCACAACCCGCCCACAAGAACACAACCGAACTGAAGACCCTGCAATGCATCCTCCTCAACGTCCGATCCCTCCACAAACACGCCACAGAAATCTGGGACCTCCTCGACAGCACAACCCCAGACGTAGCATTCTTCACCGAAACCTGGACCAACACCACCTCGGGACCGGCCATCCCCATAGGATACAAGATCTCCAGGAAGGACCGCCCCATCCACCCAGGAGGAGGAATCGCCATCGTCCACAAATCCAGCCTCCGCCTGAGCACACTCCCTGACGAGTCCACAGAACTGATGGAACACCTTCACTTCAAGATACTGGCCAGCCCCACCGCCGCCCTTCGAGGAACCCTCATCTACCGACCCCCTGGACCCCGCAGACCCTTCGCGAACTCCATCACGGACATTATCTCCCCGCAGGCCATCGCATCCACCAACTACACCCTGCTGGGAGACCTCAACTTCCACCTCGACAATCAACTGGACCCCAACACCACATCCCTCCTGGACAACCTCCACAACATTGGACTCCGCCAGATCGTGACCGAGCCCACGCACTCAGCAGGACACACCCTCGACCCCCTCTTCACTACAGGAAACTCCATCACCTTCAGCCACACCACCGAACTCCCATGGACCGACCATCGTTGCGTCCACTTCACCTTCAGAACACCCACCATCCACAGACACCAGCACCTGCTTCCACAAAGAAACTGGACCAAAATCACCGATGACCAGCTCACCTCCTCACTCAACAACTCCACCCCAACCATCGCGGAAAACGACGACCCCAACACCGCAGCCCGAACCCTGTATAGATGGATCTCGGACAGCACCAACACCATAGCCCCCCTCATGAAAAACAACAATACCCGTGCCAAGAAAGCCAGATGGTTTACCACCGAACTTCGAGAGTCCAGGCGCACATGCCGCCGCCTCGAAAAGGCCTGGAGAAACACCAAATCCACAGAAGCCCACAACAACTTCAGAGCCGCCACCAACGCCCACCATCAACTCATCAGAGAAACGAGGAAAAAAGCGATTGAAGACAGAATCTCCACCCACGCACACAACAGCAAGGAACTCTTCAGCATCATCAAGGAGTTCGCCCAACCCACCAGCGAGTCTACCGACATCCCTCCCTCAAGACCTCTGCGACAAACTCAGCATCTTTTTCCACCACAAAATCAAGAGCATCTACGACAACTTCGACGAAGACAACCAACACACTGAACCCTCACCAACCACCCCCGACACCCGGAAACCAGCGATTGATGACTGGACAGCCCTCACCACCGAAGACACACCGAAGACAATGAAGTCAATCCACTCAGGGGCCCCCACGGACCCCTGCCCCCACCACATCTTCAACAGAGCCACCAACACCATCGCACCCATGCTCCGCCAAACCATCAACCGCTCCCTGGCGACCGCCTCATTCCCCGACGATTGGAAACACGCCGAGGTCAACCCCCTCCTAAAGAAACCCTCAGCGGACCCCACCGACCTCAAAAACTACAGACCCATCTCCCTGCTCCCGTTCCCAGCGAAAGTCATCGAGAAAGCCATCAACAGCCAACTCGCCACATTCATTGAAGAACACATCATCCTCGACTCCTCCCAATCCGGCTTCAGAAAAAACTACAGTACGGAAACCGCCCTCCTCGCCGCAACAGACGACATCCGCACCTTACTGGACAAAGGAGAAACAGTAGCCCTCATCCTCCTCGACCTATCAGCGGCGTTCGTCACAGTCTCCCACCGCACCCTAATACGCAGACTCTACGATGCAGGAATCCAGGACAAGGCCCTCGACTGGATCTGCTCCTTCCTCTCCAGCAGGACGCAGCAGGTCAGACTCCCCACTTTCCTCTCGGACCCCACACCTATCACCTGCGGAGTCCCCCAGGGCTCCCTCAGCCCGACGCTCTTCAACGTCTACATGGCTCCACTTGCCCCCATCGTCAGAACCTACGGACTCAACATCGTGTCATATGCAGACGACACCCAGCTCATCCTCTCCCTATCCAACAAGCCCAACACCGCCAGACGCAACTTTCGAGAAGGCATGGAAGCCGTCGCCAAATGGATGAAAAACAGCTGCCTACAACTAAACACCAACAAAACAGAAGTACTCATCATGGGCCCAAACCCCGACGCCTGGAGTGACACCTGGTGGCCCACCGCCCTCGGAAACCCGCCAACCCCCACAGACCACGCACGCAACCTGGGAATCATCCTGGACTCCGAGCTCAAAATGGACCACCAGATCAACTCTGTCTCATCTTCCTGCTTCCACACCCTCCGCCTCCTTCGTAAGACCTTCAAATGGATCCCCCTCGAACACCGAAAGACAGTCACTCACGCCCTGGTCACCAGCAGACTCTACTACGGCAACGCACTCTACGCCGGAACAAACAAAAACCTCATCCGCAAGCTACAGAACATCCAGAACGCTGCCGCAAGACTGGTCCTCAACCTGCCAAAACACTGCCACATCTCCCAGTACCTGCGCACACTCCACTGGCTCCCCGTTAAGGCGAGAATCACCTTTAAGATGCTCACCCACGCACACAAGGCCCTCCACGGCACCGGACCAGCATACCTGAACAGCCGACTCAAATTCCACGCACCCCAAAGGACCCTACGATCAGCCCAGCTTTCCTACGCTGTGGTCCCCCGCACCAGAAAGACCAGATCGGGAGGCCGCTCCTTCTCCTTCCTCGCGGCCAAAGCATGGAACGCCCTTCCGCTCCACCTCAGACAGACAACATCGCTCCCCATCTTCGCAAGAAACCTCAAAACCTGGCTCTTCGACAGACCCCCTCCTTGATGGAATGGAACCTGCACCCCCCCCCCCCCACCCCTAGCGCCTTGAGACCCTTACGGGTGAGTAGTCGCGCTTTAACAAACTCCTGATTGATTGAATACTAATCCCCTATGGGTCACTGAACGCCTCATCTGGGGTAGTAAGCGCAATGCAATTTATTCCCATGTGGCCATTTGTGCCTACGCTGCTCTACCAGCTGCTTGCATGGGTTCATCAAGCACACTAAAAAGGTTTACTTTTGCCTGGGCACTTTGCAATCGCCCATTTTTGGGCTGGACAGGCTGTGACTGATGCTACAAACAGTTTTGCAGTTACTCACTTGACAAATTGTAACATGTTTAGTTCATCTGTTGTAAGTTCTGTATGGTTGCAAGTCAGGATTCTCATTGCCTGCTACCTGGCTAAACCTGGTTTGCGATGGTTTGTCAGAGCTTTGGTCATTGCAACTTTCAACTAATTTATGTTCAGACTAACAGCAGGCATTTTTCATCCATGCACCCAGATTATGGAACACCCATGTATCCTATCCATCAGGAATGCCAACAATTCTCCAATTTATTAAGGAGTTGAAGACTCCTCTAAACATCACAATGCATTAACAGCCCACAAACCAACCAGCTTTCATTACTAGATATATTTATGCTGGTATGCCGCTTTACAAAAACACTGCTTCTTGGCTAGGGACACACTAGTGAAATACCACATACATGGTTAGTTTGTTGGCAAGCACTTCCATTTCAGTTCTAGTATTGTATTTATATAGAGTTTGGGCTTACTACTCCTCTCCCCAGTTCCTCTGTGGGGCAGTGAAGCAATTCCCATGGAGTGCATCAGGATACATGGTGCTAGTTTGGTTGGCAGAATGTTTTGAACCTATGCGACAATGTTGCAGATATGTATGACTACCATGGAGCAGTAACGATATAAAGAGCTGAAGCAGGGCTTTTAACAATATGAAGTGTGTATGGTTTTATGGTTTCCAGTAGGATGGTGGCTTTGAGCACATGTGCAGGGCCCTTTATAGCAGGTCTTTAAACTTTGATGCAGACCCCCGTCAAAACCTTTTCAGCATCTGACAAAGTTCTAGACCTTGGTACTCATTGACAACGCCCCCAATTCCAACAAATCATTTTTACAGTGGGGAAATATTTAAGTGTTTAGCAAAGGTAAATAATCGTGGTCAAAGGTGTGGCCTCATATGAATAATTGACATGGGGCAGGGCTGCAACTCTTCTTGCAGCGCTGGCCTACGCTAATGTGAGAGAGGGCAGCAATGCAACTTATTTGTGAAATAAGGTACATTCCTGTCCTTTCCCCTCTGTTGGTGCACAAATTGTGGCCTAGTGCAAACAGGCAGGATTGTTTTTGTACAGGAAGAGTAACCTCCCTGCACAAAACCAATCCAGAGAGGGGGATTTCCTCTGTTTGCAGCAGAACGCAGCACACATGGAAAGTAGAAATGAAAACATTTCTCCCAGTTATGCATGCTGTGTGGGTGTATGGTTTCGGCGCTGCCCCAGGTTTACATGGTTTTGTAAATCTGCGAGTGTCAAAATCCATTGGAGTTGCTTGGTAACACCCACTGCAATTCCCATAAACTCCTACTTGACACAGTAAGGAAACTCAGACTTGACACTTCTCTTACTCCATATTTAGAAAGCAATGCAAAGATACGCTGGGTGATTGCGTCACCACATAAATAAGCCCCTAATTATTTGTTCATTTTTTTTTTTTAGAACTTTCAAAATTCGGTAGCTACATATAAATTAATGGATAGATTAAATTAAAATTACATTTTAAAGAGATGTTACTCAGTGGGAAATGCACCGAAGTACATAATGAAACCTAAATTAGTTAATGCACTGCAGAAAAACCAGAGAGCCACAGATTTACATTTAGTTGGTGCAGTGGAGAATAGTGACGTCATTTCTAGGGCTACGAGGTCACAGCCTGTGACAGAAAGCAGTATTTATAATATTTTTGGGTAAAATAGAGCTTCCAAATGTAGATTTTAGTAATACCAGTACTCAAGGAATGCAATTTTCAGAACGGTCCCTTCAACCCTCCTCAGGTATACTATGTGTACTTAGCACAGTGTAAGGAAAATGCTACTTACCAGTATGCATCGGTTCTTGGCATGTAGAGCCGCAGAATTGCACACTATGCATAGATGGCCATCTAGTGTTGGGCCCGGATGTTTGCGGTTTGTTTTTGTTGTAGAAAGTCTTTGGAAGTCTCGGGATAGGCGACTCCTTTGGGTAATACTGCGCATGGGCAGGTATTAACTACCTACTACCACTGAAAAAACACATCATTGCAATCACAATCCTTGGAGTGATTAAAGCTCCCAAGCACCTTTTAAATGTGCCAATTAGCTAATAACTGCATTTGCATTTCCATTTCATTCAGCCAGCCAGGCACCCTGGTGTGAAGGATTTTTGACGTGTGAATATCACCATACCCTGTTGTGGAACGGGATAATTAATGTGGACCCAAACTGTTTAGGTCCACGTTAATTATCCCGTTCCTAAATGTTGATATTCACACGTCAGTAATTTCCCCCGAATTAGGAACTTGTTTCAGGGGAACCCCTATTACTTCACATGTGAAGGATCTTTTTACCTGTCTGCCCAGCCTTTCACAGCAGACTTCACTTCAGCAGAAGCATTTCACCCATCATAACGAAGCGTCCTGGACTGTTGTCTTTTTCCAAAAGGAAAAGCACATTTTGGATTCCAAGAAGAATGGAGGCCTGAAAATGTGCAACCCCCCTTTCCATGACTATAGTGCCTCCCTGGGGGTCATGCCCCACAGATTAATTTAAAGGTTTAGTGCAACGTCTAAGCATAGGCCCGCTAATCCCCAAGTAGTACAATTCTTTAAGGGTGACCACATCTGTACAGCACTTCAAATCGTCATATGCCCCCCCATCAGCCAACAACGTTATGCTCATAACAAAGGGGTAGCTGGTGTAACCTCAACCCGGATTCATTTAGAGGTACTTCGAATAGAGGGCACCAGACTAACAATTGTAGATAAAAATATTTTATTGAAGAAATAAAAACTACAGCTTCCTTCCCACGTAGAAGGCCATCTTAATGAATCTTCAGCCACTGTAGCAGATATTTCCATCAATTCTTCATCTACATGGAAAGATAAACGGATTACTAAAATTCTCACGGTATCCAAATGTTAACTTATCAGGCACACATTTAACAAAAAAGAAGCCCACACGAATCAGGTTTTAAAGAATCTGCATTTAGATTGGGTAACTGAAACAATTTTAAAATGGCATGCTGTTAATTAACCCTTATAAACAAACAATGGTCCTAGACCTATAGATTATGTTTGATCAAATCATCCGAAAATAGTTGATTTTAAATCAGTGTCCATTGAATTTGGAGTGGAAGTTTCGCAATTCATCGACTTGGGGGCATTGAATGTCCAAGTAATAAGGTACTGCCGCCATGTCATATGAAATAGCGTCTCCTTGACATGGACCAAGATATGATTAAGGTCTCCTGTTGAGATGTGGTGAATTTGGATCACCCAGCATCGTTCTCTCTACTACAAAGGGGTTATTCAATATTCCCTGGTTGCCTCGTTTTTTACTCCTTGTCCTGATGAAGACTCGCAATCCCCAGGTCCACATCACCGGTTGGGAATAAGTCAAGTCGAAACGTCGACATTTTCAATATATGTGCCTAGGACCATTGTTTTTTCAACATTGTAGACAGTGCAAGATTGAGGACATTGATGTGTGTACTACAATGTTGTTGATCACAATTTATGAATTAGGACTGTTGGCCAGGCGTTCAATACGGTGAATTCTGTGTCTAGTATTGATTGTTAAAATTATGAAAACCATTTCTTAATCACCACTGTGTAATTTCTTTTCCCCTCACTTATTTTCATCCTTTTGGATCACGTCTTTTTCCTTTGCACGTTCCCACCTTGGGGCAACCTATGTTTTTATTGACAAAAATAATGTAAAAAATGAATATAGTAAATTAAAAAAGGAATATATATATTTCCTCTAACTGGTGTAAGGTTCCTTTCAAAGATATAGTCTTTGAGTTACAGATAGGAGACTGATTATTGTTGCTTTTATGTTGAACGTGTATTCATTCTCTGATTTGATCAAACATTATAATCTATAGGTCTAGGACCATTGTTTGTTTATAATTCTAATTACCCAGGTCCGGACCTTATGGGCCACCCCATTCTAGTAATTGTTAATTAACCCTTAGTCACCACTGCCTCAGGCATTGCCAAACAGGTGAGAAACTGCCTATTCAAGGGAACTTTAAAGCGATTTTTAAATTGAAGATTAAGAGCACAGATGCCTTGAGAAACTGCTACAGCTATTGGCTCAGATACGAGACTGACAGTCCAATTCCAGAGGACTATAGGAGCCTCCAACCTTCAGTTGGCAAGCTACCTCTGATAAACCTCCCGAGCTATTGCCCAATATATGGCCTATATAGATTTACACAATCTATAGCGAGGGAAGGTAGGAAAATCAGTGCAATAAAAGATAGGAAGTAATTAGAAGACGAGAATTACGGGAGTGAAATAAAGTGAATAAAAAGGACTAAAGAATATAAGAATAAACCCAAAGAAACAGATAAGGAAAGGTGGTGAGACATGGCAAGAAATTAAAGAGTGATAGGCAAGGAGGGATAGAAAGTTAACATGGACAGGAATAGTGACAAATCAAGAAAAGATTGACGAGGAAAAAAAGCGAAGAAAAGGGGGGAAAAAAAAGGTAAAAAAAATTTAGATTTAGGGACCCTCTCGACGATGCAGGGTAGTAATCTGATTTACAGTTTGTCAAGCATTTAATGAGGCTTCTTAAAAGGAGCGGCAGGAGAAAGGGAGAAGTTGTGACAAAACCAGACTGTTTTAAAGTGCAGCATTAGGAGATGGGCACGTAGTTTAACATTGCCATAAAGCAAGCTACACCAACATAGCCTGGGAGCTACTGGTAGCGCACAATCAGAATTTTGCCCAGGCCTAATTTTGAGGGGTCATCCTGAAATCCCCATTTCTGTAGACAAAAAAGCAAGTTAAGAACCTTTGTGTTATAGGATTTGCTATTGGTAAGTTTGCAAGATGGTAGCAATACCAGATTCATACTATAATTCACCATGACCTTGCAAAACAACCAGGCCCAAAATCATGGGGTATCCTGAGCCACGAGTTTGTACTAGTTTAAAAATATGGTCACCGCCCAAACCACGATTCACAAAATAGTCACCATTAAAACCCTTAAGCAACGAAAACCTAAAATCAGCTCAGCTTCTTAAACATTATATAGCATACCTGTGCTCATTCTGTCCCGCAAACGCATGGATGGGAACCACGAACGAGCAATTGCCCCCCCCCCCCCCTCCCCCCTCCTCCAAAATAAGGATGCGTTCCAAGTGGGTCAGTCATTTTTGGAAGCAAAATTAACCGGATTCAACGTGTGCATAATTAAACCAATTGAGCAGTGATGCTTAAGCAGGGTTGAGCTAAAAGTAAAGGGAAGCTACAATTTACTTTTGAGAGTGAAAATGCATGCATCAACTTGGCCATATTTCCATCGTAATACCTTCGGTCTGAGGAAAGAGTATGCGACTTGGACCACAGCATTGACCTTCAATTTCACACTGGTGGCAACTGTAAAAGAATAACGTTGCATGCATATCAAACAATAGCTAAGGAAAATTACAAAGGAAATGTGAGAACGGGTTATTTAAAAAACATTTTCAAACAATGAACATGAAAGAACGCTTGTTGAACTGGAGTCACTCATTCATGTATTTAATTAAATCGGTTGGGTGAGAGACAGCGAGTAAGCTCATATTTCTAACAGTAACTTTGTGACTGCAACTCAATCTTCGGCAACCCAGATCATAAGCAGGCCCTAAGGCAACCAATTCAGACACTACTCCCATGAAGATTTTTAAGGGGAAAATTAATGAATTGAGGGAAATTCTATGCAAAGAGCATCTATCAATTTGATTGGCTGCGTGCAGAGCCCCAGAGACATTAACCATGGCAAGATGTCACCATGTGACCTTACTCTTATCCTTCCACCATGGTTGCGCAGAATAAAAGGTAAGGGTCCATCTGCACCAGCTTGATCCGAGGTCAGGGCATTCAGTCCCAAGAAAAAAGGCCTGCATCCAGCTCTGAATCAGAGGTAGCCCGCAACGCTTATCCCAGAAACCAGGGTATGAATTATACAGATGCCACGGGGGGCGGGGCACAACAGGTTTATGCCCACTTTACACACCCCTGGGGCACATGGTATTACAAAATGTGCGGCGGCTACTTCAGAAATATAGGTAGCGTCGGCACAGCGGCAGCGTTATCAGAGGGTGTTCTCCCTCATTTGCATAGGGGCGTGGCCCCAAGCAGATGAGGGAATCTTTGCCCATGAATAACGTGTGCAAAGGTAAAGAAGCTGTCATGGTGTAGTATGCCCCACCATGAAGGCAGCACGGAAAACTAGGAACTACAGAGCTACTAGACCGCGGGTCTCCAACAAGTACTCGGGAGTAGCCCCAAAGTAACTCAGGTGAAGTATTAAAAAAACAGGCAGCACTGCTCATCTGAAGATTTTTAGCCAACCAGCCTACAGCAGGGACTCCCATTACCCAACAGTGTCGGCCTACTGAGTCTGCCACATGGCCATCTCTATACAGTCTCGGTCTAAGTCACAAGGTGATGGGCCATGTGGTAGTCCCCCGCTTTAGCAATTTCACCAGGTGTGTGAGCAGTGGGCCATAAAAGGAGTCTTCTTCTGAGCAGTAATCAGTGCTGGCTCACTAAAGTGTGGGACTGCAGGAGTGAATGTGCATGAGCAGCCACGGGCTGAGGAAAGCTACGACACTGAGCGGAGAGAATGAAAAGCCTATTCATATTTTTGTGCATCCATTATAAACACTTTCGTCCTGTAAGCTACACCTGGTGTCAAAGACTACCAAATGAGCATGCTAGCCCCACCCCCCAATCCGGATTTTTTTTATGTGGCACAATATTGCCAGTTCATGACAATAGCACCAAATGGCTTAATTATGGCCATTTGGAACTATTTTTGGGTATTCTTGGTCTAGTTATGGAATACTGGCAGCCATCAGCGACATTTAAGAAGACCGCCACTATAGTTAGGTACAATTGTGGCTGCCCCATGTGTAATAACAGCCGTGACTAATATGGTGTCCAGCCTTGGCACAATTGTATACTGGCAGGCATTGGCATTATACAGTCATCCTCTATGCCATGGATTATGTTCAAATCAGTCTGTCCAATTGAAGCGTCTGTACGGGTTAGTGCTCAATTAAAATGACAAGCTGATTTTGGGGGACTGAAATTCCTAAAAAACGTACATTTTAAAGGCATTTCACACAAAAAAAGTTGAGGAAAATGGAGTGTTTTGCCCAAAATGGATGTTGCAAAGTCATCCTGTGCCCTGGGCACCACCCAACTTTTTGCTGACTGGAACTGGTGGTAACTGACTGACCCAGGCCTGTTTAACCAGTACCCAGCTAAAAGGAACACATTAGAATACAGTTAAGACACCCAAAATACACTAGGGTACTAGGCTATGGTGGGGTACCCCCTGTAATAGCCATGAACTACCCCATAAGCCTCTAGTATGTAATAGGGTAGGGGATTGAAACTACCTAGAAGTCTTCAGTATCCTGGGGCATGGCAGTTCACAGGCCTGCAGATTTTCTGCACTAGCATGTGTGCAGTGCTGAAGCCCGAGGTCAGGACAGCTTTTAAACCCTAAATTGTGCCCAAACTCTACTTTGGGGCACTTAAAAATGAAAACCTACCATGTTTTTGCATATTAGGGACCCCCAGGGTCACCCCCTAGGTATCACTGGGGTGGGGGGTCAGTTATCTATAAGGAGCGCCCTTATAAAATGAATTTATATGCCTGGGTAAAGTGAAATTTTACATTTCACTCCCCACATTGTATCAAAGAGCTGCGTAAATTCGACTTTGATGCTAGAAGGATTCAGAACCCGAGGGTCTCCTAGTTGCACAGAGGGTGGGGGTCCTGTAGAAAATAGGGAAATACTTATTAAATATGGTTTTACAAGCCCTGGTTCTTGAAAAGTAGCCCAGGTCATTTTCCCTATTGCAAACCCAATGGCCCATAGGTTAACATGGTAGGAAGTGATTGATAAATATTGATAGGAGAGGACTAGCCGGACCATTCAAAGACTTCCTTTCAGTGGTCTGCCCGGATTGGTCAGTTAAGTGGATTAGCCAGGTTGCTGGGAGGGCAGTGTGCTGTTCTATAGGAAGGCACGGCCAGGAGGTGGAGTCGTAAACTACACTCTTCAAAGGCAAGAGGAGAGGCCTGTGTTTCAGTCCACGATGAGTTCTGACCCAGTCAGGGCTAGGCTTAAGAAAGGTATGTGCAGATGGTAGGGGTGTTTAGCCAGCTCTCACCTCCTTGCTGGAAAATCAGCCATTTTGGAAGAATAATGCACTCCGGGACAAACTAATGCCACACTCCACAGGATGGTCATAACTATAAGTTGCCCTGCTCTCATTGGTCAGCAGTGACCTGGTGCTTGACCTAGAGAATTTTGAATAAGTATCCGAGAGGGGCAGAGCCCTCCAGATCTGCTGCTTGAATCTGAATGAAGCAAGAAGTGCCCCGCTGGAAAGTTTTGCTGTGCAAGGAACTAAGGTCTGACCTATGAAGACTGCACCATCTGAAACTACAGCCCTGTGGATTACCTTGCTGCCCAAGGCCTAAGAGTGGACTCCCTGCAAGCTACACGTTAACAGAGCTCACCTGGACAAACAGTGGATTTGTAAGGGTTTTGTTCAAGTGGATTGCGGAATTGAAGTTGCACACTTTCAAGGACCCTCTTGGCGATTCCAGAACCGTGGATTGTGTGTTGGATACTTCCGCAAGCAGAACGCCAGGAAGGTGTGCTAACTGGACCCCGCTTGCTGAAGAAGGCGGCCCACTACAGCGGCGAGAATTCTTCAGAACAATTTATAAAGGTGTCCGACAGAAAACGAAATGACTTAAAGGGGCGCTGTTGGTTTCTAAGCACTAGAACGCTTTAAAAATTCATATCTTTGGTTCTCTAGAGTGGATTATTTTCGTTTGTGTTATTTAAAGAGAACCCATTTTAATAAATTTGTGTTGATATTTATTGTGTTGTGTCCTAATTATTTGCTGAAATGGGTGTTTATGAATGCTTTACATACCTATCTGAAGTTAAGCCTGTCTGCTCACAGCCACGTTACCAAGGGTTGAGCAAAGGAATAATTTTCAAAGACCTATGCGGAGTCCTATCATGCCTTATTGCCAGACCTACATTGGCCCCTACCAATAACCCCCTTTCCAACAATGGAAATATTGCAAGCGGCACAATGAAGTTAAGGATCACTGGCAATGAAAGCTTTTGCTATGGCACTTGGGGAGTCCAGTGCACTTTTAATTACTCCGCTATCTATATCAAGCACCCCAAGAAATTCCAGTTGAAATTTTACTGGAGGCAAAGTTACTTAGCTGGTCTAGACATTGGTCTGTAGGTAAAAACAGCCATGGAGTAGACGTTTGTTAATGGTACCATTTATTACTCTAGTCTGGGCGTCCTACATAAGGATTCGCAGATCGTGAAAGATAACAGTGCACCTCTCCTCATTTCACCAGTTCCACATGGCTCAGCCCTACAAAAACCCCGCCCACAATCCCTGGAACAGACTCACTTGATATCCTACACCACTGACACCCAGCTCATCTTGCTATTGGAAACCCCCCTTATTGCCAACTCCCACAGATGCATGACAAAAGCATCATTGACTTGACACTGCCCAACTCAATGCTACAATGGCTGCCTGTGGAAAGATTTCCAGTGTTTTGCCTAGCACCGTGGAGGAGCTTCGGTAGTTTGGGCAGCGTGAGAGGACCGATCAGGTACATGGATGTGCGGGGTTTTGTATGTAGATCAGCATCTAGAATAGGCCTAGTGCCCGTTCGAACAAGTGGTCGAGGTTGGCATATTTATGGTTTACAAAAATCCTTGACATCTTGCCCAACTTGACACGCTGCCAATAACTAGTGGAAGCATGGCGAGTCTTACCTCAGCTTAAGCCATCAGAGTAGTCCTGCCAATTCAGCCACACGAGCAAATCGTTGTCCCTGTGAAAAGAAATAGAACCATAACCACTACTATGTCCCAAAGGCATACAAGTTCTGGGAAAAAAAGTAGGCAGACCTTACCTATACTTATAGCCCTTCCTTTTCGGTCGATATGCTAGACCTACTGTCACCTGAAGTAGCTATCACTCAAGAAGACTCCAAAAGGTGATGGCCTCGGCTAGACTCCTCCATATTTCAGCTGTGACAAGTGGATTAACTAGTTTAGGGGAAGGATGCCCACTACATCACAATATGGCTCGCTCTTCTCAGGAACTTGAAGCTGCTTCTGCTGCCTTTCCAGTCTTTAAATTAGTGACTTCACTTCGGCCTCCTGTTCTATTGGCTCTCGTTTGATCCACTTTCTAAAAGAGTCGCACGCACATTTGAGGTTCACAGTACAAGGCATTTCTTGGCTCTTTGATGAACATATAGCATTTGAAAGCAGCATATTCATGTACAAGATGGAAGGACACTATCCTTCACAACGATTGCCGTTTTGAAAGCAAGCATGACAATGCCGCAACTTTTGTAGTTTACTGCTAGAGCAGCAGCGCACCATAAGTGAAAATGTAACACTCGCACCTCAAGTGTAACACTAATCCCATTTTCCCTTCTCAACCTCTTGGGTATAGGGTTAACACCTCTTCTATACTAAGTCACACGCACCACCAGTACCCGGTTTCTGGCAACCCAGATACATTTTCCCACAAGTCGTAAACACGAAAGCTTCTCACATGCACCAACACGCCTATTTGCCTCAGAGTACTGCAGCATTACTACGCACTAGAGGTGCTGGGCTACGTAAGACGCATGACAGCACCTGGTACAATGGTAAAGCGCACAACTAAGGGTGGCGCTTTCCACTCGTCCCCCTCCGCCCCAAATGAAAATGGACACGTTGGTCGGATTCATCCTTGAGAATGCCACACATTCCAGAGTATTCTATACCCAGCTTATATCACATAACACCAGTAAACCAACGTCCATTGCGTTTTTAAAACGCTAGTTCTTTTGATGGGCGTTTTATGCTTCGCGTGGGCTTGCATTATCTAAACCGGTACCATCAGAACACTGATCATTGAGCATTATAAGAGGACGCGTGGATGACCTTGAAATCCAGCACGAGGGTGAAATGTGTTTGGAGAAGCGGCTCGCCGGTACGAGAACTGCATGTGGTCAGGATTTATAAATAGTAAATCCGCGCTAAAAAGCAGTCATTGGCTGTTAAAATGGCTAAGACTTGCTCTAGTATACCTAAACTTTTAGCACGACCTCACTTGGTACATACAATACCATGGCCCAAAACAAGAGCAAAGTGGTTTGGATTTATGAAAGTGTAGACAATGGTCACAAGGACACTACCCCGTGGGCCATGCCAACCAGCACTGGCGGACTGACCTATAGGTACAGTTACTAGTCTGCTTGAAAAATATAGCATTGATGGGCGGAAATAGCCATCCAATTACAGTAGTCTAACTAGGTGTATCCGTGGAGTTAAGAGTTTAAATTCGACAACTTGTACTGCAGATTTCTGGTACTGGAATATAATCCACGCAGATTTGAAATTGCATGCCTTAGATTAAATTAAGTGACACCCTACATCTGTAAGTGAAACACGTCGTCCCAGGTTGATGGGTACGAGGGGTGGGGGCATCAGTATGGAACAACCGGCAATCACACCTCAGTTACATACCCAACCAGCCCAACGTAACTCTTGCAAGGAAGCGCCACACCAGACAGAGGAGAGAGCATCAACATACCTATTGCAGCAGGTCGTGCCACATTCGGCGGATCGGTGATGCTCCCACTCGACCAGGTAAACCAACTACATGCTTACACGCTTCTTTGCATACCAGTTTTCAAACTTGCAAAGAAAGGCGGGGGGATGCCAAAGTACACCCAAACCTTTAAGGCAGGAGTGATCTTGCAAAATGTTTAGTCAAACCAATGGATGAAGGGACCTGACCTAGCCCCTTGATGTGATGGAAGCAAATTACCCCGGATACCAACTATGCCTTTTATGTACGAGACTACAATGGCATGTTCGGATACAAGACTCGTGTAACCAACAGGAGCATTTTAGGTTACCAATTGAAGTCTATCTAGTATTAGCTAGATTTGCTACTCCCAAATGTCCTGCCTCGCGACTACTCTCCCACCTCAGTCTCCCAGATAGTCAACTTTATTAGAAGGCAATGACTGGAAAGTCATCTTACCAGACAACCTAAATAACAGTGCTACAAGGTATAACCCACGCCCCAAAAGCTCGAAGGCACAGCACAATTAAGATGTTAAAACTGGTGGTACTCTAAAGTCATTGCCACTATGCAGTTCAAGACCACATTGAAACTCGCAATGGAACACTTAACTGCTTTCAAACTGACCACGCTTGGGGCGTTTGTCAGTAGGGCTTTACTGGACCCTTAGACGACAAACTGGGTCCAATTCACCCACAAGTAAGCAAATCGCTTGCTTGTCATTGTGTGTACAAATCTGCTCAAACGTGGCCCATTCACTGAGCCCGTTCCACTCCCATGGAGATTGCACTTGCAAAATAGGGTAGCGTCGGCTTTTAGGCATCTTTATTAAACAGTGAAATAGACAGGGCTGCTGGGTTTAAGGCCTGGACCTATTATGTATTCAATGTGGCCAAATGTACAATTTTTATGATACGAGTTACTTATATCATTCATGGAGGTGTTATCCGTGCAAACAGTTCAATCTTGTACTTTTTATGGACTAAATGGGCAGAAACAGTATGCTGGAATGCCATATCTTTAAGACTAGGGACTACACCAAATGCATTAAGAGCGTAAGAATGCCACCGTATGGGATAAACAAGTTTTGGGAGAGAACAGGTCACCACATCACGTCTAGGCTTAGTATAGTATTACAGGACCGTAAAATGGCAACTGTAGGTGCAACGTGGACTCGCAGCCAGAACTATCAAATCACACGAACCACACATACTGCTCTTCGAAGCCAGACACTCGAGTGGACTAGTGACATCACAATCCGTTTGTGTTCAAACTGTGCATAGTTTTTTTTGGTTTCATTGTCACCGCTTCTGTGTTAACTAGTGGCCATTTGAAGGCATTACACGCAATTGGGACAGTTGACTTGCTCCGGTAAGGTCATGGCGCACTCCTCACGCTCACCCCCTGAATTGATCACACATAGGGAGGGCCATCCTGCATCAAACCTGGAGCCAACACGCAGCGCCACTTTTCAGTTTTTATAGCAGTACAGAACGCAGGTAATTAACGCCCGTTCTATACTCGCATGGAAGAACTCAACTGCCAAGTACGTAAAAGTTAAAAAGTCCTCAATTTCTTTATTCCTGACATCACTAGCACAATTTACAGGGCAATATACCTGATGTAATGAAAAAATAAGACAAACTACAACAGATAAAAAAAAAATAAGACCTCAGGAATGTACATCTAAATCAACACTACATTGTATTCAACAGCTGCACTTTTGTTTTAGCGAACTGTGGCTATGAGTCCTGAACAAGAAGGTTCTCCTGTTTAAGCTGCAGTAACTTTTCTGCCTAGGATCATCGCTCCTCCTGTGGTAGATTACAGTTCCTCCTAATGCACATGGACGACTGTCTCAAAGTAACCTGCAGCTTTCCTGACAACTCCTCGCTCTCCTGCTAAGAACTGTAGCCTGTTGAATAACATAGGACAAAAGATTATATCACTAAGTGTAACTGATTTACATAACGGGTCACAAAACTGATACTCTATTGTAATAAACATACCTTATGGCATCTTATTAAAACCTTCTGCCACCATATCCGCCGCTTCCACCACCAGTTCCACCACCTGCTCCGTAGCCACCTACATTGGGAAGACACAGAATTTACCTAGAGCTATGAAATGTGAACAGTTCGCAAATAGTGACTTTGCAGTTACCAGTTGTGCAAGTCCAGGTTAAGAGGTTCCAGGTTAAGTTATTAAAAGCCTACCGCCTCTTGCAGCCTGTGTGTGGTTGCAAGACACCATTAGGATTCTCAGCATCACCACGATCACGCAATGCCTTATTCGGAAAGAGTATCAAGCTACAAAGGCCAGTTACAAGTTGCGATACCTTACCTACGCAATGACGTATTCCATGGCATTTCGTATTGGACAGTCACAGAATGTACGCGAGGCATACAGCAACAACTACCTGGCGGATTCATGAACTCGCTCTTAACACCTCACGGAAGCCTCCAAAAAGGATGAATGGTTCGCAACGACAACGGATACCCCAGATGGTACTTACCACCTCCGCCGCCACCACCACCATAGGGACTGCTGCCAGAACTTCGTCCACCACCAAATCCGCTTCCACCCTTCATCGGCCCATAGCTGGATTGCTGTTGGCCACCATAATTTCCGAAATCGTTGTAGCCACCACTGCCCCCATAGCCACCTGCGCGAAGAAGCACGTTTATACAGCATTAGACAGTGCATCGTGGTAAAAATGCAGGCAGACTAATCAATACACACACCAGGAACAGATTGCTGAAAACATATTAGCCGTAAACTTACCGCCTCCACCGCCACCAAAGTTTCCTCCTTCGTTGTAGCTATCGTAGCCTCCGCTACCACCACCACCATATCCTCCACCACCTTGGCTCCCATAACCACCAGGACTACCACCATAACCGCCGCTTCTTCCACCACCACCACCATAGCCAGAGCCGCCTCCATAGTTTCCACCTAAAACGATATTACGTTTCAATGCAAGATCACATGGTTCACATTTTGCCACCAACTAAAGTCCACAATGACGCCTAGCTACTCTGCACCGGCCACGTAGCAGTGATAAATACGAAGCAATTAAGGCTATTTATAATTTCTTTGACAGTCGTATACACTCAGATGCCCTACTCACCTTCCCCGCCATAGCCGTTGTATCCATCTCCGCCACCGTACCCACGACTTCCACCTCCACCACCGAAGCCTCCTGGGCCTAGGATAAAGGTTACACGACGTGAGCGCGCCTCGAAAAAGATAAAGTAACTTGCTGCATAAATATAATCTACTCCCTCTAAATTACATTAGAGGGACATTTTACTTTGCAGCGGTATACATTTACACAAACGAGAGATCACCTTCCGATGAGGAGTATATCGGGTGCACATAAATGACGTTATGCACCACCTATAATCGCACATATATACAGGTTCCATATGGCGCTCGAGTTAACTAATATTGCCACCAGGGCTGGGGTAGTAGGTACGTTTCGGACCTTTAAAAACGCCTTTTACTAATTACACTAAGGATGAGGTGTTATGTCATTTACAGACATCTTTCAGTGTTGAGTAAAAAGTTGTAACTTTACTTACAATAAAACGTACAATGTTACCACTACCTGCAGTTTTACTATTAAAACTACAGTAACAATCAATAAGACAAACCCCTACTGCTGAAGTTTCCTCCTCCACGACCACCGAAGCTGCCGCCGCCGCCACCACCTCCACCATTGCCGAAGCTGCTTTCTCGGCCACCACCAAAACTGCTTGAACCACCACGACCTGCAAGCATAACAATAAGGTTGAACCTAACTTTTGCATTTGAGTAGTGTAGTAAGTAGGTATGGTCGGTGGAGACTAGTTTCAGTCCATGACGTCTCTAAGCTTATTATAAAGGGCCATTGATTTGAGGATACCTGGACTCTCGAGCAAACCCCGTTCAGAGATACGTGCGACAAGGTTTAGTTCACTACTGCCAGTCAAGATTGCGTCACGAGCATTTTAAACAAAACTGATACATAAACGCTACCACAAGTTAATGTATGGGAGGTGTCGAGATTATTCGCTTAAACGGGATTTACTGCAATGGTTACATGGGCCGCAAAAAGAGGGTGGCATGATAGCCCGAATACAGATTCACTCACCTCTTTGAGAACCAGCCGTCTGCATTTCTTGTTTGGAAAGTGCCTTCTTAACTTCACAGTTATGCCCATTGATTGTATGGTATTTCTGAACTGGATAATAAAAGAAAAGTTAGGAATTACTTAGGTCCCTCATTACGGGACAGCATAAATAACCAGTGCTAACAAATCTTTTGTAAGATCCACCCAACCGTTAAATTAGTGACTACAACGTAAATAACCAGTGCTAACAAATCTTTTGTAAGATCCGCCCAACCGTTAAATTAGTGACTACAACGTATCCCGCTGGCACGCCCACACCGTTTAAACCGATATATGAAGCATGCACAATAATAAGTGCCGTAATAAGCGAGCGATAAACATACCAACAATTTTGTCGACTGTATCATGGTCATCGAATGTTACAAACGCGAAGCCTCTTTTCTTCCCGCTCTGGCGATCTTCCATTACTTCAATTGTTTCGATCTTTCCGTACTCTTCGAAGTAGTCTCTTAAGTGATATTCTTCTGTATCTTCCTTAATCCCCCCAACAAAGATTTTTTTGACGGTCAAGTGTGCACCAGGCCTTGCAGAGTCCTGAAAACCAAAGTAGAGTTTTAGTGGTGTGTTCCGTAAACAAAAAGCAGCAGACAGGGCACTTCAATAACGAAACTTACTTCGCGTGACACTGCTCGCTTTGGTTCTACGATACGTCCATCCACCTTGTGTGGCCGAGCTGCCATTGCAGCATCCACTTCTTCCACGCAGGAGTAAGTCACAAATCCAAATCCCCTGGAACGTTTTGTTTGTGGGTCCCTCATTACCTGAGCATAAATAAAAGTACATTATCCACGAGAGTACCACGAGATTTCTTTTTAAACACCGCGAACATTGTACCTCGTTTAATAGAATACTGGCTACTTGGCAAGCCCTACCGTTAACACTAAATGCAAACCACCTTATATACATCACGAGTTAGTGTGATCATTAATAGCAATGCAGTGCTAAAACTTGAGTAAGATGGATGCTCCATCACCGCTGCAGTCTGTATATTACTATAATATAATGCATAGTTACTGTCCAAGGCGAACTTACCACGCAATCGGTGAGTTTGCCCCATTGTTCGAAATGTTCCTTTAAGCTGTCGTCTGTTGTTTCGAAGCTTAAGCCTCCGATGAAGAGTTTCCTCAACTGCTCCGGCTCCTTGGGATCACGGCCCTGTAAGGATAAGCGAATAAAAACGCTATAAATATACAATAATAAACAGCTTTTAAACTCAAAGTCTTCACGTGCGGTGCGCCGAAGCTAGGGACAATGACCGCATAGAGGTCGGCACTGGCAGCGTTTAAAACTGGCGTGACTACTCGACTCTAGCCTGCAGCGGCCTTTGTTCTCGGACTGGAAAGCCAGCTGCCGCACCTCTGGCGCGAAAATGGCAAGATGGAGGCCGAGACGGAAGTGTGCGGCGGCGCACGACTCCCCTCCCCCGAGGGCCCTCAGCGAACGTTGCCGCCATTTCATAGGCAAGGTTGCGCCGCCATTTCCAATCTGGATGGAAGCACTGCGGCCGCCGCCCATAACGCAGAAAGGCGTAAATACCCTGTACTGTCACTGTCAAAGTACGATGGCAAAGATACACGGTTACCTGACACATCGCCTCGTGTACCGACTATAAAAGCTATGGGTGACAAGTAAAAGGCGCCTCCAGATCGCCATATCAAAAACTGAATTACCCACGAGATTGCAACAGTTTTAAAGGTATAGCGCACAACAAAAAGTGCCAACAGAAGCAAAAAGGGAAGGTTAAAAAAAAAAAAAAATGTATAGCTGGGGCTCGTTAATGACGCACGACTAGTCTACTACACCCTTCAACCCAACAGAGAAAAGCCGTGGCGGAGCCTAAACTTACGTCCATTGCTGCTTGTGCCGCGAGACGCTTCGATGTTAGTCCGTTCGCCCAGAAGGAGGAGGAAGAAGAGACTGAGGCGATCCCTTACACACGTGATAAATGCAACGAGCGCGTGCACGGCCTTTTGAAGGAAAGAGCTCGCACCAATCACCTCTCACCGGAAAGGGCGGGCGCGAGAAATCTCGCGCGCGCCCTTCGAGGAAGTAGACAAAATTAGAGAGTATACTAATTTTTTTTCCGCAACGTCATTGCAGCGGCCATGTTTTATATGTACATTTTATTTTCGCCAAATGGATGTGGTGAGGCGCTCCGATGCTTCTGATGCCAATGTTTACCCAAAACAGCACTATAAGTGTCCCAAACTGGACATATATTGTAACGGCCAATGTCCGCAATCATGCCCGAGGAGTAAAACTTATTAAAACCACAAAACCTATATTGCACATATTTGAATTAGCTTTTCTCAATTTATTATGTTGTAGATCCAACAGTGCACACGGTAGATGCGAACCGGAGTGGATGCCATATTAGAGTCAGGCATTATTACACAACAATTTGACAGAAATTTGGACCTTATGTCGCCTGACTATAAAATGGCCTTTGCCAGTACCCTGTATTTACAATAATTGTGGGTAGAGGCGTGCGCGCTCAACACTGTGCCACGCTTCCGGTTCAGCCATTTTGCTGCAAATATACGTACAATAAAATGCTCTGTTCTGGGAAAATGGAGGACGGGTGGGGGAAGGGATGTGAGCGGCGTTACACTTAAAATGTCAATAACACTGCTCGCTGTTATGGATATGAAATGTCAACTGTAGATTTGTTATCTCCAAAGGATTTGAAAGTCTTAACCTGTCGCTTCTATATTTCACGATAGTTACCCCATTGTTTGCAATCTTGTTCTTCAAAGACCCAGCATTATTATAATGTGTTCATTGTGCTGATTTACCTCGATTTCCTTTCATTGCTTCGTAGGAAAACCATGTCTGTTGATGGTGATACGTTATTTCTTTTTAATTCTGTATATATTTATTAATGTTGCACTTTGTGTAAATATGTGTGATACTGCCAGTCCGAAAAGTGTTTATTGTATGATTAGTTAAAATCTTTACTATTCCATGGTGTAACATGCAGGTAACAGAAAATAAATCATTTAAAATCCATAAATCAAAATAACATTGTAAACCATTAGAGCATGAATTTGTGTCATCGTGAAAATATACGGCATACAGTATAGTCTGCCCTTTCACAGACACTCAGAGCAATTAATACTCTATCTCATTACTGTGTCCTAGTTAACGATGCCCTACGCGTTAGGCAAGTCGATGTGGGTTCCCCATGTAAATGCAATGTTCAATGTAGGTAGCCCTAGACCCATTGTTATCAAATTCATTAGTAGGAGTCTTTTATCTCATGGCAGGGGGGACAAGATTGTTATGTATAGTGCACAAGGATGCAGCATGCAGAGTAGGTAAGTGTATGTGTGTTTAAAAGTGCAATGTGCCGTATAGTCGAACCAATGCAGGTGTCTCAGAAAAAAGAGTTGAATACAGCCCACCTACAAAAAGAAGCAAAACAAACGGTTGACGCAGTGCAATGCAAGCCCTGGCAAGGAGAAATCTGCTAGGTCAAAATACAGCATGCAGAGTTAGTGCACGTATGTTCCAAAGTGCAATATGCCGTACAATCGAAATAATGCAGGCGTCTCATTAAAAGCGAGTTAAAAATAACCAACCTATTAAAAAAAGCAATAACAACTGTTGAGACAGTGCAATGCAAGCCCTGGCAAGGAGAAATCTGCTAGTACAGGATTCAACATGCAATGCAATGTGTTCCAAAGTGTAGATACGGCTGACATAGGAGGGGGATGGAAAATCATTATGAACAGTGCAATACATGCTCTGGGGAAGAGAAGTCTACTAGTCCTCAAGTCCACAGGCTCATTATTTGGATTCACGCAAGTTCAAAGTGGATGCAGCTTGGTGGTGTTTACCCATTTGTGGACTATGGTCCCTCAGTGTCCTTCCAACTGTTGCAAAGAACTTGCCAATTTGTGCTAACTCCATGGCGATATCAAACAAGTAAACAAAAGTCGCTGCTTCTTTACACGCTCTTATACCATGCTGCAAAAATAATGGCCTTAGGAGGTTTTGTCTTTGGGGAAGCCACCCTGGGCAGCAGCCTAGTAAATGTTCTACACATTCCAAAGTGTAAGGGCAAAGCCTGCACACCCTTCGCCATGTGGGTTTTGTTTTCCAGTGCGTCCTGTATTCCTATATAGACAGTGTCAGGAGTCTAGTCAACAATATGTTCTTCACATGGCCGTGCTCCGGTATGGTTGGCAGGTAATGTCTTAATCTGGATTTAATAAGCCCATGGCGCTTTGGGTGTTTCTGATTTTGTTTAAATCTTGCTCTTTGACAGGAGCTTGCCCTGTTTCTTTAGAGTGCTCTTCAAGTGCTGTAGCATAACATCTGGGTTGATGAAGCACTGTGTGCTCAAATCTAATATGATTATAGCACTGTTGAGATACCTTGCTCACTCACTCTTATCACCCTTAAATATTATTCGCAATGCTAATTCTGCCACAGCCCAAACATGGTTTATTTTCTGCCTTTTGCTTGGCATCCTCTTTGGACATTGCTCGGACACCATGGTGGGTGGAGTTCGCTTTTTCATAAAAAGACAACTAATAATACAGTTAAAAAAAACACCTCCAAACTTTCCTTTGTGGTACTCACAGAGTTTTGGCTATTCAGCAGTTCACACTACTTTAAATCAGCATAGTAACTGACAAATACACATGATCAAATTGAATCTTGTAGTAGTGCTCTTGGCATCCTTTTCATCATAATGTTCTAGGAAATCAACCTACCTACTGGTGGAGAATATCAAACATTGCATTGACGTCTTGCCTGAATGACTCAAACAAAATTCAGTTATTTTAATTTCTAGTGACAAACAAATGCATCCTATTTTGCTTTAGAATTTCTTAAACCTTGACTTCTCAAAAAGGAAACAAGTTTTTTGATGTACAAGGGCCAGGCTTTTCCGACAAGTGGCTTGTAAGCTACTGGAAGTTCTCCAGCTTCCTTTAAGTAGCTCTCCTGCTGCATAGCCTACTGATATAGATATTTTTGCTTTGCTGAATTAATACATGTGTACCAAAATTAGAAAAAGCTTTTGTTTGAGATACAAATGTGTATATTTTCAGAACGCAGTAGCTGGTTTTTGGAGAAAAAATGGTTGCATTTAAAAAAACTTATATAAAGTTGTTTTTTGATTGATAAATTAATTATGTGGTGTTAGGGAGACCTATTACTCACATAATTACATTGGCTCCAGAGACATTGCAAATATGGCTGTTTTGTATCGCCCACGTACAGGCATTCCTCATTTTAATGCTTTTTCACATTACAGCTGGCAACCCTGCCTGATGCAATATGCTGATCGCTGGTCACAATCTTGAACGGGGTGGTCACTAATTTAATCATCTCTGATGTTCTTAATATTACATCACTAATACACATAACTAAGGATGATTGCCGTTTAACATACGTAACTGTTCATTACAGAAAAGATTGGGGACCTCTGACATGGGCAATTAGAAACCTTAATCAGGGTGAGTGAACACTATATAAGGCAATGCACAAATATGTTTTTGGCAAAACATAAGATGGACCCATGGGCATATTTGTACCTAACCCATCTGTGTCCAAAGAGGCTGACATCAGGTGTTTGTTACAAATAGTTCCATGGACAATCATTGTAGGAGGACATCATTTAGTGGACACAGAACATTTGGAAGGTGGGTGAACCCCACTGAATTATATGAGAAACATTTGGACTGTGGGCACATGAAAATAGTGCAAGGGCGATTGACACCCTCAAAGTGGGCCAGTTGAGAGATGGGACATGTTTGCTTTATTTTTGTTGCAGGCGCATTGCTTTAATCTGGTCGGAGCAGAAAATCTTGTATGTTTTTTTTTTTTCATCAACTGAGTCATTGTAGTGTACCCAAGAATATTCTTACTGCAGCTTTTTGGATTAAGTGGAGACAGGATAGTTTGTATTTCTGTAAGCCCTTAATGAGGAAATTGAGAACATAATTTACTTTGAGTTGGATAAGACTAAAGCAGACGAAGAGAGAGGGGAAAGCATTTCACGCTTGCATCTTACGAGTGGTGATCAAGAAAAGTCTTGATTAACTTTCTTGATTGCTGGTCTAAGATTCAGTGTTACAAGGAAATGTGAGTCATCAGTAACTTAATTATACGTTTCTGGCTAGTGGACAGCTTTAAAGGGAGGATAGTCAGTGTTACTAGTGTTAGTAAAGATGTTGAACACCATAGTTATTCTTCTGGATTGGAAGATGTGGACAACACCTAGGTGCATGCAGTGTTTATGGAGTTCAGCAAAAAAGTAGCTGGGTATGTCAGATGTGTGAATCAAATGTGTGTGAGTTTATACACAATTCGCCATTGCTGAGCAGAAGTGAAATTGTTTTGCAAAGCATGAGTGTGTACAAATACATCATAATAACAAGCATTTGCAATGCAATAGGTCTCGCATTAATTACGTTTGAGCTATTGGCATTGCTAAATATTGCAACACCAATTGCAACAAAAGTCTATAAATTGTAGGCCCCAAAAATGTGGATTTTTTTTGTAGCAATGGTGGCATGCTGCGCTTTGGATGAATATGTTTAAAAGTAAAGTGCGCCATACTGTGATTGATACAATAGTTAATTGTGAATGCGTTAACAATTGATGTGTGCACTAATGGCTGGTGGTGTGTGTGCCTGTAGAAATTGTGCACTGATGGCAGGTGGTGTGTGTGCCTGGTGGAAGTGTGAACTGCCGGCTGGTGGTGTGTGTGCTTGTGGAAGCGTGCACTAACGGCCGGTGGTGTGTGTGCCTGGTGGAAGCTTGCACTGACGGCTGGTGGTGTATGTGTGCCTGGTGAAAGCGTGCACTAACAGCTGGTGGTGTGTGTGTGCCTGGTGAAGCGTGGACTGATGGCTGGTGGTGTGTGCCTGGTGAAAGCGTGCACTGACGGCTAGTGGTGTGTGCCTGGTGAAAGCGTGCACTGACGGTTGGGGGTGTTTGTGCCCGGTAAAAGCATGCACTGATGGCTGGTGGTGTTTGTGACTGGTGAAAGCGTGCACTGATGGTTGGTGGTGTCTGTGCCCGGTGAAAGCGTGCACTGACAACTGATGGTGTTTGTGTCTGGTGAAAGTGTGCACTGACGGTGTGGTTGTGTGTGTGTGTGGTTGTATGTACTGCATAGATGGGAGTCGTCCATTGTTAGTAGAGACATATACAGGTGACAGAATACGAATAGTGATTCCTGGGAAGAGCATGCGGGATAAGTACACAAGCAATACACAAGTCGGAAGGAAATCTGAAGGTCGTAATCCATTTGTATTCACCGTGCAGCGAGACAATACAGGGGAGGCACGCAAAGACATGGGGTACACACAGTGAGGTACATATATGGGTACACAGGATTCAGAGATACAGAGAGGGGTACACAGGTATGCTCACAGTTTAAAAGGATACTTGGAGGTTGTGTTCCCTTTGTATGCTCAGTGTGTGCAGGCACTGAGCACATAGACCTCTGGCTAAGTAAACAAGAAATTCGAGTAACTGTGCACTGAGGTGTGCAACATTGCAAACTTTTCGCCTGTGAACTTTCTAAAAGATGTTCACAAACCTCCAGGCTTCACAAACTTTGAAAAGTTTGCAATGTTAAACAAGCATTTGCAATGTAATAGGTCTCGCATTAATTAAGTTTGAGCTATTGGCATTGCTAAATATTGCAACACCAATTGCAATAAAAGTCTATAAATTGTAGGCCAAAAAAAATGTGATAATGGTGAAAAAGTGTCCATGTTAGGGAAAAAAAGATTAACAAAACAAAAATGTATTTACCGTTTCGGTTGCATCTGTGTAACTACTGAGGGTTTGTAGTTTACATGCAACTCAAATTCGGGGAAACTGGGAATGTAACCTCGGTGGGATAAAGAGCCATATCGGCCCTGCCAGATTAAAGCAAACATGCATCCTTAAAAATAAGACCAATCTGCGTTGAGCCACTAAACAACCCTACCATGCAAGCTAGGGCAGGGTTAGTACGTACCCAAGCTCAAATTTGCAATGCAAGCAGGTACGGCAGACATAAACATGTTTTGATGTATCTGGGGATACTTAAGAACAATCTGCAACCGCAAAAATGAAAGTCTGAGTATGGCAGATGACACAACGCAAGCATAGAGAAATTGTTTTATCTGAAAACGAAGTGGGGGAAAACCGGTGATATTTGGGAAAAGTGCAAAACAAATCTGCATACCTATGCATATCCGAGTCTAAATGGGAGACTCCCTCATCAATTCGAAGAAATTAACATCATCAAGAAGAAAGTGATGGAGGGGGGGAGGAGGGAAAGAAATCACCCGCTCCAAAAATCATACCAAATAATAGTGGTTAACATCACAAAATTCCATCCCTACCGTTTGGAAACTGGTTAGCACAGTCTCACCCTGTAATTATCAAAACACTCACAGTGTACTGGGGGAAGTAAATCACTCATGTATTAAAACAATAAACAAGTAGGTACATTTTGACTCTCGCACACAGTCGGTAATAACGTGGGATAAAAGTTCAGCTAGCAGTTTCCGACTACCTCTTTAACAAGCCTGTGCTTGACTGTGGGCTGGCCAGCCGAACTGATAGCCATTGTTGTTGGAGCCCATAAGCTTTCCTGTGCACCGAAGCAGCATTTTCCAGGCCACTAATGTTTCAGAGCCTTCAATAAATAAAGCACATTTTCCTGCATTGAAGAAATTTTCTACAGAATCAAAACAACGACAGCATGAATAAGCACTGCAAAATGTGTCATACTACAATATCATCTGGCTACAGCAGATTTGAAGACAATGTTAATTAAATAAAAAAACAAGCGCAGTGTTAATTAGTAACATGATCCATGGGGTTTCCTGAGAAAAAAAAGCAATTACTAGAGCTCGGCTGTTTCCAGGCGCATGTCCGTGATGAAAGGGTTCTGTGGTTGGTGTCAAGGCTCCCCCCGCCGGGGGTTCCCTGATAGTGCAGGCGCGCGTCACAGGCTGAGGGTTGGCTGTGCGCGCTGCAGACAGCGCACAGGCTGCAGGAGGCACTGTATGCACGGAAGCTCTGCAGAGAAGATTTTGCATTCTGTGATGGTAAGTGAACTGTTGTGACCCTGGTGCGGGAGGCAGCATAAGGGCCCTCCAGTATATCGATTGGTTACGCTGCCTATATTGTTTAGGGTGCTGCGGATAAAACTACTCATCATACAGACGAAGGATGTCCTTAATGATAGTGTGCATGGGAGACAGTGCAGCAAGACATTGCCCGCGCTGCACATGACCCATTTGTCACTGGAGACTGTGCACGCACGTCAGGGACGAGGTGCACATGCTGCAGAAACCAAAGACAGAGCGCACACTGGGGAGGGTGGCACATGACGAGGGTATAGTACAAGGCATTGCATCCAGTGATAGAAGCCCTAGTCAAAAAGGAAGATCATCCTGGAGTGATTCTGTCGTCATTCGATGACTTCAGCCAGCTATTCCTGGGCACGTCATCCCAAGCCATCCTGAAGTCTGCCCATAGGGCCGATTATTTAAATGGGATGACTCTTACTGTAATCACAATAACTACGCTAGGATGGTGTTCTGATGACTTCCACTGGCAGGGAGTGATTACCTTTTACAACTCCACGAATACTAATTGACAACATCAGGATGAGTGCGAATGACTCAAGGATGGGCTCTAGACAATTTAAGGATGACTGTCAATTATTCCAGGATGATCCTATAACCGCTCCAGGATGGAAGTGGATTGCTCTGGAATGATCCCATGACAATTTTTGGATGAGTGTGGATTATTCCTGGATGATCCTATGACAGCTTCAGGATGGCTATTGATTACATCAGAATGGCCCCATTATATTTTCAGTGTTGATTACGCTAGGATGATTTAATGCCAACGCAAAAATGAGCATGGATTACTTTAAATACTCTTGGATTATTTTAAACCAACTGAAGGCTAAGAGTGGATTACTCCCAGATGATCTAATTAATAATTTAGAATCATTAATAAATCATTACAGTTGAATTACACCTTGATAATTCCAAGTTAGGAGCATGTTACTCGACTGCCAGTATTCCCTACTAGTTTAGGACTATGGATTTGCTGGTAGGAAAACATTTGGCAGACCACCTGTTAGATGTACGTTCCTGTCAAAAACAGGCCACTTTGATGTAATATGCCTTTTTTTACACAATACCAAGAATAGTTTGAAATGCCACAAGTTATAAAGTAAGGCACAGATTTATAAAAACCGGTCACTGAACGCAGTGCAGCACCCTAATTGGCTGTGTTGCATAACAGGGAGAGAGCAGGGGAGTGGCATGTCTATCCCTCTCTCTAACACCACTGCACTAGAATGCAATGTTGTCTGAGAGTCTAGCCTGGGTTTTGTACTGAAGGGTACCGTTCTGGTACCCCAAAAATACTATGTCTAGACAAACGTGGAACCTTTCCCATTTTTGATGAGTGTTGTACCAAATACCAATTTGATTCGATTTGTAAATCCTGAAAAGGATTTTGATTCAGGTCTGCATTATAAAACAAGCAAACCAAACACAAAACTTCTCTAAACCTGGTCCTAATTAACAGATTCATTTTCTCCTGCTTTGGAAAGATTACTTTTTAATTCTACAGTGAGAGGTAGATACCTGTTTAAAATAAATCTGAAAAATGCAATTTAGGCTAGGGTTCTGCTGCAGAAATACCACAAGCACCTTCATACAAAAGTAGTGGTCTGCAAGAATGTTATACTTTGAATTCAGATAAGCGCAACAACCAGTAGCGGCTTGCATAGGGCGTGCAACAGGGCGGTGGCACTGGCGGAGAGGGGCAGGGTAGCAACCACGGACATACAACAGAACGAAGGAAAGTAATTACATTCCTCCGTTCCGCGTATGTCCATGTTTGCTACCCTTCCCCTCCCACAGCACGCCCTATACGAGCTGCTAGTGTTTACGCGTGCTGCTACTCCCATACTCCTGACTCACTGGGACTTGCCTTATTTTGAGGTACAGAGCATTATCTGAAGCTGTTTGACATGGTGACCAGTGGCAAAAGACTAAACCAAACAGTGGTGAAATGAAAAATGTTCAAAAGGTATGTGTCAACATGTAATTTTATTTATTGCAAGCACATATTTAGCCCCATGAGGGCCAGGATACCGAACAAGAGCAAAAATCCAGAAAAAAGTCCAGGAAAAAGAGGGAAAAAAAGGCCAGGCTACTGCAACCAGAACAAATTGCTTAACGGAAACCAGCAACTTAGTCGTTTGATTCTAGATTCTGAGTTTTCTTTAATCCTCTCCTAGCATTGCAAATCTTTATCGCCAGCTTCCTTCTCATACTTCTGTAGTCCAGTGATGGCCAGCCATTGGTACTGCACACAGACTTCATAAACTCTGGAAAAATAAAAAAACATACATCAGTATCATGTTACCACGACTATTTTTAGATTTTAATAGGGCTGAGCTTCCTTTAAAAAGTTTGTTCATTATTTCATATAGAGTGCCAGATGAGATATTGTTAGGGTTACAAGGGTTCATAAGTGTAACATTAAGGGCACTTGGTCAAAGAGGCACATGTGGCTAAATAAAAGCTGCAAGCACAGTATTTTATAAGTTCAGTTTGCTATCACCCATTCATCCAGTTTGAGCCTCTCACCTGGACCACAGATTTAGAAATAAAATCACAACTCACGGGTTTGTGCCAGATTTGAAGCACAAACAGCACAAATTGTTAATAAATTACAAGACCCCCATTGCTCTTCTTGCTCTTTTGCAGACATCTGTTGAGTAATGATTGAGTCATCTTACCATTATATGATACCAGACCACACATGCAAACCTTTAACAGTATAATAATGAATTTTCGCAATCCAAGATTGAATGAATGTTACATTGAACAGTTGTAATATCTTACCAAATAATGCATTGACCTTCTCCTCATCAAGGACATCTGTTCCAGCACGAGCCTTCGTTACACCTTTTGTAGTTTCAAGTTCTTTTGGAGAAAAAAGTATTTCGCTGATACCATTTAGAAAAAAACCTGCACTGTCCCGAGCTGCCTTGGCTTCCTCCAAGAGCTTGTGTGATTTCCGCTTTGGAACGAGAACATCTTTGAACCGTGAAGGATCATTTGAGTCCTTCACCAACTGCTGCATATCAGTCTGCAAAATAACACAACTATTAACTATT
Source organism: Lissotriton helveticus (assembly GCF_964261635.1). NCBI lineage: Eukaryota > Metazoa > Chordata > Amphibia > Caudata > Salamandridae > Lissotriton > Lissotriton helveticus. Next base: position 1,002,016,937 of record NC_136061.1, read on the forward strand.
TGCCATCATGTTAGGTTACATATTAAAAAATATATATAGTAAGAGTGGTTTTTTGAGTTGGCATCTATACATGGCTAACAATGTAATATTTGCTAGGCTCCCTCCAACAGTACAAAGCAGCCATATTTAAAAACATTGCATGCAGAAAGATATCAAAGTGCCAGAATAGCTTGCAATTATCTCTTGAAAAATATCCTGAATCATTAGACACTGTTTCTTCACTAAAAAAAGCAAGAGAAAAAATATAGATTAACATATAAACTTCAAAACAGATAACACATTGACCACTTGCAATATATCTTCACACACTAGCCATAATATATAAATAAAGAGGTTTTGATAATAAAGGACAAATGTACAATCTATCCATAACGAAGTTTTCCTTAATAGACAGTACACATTGTAAGCCTGAACTTGAACCTCCTGAAAAAAGTTGCCTAAATAAAATAGTTTATTCAAAAATGGCTGCCTTATAGTAGTGCCACAAGCTAAATGTTTCAGCCCTTTTCATAAGTGTTATATTTGTCTCTGGAGAGCAATCCAAGGCATATGTGAGGACATGCTTGTTCATTTTTACTGTCCATTATTGGATTAATTAATCACAAATCTAGGTTTTTACTGAAACAGGTTGGTAATTTGTACCATTATCCTGCAGTTGCAAACTTATTATAAAGGTTTACTTATTGTGCTTACCAGATGATTGGAGCAGAATCGTAGCTTTAAAATCTCTCTCTTCGGTGATTGTCCGACCAGCTTCATCTAGATTTTCGACCAGCCATTTACAAAGAACTTCCCCGGGATTGTCCAAAAGCAGGAAGTCACCATCTTTTCGAACACACACAGAATGATCACAAGTGAAAAACAGGACGTTGAATGAAACCATGATTATGTCCTTCTAGATATAAAAATCAGGAATTAGTTTGTGTGGTTTAAGTTTCTGAGGTAAAATACAAAGCATATCAAAGTGATTTACAGATTTAATTGGAGAAAAGCACCCCAAAAAGTACACTGACCTGGTGCAATTTCTATCTAATATGCCTAGATTTTGGACTACAAAGAAGTGTTTGGGCATGCACTGAAGGCCATTGAGGAAATTACCAAATAATCAACTTTATTTTTGGAGAGCCAGAGTGTATGCTTAGGTCTTGCTGCTCAGGACAAATAGTAATAGCAAAGTTGAGGCATTATGAGAGAAATAGAAGAACTATCAATAAGTAAACTTTCACACTGGGGTTTGTGACGGGAAATCAAGTTACCTATCCCCACAGATGCATAGAGTCAGATGCCTGCTACTGATGGAGCGAGGTGGCAAACGCAAAATTTTGTGTACCCCTCTTGAAGTCAATGTCCCACAACGATAACATTTACTAAAGGTGTTTTGTGAAATTAATCAACCATAGAATAAGATGCACACATTTTATTATACACGGGAGTACTTATTTTGCTTGCATTTTGCCATATAATTAATTAATATGTGTTGTGAATTAATGCGCAGCTTAAATATAAACAAACTCAGACTAAATGTGCTTATTGTACATGTTTTTGTGCTAAGAAGTGGTTGATTATGCAAGTATAAAACGCATTTGTGTGGCTTATTTGCTAGGTAACAACTAATGGGAAACATTAGTATGGTGGGAGGTAAACAGAATGGGTTTAAATTCAATAATTAACATGAATTTGTGTTTGTTTCTATGATAGTTCTAAAAGTGGATAGTTCTAAAAGTGGCTTCTGAGGCCTAGATAAAAAAAATGGACGCTCGGGTAAACAGTGAGCAAGAGCTGGACAGCACAGGTGCGCCAAAACCTGCAAGTCAGATTGAACTGCCTGTGCTCGAGGAGGTTCAAGGCTACCTTGGCCCGGAACCTAGGATGGGTGCCAAACATGCACGCTTGAATGTTGTGATCGTGGGAATGGGAGGTGATGTTTCAACTTAAAGAAATAGCTAAGCTATGGACTGTCCTAAAACATAGACCCTTTATTTTCTGCTGAACCAACGAGAAAATGATGTTGTAATGGTGAGATGATGCTCACCCACCCGGAATTTGTCCATTCAGAGTTTGAATAAGTAGTGATAGTTACTTTTTAGATAGATTAAGTTAGGGAATTAAGGTATAAAAAAAAACTGGTTTTGTCTAGGGGTCGCTTTTTCGATATCTACTGAAGTGCTGCCCGACTGATGACCGATTCATGGATGTAAGACTCTTATGATTTATTTGTTTGCTTTGCAGGATTGAAGGATAAGATGAGGGTGGTAGTTAGGGATGTTAGGAGAGAATAAATTTGGAAATATCTGTTCTTTGCTAAACTTTAACTGATTTCTAAAATAAGCGATTTTTCCTAAGCTCTAAATAAAATGATCATTTTTTAAATAAAGAGAGCGAAGGAGAAAGAGAGAGAGACCGAGCGAAGGAGAGAGAGAGCGCGAGCGAAGGAGAGAGAGAGCGCGAGCGAAGGAGCGAGAGAGCGCGAGCGAAGAAGCGAGAGCGCGAGCGAAGAAGCGAGAGAGCGCGCGAAGGAGCGAGAGAGCGCGCGAAGGAGCGAGAGAGCGCGCGAAGGAGAGAGAGAGCGCGCGAAGGAGAGAGAGAGCGCGCGAAGGAGAGAGAGCGCGAGCGAAGGAGAGAGAGCGCGAGCGAAGGAGAGAGAGAGCGGGCGAAGGAGAGAGAGCGGGCGAAGGAGAGAGAGAGAGCGAAGGAGAGAGAGAGAGCGAAGGAGAGAGAGAGAGCGAAGGAGAGAGAGAGAGCGAAGGAGAGAGAGAGCGAGCGGGGGAAGAGGGAAAGAGAAGGGGAGAGGGAAGGAGAGAGGGGAGGGAAGGAGAGAGGGGAGGGAAGGAGAGAGGGGAGGGAAGGAGAGAGGGGAGGGAAGGAGAGAGGGGAGGGGAGGAGAGAGGGGAGGGAAGGAGAGAGGGGAGGGAAGGAGAGAGGGGAGGGAAGGAGAGAGGGGAGGGAAGGAGAGAGGGGAGGGAAGGAAAGGAAAGGAGAGAGAGAGCGAGCAGGGAAGCGGCTGACTTGAAGAGGACCTGGTCATAGACACAGGGCCTGAGTGCAGACTTTCCATCCTGCTTAACCTAAAATAACTTTTCTCTCTGTAGGCTTCTTTGACATCATGAAAGATGCTCAGCTAAGAAAAAAGTGAACTGGAGAATATTTGTAATGTCCTAAAACCCCTTCTTCACAAAAAGGGTTTTTCACATAGGTTCGTTGTAAAGAGTGTTGGGGCTTGAGGAAGCTTCCATTCACACAATTTTCCAGCGTCACTGCACTTCTGGATCCATAAGAGGCTAAGGGACTTCCTTTTTCATTGAGATGAACATTAACGATGCCCACCCACACATTAAATTTTCATGCAAGATACCAACATAAGTGGATTTCATTAAATTTCATATAATTTTAACTAATTTTCAGAAGGCATACATTTTCACGTTTGCATAGGCCTTATTCTAGAGACCTGGCGAAAGCCAGATAACGGAAGTACGTGCCAGCAGTTCCTGAATTTAGTGCCGAGAACTGACTAGCATCTTTGGCAGGAGGAAAGTCTTTTGTCAACCGCAGTGGCTATACCCTAACAAATATTCACTTTTGAACCGCAACTTCACCTGCTAAAAGGTGCTCATTTGTTTTAACTTGTGTTATTATCAATATTATCACACACTCTAATACCACAAGTCGCGTTTCTACTACATCTCTATTTATACCGATTTGGCCAGAGTCTGTCGTTTCCGCTCTATCGGTATTAGGGGCCATTTTGTTGGCCTTAGTATAGCAGGAGTCTGCAGCCTTCTCAACTGAAATCTGATTGGCAGAAGCGAGGCCTGTATCTCACAGGAGAAGGGAGTGGGTTCTGTGCAAGTCATCCTTCCTATGTTGACGCTCCACCTCCCTGTGTTTTACTGTTCAGAACATTTTCTTCGTTTGCACATTTGCTTTATGCAAATAAAATGTAAAATGCTTTTAGGCATCCATATAGGCAACAACCGATGTTGTATATCTCGGTACTAAAAGTCATGAGAAATAAAATGAAATGAATATGCGACCAGTGTTTCATCATGTTTGCTTTGCATGTTTGTGCGCGAGGCTGGTATGATGTGATGTTTTGGTTTCCCCCTGGCAGTTTTAGAGGGAACTGTCCCAGATTATCACAAAACCTTAAGCTGTACTTCTTGTCCCTATCTCTCTTGAAGAATCTCATGTGCTTGTGACACGGATACATTTCAGATGAAATGCAGAATGTCACATGCTTTAGAAGAAATCATCTCAACATTGTACCCAGCGTTAATTTCCGAACTAACACTAGGCGAAAACTTTAGCTACCTAATACACGGGCAGTCATTTATTTTTCCTTACGGCGAGGAACTTGTTTTAAAACATTTTTTAGGCTTTTTGCAATTTTCCACAACTTACACAGGCACGCTACCACACATACACAAGCTCAAACACAAAAGGTGTATAAACAAGCAGGCATGCTAATGTAGGCAAACATCAAACACACGCAATCACGCACGCACGCACACTGCAACGCAGGCATTCATTACACTAACACGAAGCACACACCTTTATCTTAGTGTTCCACCCGGTCACCGGTCAGGCGTACACCCTCGGCTCGGCTTGGAAAAGTGTGCAGCCAACGCATCGGGTGCCACATCAACCAAAGAAATTGTGTTTTTTCCTTTATCTGCACGGAGCTAGGTCTGGACCACTTAATGAAAACTTGTGCTTTCCGAAAAATGAGGAAGCTCGTCTGGGACGGAAACTGAGCAGCTAGGACCGAGAGCGGAGGACTGCTGCTCTTTTAAAGAAGGCAGCTGCGCTAGAATCGGGGGGCTGACCCAGCCGCGTGCAGATCCGTGGAGCTTGCCCCGATGGACTAACAACTACGTTGCAGCTGCAGCACTTACCGGAGTATACAAGCTGGAATCGATGAACTTGTGATGCTTTGGAAGTGGAGCTGGAAAAATAAAAAGACCGATCCCGATCCATCGTCCATTATGGCCATTGCACACACGGTATTCGTTCTTGCCGCAGACCAATGACGTCACTTCCGGCGCTCCCGGATGTGCGTAGGCTTTTGCAAGAGGAATCCACCGGCTTCAGGATATGCAAAGCTGGTGAGAGAGCTGCTCTCCATTGGCATTGTGTTCGAGGCAGCTGTGCTTTTTATAAATGCATTTTAGTATTGGTCATAGCTGCCAAGGTTTCCGATTGGTTATGTGTGACATTTTCATAATTTCAGTGCAATTATGAGTGACATTCAACGATGATGAGTGACACTTTCTCGCAAGCAAAATTAAGCAATGAAGACGAAGGAAACATATAAATATCAGAACTTACACCCATTAGAACAACTAGATACTCTCAGAACTTGAAGCCGCAATAATAAAAAGGTCTGTAGAAGTTATTCATGTGGCAAAGAGGAGTGCTGTGTCTTTGTTTTGAGGTATATTCTTTGTCCTGTGTCAAAATAATTATTACTAGAAGTGTTATGGAAAAAAGAACATTTTTTTTACCCCATGATTTCTATTAACACACAACTTGAAACGAAGCCCTTGGCATGTCACAGCCACAAACAAAAAAGGCCTCTTCACTATTTTGGCTCACTTCTGCTAGGAAGAGACACATAAGATGCTTGAAATACATAACAACGAGGCATTAAAAGTAAAGGCAGAATGATTCACATCTGTAAATGTTGAGGTCCATTTCTGCAGGCTGTCACTAACTGCTGCTACGTGATTTTATTGTTGACATCGTATCACTAGTCATCAGTTGTGGTTTAATAAATCCTTCATCAGCACCAGGCCCAGAATTACACAGTGGAAATAACAATGTGTAGCATAGGAGTCAAGTGCCCTGTGTCCAGTAAGGATAGGGATAGCTAGTGATTGCAAAACGTCATGAGCATAGCATCTGTTATAATAAGATTCATGTTCGTCACATTTTACAATAAATGGCTGCTTACATAGATTACCGTATTTAATGTAAAGTACTGCTTTCTTGACCTCGCTGTGAAGTGTTGCTTAAAGTGCACACATAAGGCAGTGAAATGTCACTCATAAATTACTGAAGACCTGTAAATGTCACACATAAGCGAAGTGAAAACCTGGCAAATATGGTCCCCTTCCCCATACTGTATGCTGTAGCCGGCGGAAGCAAAATGTGAATTACGGCTTTAACAGATGAAGAAAGTTGTCCAAGAGTCCCTTTAAATAAGCAGATCATACAGATGTATTTTCTTTTAAAACAAAAGTTCTGGCCAAATCCTGATCTAAAAAATGGTATGAAATACAGGCTGTGAAAACCTAACAGGTTGAGGTATGTACTTCCGGTTGTGTACCGACTGTGTCTTTAAAAAAAATCACACAGACCAAACCTGAATGAAAATCATTGTAAACGATCACTTATTGTTGTTCACCACATAAAGCATATCGGCCACTGATGGAGTGACTTGCGAACGGTATTTGTTGTGTTCGTCAATTATTTAATGAAGGCAGGGCTGTTGTTATTTGGTGGCACCACTGGAAACCAAGGACAAAAAAGTTCCAGCAGCATAACACACACCAAGAGATGTCAGCAGTCCATTGCATTCTGCCAATCAGAACTTTCTCAATCTCCCTGTCAGCATTAAAATGATTTCCCGCCGCGGCCCCACTAAACGACACTTGGAGTGAATTTGGCAGTCCCAAGGACTTCTACAAAGCTTGTTTTCCTTTGCAAGACCATTCCTCTGTATGGGCCATGAGCAGGTCTGTCCGCAGTTGTTTAATAAGTCTAACAATCGGATTCCATGGAAATACTCTATGAAGGAAGTATGAAGGAAGTGCATCCTGGGGGTACAGAAAGTATAATTTGCAATCACAGCAGCGCCTCCCGGCATTCCGCATTCATAAACAGTTTGGGGGTTTGTAGGGCTTTTGGATTTTAGGGCGTACAGGGTCATTTTAGGGTTGAGGGTGGGTTTGTGTTTTGGGGGGCCAGGTGTAATTTAAGGGTTTAGAGCATGTTTGGGTTTTGGGGTGCCAGGGTTAATTTTAGGGTTTAGGGTGTGTTTGGGTTTTAGGGTACCAGGGTTAATATTAGGGTTTAGGGTGTGTTTGGGTTTGGCGTGCAAGGGTTAATTTGGGGGTTCAGGGTGTGTTTGGGTTTTGGGGTGCCAGGGTTAATTTTAGGGTTTAGGGTGTGTTTGGGTTTTAGGGTACAAGGGTTAATATTAGGGTTTAGGGTGTGTTTGGGTTTGGTGTGCAAGGGTTAATTTGGGGGTTCAGGGTGTGTTTGGGTTTTGGGGTGCAAGGGTTAATTTGGGGGTTCAGGGTGTGTTTGGGTTTTGGGGTGCCATGGTTAATTTTAGGGTTAAGGGTGTTTGGGTTTTGGGGTGCCAGGGTTAATTTTAGGGTTTAGTGTGCGTTTGGGTTTTAGGGTACAAGGGTTAATATTAGGGTTTATTGTGTGTTTGGGTTTGGCGTGCCAGGGTTAATTTGGGGGTTCAGGGTGTGTTTTGGTTTTGGGGTGCCAGGGTTAATTTTAGGGTTAGGGAGTGTTTGGGTTTTAGGGTACAAGGGTTAATATTAGGGTTTAGGGTGTGTTTGGGTTTGGTGTGCAAGGGTTAATTTGGGGGTTCAGGGTGTGTTTGGGTTTTGGGGTGCAAGGGTTAATTTGGGGGTTCAGGGTGTTTTTGGTTTTTGGGGTGCCATGGTTAATTTTAGGGTTTAGGGTGTGTTTGGGTTTGGTGAGGGGGTAGTATTACAAAGCGTATGACACCTTACACAACATATTTTGATAAAGCCAAACCAAAATTAGCAATGACCGCGAGGATTATAATGCACTTAAAAGTATATGGTATGGCTATATCATAGAACAGCTATAAGGACATGGTTCCGAAAGCTGCAGACAGGCTCAGCTCATGCTAGAGCACCATCTCACATAATACCAAGCACCCTCTGCCTTCTGGATTGTTAAGGCCTGCCATAGGAGTGACTTATAGGTATATATGTGTCTATATAGGTTTAGATATAGGTATACTATATCTAAGCAAAGGGTGATTACACCACTCATCCCCAGCTGAGTGATCAGCCAGTTGTGTCAATTTAGTAGGGCCAGCCAGGGGTGGTATAATACAAGCTGCAGCCCCTGGTAGGCCTTGGGTGCACATATGCCCTGGGTACCTATAGTACACAGTACAGGGGCTTATAAGTGTGACCCAGTATCCAATTGAAGATGTACCTAAGGTACATGGAGTCCATTACAGTTACAGTGGATGCTTATCTTACCTGGTTTGTACAAAAAGAAAGTGACAAAAAATAAATAAATGTGTTAAAAAAATAACCGCTGACTTATACACAGTTTGCTAAAGCACATTGTATGCTCTGTTGTGTATAATAGAAAACGTATATGACATTTTGCGTTTATCTGCAATTCATTGTGCAATCATCCAACAGTTTGCATTTTTCTGGAAAACTGAAACCAAAGTGGTGGACGTGCTCTTTAAATAGACAACCAATTCCTGTTAAAATCACCAGACGCAAAAACATCTTATTGAAAACACAATAGTACATTTGAAGTATTCAGATGCTTATTTTCAAATCACCCCAAATTCATTAGGAACAATGTCATCTTGTAAAGTTATCGGAGAGTCATTTACAAGTCATCCTCAGATCATCAGGAATAATGACACCTTCTGAAGTCAGCAGATACTCATTTTCAAGTCATCCTTAAATCATCACGAATAATGACACCTACTAAAGTCATCAGGTACTCCTTTTCAAGTCATCCTTAAATCATCACGAATAATGACACCTACTAAAGTCATCAGATACTCATTTTCAAGTCATCCTCAAATCATCAGGCTGAGCTTCTCCAGCTTTGCTGATGACTTCAAGAGCTTGATGATGTCTGATGACGTGTAAATGACTTCTAAGGTAGTTGGATGATCGTCCAATGACTCTGGGATGGCTTCTAAAGTAATCCTGTTTGACCTGGGAGTAGCGCTCTGAGCTCCAAACGGGCCGAAGCAACGCTGCGCAGACTGCATTGGGATCCACTGCATGTAATTTAAACCAAAACACTGCAGCCGGGTAACCGTATTTTATGGTTTATACATATTAAATAGGATTGGGACTAACTGAAAGGTGTCGCTTCCAGCAAGTTCTGCACCTTGTGCATCCAGCGTTGGAAAACGTATTGTATGAAACGAAGAGGTGTGTGGTGGGAGGGAGACAAACGTGGTACACACTTCTTTCCGTGCAACACTTTCTTTGCGAATGCTGAGTGCCCACAAAGCATACTGGGGTGGCTGACTACATCCACCATGGATCTGCAGCTCTCTGCACTGATGCCTGTGCATGGTGAGTAAAGTAAGCCCCACGTGGGGAGTGGGGTGGTCTGTGCTGGCGTGGGGACGATACTAGATAGGAGCGAACAGAACGTGTGCGGACAGTACATGCACACAAGTTCACGTGCCTCTTTAACATGGGAATTGTCATAACAAAACAATGGAGTTATTTTTTACAAAAAATGCAAGGGAAGAGGCAGGTATCCCATCCCGCTCATGGGTGGATTTGGAGCAACCGGCAAGGATGAGAGGTGGAGAAAAACACTAGCTGCCAATTACTATTTGGTTCCCAGCCAGCAAAGGATCTCCTGCTCGACTGCCAGGAGTAGAAGAAGGTGGAGAAAAAGAAGCGCCGTGTACGGGTTGTGACGTCTGACAGGTGCAGGAGAAGGGACAGGGGTGGAGAATTAGAAAGCGAGTCAGCAAAATAAGGCACATGCATGAGCAGAAAAAACAGGAGGTGGGAGAAACTATATGAGTGATGGTTAGCGAGGAAAGGGGACACACGCATGTCATGTGGGCCGTTAACACGAGTGAAAGGAGAGGTACGGATCTGGGAAGTGTTTCTGAGATGCAAGCTTTTTGGCGGAGGGGATTGCAATGACCACTCGGTCAACAAGCCCTCGGCATTGCTATGGTGGGGAGGGGGGGCGGGGAGAGGCAAGAAGGGAAGAATGGGGAGAGTAAGGGTGACGAGACGCACGGGGAGCAGCAGCCTTTGATGTGCCGGCCGGCCGTGGGCAGTGAATAATTAGGGGAGGAGAAATGCCAGAGCGCCCGCTGGGGGAAGCTTGTGGGAGGGAGGCTGGTGGCTTTGATGCGTGCACGCGCTTTTTTCACGGGCACAGCATCAAATCGCCCGTTTGGTTAAGCTCTCGTTAAGCCCCAATATGTCTCGACATCTGCAATGCTTGCGCATTGGCAGAGGTCGAGCCCTAAAAACGAGCTGAGCTTGGGTTGTGAGATCACGGCTCAGCACACACCTTTTAAAAGACATCAGCGGTTGTTTTCATTAGAAGATTCGTCGTGAAATGGAACCAAAAAAAACCAAGGATGAAGCCGGGACTCAGGCCTCCTGCACCCACGCCGTGCAGTTTAAACACACTGGGTTCAATTTACACAGGCAATCTGGTGTGAGTAAACATGCTCCTGTTCTATCCTTTTATGTACTCTTACGCGCATTTGTTAATCAGCCCAAAAGGCACGACTCCTTATCCGTAAAAGTGCACAGGGCACATGGCCCTTTCCATTTGGCCTAATTGTACATTAATATCCCCAAACTATTCCTTGTTTAGAAGTGTTGGTGTCAATTCAGAAATACATATAAGAGTTTGTGACAGAGTACTACAGAAGTGTGTTTTACCTACTCCTGCATGCCTTTGAGAATGCGTCCAGTATTACATCCCTCCTACAATATTTCAGGAGAGTGGAAGTAATGCTTTGCTATTATCCATCTTGGACGGATAGCTGGGACCCGCCAGGGGGCGAGTTGGAACAGTTTACCCCTATGGACATCTCACTTGGTCCAAGTTGAGGCCGGTGGGCTTCAGGTATCGGTCTTATACGTATGGTTTTTATCTGAACCCACATGAGGCAATAGGTTCCAAAGTTAAAGAAACCAAGGGAGATTTTAATGGCAATTACAAAATATAAACAGATCCAACACACAAGATTGGACAAAAATAACCAACACCAAAATATAACAATATTGAACTAGACTTTTTTTGTATTATTTTTTCATATTTCCAGTAGCCCATTTAAAAGCAACTGGGTGCTGCAGAAACCGTTTGCAGGTGATCAGCTGAAAGTTTCACAAAGGACTTGCCAGACCCAATCACTGCAGGTCACTGAGCCAAAGGGCCAGGGGCTGGGGCCCACAGAAGCAGGGACCTCTACAAATGCGGGAGTGCTTTCAACAAGTCAAAGCCCCTTCCCACGCCGAGTGTGTTGCGTCATGCGGAAAATGAATGTCACTGCACGTGCACGCACGCCCCGCAACCTGTGCTCCAGTAAAAACGTATCATCAACAGAAAGATGGGGGGCCACATGTGAGCAAGCACCTTCATCAGCTCTAAAGGGACCCTCAAACGCAGGGCCCAACCCTCATGGAACACCTTTTACTGCACATATAGTTCAATACAATGTTATGATTAGGGCTCCCGGTTTTATGGTATTTATTTTTTTGCCATTTCCATCTGTATTTATCCATATTTATTTTTTGGCATTTTTTCTGTATTTATCCACATTTATTTTTGCCACAAGCAAAAGACGACGCTACAGTTAGTATTTTTCCACATTTATTTAAATTGACAATGCACACGTGCGCTCAGTTGTTATTGGTCAACACTATACATTCATCTGAAAACTTTGCCATTTGCAGAATGTCCCAAATATGCTTAAAAGTGCTATCACAAGCCATTTGCCTCAGAGCCTTGCAGTTTCTGCCATCGGCAGAGTGCCACATCCCCCCCTGCCACTGAACACCATCCTGCCCCACTAAGAGAAATACCACTGCCTTCAGCTGCAACCCAATTGTGCCCCGCTATAAACACCTGGAAGCAATTCAAATCAAATTATGCACTTGACTACAGTAATATGCTGCATTTACGCGAGTTTAAGCTATTGGAATTGTAAATGACAATGTGTTTTATTTATGTTTCAAAAACCAAAACATAAATAACAAGCATTGGAAATGCAATAGGGCTCGCATTAGGAAAGTTTGAGCTCTTGGTCTTAAAACTGATTTTTTTTTTATTAATGTGTTATTTTTTAAAATAGCTAAATTAATAGCTTTTCATTTACAATGCCAATAGTTATAACTTTTGCAAATACCTATAGCATGTGTAATGCAACATGTTTTGTATTTACGTGACTTAGATGTATTGATATTACAAATAACAATGGCTTTTAATTTTTTAAAATATTTAATACTTAAATAATGTATTGAATTTGTAATGGCAATAGCTTAAACTTTTGTAAATAACTTTTGTGAAGATTATGTTCAGTGTTTTTTATAGTGACGAAAATCCAAGAACAGAAGTGAAATAATAATTTTTTTTGTGATTTGTAATAAAGCATGAAAGCTTGAAAACAGCTTGATACATTGAAAGAACATATTTGAACCAGTGATGCTGTGGTTGCGCTGAGTGATGCTGTGGTTGCGCTGAGTGATGCTGTGGTTGCGCTGAGTGATGCTGTGGTGGTGCTGAGTGATGCTGTGGTGGTGCTGAGTGATGCTGTGGTTGCGCTGAGTGATTCTGTGGTTGCGCTGAGTGGTGTGTGCATCGGTGGAGCTTAGTGGGTGCACTGGTGGAGCTGTGTGGTGGGTGCATTGGTGGAGCTTAGTTGGAGCATCGGTGGAGCTGTGTGGTGGGTGCATCGGTGGAGCTGTGTGGTGGGTGCCTCGGCAGAGCTGTGTGGTGGGTGCATCGGTGGAGCTGGGTGGTGGGTGCATCTGTGGATCTGTGTGGTGGGTGCATCGGTGGAGCTGTGTGGTGGGTGCTTCGGTGGAGCTGTGTGGTGGGTGCATCTGTGGAGCTATGTGGTGGGTGCATCTGTGGAGCTATGTGGTGGGTGCATCTGTGGAGCTATGTGGTGGGTGCCTCGGTGGAGCTGTGTGGTGGGTGCCTCGGTGGAGCTGTGTGGTGGGTGCCTCGGTGGAGCTGTGTGGTAGGTGCATCGGTGGAGCTGTGTGGTGGGTGCATCGGTGGAGCTGTGTCGGTGGAGCTGGGTGGTGGGTGCATCGGTGGAGCTGGGTGCATCGGTGGAGCTGTGTCGGTGGAGCTGTGTGGTGGCTGCAGCGGTGGAGCTGTGTGGTGGGTGCATCGGTGTAGCTGTGTGGTGGGTGCATCGGTGTAGCTGTGTGGTGGGTGCATCGGTGGAGCTGTGTGGTGGGTGCATCGGTGGAGCTGTGTCGGTGGAGCTGGGTGGTGGGTGCATCGGTGGAGCTGGGTGGTGGGTGCCTCGGTGGAGCTGGGTGGTGGGTGCCTCGGTGGAGCTGTGTGGTGGGTGCATCGGTGGAGCTGTGTGGTGGGTGCCTTGGTGGAGCTGTATGGTGGGTGCCTCGGTGGAGCTGTGTGGTGGGTCCATCGGTGGAGCTGTGTGGTGGGTGCATCGGTGGAGCTGTGTCGGTGGAGCTGGGTGGTGGGTGCATTGGTGGAGCTGGGTGGTGGATGCATCGGTGGAGCTGTGTTGGTGGAGCTGTGTGGTGGCTGCATCGGTGGAGCTGTGTGGTGGGTGCATCGGTGGAGCTGTGTGGTGGGTCGTTCGGTGGAGCTGTGTGGTGGGTCGTTCGGTGGAGCTGTATGGTGGGTGCCTCGGTGGAGCTGTGTGGTGGGTGCCTCGGTGGAGCTGTGTGGTGGGTGCATCGGTGGAGCTGTGTAGGTGGAGCTGTGTGGTGGGTGCATCGGTGGAGCTGTGTGGTGGGTGCATTGGTGGAGCTGTGTGGTGGGTGCCTCGGTGGAGCTCTGTGGTGGGTGCATCGGTGAAGCTGTGTGGTGGGTGCCTCGGTGGAGCTGTGTGGTGGGTGCATCGGTGGAGCTGTGTGGTGGGTGCATCAGTGGAGCTGTGTCGGTGGAGCTGTGTGGTGGGTGCATCGGTGGAGCTGTGTGGTAGGTGCCTCAGTGGAGCTGTGTGGTGGGTTCCTCGGTGGAGCTGTGTGGTGGGTGCATCGGTGGAGCTCTGTGGTGGGTGCATCGGTGGAGCTGGGTCGGTGGAGCTGTGTGGTGGTTGCATCAGTGGAGCTGGGTGGTGGGTGCATCGGTGGAGCTGTGTCGGTGGAGCTGTGTGGTGGGTGCATCGGTGGAGCAGGGTGGTGGGTGCATCAGTGGAGCTGTGTGGTGGATGCATCGGTGGAGCTCTGTGGTGGGTGCATCGGTGGAGCTGTGTCGGTGGAGCTGTGTGGTGGTTGCATCGGTAGAGCTGTGTGGTGGGTGCATCGGTGGAGCTGTGTGGTGGGTGCATCGGTGGAGCTGTGTGGTGGGTGCATCGGTGGAGCTGTGTGGTGGGTGCATCGGAGGAGCTGTGTGGTGGGTGCATTGGTGGAGCTGTGTGGTGGGTGCATCGGTGGAGCTGTGTGGTGGGTGCATCGGTGGAGCTGTGTGGTGGGTGCATCGGTGGAGCTGTGTGGTGGGTGCATCGGTGGAGCTGTGTGGTGGGTGCATCGGTGGAGCTGTATGGTGGGTGCCTCGTTGTCCTGGTATCTGACTACAGAGTTCGTTACTAGAGGTCTTTCCTGCAATTATGATTTCAGAGAGACTAGATACTAGCTAATGCACCAATTAAAGGCAACTTTTAAATTCAGTATTCTTGTTTAGGTTTTGATGGAAAAAAATGACAAACATTTCTGACTATACAAACATAAAAGCTGCCATGTTAAGATAAACAGCAGACAGGGCCTGGGTGCCGTGTAAAGTGAAAGTACGGCCGGCCTGGGCAGTGAAAGGGGAGGAGGGAGGAGAAATGCGAGTCAGGGCAGCAGCAGCCTTTGATGTTGCCGCCGGCCGTGCAGTGAATAATTAGGGGAGGAGAAGTGCCGGCTGGGGGAAGCAGAGATGCCTGTGGGAGGGGGGCTTTGATGTGCTGGTGGCTTTGCTGTGCACGAGCTTTTTCTCGGGCACTGCAACAAATCGCCGAGATGGTTAAGCTCTGTTTAAGCCACAATAGAGCTCGCCAGCTATGCGCATGCGCATCAGCAGGCGAGCCCTAAAAAGGCATGGCCATTTACATTGCCAAGAGCACAAGCTCTCATAAATGCGAGACCTGGTTGCATTACAAATGCTTTTTATTTCAAGTAATGCAGTGTGCCTCTACCATTCCAAGCAGATGACCAGGAAAGCACCACCTTTGCTATTCTGCACACAGTTAGCGCTGTGTGTGTGTGTGCATGTGTGTTTGTGTGTGTGTGTGTGTGTGCGCTAGGAAGATGAATGCAAGCAATTAGCCCCTTCATTCATGGGGGACCCTCTGAAATAACTTTCCTACTCAACTAAGTAACTTTTTGATATTGGGTTTGAATCCAACCATTTCTGTCTCCTCCTTTCATCATTCTAAGGTTGATAACATGGTTAGGTGATCTTAAGAACACTAATTATGAACGCACTGAAGGCAATTCACTTTGACACTTCACTTTGACACTTCACACTTTGACACTTCACACTTTCACAATTCACACTCCATGTGCTGTATAATTTATCGATATAGCGGTGTGAATGGTTAGCTGTCCTCCGTGCCACAGTTTTCCACCAAGGAGTGTCCAATGACTTCCTAGTTTTGTCAATGGCATATCTGTGGTGTTGCTCAGAAAAAATACCCTCGTGGACAGCTTCCCATCTTTCATGTCTGTTATATTTGGGACCCTTACACTGTTGTTGTTTGCTGCAAGGGAGCAGTCCTTCTTCCCCATGGAGAAATATGTGCAAAGCGCCACTGGAGTGCACCCAGTTTTCCTGAAAAAAAATATGTACACACGGCCACGACAGTCCCTGTTTATCATTTGAAAATGACATGTTGCTTATATGTCGACAGTGCCTGTGTGTTCAGCTGCAGCCTGGTAAGAGCCCGGATAATTGTGGCAGGGGAGAGGGGAATTCCGCTCCTCTTTCCCCCCCTCTGTCTTCTGCACAGGAAACAGGAGGACAAATAGAACAATAACTTGATGTAAAGGCTGCTGCCACAGAGAAATCAAATCTTGCAGCTATCAGTGCGATCTTAGGTGGTAAAGAGCTTCTCGGTGTTGAACAGTAAATGGAGCATTAGCAATTATGGGAACTGATAAAAGTATGCGGGTATTCAAACAGCAGGTTAACAAGCAGTACCCCTCCAGCCCCCACCCCGAGTATTTTCCATAACATGCTGCAGATGTTTTGGACAGCGCGGGCAAGGGGGGCGCCCCGGGGAGTAGACACCTAAGGAGGGCGATCGGTTGGGGAAAAGGACAAGAGAGTGAGAAATGTTCAGACTGGGAAGTAAAGAAACAAGCACTGCTGAAGCACTTCACAGCGTGGGCAATCGGCAGAGTGAAGAGGCAGGGGCTAAGGGGTGAAAGACAAACAAAGCCTAATTAACAAGTGAAATGTCTTTCAAAGACCTGTGAAGTACTCGGTGTGGCTGTGTGCGCGCCCAAGCTGTCTCGGCCAGGTTGACACCTCTTAACCCTCTAAGGAGGGGGAAGACACCAGATGGTATGTCAATGACAAAATATACTAGTATTTTCCCGTTTTTAAATATAAATACAGATAAAGGAAAACTTGTTTTCCGTCTGTATTTATATGTAAAAATCCGTTTAAACGGAAAACCGGGAGCCCTAGTTATGATCTCCTGAAACCAATGAACACTCGACAGTTTGAAATGTGAAAGACGAGTTGCTTAGAGCTCCACACTAATGTGACATACATACAAAACGCACAAACACGTACTACGGCATACAATCACAACAGCATTCAAATAAACACATGCATGAGCACGCATGCAAATACACACACATAAAAATCCATGCGAACAAACAACTACATATAAACAAATGAAGTTACAGATAAACCACACATAGATTGTCCGCAAATACATCAATAAAACAAGGGGTTAGTTTCTAGTTCCTCCTGTAATGCACTGTTTGCTACCTCGTGTATTTTGTTTGCTCACAATTGTCACTTTTACCTCATGTAACTTAACGTCTGCTTTTGTAATTTGTTCACTTGTAATTTTCTCCTCATGTATCATTACTGTTCCTATTGTGAAGCGCTCTGATGCCTTCGGTTAAAGTCTGTGCTATATAAAAACGCATAAATAAAATACAATAAAATAAATAAGTATGGGCATGCTGGGGGCTGGGCCGCTAGGCCTGCCGTGGCCTGGGGCCAAGGCTGGTGTCGGCTTCAGTTCGCCCACCTTTGCTGAGTCAGTGCGTCACCGTGTCTTCAGTCTTGTGCTCTTCAAGGGCTGGGGGCTGGAGCTTGGCCTGGGCTGGGCGCTGTCGCAAGTTGACTGTGGTGTGTGGCCTGGGTGGGCGGCAGCGGCTGGCAGCAGCAGTGTGACACACGAGTGTCACGACTCACGAGTCCTCTCCTCCTCCCGACCTCCGCTCCTCTCCAGCAAGCAGCCCGGGCCGTCACATCGGTTGGCTGCTGCCCCTCTCCGTCACGCTAGGGGCGTGGCTTGTTTCCAACCTATTTCCCCATGCGATTGCGCTTGTTTCCCAATGGGCGGGCACACGGCGCGCACCAGGAGCCGGTACCTGCCGTGCCACGTCAGAGGCTAGCGCTCCTGCCGGGCTGGTATCGGCGACCGGGGCTGGACACGTAGCCGCTCCCTCCTGCCATGATGCCGGACGACACGCCGCTCTTCGACCCCTGGCTGCTGCTCGACCTGGACTGGAGCCTGAACACGGTGTCCTTCCGGGGCTGCGCTGCACGCGGCCGCATCGAGGAGGTGGTGGTGAGTGACGAGTGCCGCGGCCGCCAGCTGTGCAAGGGTGTGTGTGCGTGTGTGTGTCTGTGTGTGCGTGGGTCTGTGTGTGTGTGCGCGCGTCTGTGTGTGTGTGTGTGAACAGCATGCCGGAATCAGAGCGCATGTTCACACGCGCGACCTGATCCGATTCCGGCGTGCTGCACGTGACCATCTCTTGACTCCCATGGCTCCTTGGATGCAGAGCTGACGGCTATAGGTCTCGCGGTGAGACCGCGCTTCGCGCACCTTCGCCAGGGCGAGACCTAAAAATGAACTAACAGCATATGTAGTTCGATCGCACATGCTGAGTTGAGACATCTTGAGGTCAATGCCCATTATGTGGATTATACTATCCCAATGTTGTCAACACATGGACACTGGAAAGGAGCTAAAACAGTCCAAAACAGAACAACCAAGCAATTTCTGGGTTGTGGGAATAGGATAAAGTCTGTGTTTTAGGCTCAAGTTTGTCAAACCATGAAAGAGAGAACTACCACAATGTATATGTTGATCAACAAAACGAGAAATAAATACAAAAAATAAAAATAGACTACAAAACAAAATAAGAATTCAGATCAGTGGGCGGGATCGGCAGGGCACGGCGTGCCCCTACTTCTTTCATTTAATTGAGCTTGTTCCCCTACTGTCTTATTTTAAACATTCCTCCTGGACGGCAGACATCGCCAAGGCCAGTAGTTAAGGCTCGGCTTTTGGGGGCAGGTGGAACGGGCAGAGGAAGAAAAGGACTCTGTCTTTCTTCCTGCCCGGAGAAGACAAGGATACTGTCCAGTTCTCCTGCAGCAGCCCCCCCCCCCTTTGTTCCCCCTCTTCCCTCTCTTTCTGTCTCGCTCCTCCTCATTTAGTGAAAACCGAGACTTCAAGAAACAGGTATTACCTTCTCTTTTCACCTCGTTTATTTTCTCCCCTGTGAAATGGATCTAAAAAAAGAAAAACACTTTTGCTGGAAACGTTGTCTTTTTCTGACATTTTTCAATGTCTAAGTGCAGCCTCGGGATGGAGAGAAATAAACATTCAAAATAGAAAAATTAACTAACTAAAGCAAGACAGAGTGGTTGCAAGGTGGCCAGATTGATTTACTCACATCTAAACACATTAGCGCCACTTTAGTGTTAGCTAGTGAAGCGCTACTTTTGTTTTCTCGTCGCTCTTTGAACAACATTGTTTTCCCTGGGTGGGAAAGTGTACTATTCCTGCTGCTATTACTGCTGCTCTGTATTCACAATTGTGATCTTATTAAACCATACTGCTTAGGTTTTGTAAGAATGAGGAATGGGCATTAAAGCGGGTCCCTTCTGGGCCCTGTAGTCATGGCCTTAACTTTTCAGGAAAAGCACTCACTTATTTCTGAATGATGAGTGTAAAAAGAAAAAGGTAACCATGTTGTTCCTTCTTACATTTCACATGATTTACTTGATCTTGCATTCCATGAGTGTTTGCCTTTTCTAGAATGTTGTTAATTTTTTTTTTTAAGGCAGCATCTTGCTCCTCTCTAGTGCGTAATTTTAAATGAGTTGCATCCAGGTGTTTATAGCGGGGCACAATTGGGTTGTAGTTGAAGGCAGTGCGAGTTTCTTTCAGTGGGGCAGTATGGTGTTCAGTGGGGGGGGGAGGATGTGCCACTATGGCCAGATCTGCTGAATTTGGAACTGGGGAACCAGATTCAGCCTTCATGACCAGTCCACCAGACCACTCCCCCTGAGGGAGCACATTTCCATGCTAGACCTTAGAATGCCAGCAAGATCTTAAAAGCCCTGGTGTCTTAGCACCAGCAGGTGGACCCTAGCAGCGGCAAGTGTGGGTTAACCTTGAAGGCCTGTCCGCAACAATTCATTCTGAAGTTCAACTCCAGTCTTGCAGTCAGGCCTATGAAGCAGCACACCATAGAGTGACAGAATTCTGACACTGGGGTCACAGGACCCTTGAGTAGGGTGGCTCTAGGGCAGTGCGACTGCACCACGTGCTGATCAGCCGCGGTCCGTGCAGGTAACGGTGGGGCAGAGGGTCCGGGTAAAGGGGGATTTCAAGGGACAATGTCGAGGGGAAATTAAATAAATAATTAATGTTCCCTCTGAATCGTCCCTCGAAATCACCCCTTACCCACCGCTGTCACCTGCGCGGACCGGGGCTGGCCCTGACTTTAGGTGGGGGCGTCGAGTTTGCAAGTATAATATAGTTTTAAAAGCACTTGCTGCCTCCTTCCTGGCCTCCCAACAATTTTCAGCAACAATAAAAATGTCATGATAACTCCAGTGATTAATGTTCTTAGTAGAGACAAATGGTGTTTTGTCTAGTGGATGTTTTGACTCATGGAAAGGAAGCCCAGAGGGTTAATGTGCTTGCTGCAAAGAACATGTACCATGCAGATTACAAAGTGCACATAACATAAATAGGTCAGTGGGTTACTGCCTTTGTCAGAGAGGCCCTATTGTTACTTGCAGTTAATAAGTTAAAATCCTAACATAGAACAGTGAGCTATTAACTGTCATGTAACAGCTGCATTCAAACTGCAAGGTATAAATTAGAGTGTTATGGTTTTTTCCACAGTGTTTGAATATCCTTATGTTGCAAAAAAGGGTTAATTTGGGTAGCAATCAATTCTAATTATTAAAGAGAACCCCCAACCATGGTATTACGTTTTAAATTCTGAATTTGTGTTTCTCCTGACCAATCACTATGAAACTATGCTGCCTACTAGTATGGTTATCATGTGACTCCTACACCTTGTAGTCCATTGTCTTATGCAACATTCTCTATACAGTGATTTACACATTTATGATTGATTGTCTCTGTGTAATATGTGTGATGTAAAGTGCTCTGACACCCTATACTGGTATTAGTGGTACTGTACATTTTCTGATACTTTGTTATTTTGATATTTTTACACATGCTAAAAGTCTCTGAAAAGATTTTTCCTTATTAGTACCAGTGGAACATACATCTGCAGCACTGAGATTGGTGACCAGTCAACCTTTATAAAGGGCCCTCCACTTCACAGCAGCACCAGTCACATTTTTTTGTAACTTTTGATTTGTTTGAGCTATAAACAATGTATTAGTTAAAATCGTCAGATTATGCAGCAGATGATGCATTATGTGGCATATATGGCAGATCCTTCATTATGTGGAAAACATTTGCAAACTAGGATATTTTGCCATTGGCTGTGAGACAAATGGGTTGCAATTCCACTTTTAAGGATATTTGTAACATTCTGTGATTGGAAACGTATCCCACTTTGTGAATGTATTTTAATGTCAATAACTCATATTAAACCTTAAATAAACGTGTATCTATTGGTTAAGTTATATAACGTAATAAGCTGTAACTGGTTAGTAAAATGGGAAACAAAAATTAATAATTGGGATACTTTGCTCTTTCTGCCACACCTCTGACTCCGCCCACTGACCCACTCCACGGGTTATTCCCACCCTCTGATTCTCCGCCCACAGTTACCCTACTTTTTTTTCCCCACTTCGACCACTGATTCAGATATATAACAAGACACCAACGAACAAGATCAGTAAAAGTTACTTTAGTGAAGGAGTCCCTTGTTTACTGGCTGAGAGCATGGAACCCCACACATCTAATAAAAGATCATATCTAAACAAAGAGCAAAATAGTAGCATCTCTGTTCCAAAAGCACACAGCTTATCATCAGCTTTGGCGCTTTAGCCAAGTCCCTCCCAACAAGAAGTCTACTAAGAGCACACTATCTCCTAATTATCAATAATAATACGTAGGCAATTGTAATTGTCCATAAATAAAAGTATTTGTAACCAGTTTGTAAAGAACGATTCATTGTACTCCTATATTGTGCATCACACATGCAGATGCTCCTACTGGCATTGCGATTCATAAAAGGGGGTGGTGATGGACAGAGCATCTGAATTAAGCAGAACACTCCTACCCAGTCAAAAGATCAGGGCTTGATCCATCACCGTTTTTTAGCTCACTGCACCATCCCAGTTCAGAACCTGGCTACATGCAAATTAGGCTGTCCCTGGCCCAGTGCATCATGGGAACAGGGCAGACCAAACTACCAAGCCAATTCTTTACTGGAAAGGAAACAAGCTTCCGGGGACCGGTTTCTGGCATTAAAGCCGTCTTCGGCCCGGCTTGTTTGAATCCTGATGGTGCAGTGAGCAAGGGACTCATGTCTGAGCATACCCTTCCACACTTGTAGTGGCCAAAACGACTGGGTATGAGTGTTCTGTTTAACTCAGATGCTTTGTCCATCACCACCCCCTTTCTGAATCGTTTTGGCCACTATAGGAGTGGCAGGGTATGCTCAGATGTGAGTCCCTTGAACACTGCACCATCAGGATTCAAGCAAGCCGGGCCGAAGACGGCTGTAATGCCAGAAACCGGTCCCCGGAAGCTTTTTTCCTTTTCAGTAAAGAATTGGCTTGGTAGTTTGGTCTGCCTTGTTCCCATGATGCACTGGGCCAGGGTCAGACTAATTTGCTTATAGCCAGGTTCTGAACTGAGATGGTGCAGTGAGCTAAAAAACGGTGATGGATCAAGCCCTGATCTTTTGACTGGGTATGAGTGTTCTGTTTAACTCAGATGCTCTGTCCATCACCACCCCCTTTCTGAATCGTTTTGGCCACTATAGGAGTGGCAGGGTATGCTCAGATGTGAGTCCCTTGAACACTGCACCATCAGGATTCAAGCAAGCCGGGCCGAAGACGGCTGTAATGCCAGAAACCGGTCCCCGGAAGCTTGTTTCCTTTCCAGTAAAGAATTGGCTTGGTAGTTTGGTCTGCCCTGTTCCCATGATGCACTGGGCCAGGGTCAGACTAATTTGCTTATAGCCATGTTCTGAACTGGGATGGTGCAGTGAGCTAAAAAACGGTGATGGATCAAGCCCTGATCTTTTGACTGGGTATGAGTGTTCTGTTTAACTCAGATGCTCTGTCCATCACCACCCCCTTTCTGAATCCTACTGGCATTGCATCACTGTTTTAGTAGGCACTAGTATCTAAATGTATGTACCAGAAGTGTAGGAAAAATGTCATCCTGTACATTGCCATAGATTAAAAAAAACACTAACATCTGTGCAAAGGGATCTGCTTTTAGAGTGCTGTATATTGAAGTCGTCCATTTTACTGTACACTACATCAGACTTCTTTTTCATGAAATTAACAACTGCTATGAAAGTGAATGGGGGCTGCGGGGTATTCTAGCAAGGCGAGAGCAATCTGCTTAGTATAAACAAAAAACAACTGTAGTACAAACCTGTGTCAAGAATCCACAGTTGGCAAAATTCTGAGTGTTTAGGAAAACTTATACGGGTTTGGAGATAAGGAAATCTATACTTCCTGCCTTCTCGTTGTTTTTGAGCTTGAGGAGACGATGAGCCAGTCTCCCCTCCCTTCCTGGCATGTGCCTTTAGTACAGAAGTGATTACAGTCTGTCCAATTCAACTGGTAGATAAAGATTCAATCAAGTTCATATGCACTGTGTTTTGTTCCTGTGCCAATCAACTCGACTAGGAGAGTTGTATAACTTGGAGACCAATTTTAGAAGAAACTGGATGTTTCTGTCTTATCCTTTGTCCAATATGGAGTCTCACAGTAGTCCCTTCTCTCCTTGTATTCCCTATGTGCTGGGTTGCAATGGTTTAAGGTTATTTCAAACCCTTTTCTAAGCAGGTGGATTAGGATGGCTGTGTTCATGCAATATGAACAGGCTGGAGATCAGCAATCAGTGAGTATTCAGCGTTTCTACCCAGGAGCATTGTGCTTTTCTGGGACAACTGCAAGGGGTCTTTTGGGGGGATTTGTTTTAAAAAGTGCCAACTAAGAATGGACTAGGCACCTTAATTTATCACAAAATCAGACCCTCGAGGATTTCACAGTTTGCACAGAAGTTGCGAAATCAGCAGTTTGTAAAAAGGCTGTGCCTTTTACAAAAGTACCCATGAAGTTTGCGAAGGCATGAGACCGGTGCATGCCGTTACAAATATGAATACGCCATGGCACGCACACAGTCTGGCCATTTTATACAGCTCCCCCAGCAGGGGGCTGCAAACAGCGGTATTATGCGGCTGGGAGATGCATACACTGCTATTTTGCTGGGTATGTGTGCCACAGGCCAAAAAATGCAGTTTTGCCCGCTGCACCAATATTCCTTGCATTGTTCTTAGCAAAAAAAACATTAATTCTAAGAAAATATCTTTTAGAGGGAAGTGTGCACTTAAGGGGAAACATTATTTTCAACACAGATGCACAAGCTTTACTTTTTTCTTCAGAAAAGCAATTGCCCACTAGTCGAGATGATAAATACAATCCATGTTTGAAAATGCGATTTTCTAGGCCCGAGTGTCAAAAAGCCCGAGGTAAAATATTTGGCTAATGTGTGGTTACAGGTCAGGGAAGCTTATAGATGGCAGAAACCCAGGAGGCAAATTTTCACCAGCTTCTTAATTATGCTTTAATTACTAAACATAGGGGGCTGTTATCCAGGGCTCCGGCATACTATCTCTGCCACCCCTCCATTGTAATTCAGTTGCCCCACATAATTATCACATCAGTGATTTGTATACAAATTAGTCTTGGCCCTTTGGCCAACAAGACCCACTGTTGGGCAAATGTTTCTAATCTATTGTGCTTTTCTTGGAAAACGTTTTCGCCTGTCGATAAACCCACACATTTGTGAGTTTTATTTATAATCTGTATTACTGGAAATATGAAGAGTGTCGCAGACCTTTTTAAGGCAGAATAAATTACTTTTTATGTTACTGTGCATGGTTCTAACCAGGCAGGAGGTGGGGTGTCCTCATTCCAATTCCTGCAGATTACCCTTACTTGAGTATAAACACTGAGAAATACGTGTGTTGTAGTAACTACCGCACAACTGAGCTGACCCGCACACATTTTTTGCAGATAAAACCTGGTAGAATTCATGCAGGTAAAATGCATCGATCTTATGTTTTCACACCTCAGAACAGGGTCCAAACGGGAATATTAAACTTTTTTTAGCACTTTCTTGCAATGTCACAAATATCCAATTTAGTGTACTCAGTCAATTAATCATGGAAGGATAAGAGGTACGCCTGTCCTTGTCGAGAAGTATGATGAGCACAACATTTTTCAGGTTTGACCAGCAATACCCACCGACCAGCGTTTACCCTTCCCCATCTCATTTCATGCCTCTGAGACTATTTTTGCACTGTCAAAGCTATGTCTTGATCTGTGTAAAACAGGTGTATGCGGATCTTACGTCCATTTTAACCAGGAGTGTCCAGCATAGGTCCACGGCGACCAGATCCATGCAGCAATGTCAGGAAAAAAAGTTTCATCCACTCACTCGAAGGGGGATTCATCTACATCTTCAGTTCTTTTTTTGAAAATCAAGCATGGACCATGCTGTAATGGACAAACATTGGACATCCCTGATCT